>NC_138191.1:111492421-112133671 GCF_964194105.1 Spermophilus citellus | reverse complement strand
CGCCAAGATTCCTCACACATAGAAATAATGAGGCAATAAAACTCAACTATAAAGTTAAATAATTTACCATAAATATCTAAAGCTCTCAAATTATTCTCTACATTAACTGCCTATGTTTAAAATGATCTTTGCTTTCAGTATGTCACAGATGGCAAAAGCAGACAAGAGAGTCCTTGACAACTCTAACTGCAATTAGCCCTTCCCAGCTGCGGTGATTTAAAGGCCTTTTCAGTTAAGCTGAATGAAACACCCGCGCTTTATAAATAAAGGCTTTACCAGGGCCGACAATGGAGTATTTGAAACGTACAGGCCCGAGCTGCTGGAGAGGGGGCTGCGGGGAGACGACTGTCACTACATCCCAAAACCCAAGCCCAACACGCCCCTCCGCCTACCGCCCCTCCCCGCTTCCCTCACGTGGGCTCCCCCTGCGCGCGCACGCAGCAGCCCCCCCCCCCGCACAGGCCACGCCTCCCCTTCCCAGGCGACCCGCCCTCCTCCCTGCTCCTCCCTGCGCGTCCTCCGGTCTTGCAGCCAAGCACAGTTACACAGGGGCTGCAGCCCTGCGCCGCATGCACACGGTCCAGCCCTTTCCCCTTTTGTGTGTACACACACACACACACACACACACACACACACACACACACAAAAGCACGCACGCATGCGCAGAGCTGAGAAGGTTGTCCATCTCCCAGAAAGGTGCAGGGGATCATGAGCAATTTTCCAGCATGTGAAGGCCAGCGAACCTTGGGTGGGAGGTCCGCTTGCCAGACCTCTAGTGGTCAGGCCCGGAACCCTGACCCCTCTGCTCCAGCTGGTCCAGCAGGAGGAGCTCACCCTGTGCTGGAGCCGAGCTGCCCTTCAACAACGCGGGAGCACCTTCAAGCCAAGCGTTAGGAGGCAGCTGCGGCAGCGCGCACGAAGGAGGTCAAGGTTACCCTGATTGCCTCCAAGTGCTCCTCCCTGGGGCCTGGCTGGTTAATTGCTTGGAGTCTGGTGTGGCAGAGAGAGCTGTCAGCAGCATGGCTCCTCTGAATCACATGCCTGGGTCTCTGAGATCCTCCTGGAGACCAAGGCTGGGCCCGTTTGCTTCCCAGGCCCATCTGCCCCCAGCACAACGGACACAGACTGGGGCCCAGCCCAGCTCAGAGAAGCTGGGCTCCCCTAGTGCTCACCCACTGGGGCGCTCTTCCTGCATGTTCTGCAGGGACCAGAGTGTCCTGACTGAGATCTCAGCCTGAAGGAGTCCTAACTCTCAGCCTCTCCCATCTCCACACCCACAAAGCAGAGATAGCCACGCCCCCTTGCCAAACAGCTAAGCCACCCCAGGCACCATGCTGAGCCCATTCCAGACAGGATCCCTTTGGGGTCTAAGAGTCCAGGAAGCAGACACCGAGATTCTCATGCTCTGTTTTCAAGTGGGGGAGCTGAAGCCCAGGAAGGCTGAATAACCTGTCTGAGGCAGGAAGGGAGGGGTCTGGGTTTGGCAGCTCAGCCGAGCACCCTTCTCCACTGCTTGCTGTGTGCAGTGCAGCCCTCTGTCCCCACTGCTGCCCTCCCCGGCCCCAGTCCTGCCTTGTTGAACCTAACTAGCTCTACTGGCCACCTAACTTAAGATCCCATTTCTGAAAAATGAGCAGTGCCCCCACTGTCTCAGTGCCCCACCCACCCATCCTTATGGCCTCCCAGCCTGTCCACTGGGAAAAGCTTTCCCTCTTAAACACACCATCACCCTGGGCTGCCATCTGGTCTCCATCACCAGATCCTCCCTCTCACCCCCAGCCTGGGAGGGCCAGCAACCTCACACCAGGGCCAGCCATGTGCCCACATCCACGGTGCTAGGGGAACTCCTAGGCAGAACCCGCTCCAACCGGATCTGAGGCTGTGGGGAGAACTGGCCAGAAGTTCCCGAGAAGCATCTGTCCTCCTGAGGCCCCACCCTAGACAATCACTTATTAATTTGATGTTTATAATATTTGAGTTCCAGGAAGCTGCCTGGGCTGGGACCCAACTCAAGAAGGAGGAAAACAAAACCCATTCTATCTCTGATGGCAAATGAAGACCGTGGGGGATCTGGAGATCTGTTAAGGAGGCAGGAGGCTGAGCACGGAGGCAGTGACAAGGATGAGTCCCCGGTCAGCTGTGCAGCCCTGGGACCAGGGTGCCCAGGGAGTGGCAGCCAGAGTTCCAGGGAGTGGGGAGGTGGCCCTGAGAGTGGGATCACTGGGATCAGATGAGAAGGAAGGTCATTTTGCTGCAGAACTGGGTGTAGGACTTGCTGAGACCATGAGCCTCCGAGAAAGAGGCGGTGGTTTACTGATGCTTACAGGCAGATATGACGGAAGGGATGTTTCCCGCCCTTCCCATGTTGGGGAAAGTGAGAAAGACTGACTTCAAAGGTGGAAGAGCACCAGGCAGGGCGTGGACTGGAGGAACCAGGAGCTCGACCAGGCAAGACCCTGGGATGTAGCACAGGAAGAGGCTGAAGAAGGAAGTGTGGTTGGTGGAGAGGGTCTTCAGGGCCTGCCCCTGCCCAGAACTGACACTGAGGCCTGCATCAGCTAAAGAACAGTGCCCACCCACACTCAAGGGCCTTCCATGGGTGGAACAATTGGTCAACCCTGGGGCCTACCTGCCTGGTCCTCTCATCCCAGAGCAATTCAACTATGAAGGGTCAGCGGAGCCTTGGCCATGAGGGTGCTACAGCTCAACTTCTCTGCCAAACCGTGCTTCCCCTCCCTGCCTTCCCCAGGCCTGGATCCCTAGCTCAGTCCTAATGAACACCTCGCCAGATCACCAAGCCCATCATGGCAGAGATGCTGCACCTGCAGGAGCGGCCCAGCCCATCACTGTACAGAGCTGGTCACTCATTACCTGGCCATCCCACCCATAGCTATCGCTGTGACCTTCCTCAGGAGTCCACACATGGCTACACCATGCAGTCCACCCTGATCAGGGTTATCCCCTTTCCATTCTTAGCTCAATGACCTTGGACAAGCTATTTCACCTCTCTGAGCATCAGTCTCCTCTTCCATCAAATGGGGATAAGAACTCTTACTTCACTCAGTTGTGTTAAGGAAGCCCTTCCAAAGAGTTCCACACAGTGCCCATTCTGTGATATGGGCTCTGCCTTCAAACTATCTGACCTTTCTCATGCCTGATTTCTCAAACAATTGACAAATATCCAAGTCTCAAGTTATTTTAAGATGAGCAACCTTAAGCCAGTTACTTAACCTCTCTGTCCCTTGCTTTATATCTATAAATAGCATCAGTCTCGTAGGGTGAGGATGGGTAAGGCCATCCATGGGACAGTCATAGACAGTGTCTTGCACACTGTACTTCTCTGCCAAGTGCCAGCTATTAGCTTCAGAACTCCCCTTTCATCTGCTGGTGTTAAGGACGGAAAGCAATAAACTTGGCTCTGGTCTCTCCCCCTGCAGAGCAGTGTGGTATGGCACTACCATCTCCCAGGTCAGTGCCTTTGTTTCTAATAATCCTGCCCAGAATTTTTGGAGAGGGATTCTTCTCCGTGGGCACAGTACACGGAGCCACCAGTCTGAATGTCCTGGGAAAAAATAAAATGAATAAAAACTGAACAAAACAAAAAACCCTGAACTCTTTCACACACACTTCTGTGGTGCGTCTTTGCCTTTTGACTCATGCTGGGCTCTGTACCTGCACACAAGGTCCCATGAGATGGACAGTCACTGTCAGTGACCCCTGCTGAGACAAGGGGACCAAGAGGGGCTGGGGTGGGGGAGGCTGGAGCTCCACAGGTACCCACGGAGGACGGAGCATTTTCCTGAGAACTACAGAGCCATGGAGATCCTTAATAAATGTCACTCCTGTCATCCAGTATAATTGCAATGTCCCACAATTTCATATCACATGTGAATTTAATAAGCCTATGTACACCTGCCACACCACCAAAAATAATAGTCATTATTATTTGCAGTGCTCAGGTTTAATCCACCACAACCGTCAAAAGGGCAGCCCTTGGGCCTCTGGTGACCCTCCCCACGCCCCACCTCCCATGACCCACTTCAAATGACCATGAAGACTGGCAGCACGTCCATGGGTTGATCAGAGCCCACGACCATGGCCTCACAGGAAAAGCTGATGGCCTCACGTGGTTCCTTCTTCTGGGAATTTGCACTAGGAGGTGCTGAGCATGACGTCACTGGCAGGAGGAGCTGAAAGACTGTTAAGGTAGCTAATGAAGGGACCGTGACCGAGCACGGACAAGTGATGGGCACCAGGGGCGGGAACCACATATGAGTGGAAAGAAGAGACTGGGTGAGGCCATGGGTGGGGAAGCCCTATCTATAGGGTGCTCCTGCTGCTCAGGCTCCCAGGAATGTCCTGGACCCACACCAAGGTTTAGCCTCTGCTCGGACACAACCCTTCTACTGGGTCTATGCATCTGTGCCCTGGCAACGCCCACTTCCTGGGGTAACGAGAGGGAGTCTGCGTCTAGCAACCCGAACCCTGCGCACAGGAGTCAAGGGAAGATGCCTCTGGACTCCAGCCAACCCCTTTACCCGTAGACTGAACCGTCCACAGGCTGGCGCCCCTGGAATACAGTTGTGGGGCCGGTTACTCTCCACCTCACGGTCTCTTCTGACATTGGCATTTCTACATCTTGTGCAGGAGAGTCGGCTAGGTCATCTAAAGCCTTGCTGAATCCAGGCGCTCTGCATTCCCCTGGCCTAAAGTTTCATGACCCTGCCCAAGAAGAACGTTCAGCCTGGCAGAAAGCTTGGCTTCTGTGTATGGGAACCGTGCTGGGTCTAGTGCTCACCAACCTGGCCTCAAATAAGCTCTGCTCTGCTGTTTCTGGTGACCATTCCCCCTTTTAACACCTGCCCATGCCCTGTGTTCTCCAAGGTCACTGGCGGTCATTCCCTCACCCTCGTGGCCCATCCTGGGGCTTTTTCTCTTCCTGAGGCTTGGGCTGCCCCGTCCTTCCCCTCAAGCTGAATGCAATACAGGAGTACAGTGTCTAGGTGTCCCTTGTCGCTCACTAACATGAAGCCCTTTGTTCTCAATAAAAGCGGAACAGACTATCGAGTCCCCTCTGCCCTTGTTCTGTTGTCCTTTTCCCATTCCACGGCCCTCTGGGGCTCTTCTCCCCATCATCTGCTAAAGGGAGGGACCCCCTATTTATTGGACACAAGCCACATACCCGTGGCTGTGCACATGGACCATAAGGATAAGTTTACAACCTCCTTTCTGGAAAAGAGTCTGATAACTGACCCAGGGCCACAGAAAGCAAGGAAGTGACCACACTGTGATGTGCATCCAGGTCCACATGGCTCCTCTGTGCCTTCCCATTACCGATGTCATGTGTGGCTTTTAAAATTATTCTGCCCTTCTGAAAAAAAATGGCATCACCAGAACTTCCAACCTCATGGGGCTGCTGTGAGGATGAGCCCAGCCATCACCTCCAGAACCCTTGGCCCTGTGTCTGGCACATGGTAAGTGCTCAGTGCATGACAGCCATTATTATTTTCCCCAAACATATTCTCTATCCTGCCTCAAGGTCTCCGCATCTGAAACTCCTCCCAGGGAGTGAGGTGTCCCAGGAATGTCACTTCACATGTCCTTCTTGATTCATGCTCTCTTCTTTTACATCCTTGGAAAATCCTCTATAAATCCAGCCTCTCCCAAGGGCTTCTTAGGAAATATGTTGCTTCCAATGGCAATCACCCAAAGCCCCGTCCTTGGATCGATTTGCAACTACAGTTGTCCCAAAGGATCCACAGGACATTGGGTCCAGGACAGCAGCAGGTACCAATACCCAGGACTGCTGGAGTCCCTGATATATCATGGTGCCGTATTTGCATATAATCTACACACAGACTCCTGTGTTCTTTAAATCACCCCTAAATTACTCATAATAGCCAACGCAGTGCGCGAGCTAGGTGAACCGCTGTTTGACTGTATTGTTTAGGGAATGATGATAAGAAAAAGGTCTGTGCGTGCTCAGTACGGATACAACGTTTTTAGAATATTTCTAATCCTCAGTTGGTTGAGTCAGCAGAAGCAGGACCTGAGGCTGAGGAGGAACTGGACACTGCCAGAAACAGGAGCCTGTGCTTTCCCCCATTTCCTGCTCACGTGTCCCCTGAGGGTCAGTATGTCACTTGCTGAGGCTTATGCTGTGCTCTCCCCGGTGTGGGCATCACAAAGGGTGGGCAAGGTGGCTCCCCCCCCCACCTTCTCCAGTCCCCTTCTTGGACAGAATTAGGTCCTGGGCAACTTCTCTGGTGACATTCTTTGTTCTGGGAGCTGGGTTGTCACTGGGCCAGCCAAGAGCTGCTCAGAGGCTCTGTGCAGGCCACAGGCACTCCCGGCTAATGTCTGGAGGTCCAAGCAGTCCTGTCACTGCCACCTCCTGCCCCTGCCAGCCTGGGGTTGGCTCCAAGAAGGCAGCATCTACTGCCCCCACGTCAGGCCTGGGTCAAGATCCAAGCCTGACGCACCCAAGCCCTGCTTTCCAGGAGCTGATGGAAGCGAGAGCGGGGACAGCCGGGTCTGCAGTGCTCATGGCTCTCCCATCCGCTGGCGCGTCCCTCTGCCGAGTCCTTCACCCAGCAAGTGAGGCTAGAAATGCCGGGCGCCGTGGGCTGGGAGCTGGGATGACGTGCATTGATACGCGGCTTTATTGGTAGCAACCCAGGGACCACTGGGTGGGAAGAGCCCGGGAGTCCTTCCTAGATGCCCCAAAAAGCTTCCCCAAACCTGGACTTTCAGTGTAAAACTAGAAAAATCCGCACAAACTGAGATACGCAGGTCACTCCACCTTCAGGTTCTGCCTAGAAGAAGGGCCACTCGAGGAATTTGGCTCCATCTGTCCTAAGCTGAGAGGGAATGGGACAAGAAGCAAAGACCAAGAAGAAAGGCAGAAAGAGCAGCTCTGGGCCGAGATGTGTCTGTGGCCTCCAAGGCAGCCCCCCCCCCCCAGTTTCCCCTCCAGACACTTCCCTGGGGTCCTGGAGCATCCCTGTGGCTGTAGCCCCTGCCACATTGTTAGAACCTGCTTGGAGGGGAATGGTGAGAACAAGTTTCCCACAGCTGCCCCGGGGGCTCCTAGGTACCCAGTGGTGGAGTAGGTGCCTCCCTGAGGACAGTGGCACCCTGGAGAGAGTGACTTCTTGACCCCTCCCAGTGGACATCTGTCAATATCTGGGAACATTTCTGGTTGTGACAACCGGAGGGGAGGGTGATTCTGGCATCTTGTAGGTAGATGCCAGGAGGCTGCCAACCTGGCGAGAAGTCACCTGGCCCGAAATGTCACAGTGCCAGGGCTGAGCAGCCCGGCCCAAGGGAGCCGAGGGGGTGGATCCAGGAGGAACTGCAAACCCGGTGTTTAAGGAGCCCATCCGGAGTCTCTGCATAACCAAGGGCCACCCCAGAGGGAAACTGGATGCCCCCCACCACCAACTCAAAACGGGCAGTAGACCACTGTCAGCGGCAGGCCCTGAGAGGAGGTAGCAGGGGTGGGGACGGGCGTTTTTGGCGGAGGCTGGCAAGGAGCGGGCTTTACGACTTGTTCTGTTCAGAGTTTTAATTAAGCGTCTCAAATAAGGATTTAATTGGGCTGTAACGAGCCAGGCTATTGTATGCGAGAGAAACACCTGGGGATTATTAGAAAACATTTTTAAGGCAGTAAAGCTGCAGCAAACACTCGCAGATGTTAAATCGGGAAATATCATTCCACAGCTCCTGGCCACACACAGAGAGGGGACCCAGCCCCTTATTCACCCCGCCACGCCGGCCAGCAGAAGGGGCAGTATGGTGGGGTGAAGCCAGGGAGGGGTGAGGCCAAGAGCAGTGGGTACCTACCCCTCAGCAGAAGGGCTCAGACGAAGCTGCTGCCGCCTCCTGCATCTTAGGCTGCTCGGAGCAGCTGTGCTCAGCCTAGGAGGGACAGGTGACCACACGGGGCCTGAGGGGGGCATGATGCTCAGGCCTAGGGGTCCTGAGAGAAACCAGGACTGACTAGCCTCAGGACTAACCTCAGTGGTGCCAAAGACTGCCAAGCCCAGTCTGGGTCCCAGAAGGGACCAGGGGTGACCAGTCCCAGCCTGGGTAGGGGATAGGGAAGATCCATTTTATTGACCATCTTTCCGTCAATCAGAACTTAAGTTCTGTTAGTCCCGGGACCAGGGTCTATTCTGTTGCTGGTTGTAAGTTCAAGAGCACAGGACAATGTCTGGCACACAGGACACACAGTGGGCAGAGCTGAGTGAATGAATAAACAACGGAGGGGGAGGGTACACCATGTTCAGGCCCATCTCATAGGGGCCAAGGTTGGATGCACTATTCCCTCAAGCCTAGGTGTCTGCTTGGAGAACTGGAGGGGACCAGCAAAACACCTTGTTCAGGGAAAGAGGCCCCTGCCAGGACACCACTGCCCCTGTTGGTAAGGTGGCCCAGGGTTAGTGGCTCTTCCCATCAGATTGAAAGAGGAACCCTTCCCTGGCTCCCCAGCGCCAGGCCTGACCACAAGGCCTTGGAACTTTTCCTGACCATCCTTGGCCTCCTCTACTACCAGCCCACGTGTGGTTTATTCTGTGTCTCCAGCAGCGGCCACGGCTTAGGCTCGGAGAGGCTTCACGAGCGCTGGCGGATGGGTAAAAGATGACGGATGTGGCATCACAGCATCTTCTTCGTGGTGGCTGTCCTTTATTGGATTCCCCGTCGCCTGGCAAGCTCTACACACCCTCTCACCCAACCCTCCTGGTGGCTTCATGACACGGGCTTCCATCTCCATTTTACAGAAGAGGAACCTGAAGCCCCGAGAAGCCCCCTTTACCGGCCCTGCTGCTCCTCCCAGGGCTCCCTGGTGTTGGAGGGAGCCTGTCCCCCAGCCTGTAGATGGCAGGTTGGATTTTAGCTCTGGGCAGGAGAAAGCGCAAGGTAAGTCTCCAGGCCCCAGAGCCCCCAAGGGCCCTCTGCGTGGCTGAAGCCCAGGGGCTTCTCCATCTGGTAGGGTTTGCAGTTCCCGTCAGCCCTCAGGCCCACCCTGCCCCAGTCTGCTCGGCTTTAGAGGGGAGTGTGTGAGAACTGGAGAGAGGGGAGCAGGAATGGGGGGCTCGTGGGGAACAGTGGGAGGCTCAGGTGGTGTTTAAGGTTGGGGCTCAAGTGCGCGCGGCGGGGGATGGGGTGAGTCAGCTGCACAGGGAGGGACAACCAGGAGTCACAGGGGCCAGGACACTGAGACGTGCAGTCTGGGGTGGGGCTCGGGGTGGGCCAGGGAGCTGCAGGGTGGTTGAGGCCGAGGATGGCTGAGCAGAGACCTCCCCTGGAAACGTCAGATGCTGCGTTCTCTCAAGGAAGGAAACAGCGAGTCAGGAGACAGGTGTGGACGCCCGGAGAGCACCAGGGCAGGTGGACAGCACCAGGCTCAGCATCTGGCCATCCAGGCTGCTCTCTGGAAAGGACCCTGATTCCACCCCTGCTCCCCACCCACACAGGCCCACAGGAGCTGGCGAGGGCGCTCAGGGTACTCCTCTAACCCACTCCACCCGGCCACCTTTCAGCAGCCCATCACAAGCCCAGGGCAGGGGCCTGGGGCCGAGCCCCCAGGGCATCATAGCCGCCCACCCTACTGAAGGCATCTGCAGGGCAGGGGTCAACTGCAGCCCCCTCATCAGGGACCAGGTCCAGCTTCAAAGCACCACCCCTTTCTCAATGGATCATCTCCTTAAGGTCCTGGTGACCCTGACCCCATGCTAATGCCTCTTTAGAACTTAACAGCATGGGGGGCACTCTGTATTTGACAATAATCATCATGCCAGCACCCAGTGTCCCCACTATAGTGTCGGTTCCGAGGGCCAGGAGCCGTGCTGTTTTACTGGAGTGGCTGACACACAGTGAGCCCTGGAGAAACAGCCGTCCAGTGGAGGAGTAGATGGCCCTGCTTGACATCCACTGTCTCGTGTGCTTTCAGCCTTCCTATGAGTAGAGTGACAAGACAGGTGTTATTTTATTGCCTCTTATCACAGGCAAGTGAATAATAATTACCCTAATCATAGCTAACTTTATTGAACACTTACTATATGCCAGGCCCTACAATACAGTTCTCACACTGATGGAATCTGTAACACTATCCTATGAGGTAAATACTATGAACTCAATTTAACAGATAGGGAAAGTGAGGTTCTCCAAGCTCACACAGCCATGGGCCTGGACCATGCTGAATGCTTTATGTAGGTTCTACCATTCAATACCTACAGCTATTTTTTTCTATTTTATTTATTTATTGATGTTGTATTGGGGATTAAACCCAGAGGCACTTAACCATGAGCCACATCCCCAGCCCTCTTTTATTTTGAGACAGGGTCTCGCTAAGTTGCTTAGGTCCTCACTAAGTTGCTGAGGCTGGCCTCAAACTTGTGATCCTCCTGCCTCAGCCTCCCAAGTCAATGGGATTATAGGCATTCACCATCTTGCCTGTCCTATTTTTCTATTTTATAGAAAGGGAACTTGAGGTCCAGAAAGATGCTAAAAGTGACCTTTAAAAGACACACAGCAAGCAAGATGCAGGGTGAAGACTGAACCCTACATTTGCTATGGCCCCTGGGGCACTAAGCTTCCCATTGGAGAGGGTGTTCTGTGGGACCTGAGGTCACAATGGGAGAGATGGGTCTGAATGTCTGTCTTGGGTCGGATCAGGGACTGAGAGCCAGAGGCTGCAGCAGTTCCTTCTTCAATTCTGGCCAATACCTGTCCAAGGACATTCCTGGGACCACCAAACAGAAGTTTTCATTCATAAGAGAAGTTTATACACCCTCAGAGCTAGGAATATGTGTGCTGTGTCCCCCCCACCCCCCATCACCTCCAGCACTCTGAAAGATGAGCTCCCATGGGCCAATCACTCCATTTTATTGTCACAACCCAGGAGTAGCCGTGATTGACAAGTGGTTCTTCACCTGCCTATTGTCAGAAAGAATTGTCTGGGATCAATTGTTCTAAAGCAAAAATCAATGGCATTTGGCAGTTGTCCTCTCAAGTTTAATGAGCTTATATTCAATGACTCCATACAGCAGGGAACCTAATCTAGTTACCTGGGGGACATTCTGTACCCAGTTCCCCTGGTAGGAAGCCACATGGCTCCAACCTTGGCTCTCCTTGGGAGCGTTATGGAATTTCTCCCTGCCGGGCGGGGCCTGGAAAATCAGATAAGGAAATCTTCTAGGCCAGAGTCATCAGCCTACACACAGGACAGGCTTTTTAAAATACAAACCCTGATCCTCCTTGTGGAAGGGAGAGGACAAGATTCTGGAGAGATTCCTTAATTTCCTGAAAAGAACCCTGCTTGGTTTGGATTTCCCTGGAGGTAGAATCCAAGATTAAAAAGTTGATCTGGGAGGCAAACCCAGGATTCCCCGATGGGGGACCAGGCATCCTGTCGATAACAAGGGCCTCAGCAGGCGGGCTGCTACTGCTGGCGACTGCAGCACAGTCTGCTGTCACCTGGGGTCCTCTGGGAACCTGCCGCCCAGTCCTCACAACCGGGGGGAGGGGAAGCTGGGGCAGTGATCAGCTCAGCCTCCCACAGGATGCTCAGGAAACCAGAAAATAAAAGCTGGCCAAGAGCAGTGGGAATGCTCAGCAAGTAGAGGTACCCAAAGGGGGTGTCCCCAGCTGAGAGACGCTCAAAAGACACCCCACCCCGGGGACAGGAAGGCCACGCTAACTTCCACCCAGGTTGATCTGAATCTCGTTGCTCTCAATTACTTGTTTTTGTATGTGAGATATCATCTGTTATGTCAAATGTAACAGATTAACCCGCTGTACTTTGATATAACTTTGAAAGAATAAGTGACATTTGTAAGGATGACTTCTACACCTTTGTACTAAGGGATCGTGATCAAAGAAGCCAGGAGACTGCTGCTCTAAAAACATGGGAGCTGCCCCCAACCAAACCACCACCTGATGTCAGGTCTGACAGAGGGGTCCCCTCAACGACCCACGGTGACAAGTCAAAGGTCTCTTGGGGAGAAATGGAATTTTGGTGAACTGATAAAAAAAAAAAAAAAAAAAAAAAAAAAGCAGGCCAAGGCCTCCTTCCCCAGGCATTCTGGGACTCAGAGTTGGGTCAAGCTGGGCCCTTGGCCCTCGTGGCTTGGTTCCTCCCATAAATTCACTCCCTAAACTGGGCTTTGTCATTGTGTCTTCAGCTGACATAGAGGAACTCAGTACCAGACTTGAGAAATGCAGTCATCTGTTAGGAGGATATGGCACTTCTCAGAATCTCCCACATAAAGCCTCAGATGAATTAAAAAATTTTTAAAAACTATCTTAAAAAGAGTGATTAATGAAAGCTTTGTTTTGTCTCAGAGATACTAGGAGTATTTTTTTCCAGGTAAGAAAGGTAAAATTTATGTTAACTACCAGTGTTTCCCCTTTCCCTTTGCCTACTAGAGAGCACGGTCAAATGTTGAGCCCGATATAGTAACTCTATGGATATGTTGGCTTAAATAGCATTTTATTTTTCCTCCCAAAAAACATTTTATTAAGTGATATTTTTCCCTGGTAGGGAATTCTTCGAATAAGTTAACTATCTTTTGAAATGCAATTCATATTAACAACTTCAAATTACGTCCGTGGAGTAAGACGGAATGATTAACCAATTCATTACCCCAAATCAAGGCCCAGCCCATGGCCCCAAATTGTACTCTGGGATATAAACACAAAACACCATTTATGGACCCCCCCATCCGTGCTGTGGCATCCAGGCTCCTGCTTTGCACGTGACAGGTGTCCTCTGCTCCACCTGCATGGGGTGGGCCTCAAAGGAGGAGGAGCCTGAGCAGCAGGCTCTGGGGGCGGAGCTGAGGCCGGTCCCACCCTCCTGGCCCCGCCCCCACCCCCCAATGTTGTTCCACTCACTCTTCATTTGTGCCCTAAAACCAGTTCCCCCGCCTTTATGACCAACCATTACAAAGCCATGTCTCTCCCCTAAACCTCATCTTTTTTTAAAAAAAAATATTTATTTATTTTTTAGTTCTCGGCGGACACAACATCTTTGTTTGTATGTGGTGCTGAGGATCGAACCCGGGCCGCACGCATGCCAGGCGAGCGCGCTACCGCTTGAGCCACATCCCCAGCCCTAAACCTCATCTTAATCAGTCCTAAAACTGTCCCTAGGGGTCCCGAGATAGGCCCCTTGGATACACAGGTCCTAGGGCACCAGGCTGGTCCCTCTTCTGCTCTGACCATATCTCCAGAGCTCAGCACTAACAGCTGCCACCCTCCAAGCCCACAGGCCCATCTCCTGTCCCCCATGCTGACCCGGGGCTCCCGGCTCTCACACTCCCCTGCTGGACACTGCCCACTGCAGAGAGGAAGGGGCAGCTATGAGTGGCACCTGCCACCTGTTTGGGACCTCTGCAGCCAATGCAAAGGAGGGAGAGGAAGATGGACTACTTGAGGCAGCATGGGGCCCAGCCTCAGCCAGACGCTCCCCTAGGCAGTCCCCAAGCCATCAGAGCATCCTGGCCAAAGGACACCGCCACCCCAAACCCCACAATCAGAGCAGAAGATGTCCTAGCTAGTCCCCGCCCCGCAGCCCACCCCCAGGGGGCTCAGACAGGCCCAGCAACTTCTCTGAGCCTCGATTTCCTCCATATCTGTGAAGCAGAGTCAGTAATCCCCGTCTGTCCGGCAGGGGCTGTATCAAATGGAAAACTACACAAAGGGGCTTTGAAGGGGATAAAGGATCACACAAAGAGATGGGAAACGGTTACTGCCATTGTTCCCCCCGAGAGCCAAGTGACCCCAGAAGAAATTGAGCTTCGGATGGACGCAGAGGGGGTGGGGGGCTGGGGGCTGACCAAGAGGCTCCCAGCCCCCTCCCCCAGTGCAATCACCACTCACTGGGTTTTCATTTGTACCCCTGGGTCAGCAGGCTTCTAGACTTCAGGGTCCTAGAGGGGTCATCCGGTCCACCCTATGATCCATGCCCAGGTCTCTTGGTCATCACCAAACTGTGTGTCCTCTCATGTCTTCCAGCGGAGGAGATGGTGTACGTGTGACTTGGGTGTGACAGCAGTGGGGACAACCATTATCTGCAGTGGCAGACACCCCTTTACAATACCCCTCCACACCATCCTCATCCCCACCTCCCCAGACCCCTGGGCTCCAGCTCCAGGTCCAACTGGGGCAGGAAGGATGTGGCCTGACCAGTCCAGCACTGCAGAGAATGGCCCACCATCAAGGACCCCACTGGCCAGCTGGAGCCCTAACGGTGGCCTGGGTGCCACGGAGCCCCTGACTCACTCTCTGGCTTCAGAAAAGAGGTGCACACCTCTGACACCTGTCTAGAAGCTTCTTCTCTCCAAGAGCCGTTCTCTAGTGACAGAATCCCCCAGTTCTGAGCCACTCTGGGCTGTGGCCATGGACTTCAGAACCCTATCCCCTGCTAGGGTTGCCTCTGGGCTCTGTCATCTTGTGGCCCCATACTGTACTTCCTTGGTGGCCCTGCTGGCCTGGTCCCCACCAGCCACCAGTCCCCTGGACATCACCACCTGTCCTGAGAGGACTAGACCCCATCCCCTGCCGCTGTCTGCATCTTGCTCCCTGCACTCCACCCCACCACGGCTGGCCCTGCCCTCTAGGGCAGCTCCGTTTCCCCACCACCAACCAGTCTCTCCCAGCCACCTCGTCTAAAAGCCCCAGAGGAACTTGGAGGTGCTGGGAGGCCACAGAGGTGAGGGGTGTGAAGTCATGCACACCAGCAGAAGCACCCTAGAAAGTCAGCAAGCAGGGCGCTGGCCATCTTCCAAAAAGATGCTGCCAAAGCTAGCAGGAGGGGTCACAAGGGCCTGGGCCACCAGGGAAGGCACAGGACTGAACTGGACAGGATAGAGAGCAAGTGCACACAGCGGGTGGGAGGCATGTCTGCAGCAAAGGTTCTCAGAGCCAACAGAGCCGTGGAGAACTACATGGGCCACTTCGTCACTTACTCCTGGGTCTAGCCATCTACTCGGCAAGGATTTAATGAGCACCTACAATGTCCTAGTTACTCTCCAAAGCACTGGACGACTGGTTCCCGTGGGCTTCACTCATTCCCAAGGGGGTTTAGGGCTGCTGAGGAAGATGGAGAGGTACATGGGGACAGACTATGGAAGGTCTTGAATGCTGGTGTAAGAAAGTTGGGCTCTGTTGGATTGGTACTGGGGAGCCCTTGAGGGTTTCTGAGTGAGAGCAAGGTGACATGTCGGAATCATTAACACATAAGGTGAGGAAGTCCAGAGTTGGGGGGGACACTGTAGCGAAGCAGAGAAGAGGGGGAGATGTGAGCCCCTGGAAGTGAGCTAGGGACCAGGAGCTGCAGCCCAGGGAGGGGTCATGGGGCTCTGTCTGCATCCCCAGGGCCCGTGGCCCTGTCCCCTGCCTCTACACACAACTGCCAGAGCCACGCGTGAACCCAGACCTTGCGGGATGCATCCCGTGTTCGTGTTCGCTGGGGCCAGGGCTCCTCCTCCAGCCCTCCAGGCTCAGCCTGCCACACTCACACGGACCTTAATAACACCAGGAGGGGGCCGTTCAAAGGCCTGGCCAGCCTAAATATAGCCAGCCGGCCACGTGCAAAACGCTCTCCCGAATTTACTTAAGAGCAGGGCTCAGCTCTTCCACCGGGGACTGCACTTTGTTTCAAAAATCACGCCAGCCAGCCTGAGCCCGATGGGCCCTCAGAGCTTTCTTTAAACACAGAAAAAACATTAAATGATTTTCTGCAAAAGTCTCAGCGTGAGAGGAGGCAGTAGCTAATGGGAGGTTCGAGCCAAAGACCTTCCTTGGTCAAAGCCCTGCAGGGCTCAGGTGAACTTATTTGTTAAAAATGTAAATCCCTGTGCACAAAGGGCAGTGTCCGTGCACACTGGGCACGTGGTTAGATGTCAGCACTGGACCCCGCGCTGAGTCATGGGAAACGGGGCGGGGGAGGGGGAGTAGGCTGCAGGGTGCAGCAGGTGCGGTGGCCCACGCCGGCCCTGTGATGAATCATTAGCAACCACAGAGTCATTTCAGGGGCCACAGCCCTCTTGTGCTGAGCACCTTGGGAGGCGCGTCTGTCTGGCTACTCTCTCCACTTCACAGATGAGAAAACTGAGACCTGGGTGGAGTTAAGGAATTTCCCCAAGGAGCCAGACAGTGATGCCACCAGGGCTTGGATTCAGGTCCACCTGCCACCTGAGTTGCTGCTTCTGACCAAAACACTATTCATGGCCCTGAGCCCACCAGCCCTCACTCCACAGGCCCCTGTCTTCCCTGACATGCCAGGTTCAGAGGTGGCTGGTTGCTGCAGTCAAAGGGGACAGGTACGCATCCCTGCCTTCTGAGCTCCTTCCTAGGGGAAGGAGGGGGGCCGCCTGGGAGGTGGCTGGCAAAGGCTGCAGCTCATGAGAAACTACAGGAGCCACTGCCCAGAGCCCCACAGGGGCAGGCCAATGCCCTGGAGATTGCGACTCACCGAGGCCACCCAATGAGGTCGGCACTGCTACCACTGTTTTGCAGGGAGTGAAACTGAGGCACGGAGCCCACTGGAACCTACCCAGCATCAGGCAGCCAGGAGGTAACTGCAGGGAGTCAAACCCAACAGCTGGCAGCAGACTCTGTGCCTCCGAGCTCCAAGTTCAGGTGCTGGGAGGGGGCAGGGGGACTGTCACTCCCTCAAGGAGAGGGGGCTTCACTACCTGGAGGAGGTGAGGTCTGACCTTGACGGACCTCGGCAAAGGCAATCCAGACAGGATCTGGTACACACAGGCCTGGAGGCTCCAGCGCATGCAGCGGAAAGTTCCAGATGAGAACACAAGCACAGCTCTCGTGCTGTGTACCTACTGTGTGCCAGGCTGGGGACAAAGCACTTTCTGAGGTGTTTTCTGAGCACATTCAACCACCCACGACTGGCTCCACAATCAGCCCTGCGGGGGGGGGGGGGGGGGGGGCGTGGCCTGTCTGAGGATGGCAATAAACACCACGTGGGTACAGGGATGTTCCCTGCAAAATCGTTCCACTTTTTTGTGTATTTAATTTTTTTCATTATTAAATATTGGAGAAAAAGAACCACGTTTTTCCCCTGAAACAAGCCCAGACAAGGTGCCCCCCCCCCAACCCTGGCATATCTTTCTGGTAGTTTCACCTGGGGGAAAGGACACTGGGAAGACGGACAGGTCACAAGGGAGCACCCAGCATGGCTCTGGGCCAGTGTGCTCTCACGCCCCACCCCAGAGACGCAGCCGGCCCACCTGGCTGGGCCTGAGCTCCAGCCCCTCCAGGTTGGAAAGGTCAGGAAATGCCATCCTGCTGCATTCTGAGAAATGCCAGAGAGACGCCTGGTGGGCCAGAGCTCCCCGGGTCAGGGCCAGGAAGTCTCCACCACAGGATGGGAACAAGGAAGGAAGTCCTGCCGGCACCGACGCCTTCCTGGGTAGAAAGGAAGAGGTAGCTGCGACATTGTAGGTGAAGCTACAGGCTCTGAAGCCAGGCTGTCTGGGACCAAACGCAATCTTCACATGCGCCCTGTGGCCTTGGGCAGCATGGGCCTCAGTCTCCTCGTCTGTAAAAAGGAGAGGTACAGTCGCTCCCAGATGGCCCCGAGAGTTAACTAGGTCACACATGTCGAATGCTCGGCATATGGCGAGCACTCGAGAGGGGTCCAGCTACTTTATTTGATTTGATTAAGGAAAACCACTGCCAAGTACTACACTTTACAGTGCCCAAGTGGAAATGAGCTGAGCACAAGGGGATGAGGCAGGACCCATGATCGTTACCTTCCGACCACATCAAGGAGGAGGGGAAACTGAGGCTGGGCAAGCTGCGTGTCCCACTGAGGGAGACGGGGGACCAGGCACTGGCCCCCCTCAGCCGGGGCCCAGACTCCCTGTGGAGCTCTGCTCTGGCAGCCTCTCCAGGCTCAACTCCCAGGGGGCTGCCAAAAGCCAAATCTGCACACAAACCACCTTGGGGGAAAAGGACTTTTTCATTGTTTTTTATTTTTCCCTCCCACTTTCATTTAAAAAAAGAATCCATGGAACTGGGGCTGAAGTGGCAGTATGCATCTCCAGCTGGACTAGGGTGAGAGTGTGTGTGTGTGTGTGTGTGTGTGTGTGTGTGTGTGTGAGAGAGAGAGAGAGAGTGAGTGTGAGTGTGTGTGTGTGTGTGTGTGGGGTCCATTCTTGCAGAGCCCGTAATACCAGAGTTCGGGGAAATGTCAGATTCTTGGAGAAGGAGATTTTAATTAGGTTAGAGTTGCCTCCAAAAAGTACTAAAATTAAATATGAATCCATAATGTATGGCATCATAGCTAATGGTATGCAAATAGGGCCGAGCCTGGCCCGGCTGAAGTAGGGACTTGGGCAATCTCAGTAATTGGGAAAAATGTCCCTTGGCCAGCAGCCACAGTCCTGAGGATGCTGCCGGAAGGAGCAGGGGCAGGGGTGCTGGGCTTGGCAGGGTGGCTAATGTCCCTTTAAGGGAAGAGGAGGCCAGCATGGGGACTGCAGAGCTGGGGAGGCCACCTGCTCACCTGCCAGCCTCCAGGGCGGCCCTGCTGTGTTCACAGGCTGCCCTAGGGGAGGCTGAGCTGCCTGGGGCTGCGAGCAGGGGGTCAGGGTGGCTGAAGTGCAGAAGGAAGAGACCCACAGCTGTGACCTTGGACAGGCTGCCAGCACTGGGCCCCTCTGCTCTGCCCTGCAGTCTCCCAGCTATCTGGGGTCAGAGTGAGTCCTAAGTATGTCATGGCTACAGAAACAGACGTCTACTCTTTTTATTTTAATGTTTATTCTTGAAAAGAATAAATAAGAGGTGATGCCCACTGAGTGCCATCTAGGCACCAGATTTCTTCTCCCAGCGCTGGGGATACCGAGGGACAGTCAGGAAGTGGGGGATCCAGGATCCAAACTCAGTCTGGCTCAAGAACCTGCTCTCTTAGCAGCTAAGCTACCATAAGGTTAAAGGTGCTCCTGGGGGAAGGGTGCTATTCATAATCACGCAGGACACCTGTCATAATAAGCAGGACAGCCCCGAAATCCCCAGCACCCAGTCCCCGGCTATGATGCTGGCAGGAACCCCTAGCAGCCACCCCGTCTGACTGTCTGTGTGCTCTCAGGCAAAGCAAAGTACTTCACCTCCCCAGGAGTTGGTTTTCCCATCTGTACCACATCTATTCTGCTAATCCAAACATCTTCAGAGTTTTCCAACTCCAAAGCACTACAATTGGACCAGACTGTCCAGTACTTCAGAAAAATGTCTGGGGCTGGAGTCAGACCATGTTTAAATCTCTGCTCTGAGACCCTGGGCCATCTGTTTGACCTCACAGAGCCTCCGTTTCCTCACCTGTAAAATGGGGGAGCTAAGAGTTCTTGCCTTGTAGCACTGTGGACAACCCCACGAGAGGATGGGATGAGCTCATGTCACCCACCACTCTGTGTCAGTCACTGTTCCAGGCACTCTGAACGGGCCCCCTCTATTCCCCATCACCCGCTAAAAGCAGGCAGCAGGGAGCGTCCCTCAATCCTCCACCTGTTTCATAATTACAGGATAGACACTTTTGGGGACCCATTTTATATACAGCAACTAACAGAGAGGCTAACTAAGAATGTGACCAAAGTCAGGTGACAGAATTCGAACCCAGGGCCTGGGCTCATACCATCACACCCTGAGGGTTCCTCCAACGCAGGGGAGCTCAGCAGAGCAGATGTGTTTTATAAGCGCTCAATAAAGACTACACGGGGTAGAAAGCTAATCTCCCACCCCGATCATTGGGTGAGAATTCAGTAAGATCTCACATGAAAAGCCGTCAGGATGGAGCAGGGCTCCAAACCCATTAACACACAGGAGGAAGGGAGCAGGGGGAGGGAGGGAGGACAGACAGACACGCCAAATTTAAAGGAAGACACAGGCCTATACTGGTTCCCCCAGGCCCGGTGGCTGGCCCTGTAACTGGTGACCACTTCCCCAGCAGGGCTGCTAATGCAGGGACCGGCATCCCTAAGGAGCATATCCAGTGGCAGCGGGCAGGGCGCCTGTGGGCCCTGGAAAGCAGAAGTGCTCTCCAAGGCCTGGGCAGACGGATCAGCTCTCCTCCACCCAGTCCCCATGGCCCTAGGCCAGAAGAGTCCTGCTCCCGGTCCCAGAAATCTCAAGAATCCTATTTAAGCAGGTGCCAGCTGTAGCAGCCACCCCCAACCCCAGGAGGGGTACACGGAGGAGAAAAATGGGATGGAGACGGCACCAAGGTGTTGGAGAGGGAAGAAGCGTAAACGCCCTTCCTTTGTGTGGGAATGAGCGCCGGGGGCCCTGCCTATTGAGTTTTCATCAAAGTAATTTATTGATCAATACAGTGAACATGGCTAGTTCAGCGATTTCGTAAAAAATAACCATGTGCTGGATGCGAGGAGCACTTTGCGGGGTGGTGACTCGCAGGGCCAGGCAGGATCGCCGTGCTTTATGGCCTTCTGGGAACCAGGCCCTGGCAGTTACATCTCTGTGGCTTTATCTTCATGACACCAAAACATTTGGATGGAGGGGAAAAAAGATGGGCCAATCTTCCAGATGTTTTGTCTACCTGGCAGCAAATATCAAGACATTTCCTGTGCAAGGTCACCGTGAAGATGAACCCGAGACCACCGCAGGAGGCTGGGAAGGCAGGGGGAGTGTTAAGAAGCAACCTGGCCCAGAGGCCAAGGCCAGGGCACAGGGAGTTTTGCATTTACTAAGCACCTACTGTTTACCAGGCCCTGAGCTCAGCATTTTGACAGTCACCACATTTTCCTGTATTTTCAGGAAAAATGAGGCTGGCGTTATGCTCCCAAGGTCACAGAGCAAATAAAAGGCAAAGGGATGATTCCCATCCAGAGCCATCTTGTCGGCTTTCCGGATCCAGCTTTTATAGTCAGACTTAGAATAAGCAACAGGACCTCACCGGGCCTCAGTTTCTTCACGTGCAAATTGGGGATCTTGGGTCCTGACCTGCCCACCATGCTAAATGCTGGGGGGTAGGGACCAAGACAGTCATGTGAACATCCTCTGCAAACTGAAGAGGATTCCACTACTGCAGACAGTGCTTTCCCTTCCCAGAGCCCCCCAAAGCACCAAGCCCAGACCCAGGCATGAGCAAACACGTGTTGGGTAATTTATCAGTGTTTGAACCAGATGGCCCGTGTCCCGTCCTCCAAACAGCTGGGTGCTCCGATGTGTATGCTCTCTCCAGATGTGTGAGCCACCCGCAGGTACAAACTGGCATGCTTCATGGAGAGAACCAATCAAAACCTGGGCCTCCCCACCTGCCCTAGGAATGAGCAGGCACCGTTAGGTCCCCCTGGTTCATTCATCTGGAAGCTGGGGCTGACCAGGAGACAGCCGTCCCTCTGGAAGCAAAGCCCCTTCCCTGCTCCTCAGCTGTCCTGCTGGCCACCCCATGTCTATACCAAGCACATACTTGGGACCAGCTTTGGGGAGGCCCCTGGTGGGGAGGGGCCTCAGTCATGAGAGCAGCTCCACCGAAGGCAGAGGAGGGTAAGCCCCAGGCCTGAGAGGCCCAGAGACATCCACCGCCTCAGGGGGAGAAGAGCCCACCTGCAAGCACAGCAGGGCCATCTCTCCTGAGAGAGCAGAGCAGGGCTTAGGAGAACCCTCCCCGGCCTGGCAGGAGGCCACAGCCCACCTGCTTGCACACCAGGCCCGCCTCAGACATTTGGGTAGTCTTCTTGACCAGGCAGAGCCCGGCCCACCTCCAGGCCTCACACACAGCTCCCTCCATCTGGAATATTCCCCCAGCATTCTCCACAAGACAGGATCCTGCCATTCTTCAGGCCTCAGCTAAATGCCACCTCCTCACAGGCGCTCAAACTAAAGCGTGGCCTTCCAGCTACTTTCTGCGTTTGCTGAGATTCACCTCTACGTACTTTACTGTTGGTCATTGGGAGCAATGGGGTCCCAGGGCTTATCTCTTTGATCATCACTCTATACCCAGCACCCAGTACTACTGTGCCTGGCACATAGTAGGTGTTCAACCAATATTTATTGAAGTAAAGAGAGAAGGGAGGGAGAGAGAGGGAGAAAGAGGGGGGACAGAAGGAAGGGAAAGAAACCAGACAGGATGACCAGCCCCCAGAGCCAGCAAAGGCAGGTGTGCTCCCCGTGGAGCCCCTTGTCTGCAGACCTCAGACAAGGGGCTCCGTGTGAACGGAGCAAGGAGATCTTTCCACACATATCCCAGGTAGGTGAATTGGCTCCTCCAGGAAAACACCCCCGGGTGACTGGCCGAGCCCTATTCTGTGCAGGTGGCCATTTTACACGTGGTGCTCATCCGACGGGAGACAGAACACAGGCAGTGGCCTCTGTGCTGGGAAGCTGGGGACAGGCAGGGAGGCCAAAAACACAGATAGAGATCAGAGCAAGGTGGCCTCAGGGACGCCTGAAACTGCCATTTTGACTATGAGGGTGTGATTCAAGCCCCACGAGGCATTGGAAAGTTGGGTCATCCCAGTACCAAACCCATGTGCCTCCCTTCCCTGTTCCTGTGAGTGAGCGCGTGCTCCCTCTCTCTCTAGCGCTCTCTCTCTCTCTCTCTCTCTCTCTCTCTCTCTCTCTCTCTCTCTCTCCTTCTGTTTCTGGGTGTCTCTTTCTCAATCACAGGCTCCCTTCTCTGGTTCCCTTTCTCCCTCTAAGTGTGACTGCATCTACACTGACCCGTTCCACGGTCAAAAAACTGTCTAGACATCTTCCAAGTCACCAAGCAAAGACACTCCAAAGCCCGGGAAATTCCCATCCGGATTCTACAGAACCGTAGTTTCAGAAATCAGAAAAAAAAAAAAAAAGATTGCTATTTTAAAAAACCACTTAGATTTTCTCTAATTACTTCAAGATGTCCCCAAGTGAAATGGCCAAGGACCAGGGCTCTGAGGCTTGGCTTCCTGATGGGAAGCATGGCCCTGTGGCCTGCTGGCTGCTCAACCACAGGGCAAGTCCTTGAATCTCTCAGGGACACGAATTCAGCTATAGGGTGGGGGCAGGGGTGTCACCTCCTAGGGCGGAGAGTAGAAAGGAATGGTTACACAGCAGAGCCCTGACGCCTGGCAGACGGAGCCCAGGAAGCACTGGCCAGACTCCCTGGTTCCAGTCAAGCTCCTTTTTGTGGCTGTTGTTGTTTGATTTCAGTGCTGGCCTGTCCCCTGGCTTGTGGCAATGAGGAAAGAGAGTTCTGTCCACTGTGGGTGGGAGAGAAAGGAGAAGCCACGTCTCCCTGGGGACTGTGTGCTACAGTAGAGACCCTGGGGGACAGGTGGCAGAGGGTCACCCTTGTCTGGGTGGGCTCCTCTCAACTGTAGGAGAATAAGGGCCCTGCCTCCCGCTGGGAAAGGAGCACGGGACCTGGGGGAGGTGGCCTGTCTCCTGGTCCTCTCCTCTGCTGGTTCTAAGTTCCTGGGAGGTGGACACATTATATCCCCTGGGTGCTGAGAAGGAGGAGGGCCACCTAGACACTTCCCCAAGAAGCTGAGCTTCTGAACTCTCCAAACAGGGTCACTTCCAGGGATCCAGACCCCTCAGATCCCACAGTGGAGCAGGGTCTGAGCTCAACCCAGAGTTGTGGGCCCCGAACCCTCCCAGGTGGTGCCAGCAGGCCACTCCCTCCATGTCCCTGCTGTGACCTTCCTCACCATGAGCCAAGGGCACACCACCTCCAGCCAGGGACTTGCTTCTAGGTCCAGAAATTCCAGGTGTCTAGAATCCCAAACTGGAAGCTTTTTGGAGTCTTGGGATCCCCGAGTTTAGATTTGGAGGATGACCCGTCTTCCCAAAGCGTACCTCAGCAGGCAGGAAGGCAGAGCCAGCCCCAAATGACAGGACAGTGAGAACCCCTACTTGATCCAGGCCTCAATCCACCTGCACAGGAAGTTGGAGGTTCCACAAAGAAATCATCTCCCAGGATGATCCCAGCGCCCACCTGTCTCCAAGGGGCGGGTGACATAATCTCAGGATCTGGGCGAGGCAGGATTTGCAGACACTGTTCCAGGCTGGAGAGCCAGGGCTTTGACTGTTGATAAATCTTTCTTCTGCAGCCACCTCCTGACCATATCCTCAGGGGACTTAGACACCAGGTGGCCCATGTTCTCCATAGGTGCCTACAACCTGGCCAGAGCAAGGGTACCCGCAGCCTGTGCCCACCTGAGCTGGGGGGAAAAGCCTCTGCCTCCCCCACCATTGTCCCCAGGCTCCAGCCCACATGGAAGACAGTGGTTGTTGCAAAACCTCCTCCTCGGCAGCCCAAGAGGGGAGCCACAGGAAAGGGCGCGTGTTTTGGGGTCTATTATCCAGGCCCAATTAGTTTCTGGGACTGGGCTGGAGTGATGGCCCTGCGGCCACGGCAGATGCTACAGGGGTAAACAAGGACAGAGGCTGTTCTAGGGCCCCTGCTGAGCTCTGATGCCTGTACCACGTCCTCCTGCCTCAAAGACATGGCGACGTGAGGGGGACTCACAGCAGCTTTTCTGCCCGGCTCGTGTTAACTCTGGGTAATGCCGCCCCAGAGAGCGGTCACAGCAGCCCGCAGTCAGCTAGGTGAGGAACCCAGGCAGGAAGAGCCAGAGGCATCCTGAACGTGCTGCCGCCCACCTCCAGGGTGGACACTTCCCACCTGGCTCACTCCCTCTGGGACTCTGGAATTCAACTGGACTCCCCAGGTCCTTGTCAATTCCCCACCCTGGGCTTCGCTGTGGCAGCCGGTGGGAATACCTGGGAAACGTGGTAGAGCCAGGCGGGCTGGCGTTCCAGTCTTGGGGGCACCTGGACAAGTCATCTTATTGCCTGGGTACCTTCACCTAAGGCTCAGATTTCTCACCTGGGAGGTGCCAATACCTGCACTCACCTAGCATGACTGCAAGGGGTGAGACAGAAAAGGCCTCAGTGAACAATAGCTACTGTGATCAAACTGGGAAGAAGACCAGATTCCCGCCTTGGGAGCCTCTTGTCCACAGGGGGTTCAGGACTCAAGCCTACCACAGCCAATAAGAAACGGTGAAGCAGGACCAGTCAGGGAAAACAACTGAAATGAAGAGTCCCCTTAAGTCTTTCCTTTGCTTCCCCCTAGTAGTATAAACTGGAACACAAAACCCTTCCCTTTCCCCTCTGAACTCTATGGAAAAATAACCACACAAGCAGAATAGTGAACAGCCCGGGCATGGAGAGGACTCTAAGGAGGGGTGGAGACTGGGGCATGTGAGAATGTGCCAATGTCTTGGCTGGGCACAGAATCACGAGCCACCACAGCTTTGTAGATTCAAACAGCAATTCTTTATTCCCGAACTCACACTGGCCTCCACACACGTTCTGGGGCAATCCCAGTTCTCCTCCGCCCAATTCACCTACTCCACGAGGCTTTTTTTCCAATATCCCATTTTCTCACGAGAATTCAAGGGGAACAAGCAGCAGGAACACCCTAATCCCGGCAGCAATAATCTTCAACCTCCAACTTCCCTAAAACCCCTATTGTCTTAAACCGGGAACGCCCTAAACCCAAGGAGCGGGATACTTCCTCAAACCTGATCAGCTCTAAACCCGGATCCGCCGTGGTCCTTGAGCAAGGTCACCTTACATGCAATGTCAACAGCGAAATCCATTTAACATGGGGTACGCTAGCAAGGAAATTTTGATGCGTCATTCCTACTTGGCAATGGCCCTCAGCAAGAATGTGCTAAGAGAAGCTGGAAACCCAAGATTATATGCAAAAGCCCCAATTTGCTGGGTGTTGGCTGACTCGGCTTTAAAAAAAAAAAAAAAACTATTTCGACTTAAAATTAAATTGATGCACAGTTGAGAAGTAGAATTATCATAGAGAAATCTCTGAATTCCAAGCAGAGGGGTTTGTCTTCGAGAGAGTAAACCATCAAAAGGTGATGTGTTGTTTTATTTTTAATAGAAATATATTTTTAAAACAAAAGGAAAGCAGCCCGAGGCAAGCACAGGAGGTCCGCAGACTCAGAGACTCTGAGCTCCAGGGCCTGATGGGGAGGAGCAGGGCAGGAGGTGGCTGCAGCACAGAGACTGCTCCACCCAGGGCCAGGGGAGGGCTCCCGGGAGGTCCTGGGAGGTCCTGAACCACTGCCTGATATCTCAAAGAAGCTTCCTGGAGGCAGGAAGGAGAAGTTAAGCAGGAGGTCAAAGAGGGCAGGACTTTCCAAGCAGGATCCAGAATGCAAAAGCCCAGAGGTGCCCAGGGCAGTGGTGCACACCTGTAATCCCAGGCTTGGGGAGGCTGAGGCAGGAGGATTCCGAGTTCAAAGCCAGCCTCAGAAAAATTGAGGTGCTAAGCAATTCAGGGAGACCCTGTCTCTAAATAAAATAAAAAATAGGGCTGGGGATGTGGCTCAGTGGTCAAGTGCCCCTGAGTTCAATCCCCAGTACTCCCATGCGGGAAAAAAAAAAAAAAAAAAAAAACCAAACCCAGAGGGAGAAAAAGCCAGACCTCCATGGGATCGCTGAAGGCTGCTAGTGAGGCGAGCAATGCGGTCCCCACTGCCTGTGCCAAATCCTAAAAGATCAGGGTCCAGTAGCACCACCCCTCCAAAGAGGGGCATGGGGTCATCCCAGAAATAGTGGCAACAGCCGGGAAATGGTGCCTAAGGAGTCCAGAGCATGCAGATGCACTGGATGTGGGGTTCAGCCAGAAGGAGAAGGAAGGGGCAGGGGCCTGGGGTGTGGGAAGGGAAGCAAGAGCCCCTGGGCAGCAGGGAGCCAGGAAGAGCCCTTTCTTAAGCTGGTTTCTGAACCCAGCCAACTCACCCAATTTTCTGCTATGTAAACAGACTCAACAGGTCCTTCCTGAGCAGCTGCCACTGTGATCTGTGTTTGCATCCCATTATTTAACACAGCAACAGCAACAAGTATCAAAACATCACATTGCACCCCATGAGCACGTAACATATGCAATTATTATTTCTCAACTTAAAAACTAAAATTTAAATAAATAAGTAAAATCACGATGCCTCAAAAAAAGTAAAACAATAATGCAGCTGCTGTTGGTGACAATAACAGCAACATCCTAATATCAGGAAACAGCCGTACAATGCTCTCGGTCCCCATCATCCCAAGCTCTCGGCTCCCTCCTCTATAATATGGGACAGTCTTGGATTTGCCGTAAGTCCCGAGTGGCTGAATGTCCAAAAGATGCCTTGGCACAGGGTCTGGCACATGGTGAACCCTAAATGGGTCACTGCTGTTGTTTTTATTGATACAGCAACATTGCATCAGCGGATGAGGCTGGAAGTTTAAAGAAGGGAAGAGGACAGTGGCATCAGATCTGCATGGGGCTGCCACTCCTGCCCCAGCGGTGGCCCCCGCCGCACCTTCCCTGCAGGATGAGGTCTCCCTCTTCCACCGCTGCCACCCAGAAGGAGGGCGGCTCCACCCGCAGTGGGCAAAGGGGCTCGGCTCAGCCCACAGCAAGCTCCTGAGCCCTCAGACCTTCTGGGCAGAGCCGGAGTCCCTCTCATGTCCTTACTCAGGTCCCCAGCCAGGTGTCTGAGGGACCCGAGACGTGCAGCAGGCCCCGGCTGCCCACGGAGCAGGCTGTGAGAGGACACCCGAGGAGCGCCCACCCCTCAGGTACTAGGAGGAAGAAGAGGCTGAGGGCTCTCTGGTCAAATCAGGGAGCGGTGACGGGGGGCTGCAGTGCCAGCTGCGCTCACAGATACAGCATCGATGCAGACCTCAGAAAACAGGGCTCGCGGAAGGGGCAGCTCAGGCACACCGTGGCCGATGCCCCCCTGCTCAGGCTCAGGGCAAAGAGGAAGGGCTCAGGACTGGAACGGTGTCCCCGGTCTTGGAACAGCCCTCCACTCTAGCCACTGCCTGCTGTTCTTCCTCACCTGGGTCATGAAGCAGCTCCCGTGGGCCCACAGCACCTGCTCTTACCCCCTGCAGTCATGTCACACTTACCAGGGTGGCTCTCAGGAGTGCCAATGGGGTTGCACCACTGTCCTTCCTGTTGTCCCCTGTGGCTGCCCAGCACCCATGGGATAAAGCCCAGCCTCCATCCTGGGGCTCACACGGTCCTCCTGAGGGACCACCCCCGGGCCACTGGTTCCACACCCCCCTTTGTTCCCACCGTTCACAGTGGACTTCCTCAGGTTCCTTAAACACTCGCTTGAAAAATGAAATGGCCTATACGTGGCCATGCTTGACCCACAGAGTTGACAGTCTGCTATGGTTCCACTAAAGTGACCTCCAGCGCCACCTGTGTCACTCCCTATACCTAGAACTCCCCTGCCCTCTCCTCATCGCCTTCGCCCAAGTGGCCCTTTCTCCACCTCTAGGACTCAGCCCCAGAGCCACTTCCTCAGGGTGGCCTTTCTTGATGTCACCCGGCAGCCTTCACTTCCCCCATACCAGGCCCTAGTACCCGTCTTTCCTGCCAGACCCTAAGCTCCAAGAGGGCAGGCCTCGTGTCTGTCCCGCTCACCCTCGAAGCCCCAGCACCTGGCACAGGGTTGGCCCAGGAAAGACGCCCTGAGCACAGGACCACCGTGACGAGTGGGCCAAGCTCCAGCTCTATGTGACCTTGGACCTTCTGTCTGTTTCCGATACCAGTTTCTGCCTCTGCAAAAAGAAGTTGCCGGCCTCAGAGAGAGATGCACATTAAATGGGACCCGGTGTTTGGTAAGTTTGCCCATTTGCCATCCAACAGGTTGACGGTCCCCTCTAGAGCGGGCTGCAGCCGCCAGCTTCCTTGCTGACCAGCAGGATGAGCTGTGATGCAGGAGCCTGGGCCGGGCGTGTTCCCTGCAACCAGCACACCACACGGAGCTTGGCCTTCGCGGGGTTTGCATAACCTGAGCAGACGCAGCCCTGGCCTTCTCAGGGAACTCAGAAACCTAGCTGTTTACAACATCTCTAGCCGCACAGTTGGGCATGCCTGGAATTCCAGAGTGAGCAGCATCCAGGGCTCCTCGTAGCTTCTGGCCAAGCTTGAATGGCTCCCCAACAGGAAGCCTGCCGCCCTCTGAGGCATCTTACTGAATCTTCAAATCATAAATGTGAAAGAGCTGGGACTGAACCAAAATCTGCCTTCTCGGGCCATCGCCCCAAATCTATAAGGGCCCCGAGGCCAGGTTTGTTTGCTCCCCCCACGGCAGTCCTTGGAGATTCAGAGATGGCCACTCCTGACTCCGTGTCTCCAAGTTCCTGACTTTGAGCACCCTTCTGGCCCTCAGTGTCCAAACTTGTGCAGTGGGGACAGCACTCCCTGCACCTCGTTCCTCTGCAGGTATGGGGACTGAGGAGGACAGAGCAGGAGCATTTGTGCTGACGGAGGAAGGGGAAGAAGAGCCCAGCCCTTCCTCACCGCAGGCCTCCAATCCAGGCTCCAGGAGCAAAGCAGCTCAAGGGAGAAGCCTCCTTGTGCGCCATGAATCAGGCTCAAAGACTGTCTGCCCTCCCCGGGCTCAGGGGGAGATTGATGCCTGAGCTGACGGATCGCTCCAATGTATTAGGTAGATAAAGAAATTGATTATTTCATAAATCATTGTCTCCATGAAAAAAAACCCAATTTTTTAAAAAAGAAAATATTATAAATCTGCCCAAGCCCTTTTGAGTGAAAGTGTAGCCATTCCAATTTAATTGTCTGAGAGCCTCTTTGCTACAGATCTGAAAAGAAAAGCTCCTGAAGCTAAGGACTCCCAAGCTAGAGCTTCCTACCCTCTGGCAATGGCCATGGCGTGTCATGAAGGAGACGGATTTGCATCGCAGCAGGAAGAATCTGAGTGAGCTCGGAAGAAGAACTTTCTCAAAAAAGGAGACGGAATCATGTCTCTTGGAGACTTAGAAATTGGATACTAACCTTTGTCTCTACTTCTTCCTCCTTACTCCCACGTGCATGATTGGGTTCAAGTTTGCCGAGAAGGAATTAGGGAAGACGAGCCCTACTGGGGGTTGAGGATGGGGGTGACAGCCACTGTAAAGAACCCTTGCAGAAGGACCTGAGTGACTGAGGGATGGAGAAGGTGCAGGGGCAGGTGGGAGGCAGGAGCGACAGGTGGAAGGAAAAGAGGTGGCTTCCCTATTGTATCAACCAGGTGACTTTCTGTTCTTCTCTTCGCCTCTGGGAGCCCCATCTCTCCCCCCAGAGACACAGGGAAATGAAGAAGAGTCAAGGGCAGGGCTCTGGTCTTAACAGCGCAGCCTGAATGTGCAGGGATCACGTTTGTCACTGAAGGTGGCCCCTCCCAAGGTACCCGGATGCCATCTAGCCCCTCCTCCAGCCCCTGCACTCCCGGCCCCCACGCTCTGCGGTCCACAGAGCCCGCGCTGTCTGGTGAACCAATGAGTCAGCCCACAATCCACGTGGAAAAAAACAGGAAATAAACACAAAATTACAAACAGCATAAAAATAGCCGCTTTTCCAAAACAGATTTCTCTAATTCTCTGAATCTCAAGAAAAGCAGCCAAAAGCCCCCAGTCTCCTCATGCTAACATATCTCAGGCTAGGGCCCCTGGCGGAGCCTTGACTTTGTACATCCTGTAGCCCATTCTCCCCTGACCATTCTGGATCTTTCTACCTGCTGCAGGACTCCAAGATGCCATCATCTTACCTCCTAAATCCCTGGGACCCATCTGCCTAAAAAGCTCACTCCTTGTTCAGAGTGAATGCTAATTCCTCTGCCCATCATTCGGATGCTCCTTGCAGTCCCTGGCCCTCTGGTTTCTCGTCCAGGTGTCTCCTGGCAGCCCTCCGTCTCCCAGGGATGGGCAGAAGTCATGGCGGAACCTTCCAGCCTGGGAGAGGCCCTTGCAAAGGCCCACCCCATCCAAGGCTTCCAGACACATCCAGGTGGTGCAGCACCTGGAGCTAAGGCTCTTTGGGGAATGCCACAAAGCTGTGACACATTTATTTCCCATCACCTGAGCAAGGAGTAATTTTATTTATTAGCAGAAAATACGGCTCTATTATAGGCATGCAGGGCTCCACGGCTCGGGAAATAATAACACAGAAAATACTTTAAAGAAATCACATTCAGCAGGATAAAAATACCTTCCAGAAGCCTCCTTACCAAACGCAACGTGAAAGATGATGCTGACAACCTCGGCGAAGACGCCTGGCATCAGGTGTGATATCTGACAATGGAATGCTCACTCGTTTTGTCATCTGCTACTGCTCCCTAGCAGACAAGCCGTACAAGGCACCGAAGATTTAAGAACAATTTATGTGGAAGGGTGGGAGGGCGGAGAAAAGGAGAAAATTCTATCCATTAACTTCATCTTCTTCTACCAAGCATCACTCAGGCGACAGTTCCTCCGCGCCTACTGGGTGCCTCCTAAAGATCACAGTCCAGTGGGTGGCTGCCAGAGCCTTGGGAGGATAGCTTTTGGAAAAAGAACGCCTGTGTAGCAAGACCCTACAAGGACCACATCACCCCTTCTAGAAAGAGGAGTCAGCATGCAGATGCTGGTGGGCCACCCCAAGCCCAGCCGCTCTCCGTGGTGCTGAACGGAGAGGTTAAAGGTGACCCTTTATCTCCCCGCCTCCCAGGGAACTCACCGCACGTGGTGATCCGTTATCTGTGAGTTTTGTAAATATACAAATGCAATTTGTATTCCCTCTTTTTGTGGAAAGACGTTCCGCGGGTGTTTGTCCACACTGGAACAGTCTAGGCTACTTGGTTCTCTTAAGACGGCAAATTTAAAGCTTCAAAGCAGCACATATGTTCGGGCCTTTGTGTGTCTGTGTAACAGGAAGACAGGTGAGTCTTTCTTAATAGACTGGGGTCCAGTCTATTAAGACAAAAACATAGGTTTTTGTCTGTTTCTTTTTTTGCCCACAACTCACCAAGGATCATGGCACTCCTCATTTTCCCTTTTCTGTCCTCCATATCCTGCTTGTGCTCAGAAAGACTGGAGGGCAGTACGGCTGTGCTTGCCCTGTCTGGGGTGCCTCAGCTGGCATCCGGTTCCTGCATGGACTCAGGGCATCGAGCACCATGACCTTGCCTGCCTTCTTCCAGCACCAGAAGATTGCCTGGATTCCCCAGGAAGACACCACACTCTGCTTCTCTTTCAGGAAGCCATGGATTCCATCTCCCTGCTCCAGCCTCCCCCGGCCCTCCGTCCTCATGGACCAGCCATAACTCAGCAAAACCTGAGAGTTCACCCATATTTTATTTACTGATTCAATGTTACGAGACAAGTAAAATAGGCGGCTGTCACCTCTATTAAACTGGGCAGGAAAAATGGCCATGAAGTTCACAGGCTCTTTCTGCTCATGCAGTGTCATCTGATTCCCAGGAGGGGAGCAAGAATGGGGGAGGGCCTGGCCCGGGGAGGGGGGAGAGTCCTGTCCTGACATGTTCAGAAGAGGAAGCTCAGGTCTCCACTGTAAGCCTCCCTCACCCTCGCTCACAGCCACCCTGCACAGGAGGCCGATCAGCCCAGTCACTCAGGATTGGGGACCGGCACTCAAGTCCTCACTGTTCCCATTGATCCAAAGGGAAGTCGCTGTACTCATTCATGAGGCTTGGGATAAAGAACAGTTGTTGAGCCCCAACTTGCAAACTTCCATCTGGACACCTCTCACAAGCGCGCGCACACACACACACACACACACACACACGTGCACACTCCCCAGAACCGGTGCGGATACCCATACATTCCCAGAGTTAAATGGCTCAGGTCGACGGTCCACACAGCCCGGATCTCCAGGACAACGGGCAACACCTCCACTTCACGCCAAGGCTGTCGTGTAGACCGGTTGTCAACACATCCTAGCAGGATCTGGTGATGTGACGAAAACAGGAAAAAAGGAGACCTGATCGATGGCGGGCAGCAGGGCAAGTGGCAGAGCGACACTCTGCCTGACAGCTGTCCTGAGTGATCAGCCTATTAAGGATGAGACAGCAGAAGTTTTCTTCCTTGGTTGAGCTCCCAGAGGGAGCATCAGGGATGCTGAAGGGCACGTGGGAAGGGGAGGTGACATCAGAACAGGCAGGAGGAAGACCATGATCGCCTCCCTGTTTCTTCTTGACGTAGGCAGCTGTGACTCCCAAGGAGACCCACGTGGTGTGAGCCAGGCCGTGGATGTGGAGCCAACCCCAGGCCTGGGAAAGAAGGGTTCATTCCCCCAGACAGCCCAGCTCTGCCCAACAGTCTGGAGGGAGGGGTCTTGGCACAGAAGTTGCCCACCTGGCAAGTCAGGAGAGTGCCACGGACACCATTATCATCCACAGCAGAAGCCCAGGTAGCGGCAAGTTCACAGGATCCTCATCCACAGAACGGAACAAGTGTCGAGATGAATGACAGGGCAGTGGGGTGGACTTGCGTTAGTGGACGACGGTCATCGATGCATCTGTCTATCCAGCGATACCCACTAATCACCCCTGATGGGCGGCAGGCGACGCTGGGGAAGTGGTGGCCGGGCCAGCCGAGGCCTGCACTCTCACATGGCCCATCTCTAAGGTGACCAAGGGTATCAGCACAGCGAGGGCTAGAGCCAGGGACGCTCAAGGGGCTGTGGGGCTCGGAGCGGGTATGGAGGTCAGAAAGGCTTCCTGGAGGAGAAGACACGTTTGCTGAGACCTCAGCATGAGGACAGCTGACCAGGAAGAAGAACGGGGCAGAGCGTGAGGCAAGAGGGACAGTGCTGAGTCCAGGGATGGAGAGCACGCGATCCTGAGGCCCAAGGCATGAGAGGACCACGGTGCCGTGCAGCTGGCTGAGGGGCAAGACTGAGCATCCAAGACCACTCGATAAATCCACGACGGTGACAGCGTCACTTTCTGTCTGATGTGTTTATGACAGAGCTGAAGGGGAGGAGACAGGTCTACCCCAAGCCCAGAATGGCACAAAGCATGCCCGACCAAATGGGGAGCTCCCCAAACTCCCCTGTTCAGAACCTGGTTCCCAGATCCAGCCACACCACTTACCCTCGCTCCTGCAGACCCCAGGAGGGAAGCAATGGGGAGAGAAGAAAGTGCCACTCCTGCCTTCCTTCCCAGGACAGAGCAAGGGGGACAATAGGCTTTAGTCGTCCTGAAATAATGAACAAGAACAACTGCCTAAAGATTCAATGGATAAATGGCAGGTCCTGCCTTTAGGCTCAAAAGATCAACTACCAACAAGAGGATGAGAGAAGTTTCAGATCAGTGGTGATGTCCATGGAAAAGACCTCATGACCTCAGGAGACCACCAGCTCAGTATAAATCAATAGAATAAAATGGTGACAAAGGGCCTGAAATAATCTGGGGTTGTATAACTAGAGACCAAAGTCGAGATCTGAGGAGGTGATGATCTCACTGGTTTCGATGAATAAGCGGTATCACGGCCGGTTCTCAACACCATGCTGGCGGCACTGGCCATCGTTAGTACAAAAAGATGTCTTCACATTTCTGCAAGGCTACAGGGCAGGCCCATAACCCAGCCAGAATAAGGGAGCCGTGTAATCACAAGAGTAAGAATAACAGGTAGCATTTATTGAGTGTCTGCCATTATCCTATTCCAAGCATTCTATCGGCACCAACTCATGCAGTCCTTACACAACCACCCGAGGCAGGTGCTGTCATCATTATTATGTTGAGACATTAGATAGTTTGCCCAAGATCGTAAGATGGGGAGTGGCAGAGGCAGTGAGCTTACCCACAAGGCTAGGTTGCTAAAATGTTCTGAGGTCGTCCTGTCTACCAGACAGGTCCATGCCCACAGTAACCCCATGAGTGAAGTCTGCCATTATCCCCATTTTTCGGGTGAGGAAAATCTAGGCTTAGAGAAGTTCAGTGGTTTATCCAAATGTACACAGCCTGGAGGGAAAGAGTAAGAGTCCAAGCCTAGGCAGGTGGATCCTGGAACCTGCAATCTCAACACCCAAGTTATAGTGTCTTCTTGGAACAGCAGGTGACAGACTCCAGCTTTTTAAGGGAAAATCCACCACCAAAATGGGGATGCATCAGCACGTTTACTAAAAAGAAAGAGCAGGGCCACACAGGGGGGAGCTTCCTGTCACAGGTAGGTACCTGCCTCTCTGTAGCCTCCACTGACCTGAGTGATGGTACCATCTGAGAAACCCATTTAAAATGCAAATTTTTAGGCCTCACTCCAGACCCACGGGATCACAAGCCCTAGGGATGGGTTCTAGCAATCTCCGTTGGAAAGAGCCCTCCAGGTGATTCTGAGGCATGCTCATGTTGGAGATCCAGAGGCCTAGAATGATCCCTGGGGTTCTTTGCAGCCTGGATGCTGTGATTCTTCACCATAGACAGGAAATGTGATGCTTGGAGCCCTGGGAAGTCCTTGGCTCCCCGCTCCTGCTTTTCCGCCCAATTGGGCAGCTTTTTGGAATAGCATATTTCAGTTCTGCAAAGCAGATGCAGGAAGGCTTTGCAGACATCTCCCTCGTTCCCATATTTAAAGAGCCCTGCAGTTGTTCAGAGAACTCTATAAAGCCCCTTCTATCAGCAGCCTGTCTGCATCAGTCCCTTTAATAGTGCAAGACTTAATTGTCTCCTATGGATTGGAACTCTCTCCAAACAAACCACAATCTCAGCTCCTCCTCGCTCCTTTTCCCCCCTCTGCCTTCTTTAACCACCATCCAGCGTGGCACCAAAGGGTCTGGAGTGGAAACCCGCCACTCCTCCCAGATCTCATTCAATCTCATTATCTCCGAACTGTCTGATCACCATGGGGACTCTCTCCTCCCCCGTTTTTGCCCGGGGCCTCATTACCCAGTGTCTCCCAGGAGAGCCCGCCAGGTCTGTTCCCTGGAGCCCAGCCTCCAGCCGCAGACCCTCTCAGGTCACGGGGCTGGCCTGCCCAGGAAACCAGACGGAACTCCAGATCCAAGAAGGGCTGGTCGGTCAGGATTCCCCAGACCAACCCCTCAAGAGCAGCCCACTGCCAGGGTCTTCCCAGCTCTGAACACTCGTAATGTTCATTTCAGGGAAAACACTGCAAATGTGGGAATGAACCAGCCCCTCCCCTGGCTTCAGGTGTGTGGCCCAGGAGCATCCTGGGAAGGGTGCCTCTCCCGTTCCAATGTCTGGCACAGCTGCTGAATCCACCCATTCTGCTCCTGGGCACATGGGTATGTGAGCCATGAGCCAATGCCACCCAGTGAGCTGCACGGAGTCCCGGGCGCCAGGGCTGGCACAAAACAGAGAGCACATGAGATGCAGATGCCTGGGGCGCGGAGTCTGCAGGCAGAGACGCAGCCTCCACCTTGGGGAGCTCTGCTTTTTCTCCTAACATGTATTAAACGTCAGGTTCTGTACAAAGAGCCGTCTATACTTGAGCTCCTTTAATCCTCGCGATAGCTCTAGGAACAGACGATAGATACTCTAAGGTTTAACCAAACAAAAATTTTTGCAGGTCAAAAACAGCAGAGTATGATTCCACCCAACATTGAGACTCGTATCTCACAGAGGAAAGGAAGGCTCAGAGGCAAGTGACTGGCCCAAGGTCACACCGCAGATGCATGTGACTTACACCAAGGCAGACCCCACTGCATTTTGTCATACCCAAGGCCGTTACACGGAGGTGCCCAGAAAGAAACAAAAATCTCATGTACACTCAGACATGACAAGAGAGATGCATTCCAATTTCTATGTAAAGACACCAAGGGGGGGGGGGGACTCCCTCTTAGAACCCATGACATATATTGTTTGACTCTTTCTGCCTCTTGGTAGAGGTGGGGAGCCATGGCACCCTTGGGCAGCACCATGTCTAAACGTGGCGTGCTGCACAAAGGTGCCATGTAAGCCCCGATCCACCCCCAGCCTAACCACAGCCACCTCGAAGGCACAGCACAAGGCTTAAAGGTCAAGGAGGCAAGGGGAGGGACCTAGGACACCATGGGCTCTGTGGATGGTGGCTGTGGAATGTGGAGAAAGGGAAAGAAAAGCAAAATCAGAATGATTTATTGTCCTCGAATCCGGTCCTGCAGCCCTCATCCAGTCTCATCTCCTCAAATCTCTCCCGGCTAGAACTCGGTCTCTGGGGCCCTGCAGAGCAGAAGGAAGCTCGACTCCTGGAGCAGAAGCAGAGCTGGGCAGGGCCAGGATGTAAGGAGGTGCACAGGGTCACCACCATATAAGAGTCTCCTAAAATCCTGCCTTGTGCTGGCCGCACAGCATGCTCCAGGATCAAGAAGAAATGCTTATCTTGGCACCACGTTTAGGCTTCTTTGAAAAGGCATCAGATCTGTGTGACCCCAGGAGACAGGTGGTACTGCTCCCATTTTACCACCAGGGAAATGAGGGTCCTAGAAAATGACAGGTCCCTCTGATCATGCCAATCCCAAATCTGCTCCCACTGTAAGGACTGAGCAGTTCAGTCTCCCCACCTGCGGAACAGCTCTGACCCTGGCCGACACCATCTACCCCAGGTTCCCCTTGTCTCCGGGAGAAAGGGACGGAGAAGGGCTTTTGCTCTTGCAGAGGTGGCCTGGGTAAGGGTGAATTGGGTAGGCTGCTGCACCGAGGTCCCCTTACTGAATGAACCATGGTACCTGTGGGACAATGCCAGGGTCCAGGCCCAGTGTCAGAGGTCTCAGGCCTCACCCTCACACACTTCCTACCAGCCTCAATCCCTGGCCAGCCAGGCTCAGTTTAGAAGGGAAGATGTCACTCTTTCTTAAAAATAGAATGACCAGCCGGGTGCAGTGGCCCACACCTGTAATCCCAGTGACTTGGGAGGCCAGGCAAGAGGATCCCAAGTTCAAAGCCAGCCTCGGCAACTTAGCAAGGCCCTAAGCAACCTAGAGAAACCCTGGCTCAGAAAATAAAAGGGCTGGGAATGTGGCTCAGTGGTTCAGCACCCTTGGGTTCAATCCTTGGCACCAAACAAACAAACAAAAAAAGGTAGAATGACCATAAAACTGATCAGCCTAGAAAGGGTGCTGCAGAGGAGAGGGGACCGGTCAGGGAAGGAAAGTGAAGGTGAGGGAGGGAGGGAAGAACAAAGGAAACTCACTCACCAGCCCCCTTCTTTCACCAGGTCATGGATGAATGGAAAGGATGAAGGGTGGGGGAGCCACAAACACAGCCCTGGGTTTCAGAGCTTTGACAAAGCCTATGAGGACAGCCTGGAAGCTCCCAGGGACCTCAGAGCACAGGGATTTCTGTGGGTGGACTGGCCCCATGCAAGGGAGAATCCAGCCTTTATTTAGGTCTTGGATTAAATTTAGGACTTCTGGGCAGAGTCCAGAAGCCAGGTCCAGGTAGGGGGCAGGAAGTGCGTGCGCGTGTGCATGTGTGTGTATGTGTGTGTCAGCAGGAAGGGTGGGAACACCATCCGTGCCTTTCCCCTGGAAGGAACAAACCTGCCCCGTGGCCAGCCTGACCCTGTAAGCTGGCATTCATGGGGTTAAACGTGACCGCGCCCAGCCCAGAGAGATCGAGCCCACAACCTGAACTGTGGGAACAGGCGAGCTGCCCTTAGCCCCTTTATAAATTGTTGCTTTCCGGCTTCCAGACTACCGAGCCACCAGGCTAACAGCACCAGATCTGGAGTCAAGCAGAGCACACGGTTCTTGTCCTGCTTCCACCACTTAGTGGCCATGTGATCTTGGACGAGTCAGTTCCCCAAGCTTAGTTTCCTCGTCTGCAAGAAGCAGATCAGCAGTAGGCAGACTGACTCCTAAGAGGTTGAGAAAAATGCTGCATTTCCTGGGCACTAACTCTTCACCCCCACAACTAGTCATTGTTTGAAAAGCACTTAGCACACACGGTGCCAGGCAGCTAATAAGCACTCAGTAAATTGGGGCCATGGTAAGGTTGTTGTTTCATTATTTGGATTTTGCTCCCGACCCAGGTGGGGCCCCAGGCAGGAGACTCGAAGGCCCTGTGAGTACAGGAACACTGCCCTCTGCTGCTGCTGCTGAGGAATCGGCACCTGGCACAAGAGGGAGGACAGGAAACAAGCCCAAGGTCCAGGTGCCAGTCCCAGGGGCATCAGCTGTGTTTCCACACTGGGACCAGGACTTCAGCACATCCACCCCAGAGCTCTGGCCCCGCCACGTCAGCCTCGAGAGGACAGAGCAGGGCCTGCTGGGTGCTAGCCCCAGGGAAGGGCCCTGCTCCTGGAGCATTAATCCTCCACGTTGCCAGGCAGGGCCTGGGGGATTCCTGGGTCCTCTTTGCTGCCCAGCAGAAAAAAGCACCAGCTCTCAGTTCCCTCTGAAGGGTCCTGATGGAGCAGGGGCCACAGCTGCAGGAGGAAGAGGAAGGGCAGCTGACTGTGACAGGATGGAGAAGGCCTGGCCTCAGCGGGTCAGAGACACAGTCCCAGATGCTGATCACCCACAGATCTCCCCCAAAAGACCGTCCAATCTGCCTGCAGCCTCCCCTGCAGGAGACGTGCACCTCTCACGAGAGCAGGAGTTGTTCGCCTGCCCACAAGAGTATCTGTGCCCCCTCCCAGAGGAAAGGGGTCTGCGTCCAAAGGCTGGGACACAGACTGGCTGTAGGAACGTAGGGACTAAGAAGGAGGCCCACAGGCCCTACGCAGGATCCTAAAAGCATTCCTGGAGGGTAAGGAATGAAGAGCAGCCCTCCTAGCCCTTTCCACACAGCACAGCAGGCTGGACTTCTGCACCCAGCTCATCACGGCCAGCTGCAAGGATACAGGTGACCTTGGAAAAGCTGAGTCCAGCCAGGGTGCCCGGCTCACCCTGTATAAAGCACCTCTAGAAACCCTAGGTCATCCTGACGTCAAAAGGCGGTTTCGCACAATGCCAGGGCAGCAGCAAGAGGAAATTAACCTCCAGCTGGCGGAGGCGGCCAGCCGGGCTGACAGGAGCAGCTGGGCTGCAAAGTGGAGGCAGAAATTCCTCAAGTTGATGCTTCCGAAGGCCCCTCGGGCCACTCCCAGGTCTTGTCTGAAGCTATTTACTTCCAGGGGGGAAAACCCTATTGATCTTCATTCAGCGGCTGTCTGCTCCCACATGGCCGCTACTTCAGCATATCACTAGTCACCGAGAAATTTCTCATTGTTTTACACGCAGTGGCTCCCAAACTCAAGAGACAAACGCTCGGGATGATCTGAGTGCACCGATCAGAGGAGTTGCAGACGGGGTTAGTTTGAGAACTCTGAAGGAGGGGACCTTACTCCCCTGGGACCACCTGCTGTTGTCTACACAGGACCATGCAGTTACCTCTACTCTGTAGATGCTCTGAGAGCCCAGAGCTGGGCCAGCCCTTCCTCCCCTCCCCCACAACTCCCCCATACACATACACCTGCTTTATGTCTCTGCAGTCATTTGGCTTTGAACTTCCCCACTGGCTGGCTGGAGATCACGGCCATCCATCCAAGTTCCTCATCACACAGAAGGCTGGCCAGGCTTCCCCAGCTGCCGCCAACATTGCCTGGTCCCCTCTGCAAATTCTAGGCTGACCCTCAATCCTACAGTAATCTTAGGGGAGATCTAACCATGAAACCTACAACGGCAGAGTTCCCACCAGCCTGTGCTCAAGGGAACTCGGAACCCATAGAATATGCCAACCATGAAGGCCAACCAAATTGTTTAGATGGGGAAACTGAGGATCAAGGTGGGAAGGAGGGTGTGATTTAAGCAAATCGGTCCAACAAACCAGCAGCAGACAGAGCCAGGGCTCCTGCCTCCAAGCCCAGTGCCCCCTCCACTTTAGCTTCTAGGTCATGAAACCTGGAAATCCAGGTCCCCACAGGAGGTCAATGAAAGCCCATTCGGCTGAAAGGACCCTGAATTAAACTGCTTTCTATAAGTTAAGACCAGGATTCATCCAAACAATAATAACGATGATAATAATAATAAAATGCTGAACAATTTGCTTTGCAAACCTTCAATGAGCAACACTTGGTAATCACACACAGAATACATCTTCCACATATTCATATAAAATAATCAATGATCATTTTTTCCGCAGACTACAATCCAATTACTCTCTCTCCCTCGCTCTCTCCCTCACTCTCCTTTGTTACTTGCAAACCATCCAAGCAATCAATGCCTTGACCTCTCCCTCTGATAGACACAATTACAAAAAGACAGAGCAATGCAATTCATCTATTCAAGACGGATTGTTTGAACACTCTGTCACACTGCTGAGCCATCCATCTCCTTGTCTAAGAGGAAATTTCAGCCCCCAAAAGAGGCACAAAGAGAGGGGGCGGGTACAGTGCGCCCCAGCCCAGAGAGCCCATCTTGCACCTGCAGGTAAACCCTCTCTGGGCCCGTGCTCAGCGACGCCTGGCTGCTGGAGAAGGATTCAGCTCCAAGCTCAGCCAGTGCCTGCACCAGGCTTGGGAACCAGAAGCACCCAGCATGCTCCAGAGCCCAATATCCGGGACCTCAATCCCTGCAGCCCAGCCAGAGCCCTCAGATCCCAGGGGTGGGAGGAATGGGAAAATGGAGATGGCACTGGCCCAGCCAAGGCGGTGTGTTTGGGTTTCAGCATGAAAAATTTCCTCTCTCTCTCTCTCTTTCTCTCTCTCTCTCCCTGCACCACATCCACTGTAGCTTTCTGGCTCCAGCTGGGGTTCAAGCACAGGCTCAGAAGGTCAGAAGCTCGGCCCCCAGTCTGCTCCAGAGAAGCTCAGAGGCCTCAGAGCCTTCCCATCCTCCACCCAACCTGGCTCAGCTCCAGTGGTCACGTTTGGCAACCACACAGCACCCCGGTCCCTGGGCTGGGAATCAAATGGGGCAGGGCTCTTGGATATAAATGGCCTGGGCCCACACGCTAATTAATCCTGGGGCTTAATACGAAGAAGATCAGAGGAGAGGAGGGCTCTGCCATCCTCTAATTGCATTATTACATGCTGAACCCAAGAAAGGGCGGGCAGGTTTGAAGATGGGCTTCTCATGGTGGCGGGGAACCCCCAGACCTATTCAATTGCACAGTAAGAAGGGGCAAGGCAGGGCACATCATTCTGCCCCCATTGGGCTGCCCTCACCTGCTCCTGTCTCTCTAGGTCTCCAAAGACTTCCATCCCTGAGGGTGGGCTGCAAGTACATCTATCCCACCCCAGTAGAGGGAAGAGTGGGACCATGCAAGAGGGTCCTGCAAACCATGGGATGGATATATCACATCCTCAGGGGCTCCCCTTTTTCTCCCAAGGATACCCTATCATGAAGGACCCTCAAAAAAATAGAGGGATGCCTTCTTCTGGTCCATGGTTAATGGGCTGCCTGCCCCTGGAATGGTGATGACTTGGGTGCTGGACAGGCAAAAGTATGGAGACAGAAGACATTCGACTTGCCAGGAGCAGCCTGGACTGCAAAGGGTTAAGCCTGACCATGAGGGCTGTACCCCAGAGTCCCCTCCAGTGCCTGGCCTTCTCTGCCTCTCTGGGTGTCTGCCTGCCAGGGTCCCAAGCAAGGACTGAAAGACATCTTGGGCAGAGCTGAGGCACTGTGCTCTACCCGCATCCAGATGTCGAGTTCAAAGGGTCTAGCTCCTGGGAGACCGCCAGGGAGGAGACAGATCCTCTGAGGTTTTTGACCTCCTACTAGGAAAACCTCAAGTACGGAAACCAAGCCATTGGTTCCCTGCATCCCCTTCGCGCGGCTGACAGCCCAAAGTCGGTGCCTGGAGAAACGCCACAGAGGAGGAAGGTGGCCTTGGCTGGACAGAGTTCTACCCACCTTGTGCCAGACGCTGGCGAGGGCTCCTCGGGAACCCAAGCGGCCCAGGTTTCCAGCCTGGCGGCCCTGAGCCCATGGTGACGAGGTTCCCCGGTGGCACGGCCGGGCCCAATCCTGGGGTCGGCTGGCCTGGGACACGCACGGCCCCACCGCACAGCCCAGAGCGCTGCCCGCAAGGTGCCTTGGGCGGCCACAACAAAGTTAAAAGCCCGAGCAAGAGTCTCTGGCGAAAAGAGACGCGGAGAAGCCCAACCCCAGAAAGCCGCGCGCAGACCCGCCAGCCGCCGCCAGCTGCGGAGGGATTTCGGCTAACTTTAACAACCACTCGCAGCCCTCGCTCGCCTTCCCGGTTGCGCTGGGCGGCCTCCGTCGCTCCCTTCCCCCCAACTTCGTTGCCCCCGGCAGAAAAAGGCCTGGGTCTCCAGGGACAGCCCGGAGTGTCTGGCGGGAGACTGCTCCTCCCTGCCCCACGCCACAGCGCTGAATGGGGGCCACCGAAGCCGAGAGCGGCCACTGGGCGAGGAAACCCGCTTCCCTCGTCATGCGAATCCGTACCCTGCGCCCCTGCCGCGGCTGCTCGAGCTGTGCCCGAGGTGGGGGCGAGGGGCCCGCGGGGAGCGGCAAGGGGAGAGGAGAGAAGTTGGCGCCTTCCCCAGGGCTCCTACTACTCGGAGAAGCCGAGTCCCAGAACTCGGTCTACGGCCAGTCATGCTGGCAGTCGCCGCAAAATTCGCCCGGGTCTCGGGCTGGGACTGGAACCGTTCGCCACACTCCACCAGGTCTGACCTCCCAGGAGCGCGCCAAGGGCCCCTCGCCCGCCGCGGCCCGGCTGCCTCCTCCCAAATAAGTAAGGCCCGTGGCCCTGGCTTTGGAACTTTGTCCTCACCATGACAAGCTCCTGGTGGTTACCCGGTCCCGCCAGCCCGGAGAGAGGTTGGAAAAATCTCTAGAAATCACGTTCAGAGGCCCCCATTCCCGCCCCCGCCCGGGCGCACAGAGACCCCCGGCTCCAGGGAGCCCTTACCGATCCGGATGACGTGGGGCATCCCGCGCGAGTCTGGGATCCAGAAGGCGCACACGAGGAGCCCGGCCCAGTATTCCCAAACCAGACTCCGGAGGCGCCGCCAGGGAGCGGTCATCGTTGGGCGCCGCCGAGCGTGCCCGGGGCGCGGCCGTGGCGGGCTCCCTGGGGCGGCAGCTCTAGGCGCGGGCGCGCAGCAGCCCCCGAGGCGCCGCCTGGCCCAGCCGCCCGGCTCCCGAGTGCCGCTGCGAGTGGGGGGCGCCCCGCGGCGCTGCGCACATCTTACTGGGGGGCCGCCCCACCGGCGCCCGCCCCGCCTGGCTGCCGCCCACGGGCTGCCCGCGAGCAAGGCTCCTGGGCTACGCCCGGGCTCTGCTCGGACTCGGCTCCGGCTCCGGTTCGCGTCGGCTCGGCTCCCGCGCGGGCTCCCACCTGCCCCGGCTGCCGGGCGCTGGCGGGCGGGCTGCACGCGTCTCGGGCCGCTCCTCCTCCAGCCGCCGCCGATGCTATCGCCCGGGCTCGCACAAAGCCCCGGAGTGGAGTTGCACGCGCGCACACATTCCCTCCCAGCCCCCTCCCCCGCGCCCTGCCTCCCGCCTCCCGCGCCGCCCGCCGCCCGCGCTCCCTCCGCGCACTCCCCCGCGCACACACTTCACATTCACACTCGCCGAGGCACACACTCGCGCGCTCACACCTGCGGAGGGGGCGGGGAACGGGACCCTGGACCCGATTTGGGGGGCCGCCGGGAGGACGAGGACTCTCCTCGATTCCCAGACGTCCCCATCCGCCCTACCGCCCCCAGTCCCTTCAACTGCGAGGGCACAGAGCCCAGGGAGCCAGGCGTGGAGCGCGAGAGCTGGCACCACGAGCTGGGAGACGGCGGCAGCCCAGCGGCCCGACCAGCTGGAGGAGACGCGCCCGCCGGGAGCAGCGAGACCGGGAGCCCGCCGTCTGCAGAGTCTCGCCTTTCAGCTCCCACGCGGCTCGCGCTGGCTGGACGGCGGTGGCCAGAGAGTGACCCGAGAACGATTTCCTTCCCTGGCCCCGTCCCTGGTGGAAGCAGGGTTGGGCCTGGGGGCTGGGGATTGGGGGTATAGAATTCAAAGAGAATTGTCCGCGCTGAGCCAGGGGAGCTGCGGAAGGGGTGAGAGACCCGGTCAGCCCCTCTGCGTGGATGGCAGGACTTGACCACGCACCGCCGCTACAGGGCTGCGGAGGAAGACTGCTAAACCCCTGGATGTAGAGTTGGAGCCCACTGCTTTTCAGCCCTCTTCCCCAACTCTGCGAGAGGGGCTGGTGCCCCCTCCCCGAATCCTACTGAGAAACAATAAGGAGAACTGTAATTTTCCGCGGGACGGAGCAGGACCCTCGGGGGAGCAAGCTGAAAGGGTTAAAAAGAAATGTTGTTTATTAGCAATAATAAATTTTTTTTCAAGTGGCGCTGGGTGTCGAGGGAAGAGAAGGGCTGCGGAGCGAAGCTGGAGCAGGAGGCTGCGAATTACGCAGTTAGGCGAGTTTAATGACCTTTTTGACAGAGACAAAGCGGTGCCGATACAGTAGATAAATAAACGGATCTGTCACCGAGCAGCGGCTAGGCTGTGTGTGAATTTATTTTTCTCATTTAAATAATTTGATCTATTCCATCATTTCCAATCTCTCCCATTTGCCAGCTGTCTTGGTAAGAGCGTGGCCCCCAACATCTGAAGAGCAAATCTTTAATTTTCTTACAAATATACTAGGCGTCGGGAGCTAAACTGCCTGTTAATTTTGCCATTTCTTTCTTTCCCTTCCTGCCTGGGAGCAAAGGATGTGAATATCACTATGGCCAATCCTACCAATTAGGAGGGGACTCCCTCCCACCTGAAGTGAGGGGACTGTGGCCTGGGAGGAGAGACTCCCTGGGCTCTCCGAGAGAGAAGGGAGACTTGGGCCAGGCTTGATGACATCCTCAATGATCTGCTGGTAAATGGAGGTTACTAAGGGTCTGTCTTTGCCAATCATGGGCCCCTCTTACCCTGAATGGGCAGCCAGTGGAAAAATCTTGCCTCCAGGACCAGAGGGAAGGACATGCAGACCAGAGCCAGAGAAGCAGCAGCTGACCTCTGTATGGAGAAGAAGGGCTTCAGTGGGCCCAGCAAGGGGGCAGTGCAGGAGAGGGGAGCAGAGGACCCCACCCTCCAGGAGGGAGCTCAGGGAGCTCTTCATGGGACACACTCCACAGCCCCATTACCTGCCTATCAGCTTCCACAGCTTGTTTGGTTGCTCCCAAGGAATCAAAAGGCCTGGCTGTTCTCTAAGAAAATTCCAGCGGCCTGATGGAGAAATGAAAGGGACCTGAACTCAGACCAAGGATGCACGTCAGGGCCAACAGGGCCCACGTCTGACTAGGGGACGGAGTGAGGCGCCTGGGTGCCAATTGTGTGTGTGCTGTTCTTCAGGCAGCCCTCTGACAGGAGAGAGGCTGGGGCAAAGGACAAGTGGTTTGACAGGAAACAAAAGAAGAAAGATAGAGGTGGGTCCCAGAGGGAGAGCAGTACTGAGGCCAGAAGAGGGAGGGATGGAGGGCGGGGAGGAGGAAGAGGAGAGGGAGCTTCCAGAAGGCTAGCAAGAGAAAGGAACTAGACCAGCAGAGGGGGAATCTGAGGACTCCTGGGGATGAGAGAGTGGCCCTGCCACCCCTGTCTCCTTTGTCACCCCCAGGAAACAGCCCAGGCCTGGCCTGCTCCTGCTGCATTCAGAGTGGGCGTGAGTTCCCCAGTGCTGCAGATGGAGGCTTTTCTCGGCTGCCACCAGGCTGCCGTGGGAAACAGCCTCCAGCTGCAGAGGCTCCTGGACCCAGTCTCCTGGCTTGGCAGCCCAGCCGGAACCCCCGGGGGTCAAAGGGAAAGCTGCTCTCCCAACCCAGGATGGGGCCTTGTTCTTCATGGGGCCTTGTAGCTGCATGCCATTTTGTGATACAGCAGCCTGTCCCCTCCCAGTCCAAGAGAGAGTGGAATGCATCACAACAACAAAAAAAACAGCAGTGATAATCAGGACTGCTTGTATTTCTCACTCTTTTGCCATGTTCCAGACAGGGCACTCACTACCTTGCAGGTATCCGTTCTTCCAATCCTCTCCACGACCCACTCTTCAGGGTCTTGGTTATTTTTCCATTTTACAGATGAAGACTCAGAACCCTGGAAGGGTAAAGACCAAAGGCACACAGCTAGTGAGTGATCTTCCTTCCCTCCCTCCCTGCTCCCTCCTAATACCTGATGGGCATCACTGTTTTCCAAGCTCTGGATGAGGAGCCAGGGCTCCAGCACAAACTCATGGGTGACCCATATCTACACCTCCCAGGCCGAGGAGGGCAGGCCCTAGGGAAGATCCTTCTCCCCTCTGCAATGGCAGCTACAGCCTCTAGCTGCGTTTAGAAAGGCTGAGAGTAGAACAGGATCAGGGTCCTTTACTGGGGCAAGCTGGGGTGCTCCGGGGTCCCTAACTCACAAAAGAACCCTGCCACCCTCTCTCCAGTGGTCATGGGCTTCTCCAGGCGGCCCTATTGCCAGCAGGCACCAGGTCTGGCACCATCTCAAGCTGCATCTCTGGGGATTGGGAGCCTCCAGTCCTGGCTTTTGGCATTGTTGGTAAACAAGTCTACCCACCAGCCAGGCCTCGGCTCCCCCATGAGGCAGCCAGCGCTGGATTTATGAGGCCTCCAAACCTCATTCAGACTAATGCAGCTTTTCATTCCCAAATAAAAGGGGCTGCTGTCTGAAAGGACAAGTGCTCCCGCATTTCATTAACATCCCCTAAAATGGCTGAGCTGGCCCAAGTCGCTGCCAGAGAGATTCATGTCTCCCACCGGCTCACAGGTGGGGGTGAGGGTAGGGCTCAGTGGAGGGAACCAGACTGTCAGCCCCCACCATGGCCCCCTCCCAGGCCCCTCCCCAGCTTCTGTGGGCAAGGCAGAGTGGCCCCCCGGTGGTGGCCAAGCCGCTCATTTGGACGAGTCCCCTGTGTGCATGTTTTGTTTAGACTGATCCACTCGGCTCTCTCGGCTCTCGATCCCCCCACAATCACGGTGAGTGATGAGGCCCTGGGCTCCAGTTACTGAGATTCATGATCTCCGCTTCCCTGAGAAGCCACTGAGCAGAGCGTGCCGTGCCGTTGCTGAGTGCAGATCCCTAGGACTTGAGTGCCCTCTGCTGAAGCCTGCCTACTTTCAGTTCTTCCAGCTGCCCAGCAGCAGGCAGGGGCTGGAGGGGCTGGACGCCGTAGTCCTGGGGCTCTGGCCATTCCCCTCAGTGTCTGACCACCCGGGCTCCAGGGGCCACTCTGTAACCAATGCTTGGGGCACCTTGGTGAGAAGAGGGGAGAGGCTGCCTCTTGCCCGGAGGGTGTGCTGGACCATAAGCACACAACTGCCACCCTTTCCCTGATCTTTGCCAACTGTCCAAGCAGGGAAGAGGAGGGCACCAGCCTTCACAGGACCGGCTGTATTCCAGAGCTCTCACTCTCTCAATGGCAAAGTGCACGTGGACCGCAAAAGCCAAGCCCTAGCCCTTTACAGGACACTGGGACCTGCTTCTCTGCTCAGGAACAGAGACTTGTCTGTCAACTTGGAGCCTTTGTCCCTCATCCCAGTCTCAAGAAGGGAGAAGCACGGCCAGGCAGCCACCTGAGCAAGCCACAAGCCCAGTGAAGGTGGCATCACCTTAGATTTTTGTCAACAGTGAAGCAAGTTTATTCCCATTGAAGTCAATTCCTGTGTTTATTGTCAGCTTAACCCGCTGCTGCGAGTTATTTCTCCGCAGTGAGGGAGACAGGTAGACAAACCACCAGAGATATGTTATTTCACTGACATCTGCGTTTTGATGGTCGTGGTACGCTTCTGGTGGAGGAGTAAATGATACACGCAATCCAGTTTGTATCTATACATAATGGAACAGCTGCGGGTGGGCTAGGAGCCCTGGGGGCTTTGCTTCCTTATGGAGCTGGGTGGTGGGGAAAAGTGCCCACGGGAACCAGCTCCTCTCAGCCCTCCCAGGTCCTGGCAATGGAGCCCCTTCCTTCCACAGCTGGGGGTAGCAACAAGGTCCACTCACTCACCCATTCATTTCCTAATTCATTAATTCATTCATTCATTCATTCTGTTCATTCATTCATTCTTTGGACCATCCATTCACTTTTATCCACTCAGTTTTTCACTCATCCATTGATTCCTTTTCTCAGTGCCTTACCAATTCATCCGTGCACTCATTCCATCATTCCCTAATTAATCAATGTGTCCAGTCACTCAGTCTAGTCACACATCCACTTATTCATCCATTCACCGTCTTAACTGTTTGCTCACTCATTCCTTCTCTCCGTTCCTCGCCCATTCACTCACAGCCATCCACTTCTTCATTCATCCTTTCGTGCATCACCTACCTTTCTGTCCTGTCATTCAGCTGTTCACTCATTCATTCACCCATGCAATCCTTTGTTCAGTCGCCCACTCACTCATTTACTCAGACGTCCAGCCACTCGCTCACTCTCTCGTTCACTCTCTCTCCTTCTGGACTGCCTGCCCAGCAGACAGAGAAAAGACACCTGCCTGCTCCCCAGGCACTGTTCAGGTGAAGCTACAGACACATTTCCACCTCTTATTGCAGCTTAGGGCACCCCAAAATATGCTCAGCCACCCAGGTGTCCTGGTTCCTTCAAAAGCCTCAATCTCGTGTCTTCTACTTGGTCACAACACTCTGCAACCTTCAGCTCTTGTGTCCGACTCTATGGATCATCTGGGCATTTTCCTTGCTAGCAAAGACTAAGGCCCAGAAAGACCCAGGCCCATGTCTGGTGATGGATGTCACATCAGAGGTGTCACACAGCACCGCCACTCTGAGCCAGGAACCACACTGGCTTCCCTTTACATGATCCCTTGTCCTTGAAACAACCCAGGAATTCAGGGATAGAGAAACAGGCTAAGAGGAGTCAAACAATCTGCCCACAAAGAACTTGCAGGAGAGCAGGCATACCCCTTTGCTCAGTGTAAGGGGAAGAGAGGGGACAAATGGGTGTGTCATCGAGCGCAGGGCGAGAGAGTGAACGAAGGGATAAAGGAGAGGATGAGCAGATGCGCGAGCTCCGGGGAGAATGAGCGGATGCGCGGTGGGTGGTTTGTGCTCAGGAAGCAAGTTGCAAAACTGAGCTTCTGACCCAAGTTTCTGGACCTCAGTCGGGTGCTGTCTCCACTGCTTGACACTTGCCCTCCTCTGTCATGCCCTGACCTTGCAGTTAAGGAGCAGGAGCAGGAGGGGGAGGGGGAGGGGAGGCAAAACCAGAGTTAATATTGGCCCAAAGCAGATCTTTGTGAACTGCCTCCCTCCAAGGCTGCGGAGTGTCGCTTCTCCACTGCACCTGTCCCCCCCCACCCCCTCCCCCCACAGGCAGAAGGCTGCCATCATCCCCTCCTTAGAGAGAAAGAGACAGAGCAAGCCGTGAAAATCCAATCACCGAGTGATAAGAAAATAAACAAGTGAACTTCTCCAAGTTTGCCAGACTTCCCTGCCCGAGGCCAGCTTAATTAAAGTTGATGTAGAATTTTAAAGTGGGAAAATAATTAGGGCAAGTGGTAGAAAAGAGAGAGGAAGGAAAACATTGTTTTGTTTTGTGTTTTGCTCCCTCTTAATTATGCCACAGACTGTCTCTCCCATGGATCCCATCCCAAGTCTGCCCTCCGCCAAGTTTCCAGCAGGCGGTACCCTGTGTGAGTGGCGCAGGCACACCTGTGCCTCTCTGGCACGCAGGTATGGTGCTTCTCCGCCTGCAAGACAGGCAAGGCGGGCAAGCAGCCAGGCTGCCACAGAGAGTAGTGCGTGCTGTGGATGCTTAGAAGGAGGAGCAGGGGCAGGGGGAGATGGGGACGGCAGTCTAGGCGGGGAGTGGGCACTGGGTTCCTGCTTTCCCGTGATATCAGACGGCCCCAGCCCCCACCTCCACAAGACAACCTCTGCCCACCTTGATTTTTGAGTGATCCACAAATGTCGGAGAAAATATTTAGTGTTTGTGCCTGGAATAGGGCTGGGGATGGCCCAAACTCCTGCTGCAGCAGATGCCAGAAAGCAAGATCGCTCCACACTTCAAGTACCTCTGAATCCAGATGGATCTTTGCTTTATTTACAAGGGATCAGAGACGCTGAGTACCAGCCTCATGGAACTGATCAGAGGCAGAGGCAGCCTGGACAGGGGAGAGCGGGTTTCATGAGAGAGAAACTCCCCAGATTTCACTGAAGGGAGACTGCTGGCCTGCTTGAGTGACGATCTGTCTGTGTTACCTTTACAAACAAACACGCGGGCAGAGGTATGTGTCCATGCTACTGCATACACACCCACAAGCATGTGCACATGGACATACTTACACACTCACAATGAATGGACATCCATGTAGGGCTGGTGAAAGCCCCGACTCTGGAGCCAGACAGCCTGATGTATGCGCTGACTTTCTAGCTGAGCATTGTTGGGCTCGTTTTCTGTGCCTCTGTTTCCTGTCTGTAAAATGGGAATCATAATCCTATCTGCCCTGCGGGGTTGTTGTGAGGATTAAATGAGTTAATAAGTGCGATGTGCTTAGAACTGTGCCTGGCACATCATGAGGGCAGGTCTCACTTAGCAACCAACTGTCCCTGCTGTTTGGACTTGTCAGACTCCTGAACAGAGCCCAGGCGAACATTTTCTTCTCCAAGCTTCCAATAGGAAGAGCAGTGTGTTTACTTATACGCGCGCGTGCGCGCGCACACACACACACACACACACACAGATCCTGGACTTCTAGGCTGGCTGGCGTGCATGTGACTGGGGTGCCAATCGAGCTGTCTACTCTTCTCCATCACCATCACATGGAGGCTGGGAGGTTGTTAAGTTGGGGAAACTTGCGTTGATCCAGCAGGCTGACTTGGTGCAGGGAATCCTAAGGCTTACACCCCAGATCGGCTGCCATGTTTTGACATTTCTCAAGGCTCCTTCCTCCCTATCAAGCCCTCAAGCTCCCCCTCCCCCAGGCTTCCTCTTGGTGCTGAGGATGGCGATATTCCTCGCCCCTCCCTGTGCCTCAGTCTGCAATCTACCCCTCCCCAGAGCAGCTGCCTGGCCTCAGAACCCATTTAGAAAGAAAAGAACACACTTTCCCACTGAGATCCAAAGCCTGGTTCCTCCGAGATCACAGGGGGTGTGAGAGGGGAGCTAACTGCTGAATGCCACAGTGTCCCCCCCGAGGCAGCAGGAATGTAGCCACACAGGCAGCAGGAGGGCAGGCTTGGGCAGGAGTCGTGGGCCTGGATAGAGGAGACTGGGCCGCGGGCTGTAGCTGGGGGAGCCAGGCTCGGCTCTTTATCTCTGAGGCAGCAGGAGGAAGGAGTGATGGGGGACTCAGTCCTGCCAATCAGTTAATCCCAGGCTCTGGTCTCCACCTGGGTTTGGTTGGGTTGAGTTAATGGGCCGGGGACAGATGCCAGTGGCCACAGCCTCATTTCTCTCATTTGGGTTGATTTCATTCTATTGACTGAGCCAACCAAGTCCCCTTGCTCTTGAGCTGGCACATACGTCCCTTCCAAGGACCAGGATTCTCGGAGACATCTTGGAGACATGGAGCAGCTTGAAGAAACATGGGAAATAGGGGGTGGGGACAGAGAATAAGTGCCTGATGTTTGTTCTTCAGGCACATGAAGGACTCTGACCTGGCCCACTAACCACTCTGCAAGGCCCGGGAGGTTCTCTATTCTTTGGTTAAGGGACTTGGGACTTTGATGGTGGCCTTACTGCCCCAGGGGAAAGTGAAGCATGATAGAGGCCTGGAGTGGGACCACTAATGTCTTTTGACACCATCCCTCTCCTGGAGACCCCTTGAGAGCCTGGGTGGGAAGCATGTGCCCTGGGGAGTCAGGAGCCCTCAGCCCCTGAATTATTATCTTGCTGATTCTTGCGCCTGGGAGAGTCCAGGACAGAAGGATAAGGCTATGGGCAGGGATTCCACAGCCCCTGGTGGAGAGTCTGGGGCTCTACCTGCATCTGCACACACACTATTAAGTAAAAAATAGAAACAATTTTCCAGATAATTCCAAAGAAAACACTTTTACAACAATCACATTTCAATCAAGCTCCAGCTGCTCAGCTGCTTCTCTCCCCCATGCATCTAGTTTTTCCTAAGCGTCACTGGTGGCCCACTAACCCAGGGACGAGAGGGCCTGAGGTGACACTGGAGGGCCATAGGGTCACAGGTGCAATTTGAAGGCACAGATGGGGGAGTCTAAGGGGCACAAGCCCTGACAGAGTGGATGCGGGTAGGCATTGTGGGGACACATAAAATGACAAAGGAAATGTGTGTAGGTTTTGAGGGGACAAATGAGAACCTGAGATTCCCACCCAAGGGACAAAGGGACAAACTAGGGATTGTATTCAAAGTAGGAATCCTTGGAACCAAGAAAAGAGCTGCAGAAAGACAGGTGGGAGTTGTGTGGGAAGAGCAGTGGGGACAAAGTAGGGGATTTGAGGGACACAAGGACTCTTCCCTGTGAGCAGCTCCCAGCCTCCAAGAAGGGAAACACACCAACCGAGGCCAACGGCAGGCAGAGGAGGGGAGGGAACAGAGGAAGATGCTTCTTGCCAAGAGTAGCTGCTGCAGCAACCAGGAGCTGAAGGCCAAGTTTAGCATCTGCTCCTGAGAAGATGTCTGCAGGGCCAGATACCTGGGGCTTCTGAAGCACCGATGGTGCCGCCCACAGGGAAGCCAGGGGCAGTGCACCCCCAGAGCACCCAGTGTGCACTTGGTGACCACCTACTCTGCACCCAGTACAGTGTCTCTGCCCTTGCAGAGCTCCCAGGGCACCTGGGAAGCCCAGTCTGGAAACAAACTGTCCACAAACTGTCCAAATCTAGGTGAGCACTGAGCAAGTTACCCACAGATTCAACCTCTCTGTCCCCCACATACCCCATACCCACCAACCCTGCAGTCAGAAGTTGAGCCCCCAGCCTCCATCACTGCCAATGATGATTTTCTTACCATGATTCCCGAGGGATTGTGTTTTTAAAGGGCTTTGAGCTGGGCACAGTGGTATATGTCTACAATCTCAGTGATTTGGGAGGTTGAGGCAGGAGAATTGCAAGTTCAAGGACAGCCTTAACAACTTCGTGAGAACCTCAGTATAAGGAATAAAAAGGACTGGAAATGTAACTCAGTGGCAAAGTGCCCCTGGATTCAGTTCCCAGTACCCTCCCCCAAAAAGGCTTTGTGAGGTATCATTTACTTACCATAAATGTCATCTGTTCAAGTATCCGATTCAATGATTTGGAGTAAATACCAGGAGTTGGGCGACCTTCACCATAAACCAGATTTAAAACATTTCCATTACTCCAAAAATATCCCTTGTGACCATTTATCTGGGGGTGGGGGGGTCTTTGATTCAGGACTTTGGGGTGGGGCTTAGGACTAAGGATTAGAGCAAATTCCTGGGGTGATTCTGGGGCAGTGGTGTTTGGGGTCCCACAGTAACAGCCACCATTGGAGAGGCTTTTCCAAAATGCCAAATACAAAGAAAAGGGGGGCCGTTCTGCTCAAAATCCCCCAGGGGCTCCTGGCCAGGTGCTTCACAGTGAGTAGCAGCATAGGCAGCCGGTGCCTGCTGCAGCCCAGGCACGGTTCTAGGCACTCGGATGGATTCATTCTCGGAATCCACACAACTAGTCCACAAGGTGGGTGCTGTTAGGATTGCCATTTGATGATGAGAAAGGGGAGACACAGCTAGAAAGTGCTAGAGCCACGTTCTGAATCCAGGTGGCCCAGCTCCCAACTGCTCAGCCTGGGTACTGTCCCATGCTCCCTGGACTATAAACCATCCTCTCTCTAACGTCCCCAGGGCTTCCCTGCACGCCCCGATGGTCTCCACCCCTCTGCACATCAACCCCAACCCACCGTCTGCTCTTCGCGTCTTTGGGCTTTTGCACCAGCTATTTCTCATACCTCCATCTTCCACTTCTCTCCACTGGGAATTTCCATGTATGCTTCAAAAACCCAACTTCAATGTCAGCTCCTTTGTGATCCTTCCTGCAACTCCCCCAAAGCGAGCTGTTCCAGTCCCTGAATTTCCCCCGCCCCCGACTCTTTGGACACATCTCCGTTAAGGAGTGGATCTCTTAATGCTGCAATTAATGCCGTGTCCTTGACAGTCTCCCCAGCTGGACTTGAACTTCTCTAGGTCAAGGGCAGTGTCTACTTTATGTCTGTACCTCCCACGGTACCTGGAATATCGACAGGTTTGTTGAATAGCCATGGTTCAGCGAAGAACAGGGGCTCACCTGCCATCTCAATGCAGCTCCAGCCAGGGGAGAGTCTTCTCTCAAGTGTAGCAGGCCCTGTCTCCTTACCAGGCCACAGCTGCCATTTTCAAAATTGCAAAGGACAACATGTTTCCAACTGCAGAGGCCATTTTGGTTTATCCTCCTCTGTATCCCACACGGTCGGTTATGCAGCGGGCCCTCCATCAACGCTGGTGTGAGTGAGCACGTGGGTGAGGCAGTGAATGAGGCCAGTCCTCCAGGTCTCCTGACAAGGACTCTGTCTGGCTCACGTCCTCTTTCCACTTAAAGACGCCTGGATCTTTCCTAACTCCACTTATGCAGGAGGTTAATTCAAGTGCTTTTCAGCTTAGCAAGCAATAAACAATTTGGTGTTGCAGGGAACTGTTCTGCGTGTCATATTTATGGATTGGAAGTGGGGGAGGGGCCAGGGCCATTATTAAGTTCAGTGTTACAGGGAATGTTACATGCCCTGCCTTAATTACTTTCCTCCCATTAATGAGATGTGTGGGAGGGGGGACACCCCAGGGAGGAGGACTAAAAGTCACCGCAGAGAAGAAAGGTATTGAGGCATCCTGCCAGCTAGATAGAACAGCAGTCACTGGTGGGGTTCAGAGAGAGAGGTGGGAAGGAGGCTATCTAGAGGGGACCGTGACAGTGAATTCTGAGGGCATCGTTCTCTAGGCCTGTCTCTCCAGGGTCCTGTTTTCTTACCTTATTCTTTGCCTAGCAGTTTCTTTCTTTCCACCTGCTGGGATCCTGTCTCCTGCCTACTGTGGATGCCAGTAAGAGATCCCTGGTCTCCTCTTTCTGACCCCACTCAGAGGTCGCAGATGAGCTGGAGTCTACCATGCCTATGCCCCTTTGCAGTGTGCAACATGGGGACGCTGGAGACCTCTTCTCTCTGTCCCGTTGGTCATAAGTTCAAGGGTGAAGGCTCCTCCCAACAGAGGTTATGCCCCCATCATCTATGGAGAACCTCCAAATGTCCTGCTAGTGGGGGACATACAAGCCAACTGATACCATGTGGAGGCCCAGGGCTGGGCACTTCCCAAGGACCTCATCTGAGCCTCTTGGTGACATGACATACCACCTATGATCCATGGTGAGTGACAGGTGCAAGCTGCACAGTCAGAAGCAATACAAGCAGCATTTGATCTCCACCGATCCTTCCTGGCACCGCTGCAAGCTAACTAGAGTTTCTGCAGACCGAGAGCCTGAGCCGCTGCCTCCCAGAATGGACCAGAAGCCACAGGGGCAGTGGGTGCAGCTGCTTCTACAGCATCAGGCATCTGAGGGTGGGGCACGTTCCCCCCAAGATCCGATGGATGGGGACCCGGCAGGGCCACCCTCCCTCACTCATGCCAGCTTCCCGTGCCAAGTCTCTTCCTCTTCCCCCACTGCCTGTGGGAGACGAGCTCCAAACCCAGCCCATCTGCTGCATCTTCCCGAGACTCCCGAGACGATCCAATTCCACGCACCAGATGGGAAATAGCATGTACATTTCGGATGGTGATTAGTGTTTTTGTTTTTTTCCCCAAACGCTCGCGTTAATGGAGCTCTTTCCTGAAAGTAAATTGGAGAGACTTTGGTTTAACAGAGTCTAATCGATCTCCACCCCCTGCCCCCACCCCACATGTAACAGGACTTTTTCCGGTTCTGTGTGTCAGGGCCTCTCCCCACCTCTGTCCCTCTGCCCAGGCCTGCCATCTGCACTGACCAGAGCCTCTCTCCCTGTGGAGCAAAGTGGAACAGACAACAGGCCTTGCAGGCTGCAAAAGGACCATCTAGCCTGGTGACTTCTCGGGCAGATGACTCCAGTGAGGGGTCCCTCAGCTATGTAAGGACAGGGCCAGCCAGGCCTCCTTGAAAACACCATTATATCCACAAACTAGAGGGGACTTAGACCCAAACAGATAAATCTTGACTTTGGTTAGGGCCACAACTTGGGAGGAAGTTTATATGGGATGCCAAATTCTTAAAGTCTAGAACTTTCTCTCTCTCCCTTTTTCTTTTTGTACCAAGGATAGAACCCAGGGATGCTTACCCACTGAACTACATCCTCAGCCCTTTTTATTTTTTATTTTGAGACAAGGCCTTGCTAAGTCACATAGGGCCTCTCTAAGTTGCAAGGCTGACCTTGAACTTGTGATCCTTTTGCTTCAGCCTCCCAAGTAGGTGGGAGTATAGCCATGTGCCACCACACCCAGCTAGAGCTTGTATCTTTCTATATATATTTGATCCAATGCATGGAATGGAATAGGTGTCAAGAGATGCTTGCTGAAAGAATGAACTTCTGTGCATGTAGTTACACACAATACTTGTTTTATTTGCAAATTCACACACACACATGTGCATGTGCATACACACACACACACACACACACACACACACACACACAAACACCACTGCTTTTCCCCAAAACCAAAGAGAGGAAATTAAGAAACACATATTTTATATAGTATACATGCATGCATGTAAATATATATGTAAACATATTCAGATATCATATATAGTACATAAAAATGCTTTGCAATACTTTCAGAAGTTGCCTTGCTCAGTTTTTATCATAATGCTATGAAACCAAAGTGGGGTTCAGAGGTTATAAGGTTACTGGTGTCCCTTCAATTAACAAGCATGAAAGGAGAGATTTGGGTCCAGGTGCCCTTGTCTCCAAAATGCACAGAAACCTAGAAAAAGATCAGAATAGGAAGTGAGCTGATCATTTTAAAAGCTTGAGCTTTTAAAAATGGTTTCACTCGCCCTGGATTGGATGGGCCAGGAGACAAGTTAGGACCTGGTGAGTGAAACTCACTCATGATAAGGGCCTGGCCTCAGATGGTGGTGAACATAGAAAAGGTAGCTGCCCACAGGAAGGAGCCACGAGCCTCTGACAGAAGAAATGTGAAAGATGAAGGGGGTTGGGAGGGTGGCCAACTGCAGGCAGACAGACCTGCAGGGAATTTAGGAAAAGTGCTAATAAGGGACCATTTGGCATCACTGGGTTTCAGATGGACTCAGGTGATCCATTTGGAATGGACTTTAGAGTTTGCAAAGAGGTCTGTGGTTTGAGGTACTGATCTGGGCATTTTCTCCTCCTGAGGGAGAAAGGAAGTTGGGGACAAAACCCAGATCCCCTACCACTCTGGAGGGAAGGAGCCATGAACAGACCCTGGAAGTCCAGTTTCCCAGGTAGACAAGGAGTCGGGAGAGTGGGTAGGAGTTCACACTCAGGTGTCCACAAATGGTGTCATGCATGTAGGAAACACCGTGTGCATGCACTTAGCTCTGTTGTCCTATATATCAACACACTCATGTCAGCCTATGTGCACACATGTACCAACACACATGCACGCATACGCACACTCTACCAGTGCTTGATGCAGACCTTCTTACAGAAGGTGGAAAGAAAGGTGTAGGAACATGGTGAAGGGGGCCCCTGGCTCCTCTGTTCCTGTGAACTGAGCAGAAAAAGGTGAGTGAGAGGAATGTGGAGCCGCTGCCAAATGGTAGCCCTAATAAAGCCTATCTCCAGCCACCTGCTTGGGCTCCCTGAACCCAGCTGGCTAACTCACCTAGCTCTGGGACAAAGGGTCCAGCATATCAACTTCATTACACCATTGTGTCTCCCAGTACTGTTCCTCCTTGGGACATATTCATCTTGTGTCCCAAGATGGCTGGGACATTCCAGGATGGAAGAGACAGACTGGCAAGTGGGCACCCCCTCCAGCGCCCCCTGCAGGTGGCTGCAGCTTTGCTCTCGCCTAAAATGATGTGGGGGAGGGTGGAGGCTGCAATTTGGAATTGGTCTTCCTGGGCCAGCCTAGACCTGGTGGCTTTACCTCTAAGACACAGGACCACCAGCTTCCTGGTGGCCCCGTCCCTGTTCTGGAGAGAGCCAGCTTATGTTTTCTCAGTGGTCTCCAACTTAGCAACAAGTAAAGTAAACGTTCCTTGGCTGATGTGGGGAGAATTAATAAGACAAAGGGTGGTTGGGTAAGGAAAGGAGGTGGAGGCTCCCCTGCTTCCTGGGTGGGCAGGATTCCAGGGCTCGGGGGAGGAGAGGGTGAAGGCTCTCAGAAATTCCTCACCCTGTGTCCTTTCCAGCATTGCCAAGTCTGTGAGCCCTGCACAGAGAGTCTGGATTCCTAGCCCAACCGAACAAGCATCAAGAGGCTTTAAAAGCTCAGTGAACATGTCTGTCTGTTCGTCTGCAGGTCTGTAAGCTGCCCTTAATAATCCTATAGAAAGGGGGAGAGGAAAGTGCTTCCACCTTGCAGATGAGGAAACTGAGGCTGCAAGGTCACAAGGTTAGCAATTAACAGAGTGACAGTACCACCTGGTGTTTTGGTTGGAATCTAACAGAACTGCTTCAAATCTGGCTTTGTCTCTCAGTTGTATGGGGCCTCATTGTCATGATCTCGGTTTCCTCGTGTAGAGAGAATGGGAAAATAATATATCTACTTGAGCATTTGTTGTGAGGATGTGAGGAGAGGCTGTCCCCAATGCACACAGTACAGTGTCATGGGCACAGCACCATTAGGTGCTCCTTGGTACTTAGCTAGACTTGATCCCTGGTCCCTTGACTTTGAATTCATGCTTTTCCTCTGTAGCATACTAGCATGCTGTGATATGGTAGCCCTCCCCGCCCTAACAGCACCCCGAGGGTCTCAGCTGGATTTGCAGGTACCTTTCCTCACTCTCACCCAGGCACTGGGTCTGAACCCAACCCCCTGGACCTGTGTGTGCAGGCAGGTGTAGACGTGTGCATGTGTGCATGGGCCTCCATGTGGTAATCAGGGCTTCTGTCAATCAGAGTTCTGCATGTTCTTTTTGTTAATGGGAAGTCATAGAGTGGCCCAGGAAGGGAGCCACAAGGCCATGCTGAGTCTCAAAGTCAGAGCCGCAGTGCCTTGCCATTAGAGTTAATGCCAGGCTCATGAATACCAGATGAGCATACTACACAGACCAGCTAAAATGCACCTGCTTTTCACTGGAGAGTGATTCCCCTTGGTGGGAGCTAGGAAAAGGCCCCTTTCCTATCCACCTTCCTCCACTGCCTTCCCCCAGGTTGCTCCAGCTGGGCCCTCTGGGAGACTGTTTAAAAGGAGACTCTGCAATTGTCATGGCTGCCTAAGGAGCCTGTGCCTGTTCCCACCCTCTGCTCCTCTCTACCAGTTCCTGCCTAATTATGGAGGGGCTGGGGCTGCCTGCAATCCCGTTCTGGCTTCTTAGCAGCTGGCTCTTCCAGTCCCACTTCTGCTTCCCTGGGCAGAAGCCATGTCTCCAGAAGATACTGAATCAGGGGCTTTACCGGGCTGGGGACCTGGATAGGTGAAGGGACCCTAGGACAGGGCAGGGGAGAAGAGGTGCTAAGGAGCCTGTGGCAGGGTCATAAAGGTTCCCTGACACTGGCCACTGAGAATCCAGCCCTATTCCAAAAATAAAGAATGTTTCTAGAGCAGTAGAAAGAAACTGGGGGTGGGGGCAGGAAGAAACGCCACCTGGTCCACAAATCTGCCCACGGACATCAACCAGCAGGGCCCCATCCCTCCTTAGCCAGAGACCTTCTCTCTGAACACTACACAAGGGTCTCCACACAAGGGCTTGCTGTCTCAACATCTCTGCATCAGCCCTTGAACGTTAAATTTCTTATCCTTGGTCATTAAAATACAAAAAAGTTCCAAGAGTGAAATCCAGGGAGGCCTTGGGTGTTCCTAGATGCATCCGATTCTGTTCCTGAACTCATGATGGTTTGGGTGAAGAAATAGGGAACAAGGTTGCTATTCAGTGGGGAGAGGTGGGGGACAGGGTTACAAAGACTCAGAAAAGGGTAGGGGCATGTCCAGGTCCCCATGGCTCCATCCTGTCCCTAGTTGCAATGCCCTGGTGTTAGGAGGGCTGGATTTTGATTTGGAGATAGGATGCTTCCCAGACACCCACCGAACACCAACCTCTGGAGATAAGGCTCCCCCTGCTAACATTCTTTGAACGCACGTCTGGAAGAGGCTGGATATGTAGAAAGTCTTTACTTTCCCTCTTATCTTTCCATTCATCCATCCATCCATCCATCCATCCATCTATCCAATAAATATATATTAAGTACAAATCTTGTGGCAAGCACTTAGGTATTTCCAAGGACTTGGAAATAAAGGGAAGAATTAAGCCAGCTCACGTGACCTCTGACCTCATGGAGCATGCAGTCTGGTGAGGAAGTTAGGCACAAATCAAATAGTCACATAAAATAAGTGGGTAAGTACAGACAGTGAGAAGGGTCCTCGGTTTTATAGATGCAGCACAGAGACACTACATGCCTTGAAGCTATTTCCGACTCTAATTACTCATGTTAATGATGATACTGGTTCATGTTTATCAATCACTTACTGCCTGCTAAACATATGGGGCACGTTTGACGTGGATTATCTCATAATTCTATAAGGTAGACACGGCTACCATCCACGTCACGGGGAGGAGGAGACTTGGAGAACTAACATTACCTTCCCAGGATCACACAGCTTGCAATGGCAGAGCCTAGATGGGAAGTAGGGTGAATCTGGCTCTGATTGATTTGACATTGCCATCTTAGGCTTCATAGCGCCTCCCCCCCCCCCAAATGATATGTAAAATCTGGGGTATCTTAGCAATTTTCATGAAAGAATGCAGAGCCTGCATCAGTTTCCCCAAAAGTTCCATGACCCCAAATAGGTAGAGATCCCTAGTGCTCAGCCACAAAGCACAGGGCTGGTCCTGTGGGTTCCTTCAGGGACGTAGCCACATACCACATATCTTGGAAGAATGTTCCTAACAAGCAAGTCACCAAGCTCAAGCTCAGACCTGTCTCTCTCTTTTCATTTGGCTGGGTGGGGGATACCGGGGATTGAACTCAGGGGCATTCGACCACTGAGCTACATTCTCAGCCCTAGTTTGTAATTTATTTAGAGACAGGGTCTCATTGAGTTGCTTAGCACCTTGCTTTTGCCGCAGTGAGCTTTGAACTTGCGATCCTCCTGCCTCAGCCTCCTGAGCCACTGGGATTGCAGGCATCTGTTTTTATCCACCCAATTCAGCTTTCCATGTTGTGAAGACGCTTGGTTTTCTGAACTCTTGCAAGTCCCAGCTCAGACTCTTGGCCTCTTGAAACTCCCAAAGCCAGAGAGAGATGATTTAATCAATAGGCACCTATGCCCTGGCTAATGGGTCTGAAAACTCGAGAAGCCAGCCCTCTGTGTTGGAGCATCCATAACTTCTCCATCCCAACGACTCAATTGATCGGCAAATTCCGTTTACTTCGGAGTGATCATTGGCGGGTGGCCGGGAGCCAGAGCCCGGACAGCACCGCCCCCGTGGGTAATAGCTCGTGATTGCCCGATCAGGCGGCAGAGGCAGGAGCAAGACTACAAGATAACTGATTGTTCATAATTGTCAACCAAATTGCATCCATCGCATTGAGCTTAAAAAACAGAGCACAAGAAGCATCTCTTATTGATCCCTGCAGGTTACAAACAAGATGTGACTGCTCCTCAGAACCGGAGACTGGGTTCGCATTGATTTTTATTCTTTTTCTCCTTTGAATAACCTACAGTGGAATCTGCGAGCTGATTTTCTAACCTGAACTTTCTCAAGGTCTTGCCTTTCCGGAGGTTGGGGAAGGCGCGGCGAGTGCTCTGAGATGCATCTACAGGAGCTGGGGAAGTGGCATTTCTGCTGGGAGGTGGAGAGGGAGGCCCCCTCCTCTGACCTTCGTGATGACCCAGTGTCCTCCAACACGTGCAGTACTGAGGCCTCTCTTCCAGGGGCAAAACCCTCCACAGACACCCAATTCAAAGGACTAAGGGGTCAAAAAGCAGGCTGTAGCCAGAGTTGTACTCAACAAGCACAGAGTTGTGTCCACTCAAATCAGAAAAGAGGTCAGCTTCCTCTTTCCCGTGTTCTCGGCCTTTGCCATACCTGGGGAAATGGTAACAACGGTACCTAAGAAGCACTTCCATTTTAAGAACATGGTCTTATTTTATTCTCCCAAGAGCCCTGTGCAGATGGTGCCATCATTCCTCCCATTTTACCAAAGAGGAAATTGAGGCCTGGAGGAGTGCAGTAATGTACCCAAGGCCACACATTAACTGGCAAGGTCAAGACCTGCGCTTGCAGGAACTTATTGTTGATGCGCAGATCGTGACAAGGTGCGTCTACACCCACCGCCCCCAGAAGGGCGAGTGAGCTCCCCAGAGCAGGGAGGATTGAGATCCGGGTTCCTTGCATCCTTGCTGAGCAGCCTACTGTGCGGCCCACCATGCTGGATGCTGCCTCCCGATCAGCCCACGTGGACTCCACGTTTGCTTTGGAGAGGCAGGTGTCCTCGTCTGTTTGACTGACAGGGAAGTAGAAGCCGGGAAAGAAGATATAAGTTACCTGACGTCACACAGTCAGTAAGTGGAAGCGCTGTGATTGGAACAATATGTCCAGGCCAATATGTCCCCAGAGCCTCGTGCTTCCCTCCATGGCCATCTGCAGCAGCTTCCAGAACAAACCACCGTGACGATGCGTTCAAATCCATTTAATACGGCAAGACTCGGCGCTCGCAGCCTCCCCGGGGTCCCTGACCTCAGAGCTCAGGGAGCTTTGCCCCCATTTTACAGTCAGGGAAACTGAGGCGCGGCCGACAGTTTGCCCTGCTCCCCTTTGTTCTGTGGGAAGTCGTTCCTCAGTCTGTTGGAGGCCAGGAAACTTTCCACCAACAGGCGGGCTTGGGAACTGGCTGGGAAATGAGAACTGGCACACATTAGTGACAATCTGGCTCCCGAACAGGCAGCAAAATGCCCTGTTGACAGATCTCCACTCAGCATCAGATGGAGGGTGTCTTCCAAGACCCCAGGGAAGGGCCTGGAGTCTATTTCTGAAGTCTGCGCTCAGCCTCAGGCTAATGAGGCTGTGGCCTGGCCGAGCAACAAGGAGAAGCAGGCCGAGCCCTCACAGCAGGCCCACCAGCTGGGAGGCGAGTGGCCAGCCTGCCCTTAACATCCATCTTCCAGCTCCAGCCCCTCCGCCCTCCCCCTGCTGGGGGGGTCCAGCCAGCAGCTGTCTCTTTCATAAAAGTCTGAGCCATTAGCTTCCAGCAAGAAAAGGCTGGGAGCTCTGGGCAGGGCTTGGGGACCCTGCTCCTCCTGGGCTGCCTGCAGGTCTGACTTGTCCCCACAGGTGGCTGGAAGTGCTCTAACCATATTCTTCTTACCAGTGGTCCTGCCAGGAAAGAAAGTAGCTTCCGAGGTCTGACCAAAGTCTCTCCAGCTTTTCTTTAGTTTGATTTTTAAATATCATGGATTTTTTTTAGTAGATTTTTGTTTGTTGGTTTGGGTTTGGTTTGGACACCCACTTTATTTTAAAGCCTCTCTCTTGATCTTTGCAGATACAGATAAACGAGGATGCCCATTTGTTTTTGAGGAACGCAACCTGCCAACAATCCAAATGAACCAATTCTAGGAGAATTTGCTAAGGAGAACTCTAAATGTCTATAAGATCTGTTGTAAAGGTCTAGTGTGTCCAGAATCACCTAGAGGGCTTGCTAACGCACAGATCCCTGGGCTCTACACACAGAATTTCTGATGGCACAGGGTCTGGGATGGGGCCTGGGAATTTGTTTTTCCAACAAGTTCCCAGATGATGCTGAAGCTAACGTTGGAGAACACTTTTCCTAAACTGCAGAATACTATGCAGACGTTAAAAATAGTGCCGTAGAAGAATATATGTTGATTTGAGAAAATGCACATGCTATGTGGCAAAGTTAAAAGGATGGGCTGTCGAGTCTAAAGAATGCAGTCAGCATAAGTATAAATATAAACGCAGATACTCTCGGAGAAAAAGAGACTGTGCGGATGGCTCTCGATGAAAAAGCTGGGTGCCGTGGTAATTGGTACAGTTCAAGGTCAGACAGGCTTTGGGTTTGGACTTGGGTTCTGCCACGTCCTGTGGACCTCGAATGATGCTGAACGTCAGGCTGGCTAGCTACTCAAACCTTCACTGTTCTCATCTGTGAAATGAGAACAGGCACAGAACTGCCTTATAGGGCGTTGGCAAAGACAAAATAAGATCCATAGGAAAGGTTTCCAATCAAAGGCTGGTGTACTTCTATAATAAAGAGTTCCAATGTCTAGACGCTGTGTGTTAGTTAATACCATTAACAGGGAGAATTGGTGGATACTGGGTTTAGGTTGATTTTTAAATCTGTCTTTTTCTGTGTTCTACAAGTTTCCTGATTGAGCATGTGCTACCTTTGCAATCAAGACAACACCAACACATATTACATGTATGCTAATTACCCCCCCAACTCCCCACGTTATTTTGTTCAGATTTAGTCATACATAGGCAACACCTAAACACCAACCCCCAACCTTGGGAAATGGAAAAAAATCATTTTTAAAGGCAGACTAAAAGTTTGGGATCTTTCAGAACCTAAAGGACTCTAAACACGGTGGTTCCCAGTCACCACGTCCATGGTCTTTTTTTTTTTTTTAAAGAGAGAGTGAGAGGGAGAGAGAGAGAGAGAGAGAGAGAGAGAGAGAGAGAGAGAGAGAATTTTTAATATTTATTTTTTAGTTTTCAGTGGACACAACATCTTTGTATGTGGTGCTGAGGATCGAACCCGGGCTGCACGCATGCCAGGCCAGCACGCTACCGCTTGAGCCACATCCCCAGCCCCCGTCCGTGGTCTTTTAATGCTAACCTTGGCTCCCTGGAAGGCTCTGCCCTGGAGATTCCAGGGTGATTGGACTCTGTGGAGAAGTTCCCCTAAACTGGTGGCAGGATCCCTGCCCAAGAAGCAAGGGTCTCCTTTCTTTAATTCAAGCTCCAGAACTGAGGCCCTGGTTCAGAGGGAAGGAGGTGGCAGGACAGAGCCAGAGCCTGAGAGTGACCAGCCCCAGACGCTTGCCGACACTTGCTTTGCCACTCACCAACAAGGCCCTCCCTGTCCCTCTACCCCAGCTCTGCTGCAGGGCTCCCATCCCACCTCCATCATGTTAAAAATAGGAGAAGAGCATCCTGGGTGCTGATCCCCAGGCACGGCTTCATTTAATCTTTACAATCCTCCTCCAAAAAAATCATCTGTGTTATAAAAGAGGAAGCCGAGGTGCAGAGATGTCTTATACCTAACCCAAGGTCCACAGGGCCCACAATGATGGAGCAGGAGTGTGAACCACCCAGGGCCTGTTGAGTCCAGGTGTGACCCACGCATGGTTTGGTACTGTCCTCTCTCTCTGCCTCAGTCATGTGCCACCATGTACCTGACCTCCCTGGTGATGAATAACTCTCCTGCCCTTTGTAACTTCTGGCTTCAGAGTCTCAACTTGACTTCCCGCCTCTCCCTGCCCTGTCGATGGATATGGCCTGGCTCTGCCTTTCTTTCCAGATGCACCTCCTAACATGCTTCCCTGGCTCTTTCTACACTATCCTATTGTTCTCCAATAGAATAGGGTCTAGTCTATTCCTTCCACCACAGGGGCTTTGCACCTGTTGTGACCTCTGCTTCTCATACTCCATTTTCCTTTTGTGTAATGAACTGAGATTCAAGTGTCAACTCAAAAATCATTTCTTTTTTTTTTTTTAATATATTTTCAGTTATACTTGGACACAATATCTTTATTTACTTTTATGTGGTGCTAAGGATCGAACCCAGGGCCTCACACATTCGAGGCAGGCACTCTACCACTGAGCCCCTCAAAAGTCATTTCTGAGGAAAATCTTTCCTGGTGTCACAGATTCACTCAAATGCCTTTGTTGACGATTTCCTAGCGTCATGTCATCATGTCCTTATCCTCCGAAGTGCTTGTCGGTTTTCTCTTAGATTCACACGTTCATTTGCTCAAAATCTCCCTAAGTGGCCTGTAAGCCCATAGGGCAGGAACCAGGTATGTTCCACTCACAGTCACTTGCTCAGTGCCCAGTAGACAGAAGGTACCCAGTGGTGCTTCTGTGAATGAACCAGTGAGTGACAATGTATGATTGAATGAATGAACGAACGCCCTTCCGGCCGTCTCTTCTGCCTCTGGGCTTTCTTCAGGCCTGGTCCTCCAAGCCCCCAGGGTCTCCCCCTCGCTCTGTTTTCTCTTGTCTTCCCCAGGTCTCTGTTTTGTGGGACTGAGGGTCCCCAAGTCACCCCGAGGCCCAAGGTGGGGTGGGAGAGGTCTAGTGGCTCCCCAGCTTCCCGCTTGCCGTCTTTTGACACCCTCCCCACGATTTCAACGACCACATGGCAAAGCTCTTTGTGTTGGGAGACGCGCAGGGGGTCGGGGAGACAGATGAGGAGTCCTGCTTCTTCCTTCAGCTTCCTGTTACTAATTTTCCATGTTTTTCCGAGGAAAACCACACGTGGCTAAAACAGGCAGGGCTGGGGTGAGAACCTGTCTAGTCTTTGCGGAGATTGGACACCTACTCCTGGTCGGGGAAGCCCAGGGACCCTCAAGGACAGGAAGGAGAGAGCCCCCGAGGCCGCTTAGCAATGGTGTCACGAGGTGGGTGACACCCGGCCTGGCCCCTGCCGTGCAGGGCTGCTCGGGTACACAGTGCAAGCCACACCCGGGAGCTGTCGGTCCTTCCATGTTTTCTACGTTCGTTCACATTTTAAAAATTAAAAACAAAATGGAAGAAACAGGTAAAAGCGATCGGATCCCTCTTTTTACTGGAAATCTGGTTCCAACCCCAGCCAGCGTTTAGTGTGCATGGGTCAGTCTGGGTTTTGTTTCCTGAGCCAAGCCTCTGGGATCTGTGTGCAGCACTTCCCCATGTGACCCGCCCGGCCACCTTCCAGGGCTCACACATGGCTGGGGACCACGGTGGTGGACAGCAAAGCCTCCAGCATCCGGGTCACGGAGCTTCTTTAACACTTAGCATTTAGAGGGACCCCGCTGGCCTCTCCTTCTCAGATGGCCGTGTACCAGAGTGACCTGATTGGCTCTGTGCCTGCTTGCTCCCTCCCTGGGTGACGGCCTCCTGTCCCTGAAGAGCACACCATGAGCTGGTGATGCGCACACTGGGCCCTGGCCCTGATCTCACCACTGAGCTCTGGCCTGAAGCTCCCCGAAGACCACCGTGCCCCGGCCCTGGCTGGACTCCAGCCTCCCCATCCCACTCAAGGTCACGGGAAGGTCATCCTTCCTGGAGTCGTCTCTTGATCTCCTTCCTACACCTGCTCTCCCTGTCCGGCACATCCGGGGTCTGTTTCCTGGCTCCCTTCTGCCCTGTTCACCCCATGCTGGCCACTGCAGCCGAGGGTCTCCAGTGGGCCTCTGGCTAGCCCTCTCCATGCCACACAGGGACGATTTGAAAATATAAGCCCAAAACTTTCCTTAAAAATCTTCTTCCACTCAGAATAAATTCTAAACTCCTTTTGTGGACGGCAAAGCCATTTGTCCCCTTGTCTTTCTTACTCTGTACCCTCATCTTCCACTTTCTACCTCTCATGCCTCCAGCCCACCGGGCCCCTTCCTGTTCCTGGAACTCCATGGTTTCTCCTGCCTCTGGGCCTTCGCACATGCTGTTTCCTCCCCTGTGGTGCTCTTCCCCTGCCTCCTTCCATGGCTGGCTCCTCGCCCTTCACATCTCCATGTGGCTGTTGCTTCCTGGGGGTCCTCTCTGACCATCCTTGCTATCTTTTTGTTTTTCCTCCCTTTTTTTCCAGTTCTGGGGATTGAATCCAGGGCTTCACACATGCTGGGCAAGTGCTTTACCACTAAGCCACACCCCCAGCCCTTTTTATTTTTTAGTTTGAATCAGGGTCTCCCTAAGTTGCTTAGGACCTTGTTAAATTGTTGAGGCTGGCCTCAAACTTGTGATCCTCTTACCTCAGCCTCCCATGAAGCTGGGATTACAGGTGTGTGTCACCCTGCCTGGCTTCTGACCATCCTTTCTAAACTATCCTCACCCCTTTCTCAATCACTGTAAAGTACTCACATCATCCTACTTTACATCCTTCAAGCCATTTATGACCACAAGGTGTTTTCTTGTTTGTTCACTAGGGACTCGTATTTCTTGGTTTCTCCCCTTATGAACGTCAGCTCCCTGAGGGTAGGGGTCCCTCCTCTTCAGTGCCCGCTACAGTGTAGACGCTCGCTGAGGAAAGGCTCAGCATACCTGAGTTAGTTTTAACTAACTTGTAATTGGGTCTGAGTTTTGCTCACTGTGTGATCACGAGGAAGTCACTTGACCTCCCACAGCCTTAGCGTCCTCGTCTATAAAATGGAGAAATGATCATAACAACCATATTTGGACATGTTTGCTGCAGTAACAGCCACCACAGTATCCTGCAGCCTACGATAATGGACATTTCTCTCTTGCTCTCATTGTATGAGGGCTGCGCTCGCCTGCACTTGGCTGAACTTGGCTGACCCTTATGTCTTTTTATCTCAAGTCTCAGGATGAAAAAAGCAACCACTACCTGGAATAAGCTGTTCTACTGCTGGAGGAAGGGAGTGGGCGGAAGACGCTGTTTAAATCCTGTGCTGGGGACTGTCCCACTCACACAGAGTCCACTGGCCAAAGCCAATGGCACAGATGAGTGGAGGTCAATTTGGGGAGACGATGCACGATCCACTTACAAAGAGGAGGAGCCGGGAGTCGGGGACGGCCATCCAGTGCACTGCCATAGATATTTCTGTATTGCTCACTGTGGGCAGGTGCGGTTCCAAACCCCGAGGCAGAGGACTCGGCCACTCTTACGTGGACGAGGAGATGGAGGCACACAGGTCAGACAGCAAGGCCAAGGTTGCACACCAGGGTCTCAGCCTTACGGTCCTGGCCCTGCGCCAGTGCCCAGCCTCTGGTGCCCACTGTGAGGCTACCGTGCCTGAGCCCCTGGACCCACGCAGGTCTGCCTGGGCTGCGTGTTCCAGGACGCTTCCTTCTTCATGGCAGGAGGAATGTCCCCTGAGTCCACCCACGCTGGCCTGGTTCCTGTGATGTCAGACATCCCTTAAGAGCCAGGACACGCATGGGAAGGACGGCAGTGTCTGATGGCCCTCTTTGTACAGTCACATCCCCACGCAGGTCCCCGTGCCCACGGGAGTAGATGCTGCCCTGGAGCCCGGGGTGGCCTTTGCCCACCGTGCTGCCTGGCGGTGTTCAGCCGTTTCTCATTCAGCCTAAGGTGCTGGTTCCACTGACCAGAAAACTTCACCCTCCAATTCTTAGCAAGTACCTTCTGTCCAAATCCCCCCGTTCTCCAAACCACCCTGCAAAGTAGGCCTCCCCCACTTTACAGAAGGGGAAACGGAGGCTCAGGGGAGTAAAGCAACTGGCTCAAGGCCATAAGTCAGGACACGGCAAGCCAGGAGTCGAACCCAGAGAGGTGGTCCATATCCCAAAGCCGGGCTCTTCCTGCAGGGGTGGAGTTTCTGTCATTGACAATGAATAGACCCCGTGCCCCGTTACCAGCATGAGCTCCAGGGAGACTTGTTCCACGCAATTTCACATTTGTCAAATTCACCTCCAATGTCTGTGCACATGCGGGGCCCTGGGGCCCAGGGATAAGCTCACTCACGGGACCCTCCCACATTGGATGGGTCATTTACCTAGTCACATCCCCCTAACTCACCCACCCATCCACTCACGGATTTATTTATCCAAGTCCTGTCCAGATATGTACTTCACTCTGGAACCGGACGAGGTCTAAATCCAGGGCTCCACAAAGACAAGCCCTTGGGGTATTCCCTAGCATCCAAGAGGGCGGGGAGGCCGACTGGCCCCAGGTGGTAGGTGAGGGGCAGTTGGAGGTGGGAGAGGCAGCCCTGTCCCTGCAGTGGAGCTGTCTGAGGGAGCCGTGGTGGGCACAGGGCAGGGAGCTGCCCTTCCACAGAGCCAGGGAATGCACACGTGGGAGCTCTGGTTGCCTGAGACCTTGGCACAAGGAGCGAGCAGGTAGCTTCATCCTCAGGAAGCAAGAGGGAACATGGAGATGGTTCCGCCATCCGCCGTGAAGTGAGGGAGACTGATTCTCCCCTGTCTCCTGTTGGTGGCTTGAGGGCCCCTCATCTCAATTGGGTTGGTCCCTCTCCACCAGGGTTTCGTGTTGGGCAGCTTGAATGGAACCAGGGCAGGCGGGGGGCTGGGAAAGGTTCCATCTGCCTCCACCCACAACATCCAGATCACACATCCAAGAAAACAACAGGAACACGACTCTGCACGCAGCCCAGCCCGCCATCTGCAGGCTCGGGAACATCTGCGTGGCCCACCAAACCTTTCTCTCCGGCCCAGATGTTGGGTGTCGTAGAGACCCAGCCAGAGCAGAGGGTGAGGGGGAGAAGAGGAACAGAAGGGCGAGGGGAGGGAGCAGGGATGTGTGCCAAATGATTAAAAAATTAAAGGGATTTTTATGCGGAGAAAATATTTAGCTTGGCATTGTCTTCTCCACCAGACGCGGGCTTCCAAGAGGAAACACTGGCGTTGGCAGTGAACGTTCGCTAAATGGAAACAATTGTCGCCTTCCCAGCAGAAAATGCCTTTGTTTGGGCTGGTGGCACCAGGGCCAAAAAACAGCGTCTTCAGAAACTGTCCCCTGATTTCTGAGAGGTCATGGAAAGTGGGGGAGACGGGAGGCTCTCCTGAGGCCCACGGGGAGGTGGGAACGGCTGGGCCTCTCTCCAGGGCCCTGGCGAGGGAGGGAGAAGGTAGGTGAGGAGTGGTTGGGGGTGGGGGCGACAGGACCTGGGAGCGGCAGGCAGCGGCAGCTGTGCCGAGAGCCCTTGAGCAGGAGAGGGTGGCAGAAGAGCTAAATGGAATCCTGCACAATGGTGTGCTCAGGGTGGTGGTGACCTCCCGGATCCTTGTCGCCAAAGCTGGCTCTCCACCAGGAGCACCTGCAGGAGGCTGCGGCAAGCACAGGTGGGGACAGATGCGGCTTCACACACCGCCCTGCTGAGTCCTCCTCCACACACAAGGCCCTCTTGGATCCTGCTTTCCACAGAAGAAAACTGAGGCACAGAGAGGGTGAGCACCTGGCTGGTCACAGAGGCAGGGTCAGAAGCAGGAAGCCGAGGGCTGCCCGCCAGGCAAAGGAGACCCACCAAATCCGACTCCCCGGTGGCAGGACTCGGGATCAGCCTGTGCCTGACCATGTGCCAGGATAATGGTGTCCTCGTGGGTTTAGTGCCTGGTCAGTTCTCCCACTCCCACCCCACTCCATAGGACATATTTGTGGACAGGTCCCATGGCTTTCTGTCCTTCTTTCCTCCCTCTCTCCCTCCCTCCCTCCCTCCCTCCCTCCCTCCCTCCCTCCCTCCCTCCCTCCCTCCTTCCTTCCTTCCTTCCTTCCTTCCTTTCTTTCTTTCTTTCTTTCTTTCTTTCTTTCTTTCTTTCTTTCTTTCATTAGGGATGGCACCCAGGGATGCTGTACCACTAAGCCACATCTCCAGCCCTTTTGATATTTTATTTTGAGACAGGATCTTGCTAAGTTGCCCAGGCGATCTCAAATTTGGGATCCTCCTATTCCGCCTGCAAGAGATTCATTTCTTACAGTTCTGGGGAAGTCTAAGGTCAAGGGACCCCTACCTACCTGGTGAGGGGCTTTTGGCCGATCATCCCCTGGAGGAAGGCAGAAGGGCAAGAGAACACGCGCCTTTGAGAACAAGAGGACTGAACTTCTATGACAGGCCCGCTCTTGCAATAACAAACCTGCTCCCATGGTAACAACATGAATCCGCTCAAGAGGACAGAGTCCTCATGACCTTGTCACCTCTCAAAGGCCCCATCCCTAACACAGTTGCAGTGAGGATTGGGTTTTCAGTGGATCGTGCCGGGGACACATTCCAACCATAGAAGAAGAAGGGTTGAAAACCACTGGCCTAGAATAATCCATCCGACAGAGGGGGCAGGGGGGCCCAGGGAACTCAGAGGGTGAGGTTCCGTCTTAGCTCAGAAGCCAGGCCTCTGCAGACACCTGGCTCCCCAGCCTGTGGCTGATGAGCAGGTGTGGGGCAGGTGGTACCAACCAGCATGAGCACCTGAACCCGGCTCTGCCCCTGCTGTCGGCCCCACCTGTCAATTTCACCCAGTGCCAGTTGCTGGGGGTAGGCTGAGATGAGGGATGGGGTCTCTGTGTTTCAAGGACCCCTCCAGAAGTGTGCCCACAGTTATGGGGCACAGTTCTGCGGCTCCTCCCTGGTCAGACATAGTCACCAGAGAGACCAGAAGGCTGACCCTCCCTGCTCTTCCTTTGGTTGATCATTCCTTCCTCACTGGCTGTGGGCCAGGCCCTGGAGTGGGCACTGAGAGTCCAGATGCCCGGGAAGGGATCCCTGTCTTCCTGCAGGCCCAGCAGGAGGGGGATGGGGCCAGGGGCAAATCAATAAAGGGAGGCCGAGTGTTCTGGAGCCACAGCTGGGGCTGAGTCTGTGCTGTCTTTCCCCAGGACTCTCCTACCTCCTGGCCACCCTTTTAACTGCCCACTGTCCACCCTCTTGGATGTCCCATAGTCCCCACTCAAAATGGAGCTCCTGCTCTTCCCGGACCCCAGCCACCCGCTAATTGGCCATCTTGGTCTGCCCAGGTCCCTAGGACAAAAACTTTGGTGTCATTGTTGATCCCTCTCACACCCAAGATCCAATCCACCAGCAGTGCTGTTGTCCTTCGTCCAATGTGCCACCTCTCTCTCGACACCCCTGCTGCCACTGGCTACTCCCGGCCATTATCAATTCCTCAGCCTTTGTCCTGTTTGTTGGCTCAGTAGCCAGAGTGATGCTGTGACATCAGCTGAGGTCCTCCCTCTGCTCAAAACCCTCTGGTGACTCCTGTCTCATTCAGTCAAAAATCCTGAAAAGGCCCCCTGTGATGTCACTTCCTCCCTCCACCGAGCACCCCTGGCTTTCTCAGGACCCACTGGGCACCCTTGCCCCAGGCCTCTGCACTGCTGTTCCCTCTGCCTGGGGTGCTCTTCCCAGGCGTCCACCGGCTCGCCCACCTCCTTCAGTTCAGTGGGGCTGCCCTTGGCCTCTCTTTAAAATCACAACCCCTCCTTGCCCTGACCCTGGATATTTTCTTTCCCCCCTTTTCTGGGTAACACTGACCACTGTCCATGCCCTGGACCGTCTTCCCACTTGCCTGGCTCACTGTCTCTGTCCCCACCCTCCCTCTGCCTCACCAAGAAGACGCTCCACCTCCACAGCACCTGCTGCTGCCTCTGCTGGGCAGGCCAGAGGCCCTTGGCAAATATATCTGAATGAAGGGAGGGACAGGAGGAGCTCTGGATGTGGCCCGGATGAGGACTGGGGAAGGTGGGGAGGGGGTGAGTCTAAGGTTTCTGAGCCTTAGGTCTCAGACAGAAGCTCCCTACCTCATCAAGGGGGTCAGCAGGAGCTGAGAGGAGAAGTGGCCAGGACCAAACCCAGGGTCACTCCCTCTCCCTTGGCTGAGTGTCTTGCAAGCAGCCCCAAAGCAGAGAAGCAGAGGCCTGGGGTCATGGCGAGTGAGGTCCTCCAGTCTCAGGGCCCCTCTTTCCAGGGCTGGGCTCCCTCCAAACTGAGCTCAGAGAGACGGGGAGAGAAGTGACAGTTGGGGGAGGTGACAATCTGAGGAAGCAGGGCGGAGCCTGGTACAGCTGGGGACAGGGGATGGACTGGGAAGGGCCTTACAAGGACCTCCGAGGGGCGTCCAGGTTACATTTTGTAGCTCAGAACACAACATTGGATAAACAAAACACAAACTTTTGTTCATGCTGCAGTGTTTAATCATGACCCTCTTTTAACAACTTAGGAAAAAAAATCATGTTGTTATATCACGTAATGTGTGACAATGTGTGTAATGTGTGTCACAAATATGGGACAACAGATCCCATCAGTATGTACAACTGTAATGCACCAATAAAAAATGTGGGAAAAAAACTTGGCCAACAACCACGAACCCACCGCCGAACCCCCAAATTAGACCGTGATCAGTAACTTATATTTCCCTCGGTGCTTTTGGCTACCCTATTGTCCTGCCCTGCCCTACAGATGAGGGCTTTGCTGCATTTGTGGGGTTTTATTTTGTTTTTCCTTTGGTGCTCAGAATTGAACCCGGGGGCACTGAACCACTGAGCCACATCCCCAGACCTGTTTTATATTTTATCTAGAGACAGGGTCTCACTAAATTGCTCAGGGCTTTGCTAAATTGCTGAGGCTGGCTTTGAACTTGCGATCCTCCTGCCTCAGCCTCCTGAGCCACGGGATTATAGGTGTGTGCCACTGTGCCAGGCTGCGTTGGGGTTTTTCATGCCTTTCCTTCCGCACATGAATGCGAGCATGACTAACAGTATCTTTTAGTCTGGCTTCTTCTTGATCTTTATATATATAGAAGTTGTCTTCTGAGACTCACTTTTCCACTCTGCATTGTGTTACTAGGATTTATCCAAGTTATTGTGTGGCCACAGCCCATTCATCTTGCTTTGCTTTATATCCTTCTATTGTGTGAGTTCTACCACAATTTATTTAGCCATTCTCCCAGCCTGGGGCACTTGGGTTGTTTCCAAACCTCAGTGTATTCATGCTCACTGTTAGGAACACCGGCTGTTCTGAGCCTTCCTGTGTGTGTGTGTGTGTCCCCTGGGGCACAGACGAAAGGGCTTGTGCACACCTAGGAGTGGAATTGCAGGCCATGGGGTATTTGAATTGTCGGATTTTACAAGGCCGTGTTGAGCTCTGTTCCAGGGTAGTTGTGCCAAGTTTTACTTCTAGCAACAAATTCACATGGGTCCACCTCCTCTGGCACGTACCCCACCATCAGGTTTTTTCCTTTCTTTTCTTCCTTCCTTCTTTCTTTCTTTCCCAGGGATTGAGTCCAGGAGTGCCACTGAGCCACATCCCCAGCTCCCCACTTTTTTTTTTTGAGACAGGGTCTCCCTGAGTTGCTCAGGACCTCCCTAAGCTGCTGAGGCTGGCTTTGAACTTGCTATCCTCCTGCCTCAGCCGCTGGGATTACAGGTGTGTGCCACCACACCCAGCACGTTTCTTTATCTTTACTAGTCCAGTGGGTGTGGGTGGGACAGTCTTTCCCCAGAGTCTTCACGATTCTCTCCACTTTCCCAGGTGGAGTGTCCTGTGTCTAGAGCAGACCCAGGACCACCCCAGCCTTGCAGGCCTCTTGGAAAGCCCTCTCCTCTCTGGCCCTTTGTCTCTTCCTCCCCTCCTCGCCTGGAACCACAGGGGGTTTTCTTTCCCCAGGTCCCTGTCATGCCTTCCTCAACCCAAATAAATATTGCCAAGAAAGTGGAACAAGGCCTACTTCAGAGAGAGCAGGGGAGGGGACTCTGCCACGGCCTCTCACAGCTTCACCTGGGGAAAGATTCATTTTGCTTTTTTTTTTTTTTTGCTACTTCGCCCCCATCTGCCTGGTGTCCTCCACCCTTCCACTCACTCATCTGGGTCCTGACCCCACCTGGGCCAGCTGGTGGGAGGGAGATCAGGAGCCCCATTCAGGCCAGGGCTGTGCTCCACTCTCCAAAGTCCCGCAGCGCCTCCCACCTGCCCTGAACCTGGGCCCACTGCTCCGGAAGCCTCCTCCCCTGTCCAGGGGCAGAGGCCTCCCTCCCCCAGGCTGCTTGCAGGACCCTCTCCAAAGGCCCTGGGAGCGGTCACCAGGTTGCCCCCAGTGGCAGGCTCCCAGCACCTGACCTCGCTTAGTTGCCCCCATCCAAGGTGAGTCTTTGGTCCCGTCCTCTCCTCTGAGCCACCTGATCAGCACTCACATGGCGTTGCTCAGCTGGTCAGAGCGCTGAAGACCTCCATCACTGTCTACAGAGGTGGCGGGCACAGCTGCGGGCACAGGCAGTTCCGCTGGGTTGGCACTGAAGGCTCATTAGTCAGACTGCCACCGACACTTCCAAGTTCATTTCCCACTTCCACCTTTGGCTTCTCTCCCTGTCCCCACCTCCCCGTCACGTCAAGGATGCTTCCTCCTCGTTCCCTTGATCAAGAGGAAACAAAGGCATTTGGACTTGGGGCTCCGGGTCCAGGGCTCTGCTCTTTGCACGGACACTTCACATTCCAACCTAATTGCTCCCCTGAACTCTAGGGTGAATGCCAAGAGTCGGCACTGAGCAGGTGCCCAACAGATATTTGTGGAATGAATGAATGACTGGGCTGTTGTCCTTCCCTTTCCCGAGAACTGTCCCTGAGGGGCTCCTGGTAAGCTGCTCCATAGGTCACCCCCTCCCTCGACCCTTCCTCTCTGATCAGCCAGCGTCAAATCCTCCAGCTGTCTCCCATGGTTGCCTGTGTTTTCTGACTCTCCCTTATCTAAGGGTTTTCTTCCAGCTCTTCCTGAGTTACTGGGGACCCGGGAGCTCCCGGGCGTCTTCAATGCACCGAGCTGGCGTTCCCCTTCCCTGACGCGCCTGCCTCCCGCCCCAGTCACCCTGCCTGCAAACCAAGCGTAATTGCTCCATCTAATTTAATAGACTGTGCGGAATGGCTGCGAGGGGAGTGAACTCTCTCAGCCTCCCCAGGGGCAGGCGTGATGGGCATGTTTGGAGCCTCTGCTCCTTATGTGGGCCCCCAACTGCTGGGGTGGCCCCTGCGGGGGTTGGAAGGGCCTTGACAGAGCCTCAGCCCGCTCTGGGCAGGGGTCAGGTGTGGACTGAGGTCCCTGCAGGCTCCCCCGACCCAGGACTTGCCAGGGATGGCCAGGCCGGGTCTCAATTTTGTCTCCTGATAAGCCCCTTGGTCAGCATGGCTGATCTTCCCTGCAGGCCACTCCCAGGCCTCCTCAGCTCTGGGAGGGAAACTAAGCTCCAGGAAACACCCCTGCAGGGCCAGGACTCCAGGGCCTTAGGACTGCTTCCACCCAGGATCCCAATGGTTATGCCCCCGAGTCCACCTGTGGGCCCACCCAACCCCTGTGGGCATCTGGGGTCTGCCCCTAGCATCCTGCCAATTCATGGAGACGGGCTTTCCGGTCACCTCTCCTTCTGACTTGCGGTTGGATGCAGGTTCCACTTGCGTCTCTCTTCTGGCTGCGGCTCCTCCCTCCTGGCCCTCAGCACCACTTTTTGCTGCAGTTCTTTCTCCTCTAAGCATCCCCCACCCGAGGGATTTGTGCAGAGCCCACTTCCTGGGAGCCTGGCAGGTAGGATCAGAGCAGGCGCTGCCTCTGGGCCAGCACCAGACACACCCGGTAGATCGGCCTTTAGAAGCCCCCCGGGAGCCCCAGGGTCCCCCTATCCTGTTCTTCTCCATCACTATCCCTTCCCTGCGCCTGGGTCCTGACTCTGAAACTCCAAGTTCTCCTCCTTGGTTTCGTAGAGCCAGGCACCTCTTTTCTTCCTTTTCATTTTTAGCTTTCCGGCATGTTCTGACCACGCCCTGACTGGCAGGACCTGCGGTGGACTTCACTTTTCTCCCACCAAAGCTCTTTAAGGCACTTTCCTGGACAAAGACCATTCTCCCAAGAGGAGTTCTGCATCTGGCTTTACAAATAGGCTGTCTTTTAAAGAAGGATGTGGCCTTCCGTTTTCACTGTGTTTTACGACCCATAGAGCACCCGAAAAGCTCTTCTGAACACCTGAACTGGAGACGGCTGGGGCCAGGATGCTGTCTTCACAGGGTTCCAAGTGGGGCAGGAGAATGTGAGGGGGCAGCCGTTTCACCAGGAGGATCAGGGAGGAGCTATGGAGCTGTGGGGTGTGTGTGGCAGGGGGCAGGCTGAGGTGGGGCGGACACTTCTGGTGTGGCTTGGGTTGATCCAGGCAGGTTCCATGAGGCCACACCTCAGGTAGGTCTTGACAAGTCAGAAGCAATGTGTTGAGCAGCCAGGTAGGGTACAGACACTCCAAGAAGATGCTGAGCAAAGGTGCAGCATCAAGAAAAACCAGAGCACATTAGTTGTTCAGGGCAAATGACCTGCAGTGTAGAAGGGATGTTCAGAGGTCCCACAAAGAGTCTGAGGAGGGCGGCAGGGGGCTCAGATCTTGGAAGGGCCCAGAGATCCTGGGAAGAAGCTAGAGATGCTCTGTGTCTTTTGTCTTCCAAACTGCCCAGTGAGATGGGAGCCAGTACCTTTAGGCCCAGTTTACAGATGACAAAACCGAGGCTCAGAAACATTGAAAGACTTTCTGAGTGAGCCCAGCTGATGATTAGCTCATGCTGCTCCCAAAGAAGCCTCATTCGAATTTTTTCAGGTTTATTTTACTTGATTTATTTCTTTACTTTGGACAAATTGCTTGGCCCTCATGACTAGGCCACCTCTCCTTAGAGAGCAGGGTCCCCAGCCTCTCCTGGTGTGCCCAGCAGTGCCGACCACTGCCCAAGATCCCTCTTCAGCTGGCCCCGAGGGCTTCGGTTGGCCCTTGTGGCCAGCGGGGCACTTGTTTAATCTCCAAAGAAAGGCGGAGGAAAATGGATTTGGGAGGCAGAGTCAGTCCCTCTGCGGTGGCATGAGATCCGAATCTGCCGACAGCCCCGGGAGGGGAAGCCGATGAGCCAAGGCTTAACGTCAAGGACTCTAAGACCCCAATCTCCATAGATGTCCTCATCCCCCGAATCCTTTCAAAGCTGTGTAGAAATGGAGGAGCCCACGGATTATGCCCCCAAACGTTCAGAGAGCTGAATGAGGGATTAGCTACTTAACGGCCATTGACTTTAATGATCTTGGGCTCAGGAATCCCTGGAGCACGCGCTGCTCCTTGCACAAACCATGTGCGCACTTGTGTGCCTGCCACGCTGGGAGAGCGTGTAGGGACAGACCTGTGTAGAGACAGTGCACACTTACCAGTGTTTGTGTGCAGTCGGGAAAACGTGCCAGTATCTGCGTGGAGCAACCTTCACCTGTGCGTCTAGGTGAAGTATGGCAGGTTCATCTCGGCGTCTGCTCCTGTGACACTGCATTTTTTTTTTTTTTTGCCACATCTATATTCACACACACCTCTGTGTCCTGCTGAGCCTGCTCTGTGTGTTCACGCACGTGTGTGTGTGCTTGTGCTGGTCTGTGCTGGGGTATGTGCCTAAGGGTGGGTATGAGTGCTTTTTGCCTCCGTCTGCGTCTGTGTGGTGTGTGTGCTGGGTGTGCAAGCTTGTCTGTGTGCAACTCTCGTGTCTGTCTGTGTGGTCTGTGCTCAGAGGAACAATGACTTTCCCCTTTTGACTCCTCTTTTCTTCCCCGAGGCCTCTCTCTGGGTGGCCCGAGCCTGAAGCCTTCTTTCCCCTCCAGTTACTTCCTCACCTGACATTCAAGATGCACGCCCTGCCAGACACAGTTCCTAAATGCATGATTTAGGAACTGTGTCTCCAGTGTCTCCATAACCCGGGCCGTCCCACGTGCCCTGTGCTGGGCGAGGTATGTGCATAGGTTCTCTACAAGGAGCAGCTGCATGGAGTCTATGGTGTGTGTGTGTGTGTGTGTGTGTGTGTTTCAGGTGCCTCTCGGTGCTCAGTGATCTTCGTAAATATATCTGTGCCTATGCATAAATCTGTGTGCAGGTGTGTGAAATGATATGTGTGTGTGTGTGTGTGTGTGTGTGTGTGTGTGTGTGTGTCTGCTTGTATTTAACATGGCAGGAGTTTTGAGTTTTTCTGTGCATCCCTGTCCCAGCTGAGATCTCTCAGATTCTGGATAGAATCCAGGCAAGGAAAACTGGAGAAATTCCAGAATAGCCTGGAAATGGGACACTGTGTGGAGGCAGGAACGCAAACGGCCCACAGGGCTGCACCTGCAGCACCATGAAGGAAGGGGAGCCCGGAGGCAGGTGTGGGACCCCTGACTGGAGACCACGTGGGCCCTGATGCAGGACTGGGCACGGGAAAGGAGCTGATGTCCCTGGTTGTGTTGGACACTGTTATTTTCTCATGAAAGCTTGTTTAGCCTCTGGGTTATGTCCTGAGCTGGGCGCTGGACGGGGCCTTGCAAGGTGCTGCCAGGAACCACCCTTCCCACAGCCAGTTTATTCAGCTGCTCTCCCTGCTGGACCCCAAGCTCCAAGAGAGCAGACCGGGGCTGTCTTCTACACTCAGCGCCTCCTGGAGCTTGACAGATGTGCGTGCATGAAATAAGAAGGAATGAGGCTGGGGCTGGGGCTCAGCGGCAGGGCGCCTGCCTGGCATGTGCGAGGCTCTGGGTTCGATTCTCAGCACCGCAAATAAATAAATGAATAAAATAAAGGCACATCAACATCTAAAAAAATATTTTAAAAAAGAATGAATAAGTGTGTGAATGAATGAACAAGGGCCCCATCCCCACTCACACGTATCGAGGAAGAACAACTTCCATTTATGTACTTAGAGCCTGCCAACAACGTCCCATCCACTCTCCTGTGCCCCTCCACCACCACATGAGGCCCGTGACTCTATTTCAACACCTACGGAAGTGGAGACAGTGTAAAAACAAAATAAGGCAAAAGGTAGTTAATGGAACAGCCTGCGGCAGTGAAGCTGTGAAAGCAAACACGGCCGAGAGGCAGCTGAAGCCTAAATAAAGTCTGCTAATAAGACTTACGTGGGGATATGGTTAAAGAACTGCTAACAGCCCAGCCGAGGAGCAGCCGAACCTGGCAGTCCAAACAGCTGCAGAAGCCCCCACCCAGCCAGGGTCTGGTGTCAGAAGGTGAACCCACTCGGGGAGGCCACCAGGTCACTCTGTGGCTTCCTTCCCTGCAAAATGCAGATCAGAGGGCCCAGCCCAGCCCCGCCCACACGCAGATTGTGATGAAATGGGCCTGGCAGGCATCAGATGCTCTTCTCACCTCATTCTTCTTTCCCTAGAGGCAGGCTCTCTGCTACACAGTGGTTTATGGTGAGTGTTCTGGGGGCTTCGGGTTAACAGACCCAAGTTAATAATATCAGCTAACATTTATTGATTTATTGAGTATATTATGTGCCAGACACTGGGATGGCTATGTTTCCTTATTTAATCTGCATGACTAATCTATTATTAGGCCCATTTTATAGATGAGAAAACTGAGACTCAGGGGTGCTGAGTTTAGTGGCCTGAGCTCAAAATCACTCAAACTAGCGAATGAAAGAACCTGGATTTGGGGACCTATTCTAGAGTGTGTTCTAACTCACAGGCTTTACAATAGAAATACATAACTCCCAGAGTGGGAAAAAAATTATTAAGCTGTGTCACTTTTCTCTAAGCCTCAAGTTCCCATTCTGTAAAACAAAGGGGTGAGATCAGATGAGGCTTTCAGGACAATTTAGCAGCTTGACCCTTTTATTCCAACAAAAGTCCAACATGTGACATTTGAAAAAAGGGAGCTGTCCTGATTGACAGGGGGGCACAGCCTAGGTTCTCTCCCCGTCCTGTCCCTGTGCTGTCCCCAAGGGCAACCCTGAGGCCCCTGTGGGAACAGAACGAAAAATGCTGGAACAGATAGCTCTATGGCTCTGCCTGCTCTGGCGACCTGGATTCTACTGAGTAACCCTGTGGACGCCCCAAGGACGAGCCGTAAGAAGGTGGTTCTGAAGGAGGACAGGAGGGCAGTTGCCATCGGCCCTCGCCCCCATTGATAAAGGTACACATCAAGGAAAACCACGGACATAGTAGGAACAGGCTTCCCTGGAGAGCTCTGCAGAGGCCCTGGGCTGATGGTGGCCCCCAGATGGGCATGGCCTGGGGCTAGGGACAGGAGCCCAGCTCCAGGTCTCCTGCACACCAGGCCACCAGCCTCCTATGTGACAGAGCTGTGGCCTGAGAGCCTTTGTTTAGAGTTTTGATTTATGCAGCTGTTCACTGCAAACTATGCATTAAGTTGCCAGGGAAGATTCAAAATTGTAAAATAATTGTGGTGGTGAAATTATTCACAAATCCATCCAGGCCCAGCGCGTCAGGCAGGCGGTCAGACTTACACTGAGCACATGGTGACATAACTCAGGCTAAACAGATAAGCTTGTTTCGCTCCTGACAGAAGCAATTCCTCAGAGACTGCTGGGTAATGCCAGGCCAATTATACACCCTGCCCAAGGGAGGGTGACACGTCACCAACGAGGGTGACACACAGGGTGGGGGTGGGGGGGGCAGGTCATGCATGTAGGAAAGTGTCCTCATGATTCCTGAGCCAGCACAGGAGGCCAGGGGCTAGGGCACTCCAGTCTTGAGCAGAGAGGTCATGTGGGCAGCCACGGGGTGTCCAGGTGGGGAACAGGGCTGGGGCTCACTCTCAAGCCAGGCAGTGGCCCAGCCGGTCAGCATCTTCCCCAAACTGCATTAGATTCACTTAGAAGCCACAGTGTCCTTCCAAAGTGGCTTCTGCCCCTGTGGGCAGCTGTGTCCACATGGGCAGGAGTGGCTGCCAGGTGAGCCGTGAGGGCGAGTCACTGTCTCCCCTCCCAGGCTTCACTGGAATCCGTGTTGTTTTCACTGACAGCGTAAGTTGTTTTATGGGGCATTTTACCAAAGAGGCGGGTGTCTCTTTGAATACCGTGCTAAGAATTTTATAAACACTATTTCAATTCAGTCCTCTAAAGTGGTGGTTCTCAAACTTTAACGTGGATCAGAATCTGCTTGAGGGTTTTCTCAGTCACAGATTGTTAGGTCCCAGCCCTAGAGTTTCTGATTTTTTTTTGTGTAAGGTGGTTTCCGAGAATGGGCATTTTTAACCAGTTTCCAGATAATGCTGATGTTTCTGGTCTGGTGAGTGCTTTTGACAATATGGTCTAAAGGAAGATAGGTATGATGAAGCTTAGGAGGCTGCTGTGTGCTTGCTCTTCAGCCAGATTGCCTAAGTCCAGATCCTAGGTTTTTCTACTTCTTGGCTGTGTAACCCTAGAAAGTTACTCAATCTCTCTGTGCTTTATCTTTCCATCTGTGAAATGGGTATAATAATCACACTATTTTGGAACGATCAAATAAATTAATACAGGCAAAGCTCTTAGAAGAGTGCCTGGCACTGGGTAGGCACTTGATAAATGTTCATACAGGAAGTTCATGGAAGCCATATCCAGCTCCTGCAGACCTAACCTGAACTCTGCCACCGATGCACCATATGTCCCTAGTTGTAATGGTGGCACTGTCTTGTGAGCCGGGGCTGAGGACTCTATGGCAGGAGGATCCCAAGTGCCAGGCCAGCTGGACACTTAGCAAGACCTTGTTTCAAAATAGAATTAAAAAGGACTGGGGACGGTAGGGCACTTGCCCAGCATGTGTGAGATTTGGGGTTTACTTCCTGCTACTACAAAAACATCAGAACCAAACACCTGGGAGAGACCAAGCAGGAGCCTGACAGGTCTACAACCACCAGAGAGGGCATCTGCCGGACCTTGCTGGAGGTGGAGCCACTGTGGCTTAGAGGGCCGTGGAGGTCAAAGCCACCCACAGGCCGAGGTCCTGAGAGAACAGAGAGGGTTCTGAGTGGTGCTTCTGGGTCACCTGGGGATGTGGCAAAAGACACACAGTCTGGGGGACGGGGGACCTCCTTGCTACTGCTGCTGTGCAGGAACCAGACCCAGGGTCGCAAGAACAGGGAGAGGGTGGGGAAAGGCCATGGGGTAAAGGAAGAGGGACAATGCAGAAGCCCAGAAAGAAGGGGACCAAGACTGACACCCACGAGAAGCAGCCCCAGGGCCCTGAGCCACTTCCAGGCCATGTGCCCTGGGACATTAAGTCCTGACTTTCTGAGTTGTCCAGCACCTTCCCACAGTGAAGGGCTGGGGAAGGCGCTGGGAAAGCAGCAGAGGTCCCAGGCCATGGAACGACAGCTGCCCCCAGGCCTCTTCTGACTCAGATCTAAGTCCCCAGGCCCTGTCACTGTCACCAGTGATTCATGGACTAGAACCTTGGAGCTCGCTGTGGTTGGTACGTGTTGCTCCACAGTTCATAAGTAGGAAACCGAATCTTCCTCATCCTGTGTCGGTGGTATTTGAAGGTAAAGCCTTTCGGAGGTGATTAGGACTCGATGAGGTCATTAGAGTGGGGTCCCATGATGGCGTTAGCAGCTTTATTTTATTATTTATTTATTTATTTTTTGTGGTACTGGGGATTGAAGACCACCCCCCTCAGGGCCTCAGGCACACTATTCAAGTGCTCTACCTCTGAGCTATATCCCCAGCCCTTGTTTTTTATTTTGACACAGTGATTCACTAAGTGCCCAGACTGACCTCAGGCTTGCAATCCCCCTGCCTCAGCTTCCTAAATTGCTGGCATTAAGGCATGCACCACCATGCCCAGCTGCATTAGTGATTTTACGAGAAGAGGAAGAGAGACCTAAGCTACCCGTTTGCTGTGTCTTATGTGATGCGTTTGCCATGTTCTGATGTATCAAGAAGGCCCAAACCAGATGCTGAGCAGATCTGGGCACCAGGCTCTTGGATTTCCCCACCTTCAGAACCATGGGTCCATAAACTTCTATTTATTATAAATTTCCTGATCTCTGGTACTTTGTCATAGCAACAGAAAACAGCCTCACACAGTAGCCCATCTTCTTCCACCCTCTCACTTTTCTATTTTCTCTCAAACCTTCCACATATCTAACTCCATTTATCGACCAACTACAAAATACCAGGTGCCAATGATGCAAAAACACGCAGCTCTGTCCCTTGCCAGTTCCTACCTGATGCAGGAGACAGGCATCTAGTCAAAAATTACTCCCACAACAGAGGAGTGATCCGATTGTGGAGGGGGCACGAGGCAGGCATGGTGAATTCTGTGGGAGGGACTAGGACAGCTTCATAAAGGAGGTGTCTTGGCTCCTGAGTTAAAGCAACAAAGCGAAGTTCCTGAAGGTGAGGAGCAGGTGAAGGGCACTGTGGGTCTGGTAGCAGCCGGGGGAGCCACATTGCTGGGCTGTGCAGGGGACACGGCTGGAGTGCACACCGGGCAGGATGTCAGGTGATGCTTGCCCTTGTCCACCTCATTTATCTCACGGATAATTGTTCAGGGTCTGCTTTGCCCAGGTGCCCCGGTGTCGCCAGGTACAAGGGTCCAGTGTTGGGGCTGACGGCCTCAGTTCCATATTTGGGAGTTTATGTTCCTGGCTGGTGACCGTGGAGCGAGACTGGAAAGAATTCCATGTTTCACACTGAGGAATCGGGGCTCCGATCCAAGCTCCGATGCTGCTCTAACTTTGCTGCTGCAGGGGGCACTGGGCAGGGCCAGCGTTTTCTCTGAAATCCTGGGTTTTAATCTTAAAAATGCAACATCTTTTGTCTTCTATTCCCTAGTGCTGCCACGTTTGTTTGCATGCGAGGGTAATAACAGTGTTTTTCTGAATCATCCAGATTCGTAGATTTGGGAAAAAAATAATAAAGCCGGCACCTGGGAGCCGGGGGTCAAGTTTGCCTGGAGCTGGTGGGGGGGGGGCAGCCTCACTCGCAGGTGAAAGCCGAAGACAACCTTCCTGGGTCTGGCTGGGCTGCGTCCCTCCCTAGGGTGACTTGAGGGGCCCCAGGCCACAGGCAAGGGTGCTCTCTCCCTTTCACGCAGGGAGGGTGCCACCAGCCCGGCCCCGACTGTGGCTCCTGTTCACGGAGAGATTTTATATCAAGTGCTTTTCATTCAGAGTTGGAAGCTTTAATATGTTTTACAGGAAGCCCTTTTATGTGCCAATAAAAAACGAGCGATTATAGCAGGTGATGAAAGCGGCTAGTGCCTCGGAGACGCTGCGTGTTTAGGGAGAGCGGATCGCGTCTTGGGGCCCTGCTCCTTTATTACGGAATCGGCATCAGGTGGAGAAGGGCTCTTGTTAAAGAAAGGCAGGGCTGGTGACAATGGGGGAGGGGGAGAGGGAGGGGGGAGAGGGAGGAGGAGGGAGGAGGGAGAGGGAGGGACGTTAATAACCCTCTCTGGCTGCGCTGCTTTAAAACCTCCCTTTCTTCTTTGTGGAAGAAAGGATGGACTCGAGCCAAGGGCAGAAAGCCATGACTACCAGGGACAATTAACTCGGCATTTAATTACCTTCTCCACAGACACCAAAACCCTCGCCATTTCGAGAATCTGCACAAGCCTGAGTCCAGGAGACCTGAGAGGCCGCCCCCTCCCCCTGCCCGGGAGCACCTGTTCTGAAGGAGGCGGCAGGGGTCTCTTCACTGTCCCCAGGACAGGCCCCAGGGCTGAGCCAGGCCATGGCCAGGAGGTGCAGGGGACAGAGAGCCCCCATGCTGTCCAGAAAGTGAGTGGCCTCCTGTGGAGCTCGGCTGGCCTGGTGTGCAGGTGGCTGGAGCCAGGGCAGCCCTGGAGACCCCGAGGTCTGGGTGAGGTTTCAGCCCTGACTTGGGCCTTCAGTGCCAGCGCAGCAAGGCTGAGCAGAGGCTCCAGGAGCGGGAGGCAGACAAGTGTGGGCCTCAGGGCCCCCCGACCTTGGCTTTGTCACTTATTATGGAGGACCTTCAGCCAGCGGCTCTCAACGAGGGGTGACTTTGTCCCTCCCCTGGTACATCTGACAACATCTGGAGACAAATAACTGGAGATGGGGTGCAAAGGGCTCCACTCACTGCTGGTATCTGTGAACGGAAGCCATAGATAGTGCTAACCACCCTACTGTGCGCCCAATCGTACCCCACAACAAAGACTGGTTCAACTCCAAGTGTCAAAGCAATGGTGTTGAGAAAGCCTGTCTTTAGAAAGTCACCGAACTGCTCTGTGACTCGGTTTCCTTATTTATAAAACAGGGTGGTGGGTTGTGGGGTTGCTGTGAAGCTCACATGAACTGGAGTGTGCGGAGCACTTACGACAGCGCTTGGCACCGCCAGTAGCTACCTTCAATTGGAGGACTGTCATCCAAGACATCAGGAGGATGTCTAGGGGAGGCTCAGCTGGTTTGTCTGTCAGAATCAAGGGGCGGGGCTGAAGGCTGAGGAAGTTCAATGTCCTGGTGCTAAGAGCTCGAAGCTGGGGAGGCCAGATAAAGGGGAAGGGCAGAGGGGTCCTGGGTAACTTCTGCAAGCCCTTGCTGGTACCTGAGGGCTCCTCTCTGCAGGGTGCACAGTCAGGGAGCAGGAGCAGTGTGGGGGGGACCCAGAGGACCCACCTCCGTCCATGTCTGTGGTGGTTCATGCCTGCTCCTTCTCCATGCTCCCAGAGGATTCTTTCTCTACCTACCTGCCCCATGGTGCCCCTCATCTGCCACGTGGTAGTGTTGTAGGCACAGAAGGAGGGTCAGCCTCTGGAGCTGGGCAGAGAATGGGGACTGGAGGCAGCCCAGGGGAATTCAGGGAGTGTTGCATTTTGTCTTGTAGTGATTTGATTTGTGTCTCCCAAAGATATGCCTGCCTGGACTGCAGCATGCGGCTTCATTTGGAGTCAGAGTCTTTGCAGATGTAATTAAGGTAATGATCCACAGACGGCATCATCACCAGGTGTGCAGGTGGGCCTTAAACCCAACTATGGGTGTCCTTACAAAAGACAGGAAAGGAGAAGGCTTAGAGCACTGAGGGGGGAGGGTCAAGGCCATGTGGAGCACCCCTCATCTGGAAATCCAAAGTCTGAAATACTGCAGTAAAGTCTAGGCAAATGTGCCAAAATCTGGGAAAAAGACAATGTGAAATCTGAAGTGTTTCTTGTCCCCAGCTTTTCAGATACAGTTCCCAAGACACAAAGGGCCTCGGGCCAAAGGCCCCATCCAAAGGGGCAGCTGGGCAGGGAACTCAAGCCCTGGCTCTTGCCCAGGGTCACCTTTCAGAGTCTGAGACAAAGCTTTCAACATCTTGTCCTCAAATAACTCCCTCGAACAAGGACCTTTGTTTTTCACCCCAAGTCCCAGAACACTCCACGCTTGGCAAGGCTGAAGCCTCCTGGACCAGTTAACAAGGCCACCGGACGGGATGGTTAGGTTAAGGCGGCGTCAACAACCATCGGCGTGGGAAGAAAACAAGAAAAACCCAAGTACAACCGGCGCTTTATTAATCACCCGAGCTCTTTAGCCGTGGGAGTTGAAAGGAGAGTGGTGAGCTGCTGAAGGAAGGGATGGAAAAACCCTGGTCTTCCATTAATCTCGCTGCCCTCCGAGTGGCAGACACCCATTGTCAGGGCGGGCACAAAGCCTGCCACAGTTTGCGGCAGAATCGCAAGGTCCGGGCGACGGGAGCGCAGGTCTTTGGAGAGAGAGCGGTTCAATACGGAAAGTGTTTTCCGCACAGCCAGAGGGGCCCATTTCCAGTCCTTTTCAATTTGTACACTTTTCCTCCAATGACTCCTCGAGGGTAATTACAGTTCTTTTCACAAATGAAGTATGGAAGATGGGAGAGAGGCGAGGCTGTCAATAGTCCTGCAGGAATGTGCGGGTCTGTCTCTGGGAGAACGGAAAGCATCGATCCTCCTTCCTGGGGGACTCAGAGCGTGAATGGAAGGCATCCCCGCAGGGAGCCTGGGGGGTACATCGCCTCTGCCCCCAGAGGGGCCCCGAGTGATAGAGGACAGGAGCTTCTGAGCCCCCGTGGAGCTACCAGATATAAGAGCTGGGTCCTCCCACCTCAAATAAGTGCTTTGGAGACCCATCGGCTTGTATCCTCTTTTGTATTTCCTCCCTTGGATAATGGTCTAAGGCCCCAGCTACAGGCAGCAGGAGGTATTCCTGTGGCCCTGAGGCCCATGTTTCTTCCAGTAACTTAGGCATGGGACAAAGGCATCTGCATGCAGACAGACAGAGGGCACACAGCTGCAGGGGCTGTGGAGGGCTGCAGAGGAGCTGGGACCCAACAGGCATCCTTCAGGCTGCACCAAGAGGCTGAGATTTACAGGCTGAACTGTCTTGAGCACAAATGTGGAGTATTGCCCTTGGGACCTAAACCCAACTGCTGGCTCACAGCAGCCCTTCTGGGATAGTTCTGGGGCTGCAGAACAGTGAGCTCAGTGCCAGTCAGCACCCGGCCCTGGGGACCAATAACAGCTAACGTGCCAGAGAGTTCTCCAGACCAGGCACACGGCTTGTGGCTTTTCAGCAATGTCCCATGAGACCCCCGTGTTGGCCCTAAGAGGTCTATACGATTATGACCCCTATTTGCAGACGGGGAATGAATGCTGAGAGTAGTAAAGTGACTTTCCGAGATCCATACCTGGGGAGTGGTGGAGCTGGGTCTGTAACACCGGACACACGGGTTGCCAAGCCCCTGCCCTTGCCTGCTTCTCCAAGCTGCTCAAGGCTTCAAAACATGGCTGGTGTGGCAGAGCTTCTATCCCAATGGAGGTGACCATCTGTTCTGCCCTGCTCAGGCCACAGCGTAATGGGATGGGGTAGGGCTCAGGCCTGGCACCCTGTTTGCAGAAGGACAGGGGCAGTTGTGGGCAGGAAGGGTAAAGGGTGTGCAATGACCCCCATACCTCAGGCCCTCCTTCCACCCTCACCCTGAAGACTGCTGCTCTCTGAACCCTCCTCTACGCCTCGCCCCACCCAGGCACTGCCCACCAGAGAGGCCACCACCAACACGTTGACTCCACTCTTGCCAACGCCCCCAACCTCCATGTGTCTCAGCAAAATCCAGGTTTGGTTCCATCTGTTCTTTTATGTATTTATTTTCCTGCTTAGGCCCTAAGGACAGCAGGAGTCAACGATGTTACCCGGTAGACAGTTCACCATCTCCACCCCGGGCTGGACCCTCAGCTCTGCCAGGTGACCTTCATGGCTTCTCCAGCATTGCCCCGCCTCCACAACCCCGCTGACTTTTTCTGTCCTTGTCCCTTCTCTATAAGACCCTCTCCCCACCACTGAACCCCTCTAATGCAGAGAAAAGGACCAATTGCAAGGGTGGGAGGTCCTTTGCCAACTTATTGCCAAAAATCTTCTTTTATCAAACAGCTTTACGAGTTGTCATTTACATACCATAAAATCCACTCGTCTGAAATGCACCACTGAATGACTTTTAGTGTATTGACAGAGTTGTGTGACCGACTGTCACCACATTCAATCTTGGAACATTTGCATCACCTCGCAGGAGAGAAAGCATTGCCTACTTGCAGGCTCCCTCCAATCCCACCCTGGCCCCAGGCAACCACCAGTCTGCTCTCCATCACTATAGATTTGCTTTTTCTGGACTTTCCATAGAAATGGAATCATGCACTAGGTGGGGTTTTTTTTGTGTGTGTGTGCCTGACTTCTTTCATTTTAGCATAATGTTTTTGAAGTCCCTCCAAGTAGCACATACCCATTGTTGGTTCCTTTTTATTGTGGAATTGTAGAGCTATAACACATTTGCTCATCTATTCACTGGTTGATGGACATTTGGGTTGTTTCCACTTTGGACGACGATGAAGAAGGCAGCCCTGGCGCTTGGGTGCAAGTGTCTGCGTGGACACACGGTTTGCTTTCTCTTGGGTAGATACCGAGGACGGTGACCTACTCTCACAGTATATCTCTCTGCATTTCCCTCCTCTGTCTCCAGAATCGATGGCTGAGGTGTCCCTGCTGCAGTGATAGATTTCTTCATCTGTGATCTGTGTTCCCTCTCTCCCTGTTGCTTTGGGGACCTTGCTTCATCAGCCATGCCGTCCCCTTCTCTTATCACCAGCATTTGGCTTCATTACATGGGGATAATAATAAGACTCACTGCATGGTGCTTTTGTGAGGATTAAGTGAGGAACGGTATTAAGATGCTAAAGTAGGCCCCACAGTCCCTGCCTCCTGCTGCTGGGGCCTTTGTATAATCCCTTGCCCTTGAGTATAGGTGGGACCTGTGACTTGTTTCTAACCAAAGGCAATGGGATGTCACACCAAGATAATGTCACATTACAGGAGACTCATCTCAGCAACCTGGAGATAGAGACTCTCCTTCCTGGCTTGATGAAATAAGTAAACATGTTGGAGAGGGACATTTGAAGAGAACCTCTGGTACCCCTAGGGACTGCAGGTGGCTCACTCCACGTGGCCTCTAGGACCCGAAGGTGGTATCTAGTGCTCTCAGGAAGCTCTGGTCAACAGCTAGCAAGAAGCCAGGGTCCTCAGTGCTACACCAGCAAGGAAATGAGTCCTGCCAACAATCTGAATGAGATTTAGAAGTGAGTTCTCCACCGGTCGAGGCTCCAGATAAGGTCACAGCCCATCTGACACCATGACTGTAGCCTGTGGGACCTGACCCAGAGGACCTCACTGAGTCACGTCAGGACCCACAGAAACTGAGAGAAAATAAATGTGTGTTTTAAGTAGCTAAATCTGTGGTCATCTGTCACAGAGCAATAGAAAGTAAATACACATGAGAGAGCTTAGAAGAGAACCTGGTATGGAGAGAGGCCTGGGAGGGCTAGTTGTGCCAGAGCAGATCAGCTCTTTCCTGTAGATTACACAAGCAAAGCCCATCTCAAAAACAATTGGCAGAAATAAGCAAACCCTCTTTCCTTTCCACCCTTAACAACTTCAAGAGGACTCGGTATTTGCTTCGTGCCCTTTCATTCACTCTCATTTTGTTGCAATTTAATTCCTCTGACTCCTCTAGTCCACCGAAGCTGTTCTCCTTAAGGTCACCAATCACCCGCTAGTTACTAAATCTGATGGATGGCTTGGGTCCTTCCTGTACTCCACTTCTCTGTGGACTTTGATATCAGTGACTGAAGCAGCTTAGAGCTGAATTCAGAGGAGACACCCACTGAATATAAACCACATTTGGGGGTGAGGGGACCAGAGAATGGTCCGACCATGACAGGCTGGCTCCTGGCAACTTTCCTTCCTTCCTTCCTTCACTCCTGCACGTATTCATTCATGCATTCACACAGGTGCACGCTTCTGAATACTGCAGACACAGCACTCTCCCGCAGTGACAGAGGCACAGTCCTACTCCCGCAGAGATCCCCATTGTGGGCCCAGCAGAGGTTAAAATAAGTCAATGGATTCATAAGATTTCAGAGTGGCACATATGGTGGCAATAAGACAGAACGCAGTGACGGAGAACGCAACATAGAGGGGCTGCATTAGACTGTCTGCTTGGAGAAGAGCTTTGATTACAGAGGTGGCATTCGAGTTGACATCTGAATGAAAACGGAGCCAACCATGAGAAGATCTGGGGCAAGTGCATTGTAAGCCATGGGCTTAGCTGAGGCAAAGGACATCAAGTGGGAAAAATCCCGGGGCATCCAAGGAACAGGCAGAAGGTCAGTGTGGCCAGGGCAGAGCTGAGCGGGCAGACAAGCTGTAGGAGGTGAGCTGAGAGCCCTCACTGGGCCAGCGCTCATGGGGCTGGAGGCTTCCAGGGAGTGTGAATTTTATTCCGAAAGCAGCAGAGAGGCAGCTGAGTTTCAGTGCAGGGAAGTCATTGATCTGATTTTTGTATTATGAAGATCACTCTGGTTGCTACATAGAGACAGATTATTTTGCAAGGGCAAAATCAGGGAGACTAGTTGGGTGGCTATTAGAGTGGTATGAGGGAGCAATCAAGGTGGCTTTGACTAGGGATGCAGGTCAGGTTTCCCAGGAGACAGACTGTGAAATTCTGTGATTTGTGTGTAGGTAATTTATTGGGGAGCGCCCTCAGGAATAACACCTGGTATGTGGGGCGGGGTGGAGGATGAGGACGACAGGATGGGGCAGAGGAAGGAATTAAACTGTGAGGAGGTTGCAGTGGAGCCCCCAGACCACCCCAAGGGAAGCCCAGAGCTGGGAAGGCCCCGAAGACTGCCCTGAATCAAGGCAAGAGGGCGAGGCTTTCCTGGTGCAGAATTGACCAGTCACTAGATGTAGGGCATGGACCTGGGAGGGACAGAGTCTCAGGCCTGGGGGTTTCCTTCAGATGAGGGAAAAGCCCGAGAAAGACCCGGCAGGCAGGGACATGAGTGTCTGGTCACATTCCAGCATCCACCGCAGGCTCCCGGGGGCCGTGCAGATGGGGAGAACTGGACAGTCAGGGTGTAGTTTCTAGGTAGCACTGATGGAGCCTGCAGTTGGCCTGGTTACAGGAGAGAAGAATGGACATGGGCAGAATCAAAGACGGCTCTGGGGCATCTGGCCTGAGCACCCGTATGAATGGCAATGCCATCTCCTGAGACAGAGCAGCCCCAGGGAAGGGCAGGGTTCTCTGAGAAAAGGAAGAATTCTGCTGTGGCCACTTGCCCTCCGGGAGGCCAGCAGACACCCACAGGACACTGTCAACTGCACTGTGCCCCAGGTGAGCCCGAGGCCAGTGGAAGGTCAAGGCTGAAGGCACAGTTTGGGAAGCTGTGGGGTCTCTGACCAAGAGAGGACCCTGCAAAAGACACTGAAGAGAGGCCAAAAGTGGGAAGAAACCACAGAGAGGAGGTGTCCTGGGAGCTGAGAGAGAAGCCATCTGAAAGAAGAGGGAGCGGTCATCAGGTTGAGTGCCAGTGAGGAGCAGCCTTGGATTTAGCCAAACAAGGACACTGGGACATCTTGACCTGAGCAGTTTGGGTGGATGGTGGGAATGGAAACCTGGAGAGAGAAGATCAGGGGGAGGATTCAAGGTGCAGAAGTGGTTCTAGTACCTGTGGAGGATGATTTCAATAGCCTTTCTGTGAACGATATCTGCAGGGAGAGGCCTGATCAATGGAGGAGCTTTAAGAGATGCCTGATCCCAGAGCCTCCACGTCTGCAGGTGAGGATGATCTAGTCGAGGGGCTGGGCAGGATGGGAGGGGAAAGTTCTTGAGAGGTGAGCTGGGGTGGGCCCAGGGCACAGAATGGAAGGCTTGGATATGCTGGGCTCAGGGAGCTGCAGCCGTGTCACCAGACACAGGGAGGCTGGTAGATTTGGTGGAATAAAGGCTCATTTTGCCAGGGAAGGCTGAGGCCAGGTGAGGGGCGTGTGGGGCATTTGATGAGCAGGTGGTGGGTATGGAAATTCCACATTCTGAGCCTGCACTGGGAAAGGCCATGCTCAGGACCCGGCCTCTCAGGAATACCCCACACGTGCTTCAAAGCTGCAGCGTGAAGGGGACGGGCTGAGCCTAGAGGCCACCTCAGCCAGCAGGTCCTCCCTCCTGCCCTCGAGGTGGTCCTGCCTAGGTCTGTGGCTGGAGCCCTCTGTGTCCGCCCTAAGGACAGAATTTTCTGAAACTGAAGGCCAAGGTTTTCTCTCTTCCAACCAACCCTGGGCTGGATGCAGCCCATCTTTCCTGTGGCCACTCGCTCTCTGCGGTCAAGTCTCTCCTGACCCCCACATCCAGAGTGCACATTTCCCAGACACAAAAAAACGAGGCCACGGTCCAGTGGTCCCCCGCTCCATCACCAGTTTTGCTTTTCAGATGACCTCGCCAACCTCAGCTCTACCCATCGATTCTCATCGACTCCCGGAAGCCTATTGATCTCCCTCATTTCCAAGTCGGTAGCTTGGAATGAGCTTCTGCCCGCCCCATTTCCAGCACTCTCCTTCCGCCCGCCTCTCTTCTCTCACCCCTCCTCCCTTTCAACCGTGCCACCTGGGTCTTGCCCCCTCCGTTACTGGCACCGCTGGCTCCAGCTTCCTGTCTCTTTTCTACACGTGCTCTCTTGACTGCTGCCCTCTACGTCGATGAATTCCAGACCATCCTCGCCCACCTAGAGCTCTCTCCTGAGCACAGGCTGGGACCCAGTATCTCCATTTCATCTCAGTCACAAGTCCAAGGGGGTCACCTCCCTGATAGAGCCCTCTCTGACCACCCTGTCCCCTTCAGGGTTCTATGCCCTGTACAGGTCTCAGTCTTAGCATCTTCTAATACTAATTTTAATAGGATTTTTTAGAACAATTTTAGGTTCACTGTTCAATGTTCAAAAGCAGAAGAGTTTCCATATGACTGTCTCTGGCACCTGTACAGCCCCTCCCCCCAGGGTGCCACGCCCCTCCCCCAGGGGTGCCACGCCCCTCCCCCCAGGGGTGCCACACCGGAGGCACCTACACCACCACATCATTATCACCCCAAGTCCACAGTTTCCACTCACTCTTGGGATGGGGCATTTTGCAGGTTTGGACAAACGTGTAATAACATGTCCTCTGTATGTGTCACGCTTAGGGAAGGCTCTCGACTTCGAGCTGCCAACCAGAAAAGCACAATAAACGGTCACCACCAGGATGAAGGCTGGAGGTGAGAAGAGGTGAGAGGACACGAGAATTATCTGATCCAATATGCATCCGATCCTTCTGTCATCCTGAGAGACAGAATCAGACGGCTGTGGGGGAGGCCGCAGGGGAAGCTCCGTCTCAGTGGTGAGGACACACTTCTGACGGAGGAGGCACCCGAGCATTGGGTCCCCTTGGGAGGAGGAGCATGGGTTTTTCTGAATCCTGGGGACAGGGCATGGGTCCAATGACCTTAGGGCACCTCCCAACCATAGGTTCTGAAAAACAATGGGGAAAGCCCTGAACAGTGCCAGTTCCAAAGGTCCGGCTGTCCCTGTCCTGTGGGCCACTGAGTCTGCCTGGCCTCCTTGTCACTCCCTCATTCTGCCACCATCATGCCCTGTCTCCAGCCTGGCAAGTCCCCACAGCTCATTAATGGTCTAATCCATCATCCTCAGTTTCGATTCTCAGAAACCTTTGAGACCCCTAATGCCCACCCTCTTGCCTCCTCCATAAACCCCCAAAGTCTAAGTTGGTCATTCCTGGCTGCATGACCTCGGGGGTCAGATAGACTCAAGTTTGAATTTCAGCTCTGCTACTGAGTATCTGATCTTCCATAAGTCCTATGTCCCCTTTGAACCTCTGTTTCCTTATCTGCACATTGGAGAGGAGCAGGCTGGCCTTGAACTACAGCCACAAGGATAGAATTAGAGTGGTGGAGTCTCTAGCAGGGCACTGAGCCCACTGTGAACTCCAGAACCCACGGGGCTGGCATACGCTCCCAGTACCACCTGTCACCGGCCCGGCCTTTCCTCAACCCCTCAGTCTGCTGGCCCAGCATGCATTTGGCTTGTCCCCGCACATCCAGGCCCATAGCTGGTGTCAGCATGGCCTCCTGAGTCGTGGAGTTGATTTCGTCTGGTCCTCTCTGAATAATAAGGCCCTCAAGGTCAGGAACCCAGCCTGGACTGTTCCTGTGTTCGGCGGTAGCCCAGTGTATGTGGTGTCCCCAACTGGAGGCAAATGGGTAGACCTCGGGAATTTTAAAATAGCTTGGAAACGGAGGATTCTCAATAAATGTTAGTTACATAAGCCAATGGATGGGAAGGAAGCACAGCCCGCCAGGCCCAGCTCCCAGCCAGCAGCCTTCAGTCTGCATTCACTGACACCAGGACCAGTGGGTGGTCTTCCTTCCCCGGAGGGGGCAGGTCAAGGTAGGTCACACCTCCCTCTCCAGTCTTCCACCTGCAGAATTTCTCCACGGAGCCCCCTTTCCTGGATTCTTCAACTCCAAAGGTCCTTTTCAAGGAAAATGTCTAGCGAGAGGAAGGGGAGGCCCAGCAGACCTTCTCGGGTCAGGCATCTCCTGCCCTGTGGTTGGAGGCTGTGCGTGGAGGCCTCTGCCTCTCTCTGGGGGGGGCGCTCCAGCCTCCTTCCTGCACAGAGGCGTCCCAGCAGGAGGCAGCCTGAGGAGATTCTTGGTTCCAGGGCTGGAGCTGGCATGTCCTGTTGGTTGCCGGGGGAGATCTATGACAGAAAAAGACCACCGAGGGGACAGCTGTAAAGGGAGAGCAGAGAGGGTGGCCAGGCCCAGCCTTGCTCAGGCGAGCCTGGGAGAGCCCAGCCAAGACACTGGAGCCTAGGCCAGGGCTCAAGCCCATCCAGGAGCCTGGCTGGACTCAAGTGGCCAAGAAACTGAGTACTGACCAGATTACTGACAGGTGCAGCGCTCAGGGACCAGCTTATCTCACCCGTGCACACACACGCGTGCACACACATGCGTGCACACACACACACACGCACACACACACACAGTGCTGCACTGGGCTCCTCACTCTCTCCCTCTCTCTGGGATGAGGGTTGTAGCTCACAGTCCAGTCACCCTTGCAGGCCAACCCCAGGCCTCCAGGGGCCCAGAGCCTGAGCCTGCAGGGGAGGGAAGCGGGCTGCGGACCCAGCCCCTTGTTTATTCATTGCCGACCAAGGGGGGTGGAGATCCGAAGCCCTCCCTGCCCCAATCCCACTTTCATTTTAATGAAATGAAGCCACCCCCCAAATCTTCCCAAGGTAAGAGTGAAATTGATTTTCCTTTTTAACTGGAAAGCAAGATAAACACATGGCACCCTTAGGGGCGGAGGGGAAGCACTTAAAATAGCACATCTCTGGGAGAAGCTGCTGCGTGCCAGCGCCGCACAGATGAAGGCTGAATGCAAATCGCAGAGCGGCAGCTGGGCCCCCACCCCACCCCGCCCGGGAACAGGTGAGAGGCAGCACCCCCCACTCTGTGCCCTCCCAGGCTCTGAGCTGGGAGGTTTCTCTCAGGCCACCCACACCTATGCCACACCCTGCGGGGACAGGAGCTGGCCGCCCCTCCAGGCAGCTCCTGGTGACATATGTGCCCTTCTTGGCCCAAAGTGGGTGTCCTGCAATCTCCCCCTGATAGAAGTCAGCTCCTGAGGCTGTACCACACCCGTAAGTTCACCGTGCCTCCTGAGGGCTCTCAAGGATGGGAAGCCCAGCTCATGCCCACTCCCAGCAACGCCTCTCCTCTCGGGTCCTCAGTCAATGCTCCGAGAGTCTTGTCCCTGGACAGGGAGGGTCTCTCCACCCTAGCTGTGTCTTGGTTGGAGTTTGAAACAAACAAACAAACAAACAAACAACTGCAAGTCTCCAGAGAGGTTGAAGGGGAGGAAGAGGGTGGCTCAGGGCAGCAGGGAAACTCGTCTCCCCAGCACATTGACTCCACGTGGCTGGGAGTTTGTGTCCATTCTCTCATTTAACCCCCCCCCCCCAGGATCTCCGTGGTTTGGGGGCCACTCTCTCCGGTGTTCACAGGGGACCCTGCACAGCCAGCATTTCAGCACCTGTCTGGGGTCAGGAAAGCATTGAGCTGCTCTATCCCAAGCCAGGTTTCCCCGAGGAATCTTGTCTTCATTTTCTGACTTGTGGTTTGGTTTGGGATTATTGCAGCCTCACTTGGATGGAATCCACCTCCCATTTGGGGTAGTGCAAGAGGCAGAGGAGAGCAAAGAAGAGGAGCTGGACTTGCTGCCACCAAGGCGAACGGCAGGCTCCACGGGGGGTGGGTGGGAAGCCTCCCCCCACCCCCTGCTGGGGCCTGCACGGGGCAGCCATGACATCCTCCAGAGTGAGGATAGGGACATTGGTGGCAGAGAGCTTGTTCAAGCCCTGGGTTTGGGCCTCATGTACTGTGTGAAGTTGGGCAGGGGTCCCCCACATCCCTGACCTGATCCCAGAGTCTAGGGTGTGATGTCAGCTGCGGCCACTAGAAGCATGGCAGAGACCCTCCATGTTAGGGGAACACAGTTATGAGGAAGTATGCCCACTGGCTGGGCACGGAAGGGACCCAGCAGCCAAGGACAGAGTCCGAGACATCCTTCTCAGGAGGCACCACAGGCAGATGGTGGGTATGCTGGGCTCAGGGACAGGGGCCACCAAGGATCCAGGTGGGGAAACTGGGACATAGCTTGATGGCACCATTCACTGGGAAGACAGGATAGAGGGGTGGGGAGGATGGGGTGCTAAGTATGAGATGGGAGCAGTTTTGAGGTGCCCATGGGACGTAGCGGAAGACACGTCTTATGGTCTCTGGATGTGGGAGTGGCCTTCAGTAGAGGGGGGCCTGTGGCATGCCACCCAAACACGCTCACCCGATCGTCCTTCACAACTGTCCACTCCCTCCCTCTTAGGGGGTCACTCCTCCTCAGTACTTACCCTGGCCTGGCGCCATATTGCAATTTCTTTCTTAGAAAACAGGCCCTGTCCCTTCCCCCACCCCCAGTAGCATTGGGCTTTGCCATGTGACTGGTGTTAACTACTTCCTGGCTCGTGGGTGGAAGTAGCAGCAGGCCAGCCTTGCGAGACGCCCCTCCAAGACACTGTCAGCTTCCACTCTCTTCTTCTGAGTGTCCACCCTCCCATGAGGCGGGCATGGCCTGGGGCCTGAAACGAAGACAGAGTAGACCAATGGATGCACCTTGAAGCATCATCCAGCTGAGGCCAACCAAGATGGGCCAATCACAGCCCATCTGCAGACTCTCGAATGTGAAATCAAACCTGTCATTGTTGGCATTTGGGGGTTGCTTGTTATGCAGCTGTGTGGTCCATCAGCCCCAGCGGGGCCTGAGTGAACCACTGGGCCCCCCGCCTCAGCACTGGCCAGAACATCTGAGGACGGAACTTTGGTTAGAATGGAACCGAATAGTGGAGACATGTCTGAGCATGTGAGCTGCCCTGAGAGGGAGGCCATGCTGAGCCGGGCAGGGTAGGGGGAGGAAGCAAGGGTCTGCAAAGACGCACTGTGTAAGGCAATGTGAGAAGCCTGGGGAAGCAGAGAAGGATCAAGCAAGAGGAGCAGCCAGAACCAGGGGCCACCTGCCTGCTGGACTTGAAGCAGGCAGAGGCCAAGGCCCCCACCTGGGCTGTCAGGGCCTGCCAGGAGAGGTCTGCCATACTCCACTGGGCACCTCCAGAGAGCCCAGGAAAGCTAAGCTCAGAAGAAAGGCGGTGCCCTTCTGCAGGGAAGTTGGACGAGCCCTGCTCCCTAGAGTCTGAGGCTGCGGGGACCCCCAGAGACTGGCCTCTAATGGGATGAGTCCAAACCATCCCCCAGCCACCCCAACTGTCCTAGAAGCCACAGTGGCTGAGACACAGGTACCAGGCTGCTATCTGAGCAGAGTCCCACAAGCACCCACTCAGGGCACCTCGCGAATCCGAGTGCCTCTTTGGCATTTAGGAGTTCTGTTTGTGCCCACGATAGGATGCAGTCCCCACAGTTAGCTCGAAGCTGTTGATCTATATTTATTGACATGGAAAGATGTCCCCAACATATTGTCGAGGAGAAAAACCCTGATACACAACAGCCTGTGGAATCTGCTGTCACTCATTTAAAACCGTGTGCATATGTGTTTACCCTCAGATGGAGGTGTGTGCAGAATGTCACCAGAGTGGTACTCATGGTGGCTTCTAGGGGTAGGATTTCCAGCCACGTCTTTTTTTTTTTTTTTTTGGTTCAATTCTGTGACTGATTTTTATGAGGAACACGTATGATATTTTACAAAACATTTTTCCAAAAAAAGAAAAAAATCCATTTTGCTACTTAGACAATTTTATAGTGTTGGACGCGGGCTGAAGGAGGGTCTGGCTGCTGGCTCTGCCTCTTGCTTCCCTCCTCCTTCTCTCCACCCTTCCCTTTCTCTAGGTCTCCTCTAAATGCTCCTCTGGGGGCCTCTGTGTTCTGATGGGTTTGGGGTCAGGTGACCTGGGTTGTAACACTAGCTCTGTATAAAAGGGGCTTGAGAATCGCTACTCCACAAGGTCTGAGAAGTAAGATGGGCTGGGGGAGGCCCTGGGCAGCAGAGTGCATGTGTGGCTGGAGGAAATCACACCACCAGCCAGGCACGCGCACACACACACACACACACACACACACACACACACACACACACACACACGGCTCCTTTCCATAAGCCTCAGAGCCAGCCCTTCATTGGTGCGGGGGAAATGGCTTCAGGCGCATGCGCCATTCATAAACTTGAGAACTTGTAGTGAACGCTCATTTTTAACTGGAGTAAAGTTTACCTGACTCTCTAAGGGTTGAGGAAGTACACCCAGGGCCCACATCTTCCTCAAGCCTGTTTGTTGACCAGCTAAGAATGACTTTTACATTTTAAAAGGAATGAAACAAAGAATATGGGGCGGAGACTCTCTATGGCCTACAAAATGTGTATCATGTGCACTTCACAGAAAATTTGCCACCAGCTTCTCCATCCCGAAGTGGATTAGGCGCAGGCCTCGGAGCAGTCTGCACACTGACCGCTCGGGAAGGGACAGTAAGAGGGGGAAAGGGCGCACCGCAGAAGCACAGGGATGTCTCCCTGCCCTGGATGGTGGGTGCCAACCCTCCTGACCCAAGCCACTTAGAGAAGCACTGTCCTCAGGTTCTCTGGTTAGGGAGGCAGGGACTGGCATCTAGGGTGAGTCCACTCCAGAGAGTAAACTGGAGTTGGGGGGGGGGGGCTTCAATTATGCAGGAAATGTCCCGTAAGTCAAGGACCCTGTCCCCTCTTCCAGAGGTGCTGCTGGCCTTAGAGAACACGTGGGTGAGTGAAGAACAGGGATGGAGCCCAAGCAGTGTGGCCCTGTGTGCCGGGTCCTGCTCTTGGGCAGGACTGGGTCTCTTTCCCTTATGCCCTCCAGCTCCTCCTGGGGCATCAATGACTCCCCTGTGTCAAGCACCCCGACCCTGGGGTGTCTCTGGTGCACTTGCTCATCCCTGATGGAGAGGCCTGGCTGCTGCTGAGGCCAGAGGGCAAGGAAGGCCCGTGCTCTGCTCTCTGGCTAGGAGGGCCCGGCACATGCTTTAAGTACTGCAGAGTCTCCTTCAGCCCACACCCATTCTCTAAATCCAGACAATGACTCCATTTTTCAGAAGGGAAAACTGAGACTCAAGAGTTTACACAAGGCCATACAACGTATAAATGGCAGGGTCTAGACTCAAAACCAGCTCTCTCTAATCCCACAGACCATTCCATTCCCCTCCACACTGCTGTCTTTTTTTAAGGAAGGGGACACCTCCCTGTCTCTCTCTGGGACATCCTCTTGGGCCCTTGGAGGTGTGTCGGCAAGGGAGCTGCCTGCCCAGCTCCCACCTGCTCTGTCCCCGAGAATCTGAGCCAGTCAAGTGTGGCAGGATTGGGTCTGCTGAGACGGACTAATGAAGCAATTTAAAAACAATTGTTTGGAACACACAGACATCTGGGTAATAATAGACTACAAGACAACTGACCAGTGAATTTTCTCAGGGCCACTAACAGAGCAAGATCTACCTCAGCACATGCAGATGGCACGAGACTCTTCAGAGGGCCCCGCAGGTGTCTCTGCAAGGATTTGAGATGGATGAATTGCCCAGGATTGTGAATCCACTCCTCCACTGTGGCCGGGCTGGGAACTGCACGTGTGTGCCCGACGGATCGCTGCTGTGCAGGCACACACAGAAACACATGTGCATGTGTAGTGTAACATTATCCTGCATGTGCATAGATGTGAAGGAACACCTATGCACACACACACTCCCACATGGAAGAGAATCATTTCCCAGCCCTTTGATTATGTGTTTGGTCACGTGACATGCATGACATGCAGATTCAATGGAGTGCTAGTTCCAAGGCTAGACCTTGAGAAGCCCCTTGCCCTTATGGCAACCTCATGAGAAAAGCTTGCCTGAGCTAGCAGCTGGTCCCAGCAGGAGGGTGAGAGACACCTGCAACAGAGCTGCTCCCGCTGAGCCCAGCCAAGGCACGGGTGTGTGGCAGATATATTGGTGTGTGTGTGTGTGGGGGGGTTGTTCTCTGCAGCAAGTGACCAATAGGCACGTCTAGAGGCATGCACACTGAGACACACAGGCACACATCCGCCTCTGCAGACAGTCCCTTGCATGCACACACGACATCTGCACACGTGCATGCTCCCGGCACACACACATTTTCAGACACAAACACCAGCTTGCCCTCCTGGGTGAGGAAGGCTCGTGGGAGCCCATGGTGAGCACTGAGCCCTGTCTGACCCTGCCTTGTCTCCAGAGCCTCTCTCTTGCTGCCACTGCAGGGCCGGTGGCTGTGAGGTATTTGCCCCCAACTGCTTCTCTAGACCGCATGCCTAGCGGACTCTGCCCTCAAAGGGGCAGGGTTTTTTTCCAGAGCCTCCTCTGAGCAGCTCTGACCCAGGGCCCAGGTTTCATTCCCATCACAGCTTCCTCGGGAGGGAGGAGCTGGCTGTCACCTTGTGACTTGGAGCAAGAACAAAGGGAACAGCAGAAGTGGCGTGGGTGGGGCAGGGTGGGGCTGCTCCACTTGTGGGGGCAGGTGCAGGGCAGGAGCCCGGGTCCTAGTGCTCAGTGACATCTGCCCCTGAGCTGGGCTGGGCCCTCCTCACACATCGCTGGGGTGGAGCCACCTGAGCAGTAGGAAGATGTCACTGTTGCTTGGACTTTAGCTGCTGGGTGTGAAATGGGCCCGAAGAGGTGGTATAGCTTAATGGGGGTGGCAAAGGGGGGGACAGAGCACTGGGGCTTTTAAACAAAAGGCCTGGCTTCTAATCCTGCCCTCCCTACTCCTGGTGGGCGGGCGGAAGCCTCTGTTTCCGCATCTTCAGGATGGAGGGAGCAGGCTGTTTGAGACCCTCTCCTTCAACTTTATCCTCATGAGGGTGGGTCTGAGTGGGGAAATGACCATCTCAAGAATGCCACAGAGAAGGCCCCTGCATTCCCTGTGCCTGAGCCCTGTGCACCTTCTGGGGTGCCCTGGACATCCCGTAGCAGAGGCATGTTCTAGGGCAGCGCTTGCAGGTTGATGGCAAGATACAACAGCCAAGAGTGGATCCCAGCCCTCACATCTCAGGCCTGGGAAGAAACTGTGCTATGTACAGGTGACATCCAAATACCTGGGTGGAGTAGGAAAAAGCCAGCCACCAGATCCATGTGCATATATGAAGCTCCTAATGCATTTGTCTGCTGTGCTAATAGCTAAGGTCATAACGATAGATAAGACACAGACCTTATCCTCCAAGGAGCCACCATCCAGAGGGAAACTGACAGGTGGACAGACGTTCACCGTGCAGGGTGGTCATTGCTATGACAGGAAATGCCAAGTGAGTGGAGAGTTGGGGGCTTCTAACCCAGCCAGGAAAGAGGCAAGCCAAGCCTCAGCACCCAGGAGATGCCTAGCAAGACTTAAAACCTGCTGCCCGCTCAAACCAGTGTGAGTCACCTTTCTGCTTGGATGAGAGGCTTAGGTTGCCCCGGAGTCCCCAGCAATTCAGCTCTGCCCCCACATTTGCATCCTTGTTCCCTAAAAAAAAAATCCAGGAGAAGACAAGGCCTCCCGTCTTCCTTCTCCCCCCTGCAGGTCTTGCTTTCCACAGCAAACACACACACCCACCCTGGCTGCTTCTCAAAGGTCCTCGTCCGACGCTGCCTGCGAGGAGTTGTGCTCAACGCAATCCCCTCCCCTCCTGTCAATTCCCAAGAATGTGCGGGGCCTCTTACAACCAAGTGTCCCAGGCAGCTGTGTGGCTGACCTGGTGACACATGGGTTGAGTCCTGGAAGATTGGGTATAAGGCAGCCTGGCACATGCACCGGGTGTGCAATGGCTGGAACTGCTCAGGAGACATCAGGTGGTCTCCATGGCCACCACACACACAGAGAAAAGGGACTGGGGAAGCCAGCAGGTCCAGCTGGCATGGCCTAGCTGTGACCAGGTGGATCCCATGGAGAACAAGGGAGGGGGTCTAAGGAGTCCCTTGGGTGGGGGGAGGACAGGAGCAAGGCAGCCTGGGGAGGAAGGGGTGCAACCCTGGCGTGGTCATGAGCACAGCCTGGCTTGGTGTTTATTTGCAACAATGCCTTGTGTTCCGAGACGAGGTCAGAGGGACTTCAACCCGCATGGCCTGGGTGCGGGCCTCTGCGGGCTTAAGGTTCCATTCTGAGTGAAGGGGAAGCCACCGGAGGGCAGGAAAGATGGGTGGGACAGACTGGAAGGAATCATGCAGCGACTTGGAACAGAAAGAGGAGGGGACAGTCTGAAGCTGGAACCCTGTGCCACTCCACTCCAGGGACCAGAGGCAATAGTGAGCCGCGAAGAGTAACCGGAACAGCTAGAGGAGGAAAGAAGGGCTTCAAGGAGAACGGCATGGCCAGGAAGTCACTCACTGCGGCTGAGGGCTCAGGAATGGGCTGGGTTTGGCAGCCTGGGGTGGAGGAGGACAAAGACCTGAGGGTGCTCTGCGGTGGGGATGGGCGGGACCAGCTGGGATGGGTGTGACCAGCGGGGATGGGTCTAACCATTCTGGTCATGGATTCAAGAAAGGAAGGGAAGGCGAGGAGACAGCAGGCCCACGCTCTCTCCAGGATTTTTTCTACAAAGAGTAGGAGAGAAACAGGCCAGGAGTGTCCACACCTGTGAGGTCCAGAGAGGGGATTTCAAAGGGCAGATCTGTCATGACGCATCGTGTTCATGGTTCGAATGATCCAGTCATCATGGGATAAGGAGCTGGCAGAGAGGACACCTGCAGGGCACTGTCCTTGGGTAAGTTGGAAGAGATGAAGTCCAGTGGATAAGTAAGGGGTCGGCCATGCGCAGGAGCTGGATGCTTCCCCCACCGTCACAGAAGAGAGGACAGGGCCCGGACAGGTGGTGGCAGGCATTTGTGAAGTTTACTTCTTCTTTTGTTAATTTTAATTTGTTATATGAGAGCAGAATCCATTACAATTCATATTATACACACAGAGCACAAGTTTTCATATCTCTGTGAAGTTCACTTCTGATCACTTCTGCTTTCTTAGGGAATGAAGACCCAGGTCATCAGCTGACCACCAAGCAGAAGGAGGGGCTGAGGCCATTCTCTCTGAGCTCCCTGCGTCTTTCCTGGCTAACTGGGGGTAACAACCCTGAGCTGTCTATCTCTCCAACACCTGCCCAGGGCCTCAGAGGGCCTGGAAAGCCCCCCACGAGCAGCCCAGACTGCTCAGCACTTTTCTGGAAAGGATTATCCAAGACCAGGTCCCTGGAGCCCAGAGTGCCCAGCCTTGCCTGGCTCTCCCCAGGCCAGCCCCAGCCCATCAGGCAGGTGCAGGGCGGCAGCCGCCGTAGAGGGGAAGCTGGAATCAGCTGTCCGCTACAGGCAGCTCCTGGAGGCAGGGCCTGCAGCCCCCCCCACTCACAGTCAGTTCTGTATCCTGTACCCAGAGACTCTTTGTTGCTCCTGCTGAACTGTGTGATCACACCTGTCAGGCCCCTGGGAGCACGGCAGGAAGACGTCCTGTGCCTTCAGGTGCTGTGTGATGGAAACGGAGAAGCAGCAGTCAGCTGGGGCCCCTTCCCCCTCCCGACAGGGCTCCCCGGTGCAGCCTCCCCACAGCAATGGCAGTGGGATGGGACCATATGGGGACAAACTTTCTACTGCAGCAAGAGCAGCTTTGGGGACCCAAGGTTTGTGCGCCTGGATCCTCACACCTTAGCTCACTGAATCCCCAAGACAGTCACAGTGGTTCTGACACCACCTGCACTTTACAATGATGGCCCTGAGGTGCAGGAAGCTAAGTAACTTGCTCAAGGTCACCCAGCTGGGATATGGAAGGGACAGGACTTGAAGCTGGTTTCATCTACTGATAAAGGCTGTTCCTTAGACACCTGCTCCTGAGCCCCCTGCCGAGCCAGTTCCTTTATTTATAAAACCCCCACACCTGCCTAGGACCTCCAGAGATTGCTCTACTAGCAGCCCAGGCCCTCCACAGCACCCCTCAGCATAATCCAAAAGAGTTTCCTGGAAATGTATTGGGAGGAACCCAGTACCCAGCCTTGTCCTGCTCTCTCCATAGCCAATTCAACCAGGTCAGACTGCCTGGGTTCAAGTCCATTTCAACCACTTAATACCTTAGTGACCTCGGACCTGGCATACAAACCTTCCTGAGCCTCTACTTTCCCATCTCTAAAATGGGGCTGTGACTCTGCCTGACTCCCAGAGTTGCTGCAATAGCTTTTGCCATCTAAACCTGTCCACATCAAAGCCCAGGCCAGGCCAGGGCCAGTGCAGGCCCTCCGCTCCCTCACTCTGTACACCAAGCCTCTACTGACACAGCCTCACACCACATCCCTCTTTTGGTTCACGTAAAGCTGTGGTCCTCTCTGCCTCTCCTTTGTATCAACAACCTCATGGGGCTTTGCTTTAAAGAAAAGAATTGTGATAAGCTGGAAAAGCATGAGGTACAAAGCCCCTTTCCAGAGGCCTGTGTGGTAGCATGCACTGCTCCCTTCATCCAGGAGCCATCAGATGGGTGCTCCATGTGGATGAGGTTGGTGGTGCTCTAGATGAGCTTGGTGGTGCTTTATGTGGATGAAGTTGGTTTTGTTCTATGTGGATGAGGTTAGTGGTGCTCTATGTGGAAGAGGTTGGTGGTGCTGTATGTGGAAGAGGTTGGTGGTGCTCTATGTGGAAGAGGTTGGTGGTGCTCCATGTAGATGAGGTTGGTGGTGCTGTATGTGGAAGAGCCTGGTGGTGCTCCATGTGGATGAGGTTGGTGGTGCTCCATGTGGAAGATGCCAGTGGTGCTCTATGTGGAAGAGGTTGGTGGTGCTGTATGTGGAAGAGCTTGATGGTGCTCTATGTGGAAGAGGTCGGTAGTGCTCCGTGTGGATGAGATCAGTGGTGCTCCATGTAGATGAGGTCAGTGGTGCTCTACGTGGATGAGATTGGTGGTACCCCATGTGGATGAGGTTGGTGGTAAATGCACATTGGAAGTGGGCTGGAGATTGACAGGGAGGAAGAAAAACAGGGGGCCAAGGATTAGGCCTGGAAGCAGGAAGCAAGTACTGAGCAGGAGAGGGTGGAGGAGAGTCAGGAGGAGCCATCCGAGGCCTGGGGTTGGGGCACCTCCCTGCTGGTTTAGTCCAACTCTTCAACAGTGAGAACCAAAGACCCTGGCGAGGTGGCTTCTTAGAGCGGGGCCTGAACAGCCAGAGGGGCCAGCAGCTCCTGCGTAGACCAGAGGGACCAACACACTGGATATGGGCACCATACCCTGAATCCACATGGAACTCGTGAGGTCTCCCTTGTCCCCTTTTGCATGCGCGAGAAAAAAGTAATTTGGCTCTGTGTCTGGTGAGAAAGCCCCGGAAAACCACTGGCCAGGGCTTCTTGCAAACTTCCAATACCAGGGGCTCAGCCCTGAGGTGCTCAGTGCACCCTGAGTCTAGGCTCACACAGTTGGATGTGGCTGCACAGCCCCCAGCGCCCAGGACTCGGAAACCTCTGGCCAGGCCTTCCTGCCTCCATTCCATGGGATGCTCCAAGCAAGACACCAAGACTTCCCTTGTGCCCACTGCCCCCGAGGAGGGCTGTAGGTTAGGGTGGCTGTCTGTGGTCTACCCACTTCAGGGCTGGAGAAGGGAGCTGGGCTTCAGTGAGACAGAGAGAGAGGGAAGGAGGGAGGAAGGGAGGGAGGGAGGGAGGGGAGAGAGAGAATAAACATGAACCAAAATCCAACAGCCTCCCTGAGGGGACTCCTACAGAGCCCGAGAGGATTTTAGTCTTTTCTTCCACCTGAGACAGGAATAAAATGAGAGCTCCTCTGATTACAGGGACCCTGACTCACTCAGCAGGAGGAGGCAATAAGTGGAGACAGGTCTGTATGGCTCAGGACGGGGAGACTGAGCCCAGCCAACAGTGAACTCACCGGCCCTCCATCTGCTGCCTGTGGCAGACATCACTAATCAACCACGATGCTCTTCTCTTGAAAAGGTTGGATTGCAGCTTCAGACAACAACCCACACCCTGAAGGCCTTGAGACCCCAGTGGATATGGCCTCGAGCAACAGGAAAATTGTGGTAGGCTTAGACGACCAGACTGAACTTGACCCCAGAGGTCAAGGGCAAACCTCTAATAGAGCTTTAAAACCACATCCTCGACTCACTGGCCCCAGAGTCTGTTCATTTGGGACCAGGCTTCCTTTCTTCCTTTCTCTGATCTGGTCACAAGCATGCAGGGGTTGAGTCCTGAGCCTTCAGGGGACAGGGCAGGACAGAGAGCACCTCTGTGCATCTCGTCTTCGCAGGCAGTGTGCCTGCACCCCAGCAGTGACAGTGACACTTGAGAATGTGAGTGACCTGGGCGTCATGCCAGCCCTGCTCAGGGCTCTCCGGCTTTCCTGGAGCAACCTAATCAAGCCCGGGGAATATTTTTAACTGGTTGAGAGGGGATCCTGGCATCAGAGTCTCCGCTTTAGCAGCTGTGCTGCCAACCAGGTGCCACTCCAAACCCCTGCAATCATTCTAGGACACTTGGAGAATGTGTCCTCGGGCTGTGCTGGCTGGACAAGCGCTCTGACTCTCTCTGCCAGCCCCTCCACACTTAGCCGCCAGGCTGAACCAGGGCGGCAGGAGACACCATCGGCTGCTAAGGACAGCCTTAGAGGCCCATGTGCAGACCCAAAGCTGTGATCCTGCTTGGGAGATGGCCACTGGGAGAATCAAGGACTCTGAAAACAATGTGTCTTGAGGGTCTGCGGCCAGCTGTACACCCAGAGAGTGGCTGGCAAGGGCAAAGGTCAGCCATGAACTCCCCAGACACGGCTCTCACTCTGCCCAGCATTTGGAGCTCCGGGCTGCGCTCCCTCCTGCTAAAGAGAGTTTGGAACAGGGACAGCACACTGGAGCACCCAGCTGTCCTCTGCCAGTGGCAGGCATCACTAATCAATCATGGCACTCTTTCTTACTCAGGCTGGATGTAGATTAAGACCCCCTTCACCCAGAGATCCTGTTGGCGACAGCCAGCTGTACATGAGATCAAACTCTGTGGCTAGTCCTGTTCATAAGCTGTTATAATCAAATTGGGTTGGAATGGGAAATGGTGATCTTCCGACCATGGGCCATGAGACCATTTTAATGTCTGCTTCACTTTTCACATGCTAGGACAGGGTACCAGAGGACGTTCGCAGTTCCAAATGGTATATTTGGTGCCAGCACCCCAGGAAATCCTGATTCACAAGGGTCCCTATTGAGAGCTGGTGGAAAGGGGTGTACTTCCTGTGTCTTCCAGCATGCCACCCCCCCCCCCAACAAGTGAACCTTGTTTGGGAAGACAGCTTGTCCGCTGTCCCCAGCAGCATGGCTTTAGGGGACTGCCATTCATAGACCCCACACACACACCGCAACCTCGAATACTCAGAAGCAAACTGTGCACAAGAGATCTGTCCTCTTTGGTGGTCACGCTGTGCATGGGAAGTGCCTGTGTTTCTTGATGCCCCTTGGGGTAAGAGGCGGAGACAAATGGGATGAGCAGGTGGAGGAGAGGGATCAAGACGGAGGGGACAGAGGAGCGGGAGGGGAGGAATCCAGCCAGCACCTGGTTCCAACTCCAAGACCTTCAACAGTCACGTGCCTCTCATGAGAAAGTCCCTTTCAGATTAACTTTTTAAATAGTTTCTGTCACTTGTGACCCAGAACTGGACAGGCCCTGGTGCATCCCAAAGACCACTGTGTGGGTGCTGGAGGGAGACGCTGAGGGCATGAATGGCTGTGGGATGCGGGTAGTCATGGTGATGGGAGGAGCCCAGGTGATGGGAGGAGCCTGACCAGGGAACCAACCACAGACGACAAGGATCAGGACGATTCTCCTTCTCAGGAGGTTTGCCGCTGTGGGCTGGTCCTGGGACGCCACCTTGCCTAGACCCTTAGTCCTCTCTGAGGCTCCCAGAGGTAGGCTCAGCTCAGTGCTCTGTTGCCCCAGGAGTGGGCGGTGTCCTGGGCACCACCTCCTGCCCTGAGAACACAGCCTTCCCTGCTCCTCCCCACACATGTTCCCACACCCACGGTGCTCTCGCATGGGCCCTTGGCAGCGCCATCAACGCCCCTGTTCTGGGCACCTAGGACATGGCTAAGCCCTTGGGCCTGACCGCAGCAGGCCTTCGCCAGTGGGGCAGAGAGACAAGCACCCCGCATACCACAAGGTGCTCATTTCCACCAGAGACCAGTGGAAAGGGTTCTGGAAGGCCACAGAAGGCCATGCAGTGACTGTGTGGGATCAGAGCGGACCAAAGCCGAGGCCTGAGCTGGGACAGAGCTGTGCTGAGGCCGGGAATGTCCTTGAGATCCCAGAGGTCCCCAAGCAAGGCAGGCCCCTCCCACTCGCCCTTGGTGGGTGTTTCTCAGACCCTGGGGACAGGAAACTGAAAGCTACCCATCTGGGACACCCTCAGCCAGCCAGGTTTTGGCGTATGACCTAAGTTTCACAAGAGGACGGACCAGAGGAGACAGGGCCGTGGCAGGAGCCCCATGATCAGGCAGCCATGGGCTCCCGGGGAAGCCTTGGCCAAGGGCAGGCGCTGGGCATGAGTTGGGCACGAGCTGGGCACCGGCTAGTCCCTGGACATGGATGCTGAGAGCAGGGGAGTGAGGCCACAAGGCTTCAGGGGAACAGCTGGATGTTTGGGTAGGACATTTCTCCTGGCAGTATCCCCTGACACCCCCACCCCGGGAGGCTCACCAAGCCACCCGATTCCTATGTGCAATGTTTTCTGTTTAAACCAGTGAAGTCGATTCTGTCTGCGTCTGACAGCCCCGGGGGTCGCAGCAGGTTCTGCTCGGGCCTCCCTCCTGCCCTAGCAGTGGGTGCCGTGGCTGGCCATGCAACCCCGGCACCAGAAAGCTGCAGATCTGAATCCCGGCCCTGGCGCTTCCTACCTATGAGACCTCAGGACCCAGGTTAGCTTCTCCTCCTGTACAACAGTGATGATTATGCTATGGACCTCATGGTGCGGCCATAAAGCCCAAGTGAGATCCTGTACGGAGAGGGTACAACGCTAGACACCGCGAGTGCTGGGCAGAGAATTGTGATTATTAGTCTTACCGCTCAGGCTTCTTTGTGAGCCGACCCAGGCTTCACACTGGCTGAGAAAAGTCAATTTAAGAGCAGACAAAAGAGCATTCACGGCATAAGAAAAGGGGACTTTGACAATCTAGAAAGTGAATTGAACAAGATAAAATAAAACAGGAGTAAATGCAAGGTCCTAATCTTAGGTAAAGAAAATCTGAACAAAGAGAGGGAGGCTGAGACATAGGGCTTGATTGTCATATATATGAGACAGGTTTGTGAGGTTTAGACAGCTGATGAGTGTGTTCACTAGTGTGATACCAAAAAGCTAATGTGGCTCGTGGCCGTGTTAATAGAGGTAGAGTGTGTGCCAAGAGGGAGGATGAGAGGATGCTCTACTCTGTGTTGATCAGCTCACGTCCACAAAATTGAATTTAACACCGGAAAACCTTAGCATGCGAGGATACAGATATACCTTGAGCTTGAGTTCAGAGGAGCCAACCGAGATGGGGAGAGGACTAAGATAATAACACTTATGGCTCTTTTATTATGTACCAGAAGTCACTCCAAATCCATTTATCTCTCTTCCTCCAGCAGGATAGGCTTGAACTTGTAGAAGTGGGGATAGGCTGTGTAGATTCCGACTTGGTTCTCATGCTGGCCTTGACAAGTGTGTGGCATTCCTGCTAACACCCGCCCCTCCCATTCCAGGGCAGACATCACTCAATTACATCACTCAATCACCACTCAATTACAGAGCTTATCCAACTCAGCCCAACTGTGGTCTCCAAAACACCCTCTTCGACCAACTGTGTGCTCAGAGATGAATCCCACAGCCCCGTCCATCACCGCAAGAACAGACGAGTCCACAGTGATCATGCTTCGAAGAATGACTGACTTTCAAAATAGGCTAGAGACGGAAGAGGGAGCTGGCAGAGGCCTCTCAGATGCAGCTGCAGCCCAGCCGCTGGCCCTTAGCCCCCAAGGCACAGAAACTTGGCATTTATCATAAGAGCACCCAGAAAGGATCAAGTTCTGTGACAGAGACAATGCCATGTGCTCACCAAACCCCATTTCCATTTCTTCTTCCTGGCACCCAAGAAGACCACATTTCCTGGCTCTCTTGAGGTGCAGTTGGAGCCATGCACTGGGTGCTGGCCAATGGGTGGTGAGCAAATAAACATGTATCACTTCTAGGCCAGATCGTAATGCCCCCTGGGGGAGCGATTATCCTTGCCCCTTCTTTCCATTCATCAGTGACCTTGAGGGCCATGTGCTGGACATGATGAGATCCCCAGATGGGAGGAGCCCATGTCACACCGGGAGGAATCCCCGAAGTTGCTGTCCAAACTGTAGCCGACTGTGGCTAGCCTTGCTGTGTTAGGCTGCCAAGATGTCAGGGATAGTTATTAACGCAGCAGAGCCTGGCCTCTCCTGACTGTTCTCCCATGTCCTCTGAGTCCACCAGCATCAGTCCCACCCACAAAAGCTTGCCAGAACCACACATTCCTGGCTCCACCTCAGAGGACCTGGAACCACCAATCAGGCAGGTGGCCCAGGCATTTGCAATTTTAGCAAGAAGCCCAGGGATTCTTATTGTCCCTGAAGTTTCAGAACCATTCATGCTCAGCCACACTGTCAAGCAGAGCAGAGCCCTGGGGTCGCCGACCAGGGTTAGCTCTTCCATGGACACATGTAAATGGAAAGAAGGGGAATTCCCATCTGAATGTCTCTTGGGGCCCTGGAATCTGCTCCAGGGAGTTGAAAAGGGGGGGTCCTAATGGGTCCCAGCGTGACTTGAGGCTCCTCCATCAAATCTCGGGGAAATGTCCTGCACAGACCAGAGAGGGCACCCGCTTTCCCCGAGAGTGTGGGAGCATCCAGACGATGCCCGTCCCAGGGTCTGCTCTTCTTAGACCCGAGAGCCCCCATCTCCTTCCCAGCCCCTCCTCTAAACGGGGGGATGCCTCGAGCTGCCTCTGGACATCCCTGACTGCCACTCCAACATGGGCAGGGCTGGGGGGACGCTCAGAGCCACACCAGCTGAGCAAGCCCACTTTCCCCTGTCCTCCGCTCCAGGTGCAAGGGCGCCTCCACCCACCCCCTGTCTGCAGAGCACATGGGCTCCAGGACGCAGGGGTATCTGAGCCCCAGCTCTGCCCCTGCCCAGTGAATACACTGGTGCCCACCACTTCACCTCTGCAAACTGGTTTCCTCAGCTGTCATGTGGAAGATGTCACAACCACCTTCCGCTGTTGTGATGCTCACACGAGAGAGCCCAAGGTGCTCCCTCAAACGTCGCCACAGGGAGGGAATGAATGATGCGCTCCGTGCGGGAAGTCTGCAAGTGAGCGGTGTCTGGGGGGTGGGGGAGGGCATAGGGTGTGGGGGATGAGGTGCCCGCAGTTTCGGGGTGTAAAAAGCAGGATGAGCTGGGCAGTGGCAGAAGGACCAGCACTGGTTATAGAACCCAGCGCCCCAAGAGCCCACTCCTTGGCCTGGAGTCCAGCAGCGCTGGGACGGACCTGACCCCATGTCTCTGTGGTTTGAGAAACACATCCAGGGACCTGATGAAGTCATAAAGTCATCCGGGGCCAGGGATGGTGGGACCCTGTGGTTCACCCTGAGTCCACACCCCTGAGAAACCCTTGCCCTGAGCACCTGGAGACCGCAGCAGGCCATTCCAGCAAGGGGGCTGTCACCCCAGCGGGGTCCCATGGGGCGGGTTCCAGCCACTCTGCGGCACCAAGGCCTGTGGAAATGAAGGGACTGCAGCCACACAGCCACAGGAAGCAGACTCTGTTCTTAAAGAAAACAAGGGAATATGAGAACCAGAGTCCAGAGGGCATTCCCCTGAGGGGTGGGGCCGTGCCTTAGAGGAGCAGCCCCGGTGTCCATGGGTGGGGACATTGCGGGTCACTGTAGCATGGCCATAGCACACTCAGGCTTTGTATGTCATGTATGCTTCGATAGCAAGCCGATGAAATGAACAGGAGAAAATAAAACAAGAATTTATTCTTGTGACATTGTACAGGCAATTTCACATCACAGGGACAGCACAGCCCCGCCCCGTTGGTCCTCACCACTGGCACGTGCGTGACCCTCTGGACCAGGTCCTGCTCTGAACACTTGGCCTAATGAACCCATTTAACCTCCATGGAAACCCTGGGGCGGTAAGGGATTATTATTATGAGGATTCTGCAGACGGGGGAAACGGAGTCAGGGAGATTATCTCCCCTGAGGGCCCGCATCCCCGAGTGGCAGAGCCAGGATCCAAGTCCAGTCTTCCAGGCTCAGGGGGCATGTTCCTAACCACTTGGCAGCACAGCCCTGAGCCAACAGATCACCTGTTTTAACTCCCACCTGGGCCTCTCAGTAGGGGATTGTCCCATCTTCCAGATGAGGAAACCAAGGCTCAGACACGGTCACATGCCCGCTCCAGCGCCTCTCAGCCTCCAGCAGGCAGGAGCGCCTTCTCACAGGGCTCCCCCGGCTGGCAGTCATCATACTCAGCCACTGTCCGGGTAGGTGCCATTGACCATCAGCATCGGCCTACACCTTGAAAGCCTACCTGCCACTCCCTTAGCACTAAGTGATCTCCACCACTGGCCATCCCCGCCCTGCTACCCGTCAGCTCTGCTGTTGACTTCCGCATCTCCCTTGGCGGGTCCCCAGGGGCTGTCCCATGCTCCATCTGTGAAACAAATCAAAACTGGCCTTGAACAAGCCTCTGCTGCCCCATGCCTCAGTTTCCCCAGATGTGGGTTGGAGAAAATGGCTGCAGGATCCCACCCACATCCTTCAAAACAACAGATGCCACTTGTGTTGCCCCTCAGAGGAGGAAGCCCGTTAGAGAGGGGTCCATGAGAGGCCTCATTTCTGGAGAATCCAGACTTGGGGGTGCTGCCAGCCTCCCCCACCCCCTGGAGGCCTCTGATCCATTCCAAGCAGCTTGTGACGGCAGCGCGTGGCAATAGATATTAATTGCTACATTAAATTCTATGATATTGCTTAAGAGAATGTTCATTTAATTTCCCTGCAACTGTGGTCAACCTGATCTTTAATCGAAACTGACAGGCACAATTTAAATCAGGTAGCAAACTCCCCACTCTTTAAAGGAGCCAAGAATGGCATGAATATTAAATGGGTCAGGACAGTTGGCAACACTAATACAGTTTAAATCGGAACAAGCCTCCGCTACAGCTTTTAATTATTCATGCTCTCCTGGTAAGTCGGGCCCTGACAGCAGTGTCACCAGGAGTTCAGGAAACTTCCTCAACGTGACATGAAAGACAACGGGAGAAGGGGTAGTAGGGGCGGCGAGGCCCAGGGTTCCGGGTTAGACCCGAACTGTCCGAGGGCAATCTGGCTTCCAGAACATGCTCCGGGGTTCTCCTTGCTGTGGGTCTTTGGCATCTTTTAAAGGCTGTATGCTAAGTAAGCGGAGGGACAGAAACAGAAATATAAAGAAGACAGAGATGGTCCGTGGGGCGCAGGAGCAAAGGCGAAGCTCAGAGACAGACCTCAGAGATGGAGACAGACTTCCAGAGACAGAGAGAGGCAGAGACACAGAGATGGGAACCTAACCAGGACAGAGACATGAAAAGACACAGTGGGGACAAGTGGGGACAGTCAGAGCCTGGGCTTCTGTCTATGATGCAAGAAGACCCAGGCAGGGGAGGAGGAACCGAGGTGTAGCCCAAGCCACCAGGCAGACCGTGTCCCAGAAGCAGGTGTCTGGGGACCGGGTGGAACTTGCCTGTAGCCACAGGCAAGTTCTGAAACCACACAGGCTCCCCTGGGGGCGTCTCTTGGGCTGAGCCAGGTCCCTAAACCTCCTGGTGATGGGGAAACGCCCGCCCGTGTGCAGTTATGGAAACAGCGTCCAGTGTGGGGGCGGGAATTGGTGGGGCCAGGGGCCAGGACAGAGTCGGACAGGGACAGACCCAGATCAGACCAGCCAGGCAGGAACAGAGATGGGCCAAGCAGGTGGACAGGAGGAAAGGCCAGGAGAGGTAGCGGGAGCCCTCAGAGCCAGGCAGAGGGAGGTGCAGGGAGGCTCCCAGGGAGCGAAGATCCCCAAAGGAGAGCTCCCTTCCCCACCCACATTTGAGGTTTGGTTCGCTGGGGACCTGCGGTTCCAGGGAATACCACGCCTTCCCGGCCTGTAGCTGCCTTGCCACCCATCCTGGTCCCTCTCTTTTGCCCCTCCCCACACTCCCCAGCCCTAGGGGGTTTTCTAGCACATTCCTTCCCTGAAAGCAGCGTCCAGTGCAGAGACCGATCCCTCCATGGACCCAGAGCGTCAGTTCTGGGCCGTTTGTTTGCCTGAATTCTCTCTCTGCTGTTTTCAGCCTCGGTCGCCCCTTGGGCTGATGCACAGGGTGACGTGCCGACCACACTGAAGGAGGAGCCCCCCTGGTGCCTCAGTTTCTCCACTTGCCCAGTGCAGTGTGACGGAGGACGGGATGAAGGTCAGCTGAGATAACCCAGGGGGTGTAGGGGGACAAAGACTACGCCCTCATTGCACCTCTTTTGTGGGTCTCTAGACCCTGGCAAAGGGGTCCGGGCTGCTGTGTCCTGGCACAGGCAGCCCTGCTGGGGCTCCTATCTGCTCCCTGCTCCTCCTCGAAGCCGCCAGGCCCCCAGGGCAGCCCCAGACATCCTTCCTGGTGTGGACCCTGTGGCTGAAATTTGCATGGGGTCCCCTGGGCTCACTGATCTGTGCCCGGAGGGGAAAGTAAATGGAAAGAGCAGCTTCCCGAGCCCTTGTGTTTGCCCTCTGCAGCTCTAACATTTACACACCGAGTGGGCTGGCGGAGCAGCCAGGCAGGGGAGCAGGCGCGGGCTGAGCCAGGTCAGAGGGACGGCTCAGGATTCACAGGCTCCGGGTTCTTTCTGAAGACAGAAGCCGGGGTAGGCCTGGAGAGTGGGGAGGGACTGAGAGGAGTGTCTGTCTTGACCCTTCCTCCCAGAGGGACAGCGCTAGGGAGGAAGTGTGGGCACAGTGCAGAATCAAAATGCAGGCCTTACTCAGAAATTATCAAGGATTGCAAGATGGTGACAGCAGAGCTCTCAGACATGTGTGGGGACCTTCCCAATGTGGGGTCATATGGCTGCACAGGCTAGAGACCCAGGATGCTGGCCTGTCCCAAGGCAACAGGAAGAGGACAATAACAGAGGTGCCCCCAGTGGGGGTGCCTGGGGAGGACCCGGGCAAGAGCAGGATGCAGAAGCCAATGAATCCTAACCATCGGGCTGCGCAGGGTCACCCAACCTCACCGAGCCTCAGTCCTGCGTGTAGCTTATTGCCCTGATCAAATGGTTTGCAAAAGCGAAAACCCAGCAAGCAATGATTATTGTCCTTTAAAAAAAAAAAAAAAACCTACTAATAGCTAATAACAAGATAAAACACCTGCAGCTCCTCCCCACCACCCCTCCTACATCCAGGGCTCCTGTGTCGTGACCAGGCCACACGGCAAGCAGACTACTCCTCGGTAGAAAGGGCATCCACCTGCTGGGGATGTTTCTAGAATTTGAATTACGTTAGACATTAGCCAGGAGGGCTCCGGGCTGCAGGACAGAAGAGGCAGCCAAGCCAGGCCTCTCCAGGTTTTCATTAATTTAGCAAATTTAGCTGAGCACCAGGCACTGTGGTGGGGTGTGCGTTTCTGGTGCAGCTGCCAGCAACGGTCCTCACGCTCCTGAAACTCACCGTTCTAGGTTTTGCCCTGGAAGACACACAAGACACGGTGAAATAACAACGACTATGAGAGTGTCCAGGAACCGTGTGAGGCTTTGCCACGTGTCAAGCAATGCAAAGGGAGTTACAGGCCTTTTCTTCACCCTTGCAACACTCCTGTGAGGTAGGCACCCTCCACGAACCATATTAGGAATGGAGAAATTGAAGCCGAGGGAGATGGGGCCACTTGACCAAGGTCACAAGACTTAGTGACATGCATTCATTTAACACACATCTTCTCGGCCTTGGGCCATGTGCTACGGGACACTCAGACAGAACTGCCTTCCTTCCAGTGGGGAAGAGAGACAATGAACAGGAAAGCAAAGAAAACTAGACCATTACAGACTTCAACTAAAACAAAACAAAACAAAAATCGGGGAGGGTGCTGAAGTCAAGCGTAATGAGAGATCTATTTTTAATGGACCTAGATGGGTGCCCGGCACATAGTAGTTGCACAGTTAATGTTTGTGACTTACTAAATGAAAGAGGAGTTCTCATACTGTCATGCTTGTTGACACCTATAGAATGATAAAGATCTGGGCCAGCAAGGAGTGTCGAGCCCCCGGGGGCATGAAGAGCAAAGGCCTGGGACACGAGGCCCTAGAGGGGGCTGCAGGCTGTGGCAGAGCAGACAGGGTACAGAGTGGCTGGAGAGGGTCTGGAGAGGTAGGCAGGAGTCAGACGCCCCCGAGCCCAGAGCAAGGGGAAGCTGGTAAGGGAGCCCAGCACCCGAGGTCACGGCTGCTCCAAGGAGACCAGCACCCGCCTCGGGTGGGTTGAGATGGCCGCCAGGTCTTCCTGTCCTCCCGTTGATGGATAACATCTTCCCTAACATCTCTCTCCTGATCTATTTGGACCAACAGGAGGCAGTGGAAGTGACCAGGCCTCCAGAGACCTGCAGCGTCCTCGTCCACCACCTGGAAGGGCTGCTCTGGAGATGCCGCAGGCTTGCTGTGAGGAGCCGGGGACCTCATGGAGAGGCACAGGGAGGCCTGGGGCCTTCCAGCCAGGGAAGAGCTGGGTTCACAGCATCCTGTGCACAGCATGAGGAGCAGAAGAGCCATCCGGCTGAGCCCAGTCACCCGAGACCTTTGAGAGAGAAATGGCTGCTGTCCGGAGCCAGGGATTCTTAAGCCAGGTACCCAAAGCAGTGAGCTCAGCCTGGAGGAGGGCACAGGCAGGTGCAGAGACAAGACTATGACGGTCCCTCCCATCGGCCAGGCCAGGGACCCCAAGCCCACTGCTGGGGCCCCAGTTTGACTCCCCTGTCCACCTGCCCATCAGACTTGGGGCCCACTCTCCCACTAGCTCTGCCTTCTGTGAACCCTCTCCTGGTCCCGTCCCTTCCTGGGGACTCTGCTCAGCAGAAGCCACAAGGCCAGGAGTCCCATGAGGCTTCCTGTCCTTCTTGCCTTGACCAGCGTGCTGCCATCTCAGGTCCCCGTCCCGGAGTCTGTGCCAGCCTGGTGTGGGGGGAGCTTCCTCTCCCTCCCCGGCTCTGGGGAGCGGCCGTCGCCCCTGCACTCCAGCGTGACTCACTGACCTTTACGAGCCTGAGGCTTGATGGGCCTGGTGTTTTATTAACCTAATAAAAAGGCAGCCTGGTTCAGGGGCTTAGCATTTCTGGAGAGGAAGGCTCTGCCCCCCGGGCATTGGGAGGAAGAAATACTGTCTGGGGCCGAGCTCCCCCAGCCCTGCTCCCTGGGACTTCTTGTGGGGAAGCAAAGAGCAATTCATTGTATTCTCCATCAAACAGCAGCAGCAGCCACAGAGCTTAATTTAATTTTGTAATCAGTGGAAGCACAGGCAGAGGAAGACAGCTCCTGTTTTTTTCACTTTGCTTTTAATAGGATATCTGACAGCCCACATAATACAGTGGCTTTATGCAGCAAAGAACGTGCACGCCGCGGGAGCGCGCACACACCGCCAGGCAGCTGCAGGAGAGCAGGAGGGATCCAGGATTTGGAAGCTGGAGACCTCTTCCCTTGCTCGCTTTGTGGCTTTGGGGTAAATCACTTCACTTCTCTGTGCCCTGTTAGTAACAAGAGTATTTTCCTTATTTTTTTTTTGATTTTGCAAAATAATAGCTAATATTTATCTCGGGCTTAATACAAGCTCCAGGGAATGGGCAAAACGTCTCATTGAATCTTGGGAACAAGCCTACAAGGTAGTTACTGTTATGATCTCATTTGTAGAAGAAGGATCTGAGGCACAGAATGGTTGAGTAACTTGCCCAAGGATACACAGCCCCTAAGTGGCAGTTGGTGCCTATAAGGACTTTTTAGATGTTAGTCATAGAAGCCGACTCTAGGTGTTGATGCAGGAAAGATGGTCACCAAAAGGGCAGGGAGTAGCCGGAGAATCTGCTTGAGGTTGGGCTTCCAACGCCATCCACAGAGCAGGCCTGGCGAGACTGTACCTCTCCACAGCCGAGCCCCGGAGGTGCTGTGTGGGACACGGCCAGGACCTTCCTTCTGTGCCAGCTCCTGGAGCCCCAGTCTCCAACAAGCTGGCTGACGGAGGCCAGGACAGGAGAGTTCTGGGCTCCCCGCTGGGGACAGACAGCGCATGGGATGGGAGCTGCCCAAGCTTAGGAGGCGGTCAGGAGTCCCACAGCCAAAGGCAAGGCTAACACCCACTGCCACCGGACACTCACCTGGTGCTGCCCTGGGCCAGATGGGAGAGGAGAGCTCAGGCCTTGGGGTTGGTCAGTGAGCGTGCTCAGAGGGTCAGGGACTGCAGCTGAGGTCTCCTGGGGCGGGGGCGTTAAGAGAGCCAAATACCAGTGAGAAGGGAGCAGGAAGCCAGGACCACCCTCCCCCCTTCCCGTGCCTGCTCCTGTCCGGGTCAGCCTCCCGGCCCCAGCCTCCTGCCCTTGGCTGAGATGACCCGCCGCAGCTAGGCTTGGTCCTGCCCTCTGGCCCACGGTGCCTGCTGCCCCCCTGAGGCCCACTTTCCTGCCATCTGGCCAGCAGCCTGCTCCCGGCTCACCTGGGGCTCCAATCTCACTCCCCCCACCTTGTCACGTTGCTCAGAGGCCATTTATATGACAGAGCCTTTGATAAAGTACCCACTGCCCCAACCTCCAGCCCAGGAAGTGGCCCACTTGGAGTGAGCAGTGATCCAGGCGGGCACAAGGGACACAGGCACAAAACATGAAGGCAACCAGTGTTTACAAAGCACCTGCTACGCCTCTCCCCGAGATGAGAGAGGGGCCCTGCCCTGGGAGCTCACGTCTTGCTGGGTATTTGAGACATTCTCAGAAAGAGACAGGAAAACCCGCGATCAAAGACAGAGTCCTGCGACTGGGAAAGACACAGCTGGAACCAGCCTCAAAAGCGGAGGGTCACAGAAACCAGAGGGGTTCCAAGCAGTGTTTACCCAGGACAAATAGGATTCTGAAGGTTGTGGAGTTGAGGCGGTAGTTGGGGCTCCCAAACCAGGACAGTGGGGTGAGTAACAGAAGGAGTCCAGGCCAGCAGCATCTACCAGGGCCAGCCCATCTTCAAGGCTCTTTCCCGTCTCACCTCCTCATTAATGCTAAGTACAATCCTATGAGAAAAGCATCTGCAAGGCTGATGGACGGATGAGGAAACTGAGGACCAGAGAGGGGAAGAACTTCTCTAAGGTTGCACAGCTCATGTAGCAAAACGGGACTGGGAATCCAGCCATCAGGCTGTGGGGTCCATGGCCTAACTACTCTGCTATACTCCCTGTTCCTGTGGGGAGGTACCACAGGCGGGACCATCCAGCCTGGGATGGGAGCTGGTGCACATCATACTGTGGCTGTTGCCTGGCGGGTCAGGAAGAGGGACTTGAGGTTGAGCAGAGGTGGCCGGGTGGTGCTGCGGGGGGTGTGGGTTCTTCTGCAGACGCTGGGGCTGGGGGTCTTGGGTTTCAGAACCAGGCAGCAGAGGGGCCCCCGAGTCCTGGGCATGAGGGCAATGGAACTGGCCCTGCTGGAAAGACAAGGATGAAAGATATGTCACAAAGCAGGGGCAGGGATGAGGGCCTGCAGTGGGGATAGGAGCAGGTGTCAAGAAAGTGGAGAGGAGGCTGCTCCTGGCCCTGCTCCCTGGACTGCAGCCTCCGCTCCCGCCACCCACCAGCTGTGTGGCTTGGAGCAACTGGCTTTGCCTCTCTGGCCATCTGTAGGATGAGGAGACTGTAGGGATCCAGGGAGGTCAGGATTCAGCCCGGCTGGGCACTGAGTGTCACTTCTGGGCCCGCCGCCCCTCCCCCACCCCATCTGGCGGCTGATCTTCCTGCCATCTCTCTGGATCTGCTCCTGGGCTTTTACAGTATTTGTGTAGCAAATGGCTTGGCCTCTTTTTGGACGCAGACAGGATCATAAATTAACAGGTGCACCCTCTCCCCGGGGCCTTGGCATTCCCTCCGGTCTCTGCCTCCAGCTGCCCACTCCTCTGTCCCGTGGCCGCAGCCTCTGCCCGTTCCTCTGCTGTGACCTGCTGGCCCAGCCCAGACCCCTGAGGGTCCTCTGAGGAATGCCACTTGGCCCCGTGGAGTCCACAGGGCCCTTGGCCCCTCCCGCTGCCTGGCAGAGCCGTGTCGTGCCCCACACACCCAACTCCCCAAATGAGAGTCCAGGGACGTGCTTGTAAGGAAGACCAAGGCGGGAGGTGACTAACTGGCCCTCCCTGGGAGGCATGGGGGTCCGCAGCACCCGGCTCGCCCGGGTCTGGGCTTAGCTGCCTGAAAGACTAATCACCACCCCGCCCCCGGTGCCCAACGCACCAACAGAGCAGTTTAAAGCATTTTCCAACATGGACATCCAGGGCCCACGTCCACTGGGCAGTTGACGACATGGTTCAGAAGTCAGGAAGAGGCCCAGCTGGAGGAGCAGGCTGGGGTCGTCTCCGGGGAGGTTTGTGTGTGCAGTGCCTCTGCTATTTTGGTCCCAGTTGACTAAGGTTGGAAATTAGCTGTCGCCAAACACTCATCATGCCACAAATAATCTTAAATGTATCACACACGACACTCGCTCATTGGCAGAGAGTAATCGAGTGCCCGCTGTGTGCCAGGCACCACGCTAGGCCCCGAGGCCACAAGCCCAAATAATACAGAGGCTGTCACTGCTCTCTGGCACGTGGAGTCTGGGAGCAGGACAGGATACAAATCCAGGTTGACCACAAGTTTAGCGATGAAGGAGGAGAGGACGGATGTGGCACTCTCCTGATGGGCACAGCCTGGTCTGGGGGTGAAGAAAGACTCCCTCAATGAAGCGACTGGATTATAAAGTCAAGATTGAAAGGATGAGCAGAAACGGCCGGGTGAGGCTGAGAGGGGAGAATATGCCTGCAGAGGGGCGGCACCTGCAAAGGCCCTGGGGCAACAGGAGGCAGGGCGGGACTTGGGGCGAGGGGCAATGGAACCCGGCCCACGTGGCGCTGGGTACTGAGCCAGGGGAAAGCCGAGAGCCCAGCGAGCAGGGGGTCTGGCGGATGGGAGCTCAGAAACCACAGCAAGGTACTCTCCACCCTAGAAGCTCTGGGGAGACTGAGAAGGTTTCTGATGAGCAGAGACATGATTGTTGGTGAAGGAGAAGTTGCGGGGAAGGGTGGAGCCTCGATGCAGCCTGATCCCTGGTCCAAAGAAATTGGTTTTAATTCACTCAACAAACAGCCTTCTCACCCCGCACCTGCCTGCTACTCAGCCTCATTTCTCTTGCGGGGGAGGGACACACGCCACCCCCTGGCCGAGGTCCAGCCAGGGCTGCCCTTGTCTCCCCACGGCTTCCACCACACCCTTCTCTGCAGCCCACGGCCCCCCAGCACCGCCCTCTCCCTTCTCAGGTGCTGCCAAGGCCCCTGGGGCGCTCCCTGTTCTCTGCCCCGTCCTCCCACCCGCCTGGCTCCTGCAGGAGCTCTCCGAACTGATGTCCTCCCCTGCGGTGCCCCTGCCCTGGGCCTGGAGCACCACTCCCCGCTCCCTGGGCCAGCTCCTCCTATTCGGGTCTCAACTTAATGCCGCTCACTCTCCTTCCTTCACCTGACAAGATGTACAGATCTTTAAAATGTGCCATACGCTGCGTTGGGCACCAGGGTCCCCTGGGAACAAGACTGCGTGGCCCTGGCCTCGTGGCGCTCACAGCCCGGCCCCTGGGTGCGAGGGTGCTCTCAGCCTGAAGCTGCCCGAGCTCTGGGATGGGAGCTTGTGAGCTGGTCCCCGCCCTGGTCCCCCAGTCCCACAGAGACAGGGATGGAAGCACCTGGTAGAGTACTTGCCACATAGCAGGGCCTCAGGTGTCGCGTGCACAGGGGGGACAGGTGCAGTGCCTGCCCTAAACGGGAGCCTGAGGCTGCTTTGAACAGTTAAGGAAGCCCACTCCTCAGCCAGGCCCTGGGGTCCCCAGCATGCTCCTCATCTCCTGGGACACCAGTGCCATCCTGGCCCTGGGCTCCCTGCAGCCCGTGCCCATCCCCCACCCCGCACAGCCGCAGACCCAGGAGACCCTCCCCCCACGAGCACAGGCCAGGCCCTGACTTTTCCATGCGAAAATGTTAATTAGAAAAATGTTAATTAGATCAAATGTTAATGCACCAAACTTACATTCTGTGCCCAGGAACCCAAGCAGGGGACACACAGCCCTCCGCTCGCCTGCCCCTCACCCGCCTTGGCTCAGGCAATGACCCTGAGAACCTGGATTCCTCCTGCCACCTGGGGAAGGAGGCGTCAGTGCCCACTGTGAGGGAGAATCAAGGAAAACACAGACTCATCCTGAGAGGGAGGGACGTGTCATTCTCCAAACCCCGCCACGCCTTCTTCCTGTCACAGCCCCACGCCAAGCCACCAGTGCCAGAGGACTTTCCCACATCCTTGCTGAAGTGCCCTGGCTGCCCTCAGCCCCCGCGCCTCTGCTACTCAGGAGCCTCTCTCAGCCCCTGTGGAGTCCTGCCCTGGAGACCCTGGGAGTCCAGGTGTGGCCCGCTAGGTGCTCAGGACATGCAGGAAGTCCCCCCAGCCCCCGTTTATGCTTCCGTGGGTGGAGATGAGGCTGCCCAATGGCGGATGCTGGCGGGTGTCCATTGGGATTGCCACGAGCAGGCCCAGGACACTCCAGTGAGCACTGGGTCCCTCCTCTGCCCCAGAGACTTAGGTCCCAACCCCGTCCACAGAAGAAGGCACAGCAGGAATACACCCTGCCCTGTGGCTCCGATGGCACCCCAAGGCCCTCTCCATGCCGACTCTGCCCAGCCGGCAGCACAACACTGGCCCCAGCAAACTTCAAGTCCCTTGGCCAGACTTCCTGCCCCTCCCACAGTGGCCACTTCCTGGGCTGAGCCCTCCCCTCCCCTTCCCAGGTGACCCTTCCTTCCCCTTCACCATTGGCCAGCAGGCTCTGTCGGGCACCTGCCTTGGCTCCCAGCTCTCTGTCTCTCTGGAGGATCCCACCATGGTCATCGATGGAGCCAGGTCCTGCCCGCCTTCTGTGGCTGTCCTTCCCTCCAGCTGTCCTCTGCCCAGAGCCCAGAGTCTGCCTCTGGACAGCAGCGCTACCCTAGGTCCGGGAGGAGGAGAGAATGCAGCTAATGAGCCTGGGACTTGAACTCCCAGTCCAGCTCCACCCCAGGTGACCCTGGCCTGATGGTGACCCCATGTCTGGCGATCTGGGCCTTTCACCCATGCAACCCTACTTGACTCAACACCACCCTGCCAGGGGGGAGCTAGCCACTCCCAGGTTGCCGACCCAGAAACCAATGTGCGGAACGGTCACATAACTCGCCAAAGCAGCCCGCGCTAGGTAGCAGAGCCTCACCTCCCAACCAGGAGAGGCCGGCTTGAGAGTCCACGCTCAGAACCACCAGGGTGGTAGCCGTCTGCCCCACGTGTGGGGGCTGCTGTTTCCATCTTGGTTGTTGTGTTTTGATCACCAGATGTGCCCGGCTTCTGAATTGGACCACATCCCAGGGATCAGAGCTCTGCCACCCAGGTCACACGTGTCTGTGTGTGTGCAGGGCCGGAGCCAGAGAGGTGGCAGAGAGAAGTCAGAGACAAAGAGGGTTCCCTGCCAAATCCCTCCCCCTCCAGCAGAGAGAGGAGAGGGGGAGAAAGTGGGGAGAGGGGAGAGAGCCAGGTAGGGAGGGGGAGAGGGAGGTGGGGTCTGGGAGGGGCCACCTGGGCCTGGCTGGGAGACCCTGCCAGCCCCGAAAGGCAGTGAATTCCAGAAGCTGGACAGGAGACTGGCCTCCTCACCATCCTTCCTGCAAGGGGAGGGCACACGCACCTGCAGGTCTGGGAAGCTGGCTGCGAGCGTGCATCTGTGAGCACCCTGGGCCATCAGCTGCCATGGTCCCCCCTCCAGGACAAATGGCGTAAACAAGACTGAGCTTCAAGCAGGCCTCGGGATGACTTTGGTGGCAGGGAGGACAGGGGTGGGAGGGAGGGTAGGCTGCTGGAAGGAGAAGAAAGGGCAGCGGCTCTCACTCTGGGGAGCGGCTCATTGGCCACCTTCCATGGCCAGGCCTTCCTGAAAGCCACCCCGTGCAGCAGAGTAACCATGGCTGGAGCCGGGCCGTCCCAGGGGCACAGGGCCTGCTCCCACTCAGAGGCACTGATATTTGATTGACTCTAGCACAGCCTGGGGCCACTGCAGCCTGGGCACCACAAAACCAGTGCCCCGCCCCTGCTTCTGCTTTGGCTGCCCGAGCGTCCACTGAGACACGGCCACCTCTGCGTGGCAGCCAGTGGGGAGATCCAGGTCCCAGCAAGAAGCCCTGTGCTTGGGACCCTCCTCGGCTTCACTGAGGTGCCAGGTCCTGCCCTTGGGCACATAACAATGGGGGGACAGACACAGAACTTAGGCCAAGACAGTGACAGGAGCCTGCCCAGCCCTCTCCTCCTGGGCCCTGAAGCTGGGCAGGTCTCCTGTCAGCCTGGCAGTCTGGGATGGGAATACAAAAGGCAAATCTGGACTCACCCGTGACAGGAGGCCAGGACCGTGCAGACCCCACCTGACTCTGAAGACAGAGTCGGGCTGCCGTGGGTCCACTTGGCACCGAGGACGGACCACCACCACCACAACCGGCAGACCTGTTGACCAGTCAGTCACCTGCGCCTGGGCTGCTCTAACGCGGCTCCACTGGGCTTCAAACATCCGCTCTCATCTGCCTGTTTTGCAGACAAGGAGACGGAGCCAAGAGCCACTGGACAGTGTGACAGGTGGGACTGAAAAGCAAGGCCTCCGCCAAGGCCTCCTGCATGGCTGGACCTGTAGGAGGAGGGGCAGGACAGCTGGGAGTTTAAACAGGATGATGTGGCCAGCAGGGAGTGGCCAGGCCAGCTGGCTGAAAGGCCCCGTGGTGCATGCTGGGTCATGAAGGAGCAGGGTCACAGGGAGGCACCTTCCACGGCAACTTGTGCCTCAACAAGGCACCTCAAGCTCTGAATACACATGCTGAACCGTCCGTCTCTGCCCCACGTGAATCCTCCAACCCTCTGCACTCCTGCTACCGCTGCCTCCAGGAGGCAGGCGCTTTCATGCCCATTGCACAGACACACACCCTGAGGTCCTGGGAGCTCGGATGCTGGTCACACGACTACTGTCTGGCAGAGACTGGACTCACTCAGTCCCAGGCCCTGTGGAAGGTCTCAGGTCTACACGAGCTGTCCCTGTGCCATCTGCATCCTCTTGGCAGGTGGTATCTGTCTGATCTACCCAGCACTTGACCATGCAGTACCCCCATAAGTACCCACAAAAGGAGCGAGGGGGTGAGTGAAGCCGAATCATGGGTGTCAGTCCCTTCTGGCTCTAGATGGCACTCAGGTTGTATCACAGGGAGGAGAACAGGAATGAGCCCTTTCACTTTCCCTCCATCAGGGAAGATTCCTGGTGTATGGAGACAGAGTAGCGGGCTCCTGAGAGGTAGGACAGAGCGGGGAGCAGGAATCCCCAGGCCAGTGACTGAACTTGGGGCTCTGAATTAGGCCAGAGGGACCAGCTCACCCCTTGCTCTAAGTCCCAGGCTGGTGAGGACACCCCCCCCCCAAAGTCAGTGCCAGACCAGGCGGTGGGACGGACCAGGAGCTGCTCTGAGAAAGTGTAGGGCGGCTGGGAAGACCGAGGCAGAGCTATTAGGGAGAGACGGCGCGAAACAGGCTGCAATCCTCGAGGTTTGGGGAAATCTCACTCCCCCAGGACTGCTGTTCTGGAGGAAGCCAGAACTGACTCGGAAATCCATCTCTGCTAGGATGCGAATGTTGGAGGTGCTCTTTCCAAAGCATTTTAAAAATAAGATCATATATATATATTTAGAGAGAGAGAGAGATCGAGCATACGACAGATGGACGGGGTACTCGGTGGAGTATTTTTAATCCTGGAGTCGGGATTATGTAAGGGTGGGGAGAGGAACGCCAAGGCAGGTGGTGAGTCAGCTGGAGCAGGGGAGGCGGGCCGCGCCCGCATCGCCCTCCCCTCTCCGCCAGCATCTGCAGGTGCTGGGATCTGCAGGACCAGGGCGAGGAGCCTGGGGCAGGCTGGGTGCATGCAGTGGGGAGCGGCAGGTCTAGTGAGAGGAAGGGAGGGACAGGTAGGCCCCAGCCCAGCACAGTCACAGAATCTGTCTTGGAAACACTGTCAACTTCCAGGAAATTGGAAAAGGGCTTGGAGATATTTTCAATTGAGCGCCTGGCTCAGTGCTACAGATTCCGCGTCATCTTGCCCTTCCTGTCCTTCACCGAGAGGAGGGACTGTGAGGGGAGGCCCAGGCCGAGGGGCCACCTCGAGGGCTGCCAGGACAAGGGCCCTTCTCCAGGTCGGTGAAGCCCTTGCTGGAACCAGCCGGCCCGTGTGGAAGCAAGAAGCTTCAGGACAGGGAACGCATCTTGACTGTGAAGGAAGGAGAACTGGAGCCAGGTGCAGAGGGAGGCTGGGGTGTCTGCTCCGGAGAACTTCTGGAAGAGCACCATCTGGCCCAGTGGTTTGCAAAGTCATCCTTTGCAAACCACCTTGCAGTCATTCTGCAGGGGCTGACAGGACGGAGTTCTTTCATCCAGGGTGATTGACTGCTCAAAATACACGCAGCTGCCCGAGCCGGCATCCGCGCCTCCTTTCGACAGATGAACCCCTGTGGACACCCTCTGCTTAGTGCTGCTCATAGCTACTGTCCACTGAGGGCTGACACGGTACTTTGTATGGATGGTCACACTTAATCCACTGAACACCCAACAAGATAAAGGCTGCTGTTCCCATTTCATAGACGTGAAAGCGCAGAGGCAGGCGCACTGGCTGGACTGGGATTCAGCCCAGTCTGGGAAACTCCAAATCTCACTCCCCGAGCCTGTGGCAGCACAGACCCTCAGGTCCTGCAGGCTCTGCTCCTTCGGGTGACTGCTCCCCGGAGCTTGGACCCTGTGGTCTGACTGAAGCCCAGTTAGGCAGCCTGAGAGATGCTGCTAGTTCCAGGAGCAAGTTCATGATCCATCCCACGAGCGGGGCAAGAATCTGCCAGGAAAGCAATCCCCACCTGCACTCAGCCAGGGGCCAGCAAGTCGCTGTCCCTGTCCCGGGTTGCTCTTCAAAGCAGCTGGGCCAGAGGGGAGAGGCCTGAGGCACTCAGAGGTGGCCCTCGCTGCTCAGTGGCTGATGCCCATTTGCTTCAAGCAGATGAATCTTGTCTTTTGGTGGATCCCTTGGAGGATCCTGCAGAGACCCAACAGGAAGCTGTGCATGAGGCTGTGCATGAGGCCAGGTCTGTGCATGAGGCCGGGTCTGTCTGTGCATGAGGCCTGGTGCCATCTCAACTGCTGAAAGAGGAGAGAGATGGAGACCATGAGGGAGAGGCCAGGCCCGTGAGAAACAGACCACAAGGAAGAGTGACAAGGGAGGGAAAAAGAGAGACCATGATAGAGAGACGAAGGCAGACGCGGAGGCCTTGAGATGAACCCGAGAGCCATAGAGACCCAAAGGAACATGAGAAAAAAGACTGTGGGAGACCAGAAGGCCCATCAGTTAACATGGGCTTATGGGGCCGCCCAAGCACCAGGCACTGTTCCAGGCACTGAGGACTGGAAGTGAGAGAGGTAAAGCTTCTGCTTCACAGAGCCTCCTGTCTGGTGGAATAAGAGGCCAGAGGCATGGCAGCTTACCTGCAAAGTGCCTAGACATGTGATCTAAAATAGCAACAAGGTAACAGAACAGGCTGAGGCCGGGAGAACCTGGAAAACAAGACACCAGAGAAGAGGCAGGAACAGCTATGAGGGTGGAGAGAGAGCACAAAGGAAACGGAGACCAGAGAGGCCAGGAGGGGCGGAGGCCATGGGCTAGGAATCCTGAGAAACCCAGGCAGAGCGGGAAAGGAGACTGAGGCCAAATATGGAGAAAGGCCTGGAGTCCGGGAGGCCAAAGGTGAGGATGGGATGAGAAAGACGAGGAGGCTCCGAATAAGCACAGGAAGTTAGAAACCTAGGACTAGATGGAGATTGGGGGTGGGGAGAGATTCAGACAGACGGACAGACACAGAGACAGCCGCAGAGACTATTGCCATCACTCACAGGCACTCGGATTTGTGAGACCTCCCCTGGCTGCACAAACGCCAACCTTCTTAATCCGCCAAGGGTTACTTTTATGATCTTCCCTGCCGGGCCCCAAGGTTTGAAAGATATTTGTCTACCAAACAATCTGCATTTCATAAGTAATAATTAATTCGCCTTCCCATTTTTTATTCATCAAAGTCTGCGGCTGGCAATCAGCGCTTCAGATCAGCAGGAGAGAGCGCGCGTTGTCACCAGAGTCGCGGCACTGGCAGCCCTAAGCAAAGCAATCTGCCATCTGAGTCCTCGTCCCTGCACAGCCTGATCACAGGTAAACGCGGCCTTTGTGTTAAGTCGGGGAGGCGCTGACAGTTCAAAGGACACAGGGAGACCCTGCCGCCTTCACAGACCCCTGGATCCAAGGGCCGTTTTCAGATGAGAGTCCCTGGAAGTGCCTTCATCTTGTGGCGCGACGGGCTGTGGTGCCGGGGCGTGGTCCTGGTAGCCAGGTCCCTTCCTTAGGAGTGCGTGGCCGGGAATGGATACACACCATCTCTCCAAGCAGCCGTTTTGCAACAAAGCAACTATTAAAATGTCAGTCGCTGCCCCTGCAGAGCCCCCGGCTACTACCGTCCCTCCCCACTCCACAGCCTGCTTGTCACGGGCTCTGTGGCTTTTCTTCTGACCATTCTTTCATTCTTCTCAAACAATTCTCTGAAAGGTCCCTGTGGTCTTCCAAATTGTCCACGTCACTGGCTTCTTTGGGCTCAAGTGTCCCGTGTGTTGGGCCCGGGATGCCTCCCTCTCACTGGAAGCCTTAGCGTGGAGGCAGGCTTATCTGTATACCTACCTTGGCAGCCTCGGGCCTCGCAGAACAACCACCAGCCTGTGGCCGGCCACTTGTCCCTTGGTCCTTGCCTCTTGATGGCTCCTGTTAAACCGGAGCCCAGAGTCACATCTGGAGACTGGCCTTCCCTATTTTATCCACTGCCTTGGGACCCTGGCTGTGCCCCCAGCTGCAGGCCTGCTGGGAGAGCTGCTTGGATGTTCGTGGTGCGCCCTTCCTGTTCTTTGGGGCTCCGGGTCCTCTTCCTGTGGCTTCACTGCCTCTCCTGCCAGCTCAGCTTTCTGTCCGTGTCTTCAGGGACGGCCGCTCACCAGGCATTATTTGCTGCTCTCAGTGATAGCCCTCCACGCAGGGGGCTCCATCCCCGCCCCCCCGAGCTGTGGTTGGACAGACACAATGCCCAGACCCACACACGCATGGACCATCCATACACCTCTTTGAGAAGCTCACGCCCATCCTCCATCCATGGCCCCAGCTCTCACCGTCCTTCAAGGCTCACTTTCTGTCCTGTGCCCTTAGCAGGAGCCAAGTCGCCAACACAGGCAGGATTCCCAGGGTTCCCCCCAACCTCCAGGAGCAGGGAGAACTCCATTAGGTCAATACTGGGAGATTCCAAGAAAACAAGCATAGAGAGCATATCTGGTAAGAAGCACGGAACCAGGAAGGAAAAAGCAAACCAGAATGCTCAGGAGCCAGTGAGGCGCAGGGATGGACCAGGGACGAGAATAAAGGACAGACAGAACCAGATACTCTGGACCTCCATGGCCAGGGCTTGGGCTCCAGAATGCAGGGTGTTAGCCCCCAGCCATGAGTGGCCCCAAGTGAGATCAAGGCCCAGGTTGGCAGAGAACTGCTAACTCCTGCACTGCCTCCTCCTGCCTCTGTCTGTCTGTCTGTCTATCTCTGTCATTTCCCTCCCCTCTACCCTCCCAGAGCCCCTCGGCTCATTCCCATTCATCTTTCACTTGCAGCTCTCATTTGTTCACATGGGCTACTTTCTCCTATCAGAAACATCAAATTTCCCAAATATTGATGATATTAACTCCCCAATTGTATATTAAAATTAGGAGAAAATTCTATTTGAAGAAAGACTCAAATAAATGCCGTGTCTGGGGATAGATGTATTCCCTTCTCATTTTCAACCTTGTCTATAATTAATTTCTACTTGGAAATCTTGTTCATTTATTTATTCAACAAACATTTAAACCGAGTGCCTATCAGATGCCAGGCACCGTGCTTGCAGCTCAGGCCCCACAGAAGCCCAGATAGAGTTCTTGTCCTCAGGGGGCCTAGGCAGAGAGGCAGAGGAATGAGGACCCGCTGTGAGGCTAGGCGCTGGGACCCAGCCTGCAGCCAAGAGCTGGGAGCTTGGGGAGTGCCTGGGGAGGGCGACTGGCTGACCACTGACACGGGGCAGGGGAGGCAGGGTAATAATGTCCTGCCTGAATGCAGAAGCACATGTGGTAATGGGGAAAGGAGAGGAGAGAGCGAGGGAATTTCCAGTTAGCACAATTAGCCTGCAGAGAAAGAAGAACACGAGATGAAAACCAGCAGAAAGGCAGTTTGCTCAGAATGTCCAACAGCAGGTGCCTGGCAGGTAGGGGAGGGGAGGGAGAGGTGCTGGCTGGTCAGGGAAGCTGGAGCGAGGTCCTGGCGGACCTTGCATTGGATGCTAGTGAAGGATGTCATGCACCCCTGTGCTGTGTAAGTAACCCTTAGAGATTTCAGCAGGGCTGGCACTTCTGGATTCAGGTGGTAGGTGGAACCCTCATGGTCAATGTGGACATGAGGTAACAAGACCCTGCCACAGTTCAGGGAAGCCACGGAGAAGGATGGACTAAAGGTCATGCAGGTGGAGAAGGTAGATGAATGCAGATGTTAAGTAGAAAGAGTCTGCGGTCTTCAAAGGCAAACTGGGTTGCAGATTTTTTTTTTTTTTTTTTTTTTGGTTCTGTCCTGTTGTCAGCCACCTTCCTGGCTGAGGCCTGCTCCTCCCTGGGCTCTGGGTTTCAGAGTTAATGAGCAGCAGCAGCCCTGCCTCCAGTGGATGGTCTGCTCCAGCAACTCAGGGGCCCACCAGGCTCTGTGCTCATACATGCTGACTCTGACTTTTGCTTGCTCTTGGTCTTATTAGAATTGGCTGTCACTCCTGCCTTCTAGCTCTGCCAGCTAGGTTTGTAGGGAATTTCACAGTCCACAAAGAAAAGTTCTGCAACTAAATTCAGGTTCAAAATTCACCCTCTTTCCCCTTCTATCATCTCCTGACTTCTTCTCTCTCCAAAGGGCGCTGGTGATAAAGAAGCCTGGGCGTGTACATTCCACCCTTTCCTCAACTATTTTTGCCCAATCAGGATGGAAGTTTACCTTGGTTGCCAAGGGAAACTATACCGTTAGTTATCTATTCACCCATCTTTGGAGCTCACCTCCCTGGTGAAAGTTACTTGGCGTTAAATTCTAAGGGGGAACTCATTAACCTGATTATGCTGGAAGAAGCGGTTCTAATGCAGCTACTCTTAAGAGAATCTTTCTTCCCTTCTTGAATATTTTAGACATGTTTTGTAGAGTAGAATTAATTTTTAAAGAAAATTAGTGTTTTTCTCACAAATAAAAATAGATTAAGGGAGGAGGAGGGAAGATATGGAGAAGGGAAACAGAGAGAGAGAGAGAGGGAGGGAGATTACTCGAGCACAGAGAAAAATAGAGATAAATAGAAAAACAATATGACAGAGAGAGGTGGAGTCATCACAGAGCTGGGATGTCCCCCTGGAGAGTCTTTTTGTTGGTTTCTGTCATTTTGGGATGGTTTACGGAACTATCAAAGCCACTTTTTACACTTTGTAAATTGTGCCAAGACCGGGACCACTACAGATTCAAGAAGTGACACCAGCACCAACTCTTGGTCCTGCAAATCCTCCCTCCTGCTTTCAATGTTCCCGAAGGTCACCGTCACTGAAAAAAATCCAATTTTTGCCCGATATATGACACGTCTTGCTTTCATGAACCAGGACCACAACTCAGGACTGACACATGATCGGCCTTCCCTGCTCCAGTCCTGTAACTAGTTCTAATCCCCTTTCCTGCCCAGCTCCAAAATCCCAATATTTTTAAAAATCTCCTACTGAAGACCATGTTGGACTTGGTGGGGTCAATGTAGTCCCACGGAGGAATGGGATAGGGCAAAGGGAACACCAGCCCCCTCAACTTCCCAGAGAACTGGCCTAGAAGTGTGCACAGTAGCGGTTCAGGACCACGGACAGCAACAGCTGAGCCAATCCCAGCCCCAGACATAGCCCCAGGCCAAACGTTGAGATCTGGTTTTACTAGTAAGTTGAGGAATTTAAACACTTTGTACTGTGATAGATCATAGGGGAGGGGTTTGGTAGGTGTTCTATAGAGTTAAAATATATCAAGAGTCTATCTCATCATCTCAGTGTTTGATTGTCTTTACACTCTTGCAAAACTAGAGACACTTGCTCCAGACCAGACTTTTCTGGGTTCATACAGTTAATAATAATGAATCTGGGATTCTGATCCATGCCCATCTGTCTCCAACACCATGCTCTTAGCCACGCTTCAGAGGGTCTATATGTGGAGCCCTTTAACATGAAGGAGTCAGCATCATCAATGAGGGGGAGGGTCCCACTGTGGAAATTTCTCAGATGCTGATGTTGTCTGATCTTATATTTTTATATAGTCTACACTAACCCTAAAAAATTATCTTAGAGGGTTAAAAAAAGGCTAAGCAAAAAAGAATAAAAGAGAAGCCAATCCTTTTAAAGGAAAAAAAAAAAAACAAAAAAAACCAAACCTCCCATAGCTCTTCCACCCAAATACAGCCATTTTTCACTCCTGCATATTATCTTTCAGCCCTTATTGACACACTGACATATTTTCCATGGTTGCAATCAAAGCAATTGTAGTATTTGCATTGTAGTTTCGCTTAGTGTCTTATCATAAACCTTCCCCCAGTTGCTATACACTCTCTGTAATGATCATTTTTAATGTCTGTGTAATGTTCTAACAAATGGATACACCATGATTTAGTAAACAACCCCCTAATTGTTGAACATTTAGGTTATTTCCACTTTTTTATTTGGTAGATTGTGCTATGATGAGCATTTTTATGTGAACATCGCATGGGGTAATGGAAAGATCATGGCAGAGAGAGTTAAACCTCAGCTCTGCAGCTACTCTTCAACGTGCTGAGCGAGTCCTCAGAAGGTTCATCTTGAGCAGCAGGGAGAGAGTACTCATCACCAGCATAGGGGGGTGAGGGCTTTTGAGGCAGAAGTGGGAAGCCCAGGGGCAGAGGCAAAAAGCAGGTGGCAGCTGCAGGTGACAAGCTGCAGTAACTTTGCCCCTTGGCCTCCTTGAGCCCAGACGGAGCAGGAGTAGTTCAGCAGAGGAACACACACAAAGGACATGTTGCAACTTTGGTCAAATGTTCTGCCCCCAAGGCCTGATCTGGGCCACAAACATCTAGATCCATCTCCTTTGAAGTGGTAAGAGTATGAGGCGAGAAACCTCCCTGGGCCCTCTGAGTGCGCCACTGTGAGGTTCAAATCTGCAGCCACTGCTGTCCCATTCGGCTCGCTCAGAGCTCTGCCTTCCTTCCTGCAAGCCCAAGAGCACGTCCTATTTCCTCTGCTTTTTGGAGCCACCAACACACCTGTGGGCCCTGACCACACCTATCATTTGGGGCTCCTTCTCTCCAATCTCTCCTGCCTCTTTCTCCCCAAGGACAAGTCCATGGGCCCCTTGAATCTTTTCTGTGGCTCTATGAGAGAAGATACACCTGTAACCAGATTTCTGGAATCTTCTGCAGGGTCAGTTGTTGTCCTTGTTTTTAGAAAGCCTGAATCCCAATGGGATAGTTCCAAACCTCTGAGGTGATCTCTGTGCTCAGCTGAACTCTGGAGGGAGTTCAAAGGAGGCCAATAAGCAGATCGGAGCCAGCTGACCATTCAAGTGATCCCAGCTCTGGGGGATGACTGTTCTCAGGGGAGCTCTAGACTCCTTCATGAGTGTGACCCCTTGTCCACACCTATAGAGGGAGGTCATCCCATAGCACCTACCTGTAAATCTCCACGTTCAATGTTACTTGGGGTGGACAGTGCAGGCAAGGGGAGGATGGACAACCCACCAGAGACCTTCCAGAGAGCAGCTGCCCAGCCCCCACCCTGCCCCACCCTGCTGCCCCTCCTCTATGCAGTTTCTGGCACATGCTGAAATCGGAGGCCGAGCTGGCACAGCCCCGGGGAGCAGGGAGGCCTTGTCAGGGGAAAGTTGCTGACCAGCCCCTTCTCGTTGGCTGTCAGGGATAATCAACATCAGGGCAGCTAATGGGGAACACAAAACCTATTTAAAAGCTACATTTACCACTTGGATGGTTCCATTACAGTGTGCAATATACAGGTGCCTTTCTCTCCAAGTGTCTGTCTCAATGCTTCCATGAGCTGCTGAGGTTAAGGAGTCACTGCCAAAAGCCACCTGAGGAGGACTCTGCTGCCCCACCCATGAGCAGCCTCTCTGCAGGCTCCGGCTGAGAGATTCCCTGGTCCATAGAGCCACCAGAGGAGGAAGGTTCTGGACCTGGCACCATAGGGCACCCTGAGAGCACTTGGTCTCCTGTCTCTCCTCCATGCCTGGGAGGATGTCTCTCTCCCTTCCTGCTATGGTGCCACCTATTGGCTGTGGTACCACCTCTATGCCCTGCCCATGTCTAAGAATCTGCATGTCAATGGCAAGACCAACTGGGTTAAGACCTCAATCTCCCCAGTTCTCCCTTAGGGACCAAATCAGCTTCCCACTGTGGACACACTCTATTCCCATCCCTGGATCAATTGATCTCTCTCTCTCTCTCTCTCTCCCCTCCCCCTCTTCTTTTCCCTCTCCCCTTCCCCCTCCCCACCTCTCGGGCAGAAGAAGAACTGGGGATTCCATTTGATAAGACCGGAGTCCTGTCCTCCCAAGCAGCCCACCCACCTCAGGTTCTATCATTTTTGCTGGTTCCCTGCTCCCAGCATTTAAGCCTTCTTTATCCTTTGAGCCCAAAATGTCTTCATTCACTTCCTCTCAACCAACCACGTGCTGCTCCTCATCTGTGAGCACAGAACACTTATGCTAAGAGGTAAACTCGGGGACTTTGAAGAGAGTCTGTAGTGAGGTCATCAACAGTGACTCTTTGTATTCACTCAATAAATATGTTCTGAGTCCCCGGCAGGTGCTACAGTTGGCTTGACAATGCGGAGTGAGAAAAGCCTGTAGCTGGGTGACACAGGCAGAAACCGAATTGCTACAAAATTACGGACGGGCACCACTGAGGCACACGCTTTGAAGGAAGAGCAGAGGTCTAGCCCTGGGCCGGGGTGGGATCTAGAAGCCCCTAAGGGCAGCATCTGTGCCTATCTTTGCTCCTAATGCCACCGTGTGCAGGACTTGGCACCTGGAACCCTGTGGGGTGCCTAGGAAATGCTTATTGTCATGTCTCCATCACTGCCTCCGTCACCTGCTCCATCCTTTCAGCCTCGCTCATCCTGTAGCGAGATCTAGATCTTCTCTCACCCGAGCAGGTGTCAGTCTGGAAGCAGAGGGGTCTGACCACCTCCCCGCTCCCACTGGAGTGGTGTGGGTACCTTCAGCGAGCTCAAGTAGAAAGCTGGTGCCTGGAGGGAAGGATCCATCAACTCCAGTCGCCCAGGAGGTTCCTACTGTGCAGACCTCCCTTGGTCTGGGCGTGTTGGACCTGGACGTTCTGATGGCCAGTAGGTCCTCCTGTATCTCCCACTTCCAAGAAGTGGAGCAGATGTTTCCTGCCCTTGCAAAGAAGCAAGACGGTTTATACTGAGAGAGTGAGGGTAAAGGAAATGTTCAGATCTGCTAGAAGCCCATGCTTGGGTGGACCTTGGTGGCATGAGAGGAGAACCCATCCTGTAAGGTATCCGGTGCCCTCGCACATTCACACCCTATGGCACCCGCAGTGGCTTTCCCCATCACCTGCTCAATGCTCATCTCTCCATCTTGCACACAACAGGGTCACAGGATAAGCAAAAAGCCTGGCTTCAGCTTCTGCAGGTAAGTAGAGTCTGCAACCACATCAGCATACACCCCCAGACCTGGTGAAAAAGCTGAAACACACAATACTATGGGCCAGGAGATGCAGAGCCAAGTTCAAGTGGCCTTAACTCACCATGTGACCTTAGAAAAGAACTCCCTTAAGCTTCATTTTGCCTCCATGAAAAAAAACAGAGTAGAACTAAGATGGTGACTCAGATGTTTTCCAGGGACCCAAGTGAAGGCTAAAGCCAAGGGAAGGCCAAGGGGCAGCGATGCCAACCAAGGTTGCACCGTTTGTATTTGCTTTGAATACGAAGCTTCTGCAGAAAAATCTCCACTTAGGGAGAAAAAAGTTCAGTGAAACTTTTTGAAAATTCCTGCAGTGATGGTCCCTAAGACCCCTTCCAGCCTTGACATTTCATGATTTATGAGTAAATAAAGCAATGTGTATAAAAGGGACTTGGAACATGGTAGGATGCCACCAACAGACCCCATTATTGCTGCTATGATCTGCCATGCCACATGAGCCCCTGGTCGGTGATGGGCTGGAATCTAGATGAGGCCAGTACCATTTTCTAATCTTCAAGTCAAGGAACCACATGAGGGAGGCTCAGCAGTGATGTAAGCGGATAAAGTAGAAAGAAAGGGAAGGAGAGAGGGCAGGGGGCAGGGAAGGAGGAGGCAGAGATGCAGGGCGGTTCCAGGGAAGGGGGCAACGACCCAGCCCCTGGCCCCCAACTCCATCATTTAGGACCCAGCCCCTGGCCCCCAACTCCATCATTTAGGCCTCACGCTCTGGTTGCCATGGAGACGAGGGAGTGTGGGCCCAGGGTGCTGGTCTCTCCACCAGAGGCAGCTTCCGCTCCTGTTGATTTCATCCATTTTAGGAGGCAGGAGGAGGGGGCTTCGTGCTATTCATGCCCTGTGACCCCCCTGCTGCCTCACGGCCCTCAGAGGCCTCCAGCGCTTCCCTGGGTGGCCAAAGGCCGGGTCCCCTTGGACATAGGTCCTGCGGGCCGCCATGCACAGGCTGGCGGGTGGAGTGAGTGCAGGGAGCAGAGCAGGCAGCCTGAGGAGGGCTGTGCCGAGTGGGCGTGATCCACCCCCCCCCCCCTCGTGAGCAGCAAATGACAGGAGCAGAGTTGGAAGCGGTGGGTATGACAAGCTGCGGTGGAGGGTGGAGCAGAGGGGCCGAGGAGCAGGCGGGAGGCTGCTGGAGGAATTCAAGTGAGAGGAGATGAAGGCCTGGCGACAGGGGAAATGGGCTGGAAGAATGAGCCCCAGCGTTCCCAGGGCGGCAGGAGCTGGATTCGTTCCTTGGATCTGAAACCTCGGAGTCATTAGCACCGCCATCCTCAAGATCTGCTAGTCCAGCTTTTCTCAAAAAACGCCTTCTCTGGAAAACTGACCCCCAAGAGACCCTAGAGGAAAGATGTCCGAGGTCAAGGCCATTCCTACAAGTGCACACAGCCCTGCCCCAGACTCACAAAGGTCATTAGCATGACCAAGGCTCATGGTCAGGCTATCAAGTTTTTTTGTTTGTTTGTTTTTTAATTTTTTAAGTTGTAGATGGACACAATCCCTTTATTTTATTTATTTATTTTTATGTGGTGCTGAGGATCAAAGCCAGTGGCTTACATATGTTAGGCAAGTGTTCTACCGCTCAGCCCCCAGCCCCAGCCCCAGCTGTGAAGTTTTTATCTTCACGGTGTTAGACTCAAGGTTTATTCTCACTGTGAAGAGACTTAACTTGGTTCCACGACACCTGGCATTTTCACCTTGACCTTGGAGCCTCCCCTTCCGCTTTGATACCTGTTTACAGCTTCTGGAATCTTAGGGAATTACCAATCAAGTCAAATACACCTCATGCAGAGCACAGTGGTAGGGGAAGAATCAGGAAGCCGGGCTGTGCCTGTCGTCACCGGATCTGTGACTCAGAAGTCCCACCGCTGCTGATCAGGTCTCAGGAACCGGCACCTGATGTGCCAATGGCTTTGCGCGTGAAGACATTCTAAGATTTGAAAGAATGGAAGTATCTCAAGGTTCAAAGACAGGGAATGGCTGAGGAAATCCTCGGTGGAACTTTTCATGAGAGGATTATTAATGTTAGGTACTTACGTGGGAAATCATTTCAGATTAAATATATTATTTCACTGTTGTTCTTACAAATGTGTGTGTGTGGAGGAAAACAAAGATAAGAAGGAAACACATAGCTTTTTTTTTTTTTGTTTTATAAGGAAGAAGTTTCTCTGAGAGGTGAATAAAAGTTCTAGACACAGAAATAAACAGCTCCACCTGCCATAGGTAGCAACTGGCTGAACGTCAGTCTTCTGGGAGCCCAGTCAGGTGGAGTCAGGTCCCCCACATCTCATTCCCTGCAGGCATCTGAGTATCTAAACCTGTGGGGCTTAACCCCAGGGTCCCTGTGGGAGTTCAGGCCCTAATGGGACCTATTCACACATCTCCCCCTCTGACACCCTCATCTCTCCTTCTCAACTTCAGCCAGCCTAAGGGAGCTTGGGAGGAAGAATAGCTGGGGCATATAAAGGGTGGAACTTGACTCAGAATAGGTCCTCTGGGAGATTCCTACCTTGCTGTTTGTCTTTCTCCCTTAGCTATGTATTGAACTCGCCTGAAAGACTTTCAAAAAATACAGATATAGAGGTCAGATATTCTGATTTAACAGGTCTGAGATGTAGCCTGGTACTGGAGTTTCCAAGAGCCTGGGGGATTCGTGTGTGCGTCCAGGGCTGAGGGTGCTGGCAGAGGCCACAAGTGAACTCACGCTGAGGTTGACAACCCAGAGGTGCCCGTCACTGCACAGGGGCTCTGCTTGAAGTGGGCACCAAATGCTGCAGGGCCCCGAGCGGGCGCTTCCTGGAGTCCACCAGCCTGGGAGATGGGAAGATGGTCCGTGGGAGGGGAGCATTCATCTCAGGCCTTTGGGGTGACCCATTCAGGAAGCTCACAGGTCAAGCAGATGGCTGGTCCCCAGGGATGAGAGGCCAGGGCTCCCGCAACCTTCGGGTTTGGGAGAGACCACACTGTCCCTGAGGGCTCTCCTGCCAGCGTATTGCAAATGAAGACATTGCCGCTCGCCAAGTGGACGGTTTGCAGGACTAAATGACTTAATATTTTTGGAGCAGAAGGAACAAAACCGCCGCAAGACACCGTTGTTTCCCGCTGTAATTGATGGCGCTCACTCTTTTCTGCCTGTAAAGCACAAGCTGCAGCTATTTTTCTTTTTTTAACCAAACACCGCTGAATGGGAAACATCGATTTTTTTTAAACTGGGTTTCAAACTGAGAAATGTCTTGATCCCACAAGTCAATCACCTCCAGTGCCATAGTAACCCCCATTCCCGCCATTGTACAACTGACAAGGGGCTGATTTCCCACGCTGAGCTGCCCCCTCCCCCTCCTCCCACATCACCAGGCAGAGGGGGGGCTCTCGCCCCTCCCTCTCCTGGCTCCTGCCCCCTCCCGCAGCAGTGACTGTCACAAGGAGAGGGAACTTCTGGATCTTCTTCAGAAGGGCTCCTGAGGACCATCCCTGCCCACTCTGGGAGGGTCCAAAGAGTCCTTCTCTGCCCTTCTGACCATGCCCATGCTTTGAACACACCCTGTCCCAGGCAAGGAAGGCCTCTACTCCATTGAGTCACTTGCAATCACTGAATACAGTTGTGCTGGTTGCTCACTGAGCAACTCTAGAGATCATGCTCCCATCAGAGTACTGCTCGCCTGCTTCAGGAAACTCGTCTATGACACCCCCGCCACCCGCAGGCCAGGTCCAAGCTGAATGCACCCCAAGTGCCCTGTCCCACCCTCCCCTCTAGTCACTCAGGCTTTGTCCTCCTTGTCACTAGCTCTGGCTTCACTAGATTCACTTCCCTTTTCTGAGGACCTCTGTCCCCTCTGGTCATGTCCTTTCACTCTCCAGGGGCTGTGCTCCCTCCCTCCTCTGCAAACTCTCCTCCTGCTTGAGCTCCCAGCCAGAGCGTCACCTCCTCCTGGAAGCCTTCCCTGACCTCCTGCACCCCTGCCCTGGGCTCTGTGGCACCTTTTGCTTCTTGGCTCCCCTGGGAACCGCTGCCCTGTTCTTACTTCTTTATGTCATTAACTTTTAATCCAGAGACAGAGCCTGGGTCACATGCCCACACCCCAGCTGCAAGGGAACCTGGCCAGAGAGGATGTGGTGTTTTCATTTTTCTGAGTGGGAAATGGGGGCATTCCTAGAAATGGGGTACATGTGGTTGGGAATTAAAAAGAATGGGAAACATCCACAAGAGTGACCAAATCAATAAGTCCAAGGCCTCTCATCCCTGGGGACCAGCCAGGGGATAACTGAGCAGATACAGGCCCTAATTCGGTAGGAGGGAAATTTGCCTCAGTTTCCTCATCTGCAAAAGGAAACATGCTATTCTCCCAGTTCCCTCTGACATTAACACTCATCGGCCCTGGCACTGGGTTGTCTATCCATCCTAAACAAGGGCACAATCTGATCCAAGGAGGCGCTTCCAAAAGTTGTTATAGGAGTCAGGATAACCAAGGTTATGCCACAGTTAACCCCCAGATCTTGAGGGTTTAGCATCTCAGAGGAGAGTGCTACAATTAGGAGGGGCTTTGCTACCTAGTAAAGAAAGTGCTCTTCCATCTACTTCTGTTGGTCCTTTCTTTTTGGCTCACAGGGAGCAGAGCTGCCTTGAACTCTGCTGAAGGATATATACTCTTATTCATCCATTCATTCCTGAAATATATTTAGGAGGCTGGGGGTGTGGCCCAGTGGTTATAGTACTTGCTTAGCATGCTATATTGGGTTTGATCCCCAAAACTTCCCAAAATAATCTTTTTGGAGATCCACTATGTATCAGGTACTGTGCTAGACAGTACCTGGGATTGACACAGGGGATTGACTGAGGCTAAACAAGACAGAAAACGTTCCTGCCCTCTTTGGGCTTATATTCTAGTGGTAATGGAATAGAATAAATAAGTGAATCAATAACCAATCAAGATGCTTCCAGGTGGCCACAATGCTTTAAAGACAGAATGCTGAGACAGTACCTGGGGGGCACTGTAGCTGCAATGCTCAGGGAAGACCACTCTAAGATGACATCTAAACTAAAGCCTGAACAAGGAAGAGCAAGACAGGCAGAGGGCAAAGGGCAGAGGGCAGAGGGCAGAGGCAGGCAGGAGGACTGCAGCAGGAAACAGTACAGCCAGTAAGAGACAAGGTCAGAGAAAGGCGTGGTCTTTAATCCACAGCCAGGAATCTGCATTTGCTTCTGAGTGTAAGCAGGTGAACGGATGGACTCTAAAGAAGAAAGTGACATGATGTGATTTGATCCCAGATTGTCAGGGGAGCCAGGGTATAACTGAGCAGATACAGGCCCTAATTCGGTAGGAGGGATATAACCAGCTGAGTCTTGGCACCAGTGGCCACTGCAGATGGTAGGCCTTGCTGGAGCCACAGAGGGAGTGCTCACAACAGGACCTGGTGCACCATCTTGTCTGTGATCTTAGAGGGGAGTCCTCCAGTGAGAGTAGGGTAGACTACCCAGGGTGACAAGTCAAACCCCAGAGATGTTAGCAGTTATTCTTCCTCACACGCATGTGCCTGCTCCTCCAGGTCACTCAGGGAAGGCTCCACCCTCTGTCACCCACCCTCCCCTCCTCTCCTCTCCTGCCATTGGCCATACTTGCCACATGCTCCCCGCAGCTGCAGAAAAGCTGGGAAGGGTGGCCCTCTGTGTGCTCAGAGGGAAAGAACAGGACATGTGCAAGCTCCAGCAGTGTCTGCCACGAGCCGGAAATCAGACGGGATTAGAGACCAAAGAATGACCCACAGAGGAGTAGAGTGACTTCTTCACTGGAATGTCCAGTGTGGCTTGGGGGCAGCACCATTTGTTAGGATGCGTGTGCATGTGGTTGGGGCACACTGGGAGGGACTAGGCACCCAGGTATGGAGGGTCATTCAGTCTCCAAATGCCAGGAAGGTGGACAAACCTCCAGCACCCACCCCCACCAGGCTGTGTTTGTCTTGCCCTTTGCTGAGGTCTGTGAGGTGCTGGCACATGTAGAGAACTGGGCAAACTTTTTTTGCATTGTAATGTGATCTTTTTATCCCACATTTGTAATGCATACAGTTTTACTCTGATAACGTTATCATTTTTCAATAATAATCATAGCTACACTTTTATAAGTACTCGCTAAACACTTCATATATCACAGGTAAATTAATCCTCACCACAATCTTTTCATGTAGATACTATTGTTATCTTTTTTTGCATGTGGGGACACTGAGTCACAGAGGGATTAAATAACTCATCTAGCAGTTAAAAGTGGAAGCCTTAGGATTTGAACCAGATGGCCTAGCCCTGAAGCCCTGTTCTTCAAATTCAGACCACTCTGCCTTTGATAAGAGAGTGTGCCCCCAAAAAGCTGGCTTAAGAGCTGTCCCCAGAAGGAGCCAGAAGAGAACAGCAGATCTTCCGTGGCCACATTCTGAACTGGTGACTCACTGCAGAGGAGGGAGAGCCTTCCCACACGCACACAGCAGAGTCCAACCTGATTGAGGCAGGTAAACAGTGGGCCTCCGGGTCCTTGAAAACAGCCATTGATGGACTAAGCCCAGAGCCAAAGCAAACAGTTTGGAAGCTCTTATTTCTCTGCATTTTTTTTTTCTAATTCATCTTGGCTTGTCATATTTTTTTTTCCAACAAATATTTTTTAACATCTCCTACAAAGATGATACTCAGCCGAGACTCTCAAGGAAAATAAGGAAAGAAAACGAGGAGTATAAGCCTGATCTTTCCAAAGAGCCATCTTGCCAGGGAAAGCAAACAGCATCCCACGACAGGTTCCAGCATCTAAAGGGAAGAAGAGATGCACCACAGTTCTAGGCAGGAAGAGGTTCAACCATGGGCAAGACGAGGGGCACCTTTGGAGGTGCAGAAGGGACAGAAGCAGGTGGGGTGTCGTGAGCCCAGTGAGCTAGAAAGACCCCCAGCAGGAGGATTTGAACCAGGTTTTGAAGGAGGCAACAAAGACCAGACTAAGCTGACACTGGGATGCCCTGGGCACCAAGTCCAGGGGACTCTGCCAGCTTTGCTTGGGTTGGGGCCCATGGGACAAAGTGAATACCAGGATCTTGCCCTCAGGGAGGCTCCCACCGTGGGATGTCAGAAAGTTCTCAGGAAAGCAAGTGAAGAAAGAAGAACTGGGAACGGGCGAGAGACAGGGAAGCAAGACGGAAGGTGGATTTTGTGGGGCCACAGGCTCTTCTGAGCCCATTTCTGCATCCTGTAGGAACAGTCTGCGGGTCTCAGGGAAGCCACGCTCAGCTCCCTGGCAACCTGAGCATGCGCAAAAGCCCCTATGGCAGTGCTTAGGACAGGAACAAAACTGATTTTAATTTCATTAATTACGACTTTGAGATTGTCACCTACTCTTTGAAAAATGTCTCTCTCTCTCTCTCTCTCTCTCTCTCTCTCTCTCTCTCTCTTTCTCTCTCTCTCACACACACACATGCCTCTCTCTCTCTCTCTCTCTCTCTTTCTCTCTCTCTCACACACACACACATACCTCTCTCTCTCTCTCTCTCTCTCTCTTTCTCTCTCTCTCTCTCACACACACACACACACACACAAATCCAACAAAACAATAAGTAACAAAAAGCCTACACATTTCCGTGCTGCATGAGTCAGAGCCCCCAACCCTCTCTGATTTTAAGAACATAAATGGAGAGAAGTGACTTGAGAGCTCACAGAAATTCAAAGAAAGCCAGAGAGCTGGTCTTCTGCTCTGTCGGCAATAACAGCCGAATCGTAGGGCCATGGTCTCACTCCCCCCGAGGATGGGCACCTAGACTGGAGCACAGAATGCCATCCCCTCTTAAGACTCACTGCTGCCTCTAGAGCCCCAATGGGCCTCCCAGCACCCTCCACCCCTTGGTCAAGGGTTGGGATTCCACATGGCTCCTCCTTCCTCAGGCTGCTGCCTTCTGACCTGAAGCCTCTCCACAGATGCAGCTGATTGGAGGAGCCCAGGTCACATGCTCCCCGGTGTCTGCCGGAGAGGCTGGGAAGGTGAGCTCTGACTCCTGTCTTGGGATGGAGACTGTCGCAGGGGGAATGACTCCCAGGGCAGCCAGGGCAGACATTCTGTTGGTTAGGAAAGTCTCAGTGTGTGCGGATTATCCCAGTCGAATGATTAATAGCACTCTTTTTCACTCTCAAAAAGCATTTTGGTTTGGATCATCAATTATATAGACACCCTAATAATTCTCAATAATAATTCTTGGGTTCAATTACCAGGAATGTCCTGCTTTTTCTCTTTTCCCTGTCTTCCCCTCCCCCACCCAAAAATCACATCCTGATTTTGCCAAAAGAACCTTCCTCCCACTGCAAAGCAAAAGGGAAGCTCCTCTGGCCGTGCTCAGGGAAAGCCTGGCACAGGCAACTCCAGAGCCCTCTCCAGCCCAAGAGAGGAGCTCTTCCTCCTGAGGAGTAGCCCAGGGGACATTCAGAGGGGCAGCGGAAAAGGTGAGAGTGGGGGACTAGTTCACGGGAGTTCCAGGTTGGGGCCAGCCCTTGGAAGGCCTGGAATGTCAAGGAAGGCTTTGGGCTTTATCTCTGGGAAGCAGACATTTGGAAGGTCTATGAACTGGGAAGAAACCTGTCAGTCCAGTGTACTTGAGAGATCAAGGACCAGAGAGGCGTTTAAACCGTGGCCTGTCGATGGAACTTGGGATAGAATAGGAAGTTACTTAACCTCCTCTGCACCTCAAATTTCTCATTTATAAGACAAAGACACCGAAAGCCTCCTCCTGAGATTCCTGTGAGATGAATTAAAATGTAAAGTCATTGCACAGGATACAGACCCACAGTAGGTACTCAACACATGTTAGCAAAGCAAGCTAATATCATAGGGAGGGTCACATTGCAAATGTATGGAGAGCAGCAGGGGCACCAGGAGACAGGGTGCAAGAAGGGAGGACAGAGAAGAGGCCCCTGGGTGGGAGGGACCTCATGGGATCTGAGGGAGGGGGCAGAGTCAGGCTGACAGCCAGCTCTGCCTGGGTAACTGGCAGGGCAGCTATGGTGGCACCGTCCAAGTGCAGGGTAATGGCTGGGAGCTGGTTTAGAGAAGCGTAGATTCTGCTGTTAGTGGGTGGAGTATTCTACAGACATCTGTCTCATGGTGTTGTTCCAACCTTCTGTTTTCTTGTGATCTTCTGCCTGGTTGTTACATTCATGATGTTTCCTTCTACTCTGCAGGTACTGTTGAATTGACTAGTTCCCTCTCCAGTCCTATCAGGTTTTGCTTCACATATTTTAGGGCACATAAACTTATCATTGCTATGTGTTTCATCACCATAAAATATGTTCTCCTTTGTCTCTCGTGCAACTTTTGTCCTAAAGTCTATCTGTCTGATATCAGCACAGTGCCCCCAGCTCTGTTTTTGTTATTCTTTGTATCTTTCTTTTATCCTTTGACTCTTAATCTATTTGTATCTTTGACTCTAAACATGTCTCTGGTAGACAGTATACAGTTGGATTATACTTTTTAAATATATTTTGACAACCATGTCCTTTTTATTAGAATGTTTTGTCCATTCACATTTAATACAATTGCTGATAAAATAGGATTTCACCTGTCATTTGCTATTTGTTTTCTGTATGTCATAATTTTTGTTATCTCTTTTCCTCTTTCCTTCCATTATCACCTTCATTTATGATAAATAGATATTTTTCTAGTATACTACTTTAATTCCCTGTTAATTCTTTTGCCATATATTTGTATATATTTCTTTAGTGGTTATCATGGGGTTTAGAATTAATCTCTTCATTTAAAACAATTTGATTTGGATTAATAATAACTTAATTTCAGCAACATGAAAAAAACTTTGTTCCACTCTATCTTCTCCTTTGCTGTAGAGTCACATAAATTAGGTCTTTATGCATTATAAGCTAATTCTCTCTTTCTAAGACTGAATAATCTTAGTTGATTTATCTTCAAGTTCGCTATCCTTTATTCTTCCAGCTGAAATCCGTTAATGTGTTTGTCTAGAGAATTTTTCATTTCAGTTATTGGGCTTTTCAACTCCAGAATTTCTCTCTTTTTATTGATATTCTCTATTTGGCCAGCATTTTTTTCTCAAACTTTCCTTATTTGGATGTATTTTCTCTTAGCTCTTTGAATATTTTATAACAATTTAAAGTATTTGTTAGTAAGTCCAGGGCTCCTGAGGAAAAATTTCTGATGACTGCTTTTTTTTTTCTGTGTATGGGCCATACTTCCCTGTTTCTTCACATTTCATCATTTTGTTGTTGTTGTTGTTGAAAGCTAAGCATTTTAAATAACCTAAGGGGGCAACTCTGTCAATTAGGTTCCCCCTTCTGTGAGTTTGTTGCTGCTGATGATTTTGTGGTATTACATATGGCTTTTCGGAGCTCATTCTGTAGTGTGTACATTTTGTTGGGTGAACTGCAGAGGTCTCTGCTCAGTTAGCAGAGTGGTTATCTAGTGATTCAGTAGATATTTTCTCCCAGTGCCTTCAACCAATGCCAACGAGTTCCATACCCTTGCTAAGGGGTTGACTGTGTGGTGGGGGCATACCTTCAAAGCTCTTTATGGCTCTGCCTAAACCTTCACTTCCTACATGTGCCGAGCAAGGTCACCCAGGGGTGGGAGATTAGGGCCTCCTCGGGTCTTTCTGGGCTATGTGTGTTCATGTGGCTCTCTGAAGCCCCATGAATTTGTCAGAGCTTTTCAAAGCCCTTTATGAACATCTCATTCATCAGAGTTGGGTTTTTAGCTAGTCTCTTGTTTGCCTCAACAGATGTCACTACCTCAGATAACTATGATGTTAACAAATTGCCCATGATTACTTTTGACAAATGATGTGTGGATAGAATTCTCACTGAGCGAGATTCTTGTCATGTCAAATAAAGACAAGCCCCACAGTGGGAGCCAGACAGGTCCAAAAATGACAATTCTCTGGGGATGAAACTTTTGGGGGTACCCCAGCCCTTTCCCCCCCATCCAGTGATGGCTGCTCTACTGATTTTCACAGCTGCTGTGACTGCCAGGCTGCTGGTTTGTAAGTCTGCGGCAGATCTGGGGACATAGGAATGGAAATAAAGATAAGTTAGAATGCCGCAGAGCTCCCCGTTCTTACCGAGACCAAGCCATTTCTCTTGAATAAATATTCCTTGAATGGCCGTGTGCCTTTGCTTAATTTCCAGAGTCCCGAGAATGTTTATTCTGGCCGTTTCCCCAGCGTTCTCACTCTTTTTATGGGAGAGTATATTTTTAGAGGTTCCTATTCCACCACCTTGGAAGTGCTTCCTTCCCTTGTGGGGTTTCAACAGGGGCTCAGCGTGGTCAGATCTTCATTTCATGAGGATCTGTCTGGACTCAGAATTGAGAACAGAGTAGAGGGATGAGACAGGGGGCAAGAAGGCAGTGTGGAGACTCTGGCTGGAAGACACAGTGGCCATCAGAACCAGGACAGCAGACACAGCATGCTGTGAGCAGGTGGGTCAGTCCAGGGGACTCTCTCTCTCTCTCTTTCTCTCTCTCTCTCTCCCTCCCCCTCCCTCCCTCCCTCTCTCCCTCCCCACCCCCCTCAGACAGGGTCTTGCCAAGTTGCCAGGTTGGCCTTGAACTCCTATTCCTCCTGCCTCTGTCTCACGAGGCGAGGCGTGGTGATGACAGGCACGTGCTGCCGTGCCCCACTTTTAAGGTGCTTTGAGGAGCTCATGCTCTACCAGCTGAGCCAGCCGGGCGCTTAGAAGGTAAAGACTAATTTCTTTCCCCTGCCACAGGCAGTCAGGCAGGGGCTGAAATGGGGCCCACGCTCCATCAGACAAGCTGGCCCACAGGGGATCAGCCCAGGCTCTGAGAGGAAGCGCATCTGAGCTGCTCAAGAGGTCTTTGTGAGAGTGGCGTCCTGAGACCCTCGGTGGAGTGTGAAGCGGGGCCTGGGGAGGGGCAGCGAGGGCTGGCACGGGGCAATGGGGGCCAGGGGGCCTCGTGACAGCTGCGGGGTGACCAGAGCCTGCCTCCTGAGGTCCTCCCAGAGCCCTGCTCTGCTCTGCTCTGGCCTTCCCTGATCCTCCAAGAGGCTGCTCCAGTGTGCCCCGTGCTCCCAGCAAGCCCAGTGGAGAGGCCGGGTGAGGGGTGAAGTGGCTTCTTTCTTCTTGGTTCCTTTCTCTCCCAAGCAATTCCATGAACAAGCTTTTGTAAGTCCCAGATGTTCCCGCCTTTGTTCGGATTTAATCCTCCCTATTTATCCCCCTCTGCTACCTGTTTATTGTGTTCCATCTCGCTCTGGGAGCCGGCTCGGCGGCTCTGCCACGACTGATCTTATCTGCACTCCTCCAGCACAATCGTGCCCGGGCCTTGTCATCCAGCGCCCGTATGAAAGGGCCCAAGAAGGAGAAGAATTAAAACCAGCACCACCAGGAACAGCAAACCCAAAGAGATTTAAAAATAAACATAAAAGCCGCTTCGGGCTGTTCAGAGGTGCTCACAAAGCCCTCGAGCAGAGACACAATGGTGCCGGATTCTCGCTCTCGAAGCCCCTTCCCCCTGCAGCTGGAAACGGGTGGCCTTGGCTCTCCACTGCTGCCTTGAAGAGGGAGCTGTGACCAAGCCAGAGCCAGGAGGACAATGACCCCAAATCCAGGAATGGCTGATGGGGACCTGATGGGGACACTGAAGCCAGCAGGGGGAAGCAGCCACCTGGTGGGGCAGGCTCAGGAAGGGCGGGGCACCAAGCTCTCTGATTCCCTGACCTCCTCCCCCTACTCCGCTCTGCTGCAGGTGTGAGGCTTGCAAAATGCAGGCCGAGAGAGTCACAGCAACCGAGAGGAAAAGAAACCAAAGGAAAACAGACGCTGGTCCTGGTTGCCCTCACCAAAGGGACATCCACGGAGACCCACCAATCGAACTAGGTGTCCTCTAACCTGGGCCTCCGAGGACACCCCTAACTGGGACATCAGGGCCTCCCAGTCCCACCTTGGGAGGAAGGACAGACAGGAACTGAGGGCAGACAGGGTCCGGGTTTTTCCATGTATTCTACATCCATGGGATTCCATAAGCCACAGGTTGGGACAAAACCTTGGGGACAAGTCACACTCAAATCCCACACCGTGCAAGGGAGGTCTAAGGGAGTCTCCTAATCCACACCCTTTCTCCACCTTACAAGTCCCACTTCAGCCGTGGGTGGGAGAGAAATGGGACTTCAAGTGGGCCTAGGGCCACTTCCATCCCACAAGTAACTTTCAGTAACTCTCTGAGCTCCAGCCCCCTTAAGCCTCGCAGCAATCTTCAAGGTCGATATTGTTTTCTTTGTTGTAGAGCTGAATTCAAGACTCTGAGAGGTCACTCAAGTTGCCCAAGATCAAGGAGCTAGAGGTTCTAAATTTGGTCCCAGGTCTAATGGGTCCAAAGCCAGAGCATGCCCAGGAAATCTCCAATGCATCAAGGTCCCGCTAACTGACCTGCAGGGACTGTCCTTTTTGGACACCTGGGTTAGACCAGCCCTGGGCCTGCACTGCTGGGGGCGGGGAGGAGGGACACAGGCGCTGCTGCATTCTGCATGCGTCCCTGCGGCCACCACAATGGCTGCGCCTTGGCATCGCAGGATTGACATCAATCCTCATTCAAATCAAACTCCTTCTGAAACATGCTCCAGTGGAGTGGAATTTTCTGCTAAATAAGGTGTTATTAACCCAGCTCCCGGTTCCTGGGGCCCAGGCTGAGCTCAGCAGCCGCGGCAGCCGCTCCATGCTGATGAACCCACTTAAATACCGATTAATAGGCATTGCGGCGCTGGCCCCGGCAGGCCCCGCGACCCCCGGGCTCCTCGAGGCTCCTCGGGCCGTGGAGCCTGGAATCTTGGGCTCATCACTCTGACTCTCATTCCGGCCCCATCACTGAGTTGTGATTGGGAGCTCTGAGAGCTGAGGATGAGGAGATGGAGGGGGGATAAAAATTCAATTTCTATTTTCGCAGCCCTTCATTTTCCAGATCTTCTGCTCAAATGCTCTCCACCATCACCCCAACACCACATAGGGTGGGGAGGCTCCTGCCACTGGAAGGGTGACATGAGCAGGCACCCAGACTTAGGGAAGGAGAAGAGCCCAGCAAAAAGCCATTCTAGTTCTTGTATGGCTCAAAACATGCTTCAATGCCCCAAATCCAATCATTTCAGCCATATACAAGTTCAGTTGATATAATTTTCAGAGTTAAAGCTTTTACAGCTGAGAGAGCCCTAGAGAGTCGCTGGTCCAAGCTCATTTTACAGCTGAGGAAACTCAGGACCAGAGAGGGAAAAGTTCATGCCCAAGGTCACACAGCCAGTAAGTAGCAAAACCAAGGCTCCCACCCAGCTCTCCCAATTCCCTCTGCCATGAGCACTCCGCTATTCTTGTTTCTCTCCTTTCCAACACTACAAAAGCATCATCGATAGCCAGAAAGTAACAACCACATTTACATGATCTCCCCATCTACAGATTGCAATGGATATCATATTGTTCCTAAGTGGTAATGTATTAAATGAGATCAGAGAACATAAAAATAGATTTCTTATCTATGATAAATAAAAACATACCATACTTATTTATCTGTCTCTTAGACAAGTGCTTTCTGGTCATCTGCCATGCATCAGGCCTTGTGCCCAGTATGGGATCTACAGGGACAAAGGAAAAGGAGATGGTTCCTAGACTCAGGGAGGGGGAGATGGAACACACACACACACACACACACACACGCACGCACACACACACACACAATTGCAAACCATGCTAGACAAATATGCCCCATGAAGAGAAAGCAAAGGGCCAGCAAAGAACCACGGTAGGTGAGCAGGTGGGTGGTGGGGTGGACTTCTTTATGGAAGGCTTCTCTGAGGAGGTGACATTCAAGCCGAGACCCACAGGATGAGAAAAGGCCAGCCATGCAAGCGGACGAGAAGGAGCAATCCAAGCAGAAGGACTCAGACTTAGATTTCCTATCGTGGGCAATGAGGTGAAAATAGTTTTAAATTAATATAAGCCTATTATACTAGAGACAGGAAAGCAATCCCATTTCCTCACCTAACTGCTCTGCTCCTGGGAGATGGTGCCTATTGATCAGTCTTTCTGTGGTGCTTGTCCATATTTTTGTGTCATTTGCTCAATGTGTGGCAGAGAAGGGCCCCTTCAGAGGTTCAAGGAGATTGCTGTTTCCCAGGACAGGGATCCCCAGAACTGCTTCTTGCAGAGACTCCTTGTCTTCTCCGCTGTGAGACTTGGGCAGGGCACTTCCTCTGTGAGCCTGTTTCTTCCCTCGCATAATTGAGGACTGTTACCCCAACCCTGGAGCTCTGTTGTGAGGTGTAACCGAAATCCTGTGTGTGAAGGACCTGGCACAGTGTCTGACACCGGGTCAGTGTTCGTGTTAGCACTTACGATGATGAATTCATCCGTACACATGAAACCGCCTTGTACATGAAAAGGTATTGGCTGACTTTTCTTTCCGTGCACATTGCGGCAGAGAGCAGAACAGAGCTCTTGGTGAACTGGTCCTGACAAGTAAAGCAGACTTATGTTGGGGGGTAGGGAGTGCCTAGGAGCTGGGGCCAGAGATGAGACCTTTCAAACTGGGGCTGGAATCCCAGGGAGAGAGTCAGCCCTGGGAGAGATTGATAGAGCAAGCTTTAGAGAAGAAGAAAGGGCCAAAAAGAGGGAGGCCAGAGACTGGCCGGCAAAACCCAGTTGGGCTACTACTCAGGACTCCAGCAAGAGCAAACAGAAACCAGAGATCCTGGTCCTGATGGAGAAATCCAAACAGGGCCTTATTTAGGACCTGGGGAGCACCAAAGATACTAGAAAGCTCCAGGCTGGCTGGCTGGCAAGTGCCCCCCTGCCCCAAGGGTCAGTCAGCATCTGGATGCATCCAAGAATTGAGCTGGAACCTGTCCTCTTGACCTACCTGGGACACTTTCACATCTATGAAGAAACAACCGTATCCTGCAAGTAGACTTGGGGTTCAGCTAGGAGATCCTCAAAGATATTCATTTGCTTGGACACGTTTCTTTCAGTTCTCCCCCATGGAATGATCTCAGATTTCATCTTCGTCCTCCCCGCTCTCCAGCTTCCCAACTTGGTCCATAGCATTTCCCAAACCCTGCCTGGCACCCACCCTGACTGCCTCCCGACATCTTGGCTTGCCAGAAACTTTGGCAATTATCACCTCTGTTTCCCTGACCTCAGCCAGATCCAGCCTGAAATGCTTCGAAGGAGGAGCTGCTCTCTTGAAGTCAAGTGCAAGGAAGAATTTCCGCATGAACTAATTGACCAGAGCAGAATTTCTTAGTGGTCCCTGCACCCGACCATCTTGGCCAGCCCCTAAGCTCTGGAGCTCCTTGGAACTATTTGAGAATTGCTGCTTTGATCTAATGCCCTCATTCTACCCCCAGGGAAACTAAGTCCCAAAATCATAGCTCTAGCCTAGATTCCATGTTCGGTCTTGGCTTGAACACAACAAGGACAGAGAGTCAACTAGGGAGCCCTCTGTCTTCACAGGGGGCTGCCCATCTTCCTCCTGCCTCTGCCTCTGAACACCCCAAAGCTAGATCCCCTCACGGCCCCTCCCTAGACCAGCTAGTGCATGTGTCAGCTTGGCAGTGAGAAGCCAGATGCTGCCTTAGCACACCATCTGGGGAGACTGAACGATGAATCACCGTCTGGCTGGTCACCTTTTATACCCCAGATCAACTCTGTCTCCTTTTCTGATCTGCTCCATGGCACGGGCATTTGAACTGGCTGCTGAGTTCAGCCAATGGGAGTCCTGCTCTTGGGAGGAAGAGAGAGGTCAGGTCACTTCGTCTCTGCTCCCTTTCTGCTCTAGCACCGTGTCTCTGGCAGTAGCTGCTCTGTCTGTGGCTACCTCTTCCTAGACCTCCTCCACCTCTCCGTCGCGCTGAGCCCTGGCAACACCATTGCTTCCCTTTGCCTCTTCAGCCCCAGGAGTGGGTCAGCTCTGCTGCTGTGGCTCTCTGGGTCATCCTTGTTGGCTCCTTTTAAATCTCCCTACACCCCCATCAGCAGCCCCTGCAGTTCCCTCCCTTCACTCAAATCATCTGATACTAATTCTATTTCTTGCCAGGCACAGAATGGTGCTGTATTCCCCCGACCCAATGTCTAGGGTTTGTCCATCCAGGTTGCAGGCTGTCCCTCAGATCCAAGACCTTGTCCAAGTCCTCGGGACTGGGCGTCTTGGAGATATAGGGTCCCCTGCCCCATCTCTGCCTCCTGGACCAGCACGTCCTCCTAGGTAGCACCAGTCTTGCTGCCCAGCCACTTCCCAGTCCTGGCCTTGCCCTAAATGAGAGGCTTCTCTGGTTATCAGAGGAACCTGGGAGCAGGGCTGCATCTGTCTGATGCCCCACTCCTCTCTCCAGCTCACTTTGGGGCAGGGCTCTGCCTGGGCTTCCCTCTATCGGCCTCGAGGCCTCAGTCGATCCTTCAGCAAAGGCCTCTTTCTGCACTGCAGGGCCAGCAGAACAGGCTCCTGCCCTCAGGAAACTCCCGGGAAAGGAGAAGGCCTATTCGCAGCCCCTCACCATGCAGGAAGACCAGCGAGCCACAGGAGCAGGCCCAGGGCACTGTGTGCAGCCTGGACAGTTTAGAGGCAGCTTCCTGCAGAGGTGATGTCTCTGCTGAGGCTCTCAGACCCCGAGTGCCCTGGACGTTATGCAGGGCCTGGTGATGCATCGGCCATGGAAGCCAAGGTAAGGGGACACATCAAGGTGGCTCTCGGATTCTGACCTGGTATTTAGGAGAATGGATGGGAGAAGTGCCAATCCCCAAGGAAGCTGATGTAGGGAGCAACCTGGGAATGGACAGTGACAAAGGATTCATTTTTTGAGTGCCTGGGGAATGTCCATGTGAGGGCACCTTGTGGGTGGAGAACTTGGGGCCCAGGCAGAGAGTCAGCCGTCGAGACCCCACTGTAAAAGCCAACAAAAAAGAAGAAGATACACCCCTGAGGGAGGAAGGAAGGCTGGGAACTGAGCTGACGGGGCACCAGCATTTAAGGAAGAAGGTTCTGGAAGGAAGAATGAGATGAAGTGGTCAGAGATGTGCAAGGAAAACCAGGCGAGTGTGGTGTATGGAAGCCAAGGGCAGCAATGGCATCCAGGAGGGGTGGCCAGTGCGGAAAGAGGAGCCCGGCTGAGGAGTTAGTTCAACGTGGAATCTAGGCCGGCTCTGCAGCCTGGACTTGGACTCTGCTCTTCCGCTCACTAGACATGACCTTGGAAAAGGCAGGTGGCCTCTGAGCCCCAATTCCTACTCTATAAAAAAGGAAAGAATGCTGGTGCCGGCCTCCTAAGGATGGTTGCCCTTGAAACATTCAGTGAAGGACAGCTACCTCGGAGTTGGAATCCACGCGGCGAGGGCTCAGGAGCACTCAAGAGAAGATCCTTCCTACAGAGGATGCTAAACCACGGGCGGTCTAGTCTCAGAGAGAAGATGACAGCCATCACTGGATCCCAGAGAGCAGGTGCTGCCTACAGAGACTCAGAGGGTGAGAGCAAGAGTCCAGCAGAAGCTGCTGCTGGGAGTGTGTTTGGGCAGCTGCCAGCATGGAAGCTTCCAGGGCTCAAGAGAGACCTGGATGGATAAGTGGAAGAACAGGAAGAGGGAACAGCCTGAGCAAAGGCCCAGAGGAAGGACTCTCACCTTCAGGAGAGACTCTGGGGGCTCCCTGCTGCCCTCTGGTGCCAAGCTCAAGGGTAAATAGCCCCCCAGGACTGGGGTCGATTCACAGCAGCCCCAGCTCCCAGCCCCACACCCCAACCCAGGGACATGATCATTAGGTGATTATATTTTTAAGGCCCAAATTGTTTTATTTGTTTCTCCGCCAGCTTTCATGAGGCCATCAGTCATTCCCCACACAGATAACATTTCTTATGTACATTGACAGAATAAATTACATGGTTCTCATCCGGCAAATCAACATTACAGGGGAACATTATCTTTTGCAAAACGCTGCCTGGGCACATCATAAATCCTAACCAGGTTTATTACATCTGTCTTGTCATAGATTCATTTTATTGAGAAGTGGGTTTTTTTTCCAGATTAATAATCACATTAATAGATGAGATTCTTTTTAGAGGATTGTTTTTATGGAGAAACCAAAGAAAGAACTACACGGCTGCAGAGAGTCGCCACGCTGGTGACTGGTGCTGTAAGACTGTCCTTGTCGGGCCGACAGTGTCCTCCAGGACTGGGAACCAGGGACACCAGACTCACAAGGGGACGCTGGGCCAGCCCATGATTCCTTCTACACCTCTGATTCACAGCTGTCTACAAAGGACAAATCCAGAAGCTTCCAAGATGGTGTCGAGAAGGTACTGTGATATTAAACCAACCGATGAATATTTAATGAGTCACTAGTGTGTGTGCAACTGGCACCAACAGGGGAGAGAGAGCTGACCCATTTGAGTGGTCCAGGCTGGAATCCAGGGTCAGGCTTCCTTCCCGCCAGCCTCCCTCAGCCAAGAGGCTCCACCTCGTGGGGTAGGTGGCCTGCTAGCTCTGAGCCTCCTTCTCCCCTTTGTGCTGAGTGAGAGGATCACTTTAGATCAGGGGTTGGAAAACCATGGTCCACAAGCCAAATCCAGCCCATTGCCCCATTTAGTCAATGCGGCTGGAGCACAGCCTGGTTGCTTGCCTGTATGTTGTCTGGGGCTGAGTTCTCTCTACAGTGGTGGGGCTGCAGAGCTGCTATGGAGCCCGCCAAGCTTAAAATATTTACCGCCTGGGCTTCTGGAGACAGCATGTTGGTCCCTGGTCCAGGTAAACTCTAGGTGGACCATCTTGGGGCCCACGCACCTGAAGTGCTCAGCATAACACAGATTCCAGTGCACTGTGCCAAATGCTTGCCTTGCGCCATCTTCTGTGATTCTTGCAGTGCCTCTGTGAGAAGGTTCTGTTCTACATATGAGGAAACTGAGGCGTCAAGTGATCTAGTGGCCTTTCTAAAATCACCCAGAGATAGGGAGAGGCAAACTCAGGCGCATCTGGTACCAAAAGCTTCTTACCTCTTGAACACCACCTGGGAACGACAGAGATGCCAATTGATGAGGGCAAGAAAAACATCAGGAAACTTCTTCCAATTTGGCACATCAGAGTTGACAGGTGGAGAAAGGGGGAAGAGCTCCCGGAGGGAGGCTGGGGAGAAGAGGAGGAAATTGGCACACAAGATGGGGCTGGGATCTGGTGAGAGAAGACCTGCTGCCAGCTGTCCACGCCCTGTGGTGGGCATTGCCTCACTTGAGTTGCTGAGGCTGGCCTCAAACTTTGGATCTTCCTGTCTCAGCCTCCCTAGTTGCTGGGATTACAGGTGAGGCCACCAAGCCCAGTGCATGGCCTCACTTTGAGCCTTACAACCAAAATCTGAAGTGGGAGCTCCCTGGCCCCCACTCAACAGATGGAGGGGTGAAGCTCACCCTGAGGCAGGTGCCAGCCCCAGGAGGTGAGTGGTATTCCCTCTTGGCTTCTGTTTTCAGCAAATGTCTTTCACCATACTAGGCTGTCTCCCTCAGATGAGAGGCAGAGCTCGTGGGACACTTCAGGGCCGGGGCCAAAGACTCCTATCTGGACAAGGTGGTCTCCCATGCCAGAGACAGAGCTAAGCACCTGGGCCCGCCCCGCTGTCTCCTGGCTCCACCCTCCCAGAGCCTGCTCCAGTCTCCATTGGACCTCACACCCGCCCATCAGGCAGCCCCCTGTGATGCCCGTCCTCACTCCCCCAACCTGAAGCCTGCTCCTCATGCCCGCACAGCACGGCTCTCTTTCCAGGTGCTCAGGACAGAACTCTGAAGTCATCCTGGATGTTTCTTTTATCACACTCAACATCCAATCTGTTACTTTTAAAATATGAACAGATCCCAGCCCTCCTTCCTACGCCTGCTGCTACCAGCCTGGCGCATGTCCACCGTCAGCTCCAACTCCAGCTGGTCTGCCTGCCTTGTCCATCCTCCAGAGGACCCATGGGAAAAGTGGCTGGTCACCAACCCTCTCGCTCCACGGAAGCCCACCTCAGCACAATAACCCCAAAGGCCCACGCACTCGGACTTCAGTTCCACTCTGCCTCGTGGCCCCTTCTCCCCCCTACTACCACTCTGCCCAGCTGCACCAGCCCTTGCAGCCCACGGGAAAGGCTCCCTGCACAGACCCGGAGGGACCCTCCTCTGCCTGCCTTTGTGATCGCTGCCCGTGGAGGTGAGCAACATGCAGCTCCATTACTCTGGATTTTTGCACAGGTTGTTCTTTTAGCTAAAAATGCTCTTCCATTAGATACCCAGGGCCAGATCCCTCAGCCCCTCAAGGGCTTTGTTCCAACGTCGAATTCTCAGGGAGACTTCCTGACATTTAATGCAAAATTATGCCTGCTACATAACAGCCTCCCTTCCCTCCTCTCCTGCCTGGTTTTCCTCTGTATCATTGGCCTTCATCTGGCTAATTTGCTCATTGTCTATTGACCCCTCACCAGAACCTAAGCTCCACAAAAGCAGGACCTTTTTCTGTTGTATTCATTGCTACATCTGTATCCCTAGAATAAGTTCGGACACAGAGCAGGCATGCAATATGTAATCGTTGTATGAAAGCTCAATACATTTTAATATTGTTCCACTTACTTGCAAGATGAGGTTCTTGAACAAAATGTATAATTGCTCTGATACTCTTTGCCAATATCTATCTATTTATTTATTTAGGTACCTGAGATTGAACCCAGGGCTGCTTAACCATTGAGCTACATCCTCAGCCCTTTTATTTTTTTATTTAGAGGCAGGGTCTTGCTAAGTTGCTGAGGTTGGCTTTGAACTTGCAATCCTCTTGCTTCAGCCCCCGAGCTGCTGGGATTTCAGGCATGCAACACCACACCCGGCTGTTTGCTCATATTTAAATGGAGGGCCGTGATGGTAGTTTCCCTGGTAGATATTATCAGGAAAGATTGGCAACCAGAATGAAGCTGAAATGAAGATGTAGAAGGTACCTGGCTCAGGGTCTGCCAAAGCCAAATGCACCTACAACGTGAGAACAAGACCAAGGCTCTGGGGTCAGGCCCGAGTGAGAAAGTCAGCTGCACTACTAACAATGTGACTTGGGAAGGTTCCTTCATCTCCTTGCACCTCCGTTTGCCCATCTGTAAAATGGGTTATAGTAAACACGACTTCCCAGGGTTGTTTTAGGCCCGTCAGTTGAGGTAGAGCACAAAGACCATTGGCACAGGACCTTTGAGCTCAGTGATCACTAGTGATGAGGAGGAGGAGGAGGAGGAGGAGGAATGTCCCCCAGGAGGCTGCCTGGGAAGGAACCCTTGGTCCAGACTTGGAATCCTCTGCTCCCTGGCCTCTCTGTTCCTGAAGGATGGAGCCTGAGCAGGTTAATGTGACAGTCTCTCTCCCTCCCTCTCCCTCTCTTTTTTTCTTTTTAGCATGAAAATCTGACCTAACACCTCTCATTATCCACTTCATCAGTCTCAAACCATCAGCTAATTGCACTCCCCAGCAGCCCCCTCCTCCTGCCTCTTCAGCGAGCTCAATAACACACAGCTGCCTTCCCACTGGGCTCCGCTGGGAGCTATAAACAAAATGTAGCAGGCAGTTCCCAACTGCCTTCTCTGGCCTCCCTTCCTCCCAGTGACCCCTGCTTCTCTCCTACCTCCTGCAACCCAGGACAATGGCCAAGGACAGAGGTAAGGGAAGCGTGGAGGTGTAGGAAGATTTCACCGTTTACTGTGGCTCTCAGGTTGGCAAGTATCTAAGTTCTAACCATCTGTGATCCTTGGGAAAAGGAAACTCATGAGGTGAGTTGGACAGGCCCGGTGGCTCTCTGTCCGTGGTCAGCACAGGGAGTGGTGCCAAAGAGAGTGGAAACTTGGAGACAGGAGACGGGAGAGGGAGGCAGCTGGTTTGCAGGTTAGAGGAGGTTAGAGAGGTACAGAGGGGATCCCGGGATCTGCGTGGTCTCTGACTGAGCAGAAAGCTGTGCATGGACAGGATGAGAATTCGTGTTGCCTGACAGAGAGCAGCTCCTGGCATGTGAGTCAAACTGCTTTATTGGAAGTCATCCTGTGCTGGGGGCTGGTGAAGAGTGCCAGTCACCCTGGCCATAGAGCAGAGACACCTCTACACCTGGCCTACAAGGTCAATTCATGATAGGACCAACCTGATTCTCCAGCAAATTGCTACCTACCAGAACAAAGACACAGCATTTTTTAAAATGTGACAATAAGATCCATATCTCAGTATCCACAATGTCCAGTATAGGACTTTTTAAAAATGCTTTTGAAGAGGCTGGGGGTGCAGCTCAGTGCTAGAGTGCTTGCCTAACATGCACACCCCTCGGGGTTCAATCCCCAGCACTGCAAAAGTAGTAAAAATTCAAACTTAAAAAAATTCTTTTTTAAAAAATGCAAAGCAATAAAATAGAACTTATAACCAGGAGAAAAATTTATGAGTAGAAATAGACCTAGAGGTGACATATGTTTAAGGATTTAAAGGAGAATATGTATGTAATGAGTGAACCACTGTAAAACTTCAACCAAAAAAAAAAAAAAAAGGAAAACTGTGGAAATAATCAAATAGAAATTATAAACGTAAAAAATCTGAGCCAGGCATGGTGGCACATTTATATGTAATCCCAGCTGCTCAGGAGGCTGAGGCAGCAAGATCATAAATTTGACACCAGACTGGGCAATTTAGCAAGACCCCACATCAATTTTTAAAATTTTTTTTAAAGGGCTGGGAATACAGCTCAGTGGCAGAGCATCTGCCTGATATGCGTAGGCCACACACATTCAAAAATACAATATCTGGAGTGAAAATTTTACTAGATAAACTTGATAACAGATTAGAAAGTAAAAAGAAAATTTCCATGGATCAAAAAAAAAAAAAAAAAAAAGCACAGCTCTTAAAACAGTGATGACTGAAATACACAGAAAAAAGAACAGAGCCAGGCATGGTGGTGCATGCCTGTAATCCCAGCGACTCAGGAGGCAGGAGGATCACAAGTTCAAAGCCAGCCTCAGCAAAAGTGAGGTGCTAAGCAACTCAGTGAGACCTTGCCTCTAATAAAATACAAAGTAGGGCTGGGGATGTGGCTCAGTGGTCAAGTGCCCCTGAGTTCAATCCCGGTACCCCTCCCTCTAAAAAAAAGAACAGAACCAGGTAACCTGTGAGACAATATCAAGGATTGTAATATAAGTGGAATTGGAGACCAAAAATAAGAGGAGAAAAATTGCCACTGAAAATTTTTTTGAAAATAAACAACAGCCATCAAAGGTATGAATGAGAAGACAAGACAGAGCAGGAGACAATATTTGCAAAAGACGTATCTGATAAAGGACTCTTCTTCAAAGGGACTGTTAGCTTAAAATGCAATAGTAAGGAAGCAAGCCACCCAACTTAAAGTGAGAAAAATACCTGGATAGTCACCTTGTCAAAGATGATATAAACAACGGATATCACTACACACCTATTAGGATGACCAAATGTTTGAGATGATGGATAACCCAAGAGTCTTGAGTTGATAAATAAACAGTCTATAAATACACCAAAGCATCACACTGTACCACATAATAATGTACAATTATTAGCTACCAGCTTAAAAAGTTGAAAAGAATGGCCAAAATCCAAAACCTCACAACACCAAGGGCTGGAGAGGATATGGAGCAGCAGTAGCTCTCTCTGTCCTTGGTGGGGAGGTACGATGGTATAGCCTTTGTACCTCCCCACTTTGGAAGACAGTGTTTCAGTTTCTAATGGAACTGCATGTACTCTTATATAATCCAGCAGTTACTTTTCTTAGTTTTTACCCAAATAAGTAAAAAAAAAAAATGTTTTTTTTTGTCTTCTCCCAAACTGCACAGGAATGTTTATGACAATTTTATTCATAATTGCCAAAAGATGATCTTCGATAGGCAAATGGATAAGCCTACTGTGACATATCCATACAATAAAATAACTATTCAGCACTATAAGGAAATGAGCAATCAAACCATGAAAGGACATGGAGAAAACTTAAAGGCATACTGTTAAGTGAAAGAAGCCAATATGAAAAGACTACTTTATGATTCCTAATGTATGACATTCTAGAAAAGGCAAAATATGAAGACAGCAAAAATATCAGTAGTCAACAGGAATCCATAGAGAAAGAAGAGGATGAATAGGCAGAGCCTAGAGGATTTTTAGAACAGGGAAATTATTCTGTTTTTGATACTATAATGGTAGATGCATGTCACCTCACATTTGTCAAAAATACATAAAATATACAACACCAAGATTGAACCCCAATGTAAAATAGGAACTTTAGTTGACAATGTCGTGTCAATATTGGTTCATGGGTTGTAATAAATATACCTCACCGTTGATGATGGGGAAGGCTGTGGGTATAGAGAGGGGAGGAATATATAAGAACTCTACTTTTCCATTTAAATTTTAATGTGAATCTAAAACTTTTCTAAAAAATAAAGTCCTTGTAATAGTTAATTTGAATTGTCAATTGGATTGGGTTAAGAGATGCTAATGATTAAGAGGCTTCTGGGTGCGTCAATGATGGTGTGTCTGGGAATGACTGGCATGTCATTCCCAGACCCTCCCTAATCATGGGCCGCATTGTCCAATAGGATTGTTGCTCGGATGGAATAAAAGTTGGAAGAAAAGGGAAGCAGTAGTAGATGCAAGCTCATTTCTCCTTGGAAGGGTTCTTGGTTGCTGTTGCAATCACTGAGGACATTAGACTCTCACTCCTTCACTCTTCCAAAGTGGACTCTACCAATGATTTTCCAGGGAGTTTCCAGAAGCCTGGGGTAGGTAGCATTGTTGATCCCTCTTGTTCTAAGCCTTTAGCCTTTTGGACTGCTCAGCAACTGGTTCTTCCAGCTCGCCAGCCTGCAGACAGCTATTGTGGACTATCCAGCTTCTGGTCATATAAGCCAACCTAATAAATTCCCTTTTAAAAATCATACTTCCTATTGATTCTGTTCTCAAGAGAACCCTGATTAATACAGTCCTTTAAGTTTCTAAAAGAATGAAAATGTCAGGGGCTGGGGCTGTAGCTCAGTGGCAGAGCACTTGCCTCATGCATGAGGCACTGGGTTCAATCCTCAGCACCATATAAAAAGTAAAACAAATAAAATAAAGGCATGCTGTCCAACTACAAAAAAAATTTTAAAGAATGAAAATGTTTCAAAAATGATGAAAATGTCAACCCACAAGTCCAAAATAATCAGCCAACCCCAAGTAGCAAACGTGCGCGCGCGCGCACACACACACACACACCATCACCACCAAGGTACATAACAATAAAATCTCTGAAAAACAAAGATAAAAAGAAAAAGGCTAAAATCAGAAAGAAAAAAAAATGCTTGCAGATAGGGAAATAAAGATTAAAAAATAATCACTGATTTACTATTAAATACAGCACAAATCAGAAGGCAATGGAGACTTTAAAGGATATTAACACATTTTCCTAAAAGTCTATATTCAGAAATAATTACAAAATAAAGATAAAATAGAAAAATTTGGAATAAACAAAATCAGGGAATTTATCACCAGCAGATATGAACTGAAAGAAGTTTTTCACGGTATAGAGAAATGGTACTGGCTGGAAGCTAAGATTCCTATCAAAGAATAAAGAGTACCAGGTATGGTAATATAGATGGTTAAATATTTTTTGAAACTCTTTTTAAAATTATTAATTTATTTAAAAGAAAATTTACTCTTTAAAACACAAATGATATTACACTGTGGAATGTGTATGCTAATATACACATGAACATATGTATAAGTAAAATAAATTTAAAAATAAAATAAAGAAAAAAGTAAATAGAATTATACTATTATAAGAGCATCACATTGTATGTGAAGTGGAATCATATGATTTCAAGGTAGATAGACCTTGATAATTTAAGAATGCATGTTGCAATTCCTGAAATAACCATTTTAAAAGAGATGTAGATGAAAAGCTAGTGGATGAGATAAAACTATTATATTAAAAAGTTCATGAATCCAAAGAAGGCAGGAAAAGGGAGAAGAAATGAAAAATAACAAAAGGAAAAAAAAGAAGTATCAGATAGCCAAGTAGTACTTTTCAATTCAACCAAATCAATAATTGTATTAAATGTAAATGGACTAATTAAAAGGCAGAAATTGGCAATAAAAAGTAACACCCAATTATATTCTGTTTATAAGATATACACTTTAAAATACAAAGCACACACACACACACACACACACACAGAAAGGTTAAGAGGTTAGGGAAAGTATTTACCAGGAAAATACCAATTAAAAGATACAAAACTGGGTATATCAATTATCAAACAAGTAGACTCAGCCCAAGGACAACTATAGAGACACTTCCTGTAAGAGTCAACTATCAAGAAGATAGAACCATTGTGAGTGTGTGTGTATCTAATTCTCGTAGAGTTTCAAAACAGATGATGCAGAAAACTGATGGGAGATCTGTGTGTTTCACAATATGTAAATTACATGTCAACAGAGATTAAATATGTATTATAGAAATCTATTTGGATTTTAAAAAATGTTTTATTTATCCCAATTAGTTATACATGATGGTAGAATACATTTATGCACTTTGACATATCACACATAAATGGAGTATAATTTCTCATTTTTCTGGTTATACATGTAGTAGAATCACACCGGTCATGCAGTCATATGAATAAAAGATAATAATGTCTGTTTCATTCTACTATCCTTTTTACCCCACTCCCCCACCCCTCCCTTCACTTCCCTCTATCTAATCTAAGGTAACTTTATTCTTCCCTTCCACCCTCCCTCCTTATTATGAATTAGCATCCGCATATCAGAGAAAACTTTGGTTTTGGGCGATTGAAAAAAGCTTCTCTGGTATAACAATAGATCTAGGGCTCAAGGTCAAGGAAAAGTCTGACCAGCCCCCAAGAAGTCTTGGCCAGAGCTCTGATTCCCTCTGTCTGAGCCAGGGAGGAGCATTGGCAGCCAGGACAGAGCATAGTCAATAGTGTGATGGGGGAGGGGGAGGGGGAGGGGGAGGGGGAGGGAGATAGTGCAGAAGGCCCCCCCCCCCGCCCCACCTGCAGTGTCACTGTGCACAGTTGCAATTACCCATAGGCAACAACCATCTGAAAATATTAAATGGAAAATTCTAGAAATAAGCAATTTATAACTTTTCAATCAGGCACCATTCTGAGTATCATGATGAAATCTCTCATCCAATCTTTCCTCATCCTGCTCCATCCCACCCAGGACACGAGTCATCTCTTTGTCCACACCATATGCACTTCCTGCACCTATAGAACACTGAACATATAGAGATAAAATGTCGTTGTAACGTTGTTATAATTGTTTTATTTTTTATTACTGTTAATCTCTTCCTGTTGTTTTATAAGCTGTATTGTAGGTGTGTATATGTAGGGAAAAGCATGGTGCATACCAGGTTCACTACTGTCTGCAGGCTCAGGCATCTACTGGCGGTCTTGGCATGAATCCCTGAAAGCACTGGGGGTGTGGGTAGGGGGTCCTGTAGCCACAATTGTGATGGGGGAGAGAGATAAGAGCAGGGAGCTGGCGGCAGCACAGGGGAGGCAGGAAGAAAGAGACAGTCTGTCTTCCTGAGTCAGCAGTTCTGTTTTCTTCCTAAAACTTCGTCCAGCTGTCATTGTATCTGTGTGTGCTCCGTTTAGCGTCTATCCCACCCAGGGCCTGCCAGTCCCATGAGCGCAGGGACCATGCCTGCCCTTTTGCAATCTTATCCTACACCTTGGACACAGGGCCTGATGGGTCACTGGATAAATGAGTATCTAGCAAATGAATGAGGAGATAAAAGGAAAAAGAAGCGAGAGAGAAAAGGAAAGAAAGAAAAGGGAGAGAGAAACAGGAGAGTCACAGTCCTACTTTCCCTGGAGGATTAAAGGGATGTCTTAAAGACCATGAGATCGAAATACAGACTTTCAAGTTTCCCTTCCCCCCCTGAAGCTTCCCAGGAACCCCAGCAACCCCATGCTAGGCTGCCCCGCCCCGGTTTCTGCCCCACCTCCACAGCCCCGACCTCTCTGTCAGGCCCAGTAGCTGGGGAGCAGGAGCCCTGAGGACTGAGGGGTCTCAGTTGAAATCCTCTGCTGCTTCCCCTGGACTTCCTCTCTCTGGTCTTCAGCGCGCCCTGTACTAAATCGCACCTTTGTCTGCAGAGTGCAGTCTGGCTCCCCTAGAAGGGAATCAACAGTCATTGATGGAAGACTCTCATCCCATTTGCTGCCCCCCCCCATCTCCACAATGGGCCATTTTGCAGACAATAGCCATCATCACCGTCTTTGTGCAGGCCCAGGCATCCCGAAATTGAGCCTTCAGTCTTCTCACCGACATGCAGAGAAAATGGAAAATCCATGCTATCCTCTGCTGACCCCTTGGCAGTTGATTCCAAAGAACACAGGCTGCCTGCTCCCCCAGGGGGCGGGAAACAGAAGGGTCAGATGACCTGGGACAGCGAAGGCAGGGGAGGTCTGACTCCCATGGTCCATCCCTTCAGGGTAGAATTAGTATCTTCCTGGGGGTGCTGAGGGCACCATGATGCCTCTACTTAGATCACCCACCCACTCGCTGCAGTGCCGGGGGCTCCATCTGCTGGGATCAGGCCTAGAAAAGAGTCCCAAAGTCCTGTTTGCAGGAGGCTCCCCTTCCTTCTCTGCAGAAGAAAGGATTCCCAGAACTGGAAGGTAGACAATGGATTCCACCCCCAGCCAAACCCCCAACCCTGCCACTACCATCTCTGAAGCAGCCCAGGAAGACACAAGGTCATCTGGGGTAGGAGATGCCCCCCGCCTTCCATTCCTTTCCCAAACTCCATGCATCTGACTCATGAATCTGACACTTTCCTGACTCATGCATCTGAAAACATCCCTTCTGCTTAAAACCCTGACAGCGGTACAGGGGCTCCTCAGTCGCCTTGTTGAACATAACCTACATCTGTCCTGTATCAGCCAGGAGAATTTGATCATGGACTAGGTCTTAGGCAATACAAAGGATTTACTGTTAATTTAGTTAGGTGTGATAATGTCATTGTTGTTATAAGAAAACATCTATATTTTTAAGAAATGTGCTCTGCAGGTACGTAATAACACAGTATCTGGAATTTCCTTTAAAACGCTTTAGTACAGGGGGGAAAGCAGGAACTGAAACTGTGATAAGGCAGAATCCAGGCTCAACAAGATGAGATGGTATGATTGATTAATGATGTCTGCTGTAGACAGGGGAGGGGCTGCCGGAGCTGGCAAGGCAGGGGCTCAACACATACTTGCTGTCCTGCTGACCCCCCCCTGGTCTGCCAGACAAACCTCTACTTTGCCCTTCAGGCTTGCTTTAAAGAATACCTTTGTTATATATTGATTAACTAGGAGTTAATATGTTCTTTAACAAGCCAGGCTTGTTTGTTCTGTTTCTGCTCTAGGACAAGCCAAAAATAAGAACTTTGGTTCTAAGGCTTTGGTCTAACAATTGCTATTGTTAAATTTAATATGAAAGTACCGGTTTTATATTTTGGTCTCAAATGGGTGCTCCCCTTTTCCTTACTTTGAAGCAAGACAGTGATGTTTCCAGATGCATTCCTGAGCCAGGACTATGCCAAGTGTCACACACACACCATCTCATGAACCATCATGGCAACCCCACGAGCTAGGGGGTATCACCCCGTATCTCAAAGTCAAGTTGGCATCATCCGCACAAGGTCACTTAGAGAGTAAGCAGTCAAATTAGGATCTGACCTCAGTTCTCTGAAAAGAAGATGCTCTGACCTTATCCTCTCCCACTGAAAGGGACTTGAATACTTCTTTGGGGGGGGGGCTTAGGGAAATGAAACAGACCAGGTACCCCCCACCCCAAAGACCCTTGCCATAATTAAGCTTCTCTTCTTGTCAGAAAGATTTTTACAAAGAGTGTCAGCAGGATTTTACAGGAGTTCTGCAGAGAGCTCAGAGTCTGCAGAGAGCTCAGTATGGTTTGAAGGTTCCTCTTTCTGGTAAATACCAGATTTGCAGGCAAAAAGTGTGAGCCCTCTGTCTAGCCCACGAATATGGGACCAAGAGTAACTGTTGTGTTCCCACCCACTCCCTCTGTCAAGTAACCACCCCACTGACTAGAAATCCAAAAGAATTTCCAGACTCGAGGTCCAAAGATTTTTAGGCATTGGCCCATCTGGACCACTGTTGCTTAAATAAACCTGCTTCCTGAAAATTCCTCAGGTTTCCAGCCTCATCTGTCCTACCTCAGAAGAGGAGAGATTTTGTAGACTGGAAGACCAGGGGGTGGGGGAAGACAAGTTCCAAAAAAACAGCTGCTTGAGAGCTGGTAGCCCAGGAGGTCCCTCTGCTCTCACCAAGAGAGGCAGAGAGGAAAGACTGCCTACTGGGGGCTTCCCCAGACCCCAGAGGGCACTGCTTCCTGGGCAGCTCAGGGCAGCTGCCCAGAAGCCACCAGGAAAGGACTCTACTGTGAGAGTTACTGGTGACTGCGGCCACTACCCTGAAAACTTAGCCCAGTTTAGGACCAGCATCCTGATAGTGAATGAAGGGGGACAACTGGAGAAACAGAGGGAGTGGAAATACAAATCTGGGGCTCCAAAAAATAATTCTGATTGGTGTCACCCTTAGTTGGGGGTTTTCTTGTTTCCTAAGGATGATCTGAATCAATATTTTTGTGTATTTTGGTTGTTTCTGGGGCACTTAAACTTTTATCAGTAATTAAATATTTTATCTGATGTACTTGGTGGGGGGTGTGCCACGAACTAGAAATGCAAGACCCCAGCCCAGGTGTTGACTGTGTGGTGCAGGCAAAGAACCTGGCATTCCAACGGAAGTGAAATTTGTTCTGAAAAAAGGAAGGGTTATACTCAAGAATTTTCTGTTTCCTGATGCTGCCCCATTTAAAAGGGATTTCAAGATTTTTTTTTTTTCAGAAGTGTATGAGAATTGTTTATGTAATAATTGGGGGTGGAGGTTAGTAGGTGGGGTGTGAAGGAGAAATTGAAGCTCAAACAGGTCAAGATTTCAGGCAGGAGCTCGGGGAACCGTCCAGTCTGAACTGCCTTGGTCAATGTGTCCAGTGCCATTTGGGTTAGGCGGTTACCTGCTGGGTATCTGGTGTCAGCTTTGGTTGTGATTATCCATCTCCTTTATAGTCTATACTCCTCCTTCAAGGGTTTCAATGGAGAAATTAGTACCAGGGCTTTACTTGCTTTCCTCAGAAAGCCCATCATATCCCCAGATTCTACAGCACTTCCAAATCAACCTTTTCCTTTAAATCCAGATAGTGTCACCAAGTCCCCAAACGGATTGACTGGAAGAAAACCCAGCCCCTCATCGGATTTCTCTCCCCAGAGACCTCTGAAAACCCACCTGGGAATATATCTGTGTCCTACAAAGTGGCCCTGGCTGTCACTTGGATGTCAAGCCTGACTTCTGGCCAACTTGTTCCTATGTCACATTCCTCTGAATTATTTCTGCTTCCTTCAAAGTTCCAACTAATTTCCCTCAGAGCACAATTGAGGCCAGATAGCAGCATTTTACAAAATTGGACCCAAGGTTTGTAGGGAGGAAGGGGACTGCTGGCAGGCCAGCTCTCTCTCTCTCTCTCTCTCTCTCTCTCTGAGCTTCAGCCTGATGCTGTGCCGCTGGGCCAGCTGGCTCTCCTGCAGAACTGCTTTGCCTCAGTTTTCCTGAAATGGGTTTAGATCCATCCCAGTATTGTCTGGGGTGGAGCAAGACCCGGTATATGCTTCCCATGAAGCCCAAAGTGAGGACCCACTGTTATTAAATACCATGGCAAAGCTCAGCTCAATTCCTCATTGCCCCCCAAATTCCATTTCTGGAAAGAATGTATTGCCCCACGGTTGTGAAACCAGAGTCCTATTAAAGATTTGTCTTAAATTCAGATGTCATTTGCCCTTGAGTTACATACAGCGCTCTCCCTGTGAAGCAGGAAGTCATCAGGTGTTAAAATGGCCCCTTGTCCTGCCGCTTCTAACCATCAATATGGGCTCTGCCTTTGTAACTTGGAGGTTACCTCCAGATCCAGCAGCTGGGAGAAAACGGTGGTGCGGAGCCGGAGTCCCTCTCTGTGATCTGTGCTTGCACATCCATCTCCTGGAGGGGCCCGTCTTTTAAATTGTGTCCCTGTGCCCCACAAATGGCTCTTTACACAGAGCTTTCCTACCAGGCCTGGGGCGCCTGGAAGAATGAGGTCCAGGATCAGGATAGGGAGGCAAAGGAGAGAGAAGGCCTTGGGGAGCAGCTGCAGGCCCCACTTCCTCACAGGAGGAAAAGAGAAGCATCGGCAGTGACGGCACCTGTGACACAGGCAGGACGTTGAGGTGCAATCTCCCCCATATGGAAAAAGGAGCCAAGGCAGGGCGTATTGGGGTGGGGTCGTGGCTTGGTCCTGGAGTTTCTGGGGAAAGTTGGGGTTTTCCCTTTGGAAACCATTGCAAGCTCTTTGCCCTGGTGGGTCTTCACCTCTGCTTCTCAAATGAGGGCACATTGTCCCTGGTCCCCAGGGCTGTGTGGCACAGCACTGGAAGGTCCAGGAAGCCACAGACTGCTGCCCACGTTCATGGTTTGTGGATTTAACTAAAGCAGAGGCTTGGGGCTGGGGAGGGGGTGGGGGAGAGGTGCCATTTGGGAGCCTCCTTCGCTTACATGTTTTTGTCACTGTGTGGTCCCCAGCCCCTGCTTCCTCATTTCATCCAATTTCATAATTTTTTTCCCTGAAAGCTTGGAGTTTGCTTGTTAATTTTTAATCAAAGTAATGCATGAGCATCATTTTAAAATTAAATCATGCAAAAAAAAAAAAAAAACCCTTCTGAAAAGCTGTACTGCCCAGCCCTATCCCACCCCAGACCCTCTGGCCCCCAGGGGTCACCACTGATAACTCTGTAGCTCACAGCTCTTTATTTTTTTTCCCTACTAGCTATCTCCATGTTTCTAAGCAAAATGTTTCGATGGCTACTTCTGGACCCACACACTTGACATTCTGTATTGATTTTGAATCATGGTGGACGTAGGTTGGGCTCTTCCAGCCCCCACATCTGCATTGACCCATGTAGTTGTGTCACTGATTTGTTTTAAATAATTTATGTTGTAAAATAGACCTTGGCTGTTTGGTAGCGACCTAACACCCATCCCCTTTCCTCTTGTAACCACCTTAATTCCTATTTGTGTAGTCACCGTTCCCCCACCCCCACCCCAGTCACTCTTTCTCTGGGAAGCTGACTCTGTCTCTAGGGACAGGGATGGGACCTGGCTGGCTCAACCTCATGCCCCAAGTATTGGTTCAAGAAAATGAAGGATTTCTCACCTACATAAGAATTTACAGCATTGTGAGGCAGACTGTGATTTCATTACAGATTAAGTAGCATGAGATTACATTTCCTTTCATGTACAAAATTCTGTCTAATAGTTTTTCAAAGATTGTTATTTGAGTTTGCAGAATTTCCCAAATGCCTACCCTTGATTCTTTCAGCTCACTCTGGACTGGTGGCCTTCTGAGCTATCAAGCTGGGCCTTCTCTTCACTGCTGCACCTTATTTTCTGGATTCCATGACTTTTCCCTTTTAGGATTCCTCAGCTTTGTTTGAGCATTTTCTCAAGGCCTTCTATGAAATGGTTCCAGGCAGGCAGGTTGTCTATGGATAGGTGAAGATACCTTGGTTCTGACCTCATACCTGACAGTCCAGCAGGGTATAAAATTCCCAGTTGAAGTTATATTCTGTAAGATTTTTGATTCTGTATTCAGTTGCTCTCTGGTGTATCCATGCTGCCATTGAGAAGTCTGACATTGGGGCTGGGGATGTGGCTCAAGTGGTAGCGCGCTCGCCTGGCATGCGTGTGGCCCGGGTTCGATCCTCAGCACCACATACCAACAAAGATGTTGTGTCCGCCGAGAACTAAAAAATAAATATTAAAAATTCTCTCTCTCTCTCTCTCTCTCTCTCTCTCCTCTCTCACTCTCTCTTTAAAAAAAAAAAAAAAAAAAAAGAGAAGTCTGACATCATTCAGATTTTATTATTTTTGCATATGAACACTTTCATATTAGTTTGATCTTTAGAAGCTTTGGGGGGATCCCTAACCCTGGATTCTAAAACATCTCAATGATGTGCTCTGAGGGGGACCTTTTTTTCTCTCATAGTGTCATGTGACTGTGGGTCTTTTCAGTCAGGATCTTAGTTCCTTTATTTTAGTTTTTTTTTCTTATATTCTTTCTTGTGTTTCCTTCCCTCTGCTTCCTGTGTTCTCTCTTCTCTTCTCATTTCATTATATTTTCTTCTTTCTGGAATCTTGTTAGTGAGATGTGGAATTTCTAAGGCCTATTCCCCATGTCTTTTCACATTATTCTCATACTTTCAAGCCTTTATCTTTTTGTTCTGTTTTGTGCCCTTCTGCTTTGACTTTGTCTTCCACCCATTAAAAATTTTGTCTATTATTTTTATTTCTACAAGCTATTTATGGTTATCTTGTTCTTGTTTTATAGATGCGTGATCTTCTCAGAGATGCAAAAACCCTCACTAGCAATTCCAATTCGACAGCACATTAAAAGGATGATAAATCATGATCAAGTGGGATTTGTCCCAGGAATGTAAGGATGTTTGAACACAAAAAAATCTGTGAATGTGAAACACCACATTATCAGAATAAAAGACAAAAACCAAGTAGTCATCTCAATAGATGCATAAAAAACATTTGTAAAGATTCAACATCTATTCATGATTTTTAAAAAACCCTGAATAAAATAAGCATAAAAAGAATAAAATGTACCTCACCATGATATAAGCCATATTTTTAAAAGCCCATGGATAACATCATATTCAGTGGGAGAAAACTGAGAGCTTGTACTCTAATCTTCAGTACAAGGCAAGGATGTCTACTCACCACTGTTCAACATGGTACTAGATGTCCTAAGTAGAACACTTAGAGGAAAAAAGGAAATAAAAATATATCAAATTAGAAAGAAGAGCTAAAGTTATCTCTGTTCAAATAACATGATGTTATTATAGAAAACCCTAAAGACTCAACAGTGACAGCAACAAAAAAACTGTTAGACTAATAAATTCAATGAAGTTGCAGGCTACAAAACACATAAAAGTCAGTGGGTTTTCTATTCACTGACAATGAATTATCTAAAAGAAAAAAAATTAAATCCCATTATAATAGCATGAAAAAGAATAAAATGCTTTGAAAGAAACATAAACAAAGAGGTGAAAGACTAGTACATTGAAAATTATAAGATGTTGATGAAGGCAATCAAAGAAGATGCAGTTAAATGGAAAGACAGCATATGTTCATGGACTGAGAGTTAATATTGTTAAATGTCCATACAACTGAAAGTGATCTACAGATTCAATGCAGTCTCTATCAAAATCTCAGTGGCAGACTGGGGATGTAGTTCAGTGGTAGAGTGCTTGCCCAGCATGAACAAGGCTCTGGGTTCAATCCTTAGTACAAAACAAAACAAATAAACAAAACCAACAATATTCTTTACAGAAATATAAAAGAATCCTAAGGAATCCCAAATGACTTTGCATATCCAACACAATCTTTACCAAGAAAAACAAAGCTAAAGGCACCACACTATCTGATTTAAAAATAGAAAACAGTATGGCACTGGCATATAAACAGACACACTATGTCAACCTTGTGTCACTGTGACAAAATACCTGAGAAAAATAACTTTAAGGAGGATTTACTTGGGTTCATGGTTTCAAAGGTTTTTAGCTCATGCTCAGGTGACACTTAAGGGGGGACTGGGAACAAGAAGTACCCTCCCAGGTTATTTTCTATTTTGGGACAACTCATTGTACATTCTCCCTGGAGTATACTTTCATTCCAGTAAATAAACACAAGAAGGAGGAGGAGGAGGTGGAGGAGGAGGGGAGAAGGAATAGGAGAAGAAGGAGGAAAAAGAAAAAAGAAATACTCTTTCTTTCTTCTTCCTCCAACTAGGCCCCACCTCCTACACTTTTTACCATCTCCCAATATCTATTCAGTTATGAACCCACCAATATATTAGTCCATTTATTAGAATCTTCATGGTCCAATCACTTCCCAAAAGCTCACCTCTGAACATTGATGCATACAGGAACAAACCCTCAGCACATGAACCTCTGGGGGACATCCCAGTTCCAAAGCATAACACTGCATATTAACAAACGAGAAGAGAAAGCCTAGAAACAAACCCAGGAATTACAAAGTACCAAAAACACAATAGGGGAAGGACATCTTCTGAGAGGTGTCTATTCAGTTCCTTGGCCCATTTATTGATTGAGCTGTTTGCCTTTTTGGTGTTTAGCTTTTTGAGTTCTTTATATACCCTAGAGATTAGTGCTCTATCTGATGTGCATGTGGTAAAAATTTTCCCCCAAAATGTAGGCTCTCTTTTCACCTCACTGATTGTTTCTTTTGCTGAGAAGAAGCTTTTTAGTTTGAATCCATCCCATTTATTGACTCTTTATTTTAATTCTTGCTCTATGGGAATCTTATTAAGGAAGTTGGGGACTAATCCCACATGATGGAGATTTGGGCCTACTTTTCTTCTAATAGTCACAGTGCCTCTGGTTTAATTCCTAGGTTCTTGATTCTATACCTAGAAGACCCAAACAACTCCACCTGAAAACTTCTATAACTAGTAAATGAATTCAAGAAAGTGGCAGGATACAAATTCAACACCCATAAATCAAAGGTATTTCTGTATATCAGTGACAAATCCTCTGAAAGGGAAATGAGTTTTGTGCATGGTGAGAGATAGGGGTTTAATTTCATTTTGTTGCATATGGATTTCTAGTTTTCCCAGCACCATTTGTTGACAAGGTTATCTTTTCTCCAAAGTATGTTTTTGGCGCCTTTGTCTAATATTACTGTAATTATGTGGATTAGTCTCTATGTCCTCTATTCTATACCATTGGTCTACCAGTCTATTTTGGTGCCAATGCCATGCAGTTTTTGTTACTATTGATCTGTACTATAGTTTAAGGTCTATACAGTGATGCCATCTGCTGCTTCTTCCTGCTAAGGATTGCTTTAGCTATTCTAGGTCTCTTATTTTTCCATATGAATTTCATGACTGCTTTTTCTATTTCTATGAGGAATGTCATTGGGATTTTGGTTGGAATTGCATTAAATCTGCATAGTGCTTTTGTTAGTATAGTCATTTTGACAATATTAGTCTGCCTATCCAAGAACAATGGAGATCTTTCCATCTTCTAAGGTCTTCTTTAATTTCTTTCCTCAGTGTTCTGTAGTTTTCATTGTAGTGGTCTTTCACCTCTTTTATTAGGTTGATTCCCAAGTTGTTTTTTTTTTTTTTTTTTGAGGCTATTATAAATAGGGTAGTTTTCCTCATTTCCCTTTCTGAGGATTTGTCACTGATATACAGAAATGCCTTTGATTTATGGGTGTTGATTTTTGTATCCTGCTACTTTCTTGAATTCATTTACTAGTTACAGAAGTTTTCAGGTGGAGTTTTTTGGGGTCTTCTAGGTATAGAATCATATCATTGGCAAATAGTGTTAATTTGAGTTCTCCTTGTCCTGTCCATATCCCTTTAATTTCTTTTATCTAATTGCTCTGGCCAGTGTTTCAAGAACTATGTTAAATAGAAGTAGTGAAAGAAGGCATCCCTGTCTTGTTTCAGTTTTTAGAGGGAATGCTTTCAACTTTTCTCCATTTAGAATGATGCTGCCCTGGGGCTTAGCATAGATAGCTTATGATGTTGAGATAAGTTCCTGTTATCTCTAGTTTTCTAGTATTTTGAACATGAAGGGGTGCTGTATTTTGTTGAATGATTTTTCTGCATCTATTGAGATGATCATATGATTCTTATCTTTACGTCTATTGATGTGATGAATTACATTTACTGATTTCTGTATGTTGAACCAACCTTGCATCCCTGGGATGAACCCCACTTGATCGTGGTGCACTATATTTTTTCTATGTTTTTGTATTCGATTTGCAAGAATTTTATTGAGAATTTTTGCATCTATGTTCATTAGAGATATTGGTCTGAAGTTTTCTTTCTTTGATGTGTCTTTTGCCTGGTTTTGGAATCAGGGTGATCTTGGCCTCATGGAATGAATTTGGAAGTGCTTCCCCTTTTTCTATTTCACAAAATAATTTGAAGAGTAAAGGTATTAGTTTTTCCTTATAAGTCTTGTAGAACTCAGCTCTGTATCCATATAGTCCTGGGCTTCTCTTGGTTGGTAGGCTTCTGATAGTATCTTCTATTTCATGGCTTGAAATTTATTTGTTTAAATTGTGTATATCATCAAGCAGAAAAAGTCAGTAAATAAGTGACCCAACATTGCATATCAAAGCCCTAGAAAAAGAAGAACAAATCAACACCAAAAGCAGTAGAAGATAGGAAATAATTAAAATCAGAGCTGAAATCAATGAAATTGAAACAAAAGAAAAAAATTGACAAAACAAAAAATTGGTTCTTAAAAAACTAAAATAAAATTGATAGACCCTTAGCCATGCTAACAGAGAGGAAAGAGAAAACTCAAATCACTAACATACATCATGACAAAGGAAATATCACAACACATGCTACAAAAATACATAAAATAATTAGAAATCATTTTGAAAACTTGTATTCCAATAAAATAGAGAATATCAAAGGCATCAACAAATTTCTAGAGTCATATGATTTTCCCAAATCAGAACTCACATAACTTGATATCAAGAAAACAGTGACTTGACTTTAAAAAAAGGCAAAAGACCTAAATAGACATTTCTCTAGAAAAGAATATAAAAATGGTCTATGAAAAGTTATGCTATGAAAAGTTATGCTCTATATCACTCATAATCATGGAAATCAAAATCAAAATCACATGGGATATCACCTCACACCTGTTAGAACAGCTATTATCAAAAAGGCCAAAGATAAGCATTGGTGAGAATTTGGGTAGTTAAATCAGAATCACAAAGTGGTATCTACACTCTAATGTTTGTTGCAACATTATTCACAAGAGACAAGACATGAAGATAGCCTAACTATCCATCAATGAATGGATTAATAAAAGGAATGTGATACACACACACACACACACACACACACACACATATAACATTTCATCTTAAAAAATGAAGGATACCCTGCCATTCAAAGCATGGATGAATGAATTTGGAAGACTTATGCTAAGGGAAATAAACCAGGCACAGAAAGGCAAATATTGCATGATCTCTTATGTGTGGAGTCTAAAATAACCAATCTCATAGAAACAAAAAGCAGAATTGTCATTGTCAGGAGCTGGAGGAAGGTATATATGGGAGAATATTTGTCAACAAAGTTTCATTTATGCAACATGAAAAAGGTCTGGAGAGCTAATGTAAAACATGGTTAACTCAATTTAAAAATAGCGTATACCTGAAATATGCCAAGAGGGTAGCAAATATTCTCATTGGTTAAAAAAAAGAAATGAAGTAAATGATAAGTAGGTGAGGCGATAGATATGCTAATTAGCTTTGTTGTGCTGATCACAATGCATACATATTTCAAAACATCAAAGTGTACACTTAAAACATATCAAATTTTGTTTGTCAATTACAACTTTAAAAAGCTGAAAACAAGTGTCTGAAGCCTCCACCAATGTTGTGGTTTAAAATCACCTCACTTCAGTGGCACAAATACTAAAACTGGAAGACACAGAAGAGAGTAACATGGTCCTTGCTCAAGTATGACATGGAAATTTGTAAAATGTCCATATATTTTGTGTAGTGGATTTGAAAATATACTCAAAAGAATCAGAAGTGAAATCTCAAAGACATATTTGTACACTCATGTTCCCAAAGCAACATTATTCACAATAAACAAAAGGTGAAAGCAACCCAAGTGTCCACTGACAAATAGGTGAATCAACAAAATGTGGTATATTCATGTGGTGGAATACTATTCAGTCTTGAAAAGGAACTCAGTAGAAAGGCGGGAAATTTTGACACCTGCTACCACATCAATGAACTTTGAGGGCACTTGTAGTTTAGATATGATTTGGTTGTGTCCCCCAAGGGTTCATGTATGGGGAGCTTATCCCTAGTATGGCAGTACTTAGAGGTGATGGAACCTTTAAAAGGTGAAGTCTCACCTTTTAAGAACAAGTCCTACCCTTGAATTGCTTCCTGTTTGGTGATGAGATTTCTTCCTCCCACACATGCTCCTAATGTTGTAACACTATCTGCTCTTTTAGGTCTTCACGAAAAACTGAACCAATGACATTGCCCAACCTCTAGAAGACTTTGATCCTCTAGAACTGTGAGCTAAATAAGTCTTTTTTCTTTGACAAATTAGCCTGCCTCAGGTATTTTGTTATAGTAATGAAAACTGACTCATATATCATTATACCAAGTGATATAAGCCAGTCATAAAGGTACATATAATAAAAAATCACCATATAATTCCACTAACATGTAGTTGTCCAATTCATGGAAAGTAGAATAGTGATTTCCAGGGTTTGGAGGAAGTGAGGAAAGGGAATGGATATGGAGTATCAGTTAACAAAGATGACAAAATTCTGGGGATAGGTGATGGTGATGGTTGCACAACATCCTTAATGCCACTGAAAATGCATTTACAATTATAAATGGCTAAGATGGTAAATTTTATTATATATGTATATGTGTGTGTGTATACACATGCACAATTTTTCAAAATATCACCCTGGCAGGAAAAGCCCACGTTGATCAGTGCAGGCGAGGAAAAATGAGGAACTGATCTATAGATATGGCTGAATGGGAGCAAAAAGAAGCAACCAAGCTAGAAAAGTTGTCCTTGCAGCCTGAACCATTAAATAATGCATGCATTCGAGACACATGTTTGGACAATAAGCCAGGAGCTGGAAGTTAATGGGTTCTTCACTTTGCAGTCACATGACCGAGCAGATGCTGATGTTGAGGGCATTTTACGGCCTGTGTTCACGATGCTCGCACAGATGATGCCTGCAAGACATTAAATGCAAATGTCTTGATGGTGAAGTAACTGGTTAAGGAAATTTCAACAAGATAGTCTGAGTTCCAGGGAAAAATCATGGTACCAATTGGAAAAATTGAACAGATGGAGCAAGAATTCCCACAGCACAGCAGCAGGAGTGGTGGTGCCTGGCCTCGGGCTCTGCAGGAGATTGCAGAACATGTCTCCGACCCGTAGGATGCTGCCCTCCCAGTGTCTACCTCCTGGTCTTCCCAGCGTTCCCGAGGGGGAGCTACAATAGGTACATTTTTGCAATATGGGGCGGTTTGAATACCCATCCTGTGGAAAGCGCCTTGGGAAACTTGCTCTCCTGATCCTGGATGGCCTCAGTACCAGCCAAGAGGGAAGCTAGGTTATGATACTCACTGCCCCAGAAACATCAGAGTCAAATTGATAGGAAAATAGGTTTTATTTCGAGCCAGTTTTGAAGGAAGCTAGAAGTTAAGGCTGAGCAATTTTTTAAAAGAGACACTGAAGAAAAAGGCAGGACAGGTACACAGGCAGGTGAAGTTGGCCTTCAGGAGATAGGCCTGAGGACAGGCCACCTCTTCCCTAAGCTTCCTTGGCACCCCTATCCTCAGCTTCTATCCACAGCACAAGGAAGGTGCTCTGTATTTCAGGGCCCCCCGCTATACTTCAGTCTGTTTCAGAACCCCCTGTTCAGTTCATCCCCCTGGTCTTGAGGGAATTGGGGCTCCATGTCACCTGGCCCATGGTCCATTGCTGGCTGGGTGTGGACAACTCCAACATATGAAGTTGGATGCTCATTCCTGGAGGAGGCCAATTCTGCAATGTACCATGGCTCTGTTTAGGAGAAGGACTTCGGCATTAATTTGTGAAAGAACTCTCTTCCCATAACCTCCTGTTGGCAAATGACTCCACATGATGCCCCCCTTCTTTTATTTGAGTCACCTCATATTGGAGGGGAAGTGACAGAGTTTGAGTCAGTGTCAAAAGACCCCCACTCTAAGGTCCTTGCTTAGCATCTGGATGGCCATTTTAAGGAAAAAGTTTCACTTTCCTGCCCAAGGGTGTTTCTGAGAAAGGCTCACCACTCCCTCACACCACCCCCACCCCTAACCGCCCTCATTAGGACCCCTCGGCTCTGATTCCTGAGTCCCCCCCATAAAAGTCCCAGAACCCCAGCCTGTTTTGCCTCTCTCTCCTATAGAGAGATGGCCTTTATTCGTTAGCTCTGACAAATAAACTCTCGTGTGTATTTCCACCTTTTATTTCTCGCTGACCCATCTCTCGTTCCTCGCTTTCCCTCATTTTGGTGCTAAAACCCAGGATCAGGTTCCCTGGTGTGCCCACTTCCCTCTTCAAGGGTCACTGAGTGTCCCCAGGCCCCGATCCAAACTCCATCATGGGAACAGGCCTTCCATTCCGCCGAAAACCTTCTCTGCACCCACCACTGGACATTCCAGGTAAAACCCCTGTCTCTGGTCAACCTAAACCACCTACGCGTCCCAGGAAATGACTGTTGAAATGCCCGGCACCCCTAGGGTTATCATGTGGTCAGGGGCAGCCCCAGCCTCAGCTTTCACAGCTACAGCCAATCCCTACTGTCAACCGAGTCTATAGGTGGTCTTTTTTTTTGGGGTCCTGGGTTCTGGGCTCTCTCTCACCCCAGACCTAAACCCCCCAAAACGTATGCAATCAGATCTGGCCCCAAATCCTTTGTATAATGACTTTAAATGGTTATTTAATAGCACTCTTGATCCCAATATTATCAGGGATCTTTTCAACTATTGTGAGCATTCAGGAAGATGGAAAGAGATGCCATACGTTCAGGCCTTCTGCTCTGTGCTAAGTCCTCTCTCTGCAACTCTTTTCTCCCGCACAAGTCCTCTTAGCTCTCACCTGCTCTAAGCCTGCTTCCAAAGGGACAGAAAATCCTACCCAGGATTCCTCCTCCTTTAACCCAGCAGATGATCCCCTGCCAAACCACAATTCTCTTTCTGATGAAGCCACCACGGCAACTGTCCCCTCAGCCCCCACCCTTCTCTCCTCCTGCCACATGCTCACGGGCTGCCGCTGCCCAACTCGCATCTCTGTTCTCTACATAAGGTGGCTGGGGTAGACGGTGTAATCCGGGTTCATGTGCCTTTCTCTTTGTCAGATGGTTCACAGATAGAAAAGTGGCTTGGGTCTGATACTTCAAGTCCCACCACATAGATCAAAGAGTTTCCGTATCTGACTCAGTCATATTATTTGACCTTCCACGATGTCCGTATGATCTTGTCTAACACCCTCCTGCCCGAGGAGCTCAGGCGAGTTTGGGTATAAGCTAGAAATTATGCTGATGAGGTACATCAGATCTCCCCTGCCCACCCAATTGGCACTGAAGCAGCTCCCGATCAAGACCCCAACTGGAATTATAATTTGCCTGGAGGAGTAACTAGTAGAAACCAATTCATTACTTGCCTCATGGCAGGACTTAGAAAGGCAGCCCAAAGGCTATCAATTATGAAAAGCTCCAGGAAATCATCCAAGATAAGAATAAACACCCTTCAGCATTTTTAGACCACCTGACCGAGGCTTTATTACAATATACTAATCTGGACCCTGAGACTCCAGACGAGAGACAACTACTAATGACCTACTTTTTCTCCCAGAGTTTCCCCATTATTAAGGCCAAACTAAGATGCCTCAAGAGGGGGCACCTAACTCCCCAAGCTGAGGTTCTGGGTGTGGCCTTTAAGGTGTATAACAGGAGAGATGGGAAGGCCCAGAAGCAGAAATATCAGATGCTCACTCAAACTGTCCGGCCAGCCTCAGCATCTGTCCCTGGTTCTACCAGCCTGCAGAAGGGTCCCTGGGGACCACCCAGACTCTATTTTAAATGTGGTCTGATGGGTCACTGGGCTCATACATGTCCCAAGCCTCATAAGTCTCTGGGCCCTAGTCCTCCTAAGTGCCATCAGGAAGGACACTGGGCATTTGACTGTTCCCAAGCCCATAGTAGCCCTTAGCCACCCAGCCCTTCTGGTTCCCCTTTCCAACTCTTAGGACTGGCTGCAGAGGACTGACGAGGCCCAGGTCCCCATCACCCGGCCATCACTCTGCAGGAACCCAGGGTAACTGCGTATTCAGGTAGGCCTGTCTCCTTCCTCCTAGACACCCGGGGCTACCTATTCAGTCCTCAAGGAGTTCTGGGGGCCTACGACTCATTCTGTGACCTCTATTGCCAGGGTAGAGGGTATACCTTGCCAACCCTTACAGACACCTAGCCTTGTTTGTGCTTTTGGCTCTCTAGTTTTCACCTACTCCTTTTTGTTCACTCCACAGTGCCCTGTTCCCCTTATGGGAAGGGACATCCTCACAAAGTTGGGGGCTACGCTTTCCTTCTCCCCTTATGTACACTTCCATCCAGACTTGCCTGCTGCTCCCCTGATCTTCACCCTTATCTTAGGACCACCCCCTAGTCCGTCTGCCAGGGCCTTCCCGTTACCCCCTTCTGAGGTGGACGCTACTGTCTGGGATGTCTCAAGTCCTTCCATTCCTCACACCACGAGCCCGTTCACATCCATCTCAGAAACCCCCTCCATTTTCTGGCCCAATCAAAACACTTCTCTCTCCCTTGCTCCTGCTGTCCCTCTCTTTTTGCACATCAGCCTCATCAGGCTCCTGACAACAAACCTGCTTCTTATCCCAGGGGTGATTAGACCTGCACCACTCTCTTTCATCGGTGCCAGTGACTCGATCACGTTCTCCCATCAGTTTTGCTCCCCCCTCTGGGGATTTGAACTGCTTCAGGGTCCTGGCCTGAGGACCCAGGACAATGACCACACACCTCCTTCCATTCACCCAGCGCTCCTCTTCTTCATCCATATACCGGCCTCATTTGGGTGACTTCACCCCTCCCCTCCCCTCCTCTGCACAAGTCTCCTCTCTACGACGGCAGTGACAAGTCTCCTCTCTAGAGACAAAAGTTAACCCAGATCTTGGCCCAGCACCAAGATTCTCGACCTTCTCATCCCTTCCCCTTGGGAGTTCACTCTTGGGTCTTGGTTCTCAGCTCCTCAGCAGAGCTCTCCAAAGCCCTGGCCGGGCACCAAGACTCTCTGTGGGCAAATCCTGGAACTAGGGAAGTAGTGGGTGAGGACTCCCTTCTCCCAGTCCCAGAAAGGCTTCAGCCCCGGAGCCAGTGAAATGTGTGGTGACGACCCCCTTTCACTGCTGTCCCCTCTCTCACTCTGGTTTGGCCTAGAGCTGGGGACGCCTGCCTCCAGCCACTCCAGCACCCCAGCTCACCATGGGGAACTCGCAATCCAGAATCCCATCTGCCTCACCTCTGGCTGCCTCCTCGCCCACTTAGCCCCACTCCATTTGGCTCCTAATTCAACTTTCCACTCAGTCGTGGCCCTTACATGACTTGGACCATGGCCACCTAATGGCATTTTTGATCCCAATATTTTATGAAATCGTCATAACTTTTGCGATTGCTCAGGAAAATGGAAGGAAATCCCTTATGTGCAGGCTTTCTCCTTTCTCCACTCTAAGCCTTCCCTGAGCTCCTCTTGCTTTCCCACCCGGCTTCCACTTGCCACGAAAGCTCTGGATTCCTCCAGAGACCCTACTTCTAGACAAACAAGGGACCCAGAACCTCCTTCCTTCTTCTATTGGCAGAGCACATTGTAAAGCCCCAGGCGACAACATCCCTGGCCACGGCCACGCTAAGAATAAAAATTTTGAAATAACAAAAAAAAAAAAAAAAAGAAAGAAATACAAAGGACAGACTCTGCAGGCTCAATGAGAGGCCTAGGACCAAAAGAAAAGTGTCAATTTAACTTTTCCCTTGCCTACAACACAGAAGAATGACTTCAAAACTTTCTCTATCTCTCCCCCTCCCTCCCTCCTCCCCTCTCTCTTTCTCATTCTCTCAAATCACTTTAATGAAATAATTAATGGCCATATCATTTTTTCCTACGTTTTTTTTTAAATTCTATACTTTTGACCTCTAGCATTCTGTTTTGCTCAGAGACCAATTTACCAAAGTTGGCTCTTAATCTAATGCGTTTTAAAAGCCATAAGGCCCTTACTCGTTTGTTCTGTCTGTCTGTGTGTGTGTGTGTGTGTGTGTGTGTGTGTGTATCAAAACCAACATATAGAGTGCTCATGAACTAAAACTCAAAAATGGATCCGAAAATCTCTACCCAAACTATAAACCAGCTTTGGTTACAGAAATACCAATCCCTCGCCAAAATTGGGCTGTCAAGGAGAGCATTCCACCACCACTCAACCTCTGTTATCATTCCAATGACACCCCACGCCCCTAATGAGGGTTTCAAATGCCATCCCAGCAGTTACAGAAGATTGACCTACGTCCCTGTTCCCTAAGGGGCCCAATTAAAAAAAGGGGGCTAATATAAGCTCCTTGCTTAGCATCTGGATGGCCATCTTAAGTGACAGCCACCATTTTAAGAGTCATAAGGCCCTTACTCGTTTGTTCTGTGTACTGCAAAATTTTGCTTTCCCGCCCAAGGGCCTGTCACCACTCCCTCATACCACCCCAACCCCTAACCCCCCACCACCACCCCCCACCCCGCATTGGGACCCAGCTGGCTCTGATTCCTGAGTCTTCCCCATGAAGTCCTGTTTGCCTCTCTCTGCTACGGAGAGATGGCCTTTATTCGTCAGCTCTGACAGATAAACTCTTGAGGGTATCTCTGCCTGGTCTCCGTCTTTCTTGTCTCGCTCACCCAACTCTCATTCCTCGATTTCCCTTCACCCACTTTAGCCAATTTCAAGCAACACAAAGTTTTGGGAAAATTAGCTCTTAAGCCAGAAAAATATAAGGCATTAATAAGAGCAAAGCAATTCAGTCTGTATAATAGACTTGAATTAATGTACACCATCTCTTTAGTTCTATCGTCTTTATCTAATCAAAGGAAAGCAACTTGTCTATAAGACGTCGTTTATTAAGTTCTGCCTTAAAGAGGGCCTGTTATCCAGAGTCCTTATGTAAATCAAGGCTAATTACCATCTGGATAGAAAGTTCAACCCACATCCCATAATAATAATTAGCATTTAGGGACAGTTTACAGAACTGCAAAAATCTTAAACACAAGTTATAAGAATTAATGTCATTTCATGGGATTAAGAACCTGCAAATATACTAAAATGGGCTTTGTAAACTAAGTCACTGACATAAACAGTTCCATTGAGGAAACACCTTGTTAAAACAGCCCCACATACCCCACATGAAAATCTTCAACTAATTTGTCTTGAGCTAGAGGAAGAACAAAGAGGAGCATCCCTTATTAACTACAGAGAAAGAGCTCACATTATGTAAAAATGACTACAAACTCTACAGAAGGTGTTATTATTAAAGAACTTAGCAAAACAATTTAGTTACCTCTGCAATATGTTGGAACGATAATCATAATTAACAGCATTATATCCAGGCAGATTTTTAAAGCTTTAGAGAATTTCTATCAATAAAACACGACATTACTATAAAAATAGTTCATTCAACTAGCGTTATAAATCAAAAAGAGACTTTAGAACAAATGAGGATTTGAATAAACCTTAACAGTTATAGGACTTAATTTCCTTTTATGCAATTAATAACATAATGAAATCAGCAGAAAACATAAGAAATTATCTCAATAAAACATAAAATCTTTGCTCTTTAAGCCAGGTCTTTGCACACATTACTAAAAGCAGTTCAGTTATTGTCAAACTGTTGGATCCTACTTAGAAATGATTGCATTTTGAAAGTTACTTTCAGTTTCTCTAAAACTGAAGCATTACTAGACTTTTGACGTCAGACATAGAACAAAATCCTTTTTAACATTTTCAGAAGGCTGTGAAGCACCTTGCTGATGAGAACAATAAAACCCAGGCAGTGTGTGCAGAAAATACAAAACCAAAAATGGAAGTTACTTGGGTTGTTCTGTAAGCAACGTCATCTAACCTCATTTTTAACTCTTGATTAGCAAAGGGACTGATGTTAGTTCACAGAGCATTTTAAACAGGATTGTAATCTGTTTTTACTGAAGGCTAATTAACAACAATTTCATTTTTAACAATCACAAATTTAGGGTCTGTATATCAACATGAACATTTTTTTAACAAGGAAGTTATGAAAATAAATTTTAACTAGGCAAACTAGTTTTTGAAACTTATGTGTGAAAACTTATCGAACATCCAATTTCTCATATTCAATATAAAGACTATAGCAATGAAAATTCTGGCTGGCCCAATGGCACAGGCTTGTAATCCCAGGAGCATGGGAGGTTGAGGGAAGAGGATCTCAAGCTCAAAGCCAGTCATAGCAATTTATCGAAGCCCTAAGCAACTTAGTGAGACCCTGTCTCAAAATAAAATTCCAAAAGGGCTGGGGATGTGGCTCACTGGTGAAACACCCTTCGGTGAAATCCCAGTACAAAAAAAAAAATTCTGGAATGTATGTAACATTTGAGTTACTGAATAAAGGTTTAGATTTCAACCAATTGTTAATATTTGAAGTACTGTTAGGATTTATGACCAATTGACAACAGCTACAACAAAAACACCACAATTTTTGCTTACTATAAAATGATGTTACTCCAGAAATCAGAAACAGAAAACTTACATAGGTTATTAGTATTTCAAATTTGCATTTTAAATTTTTTTGTTTTTTGTTATTTCCTGTGACTTATCTCAGGCCTGGAACAAGTTCAAAATACAGCTAACTTCCTTAAGTTTAAGAGTTCTTACACTATGTTTTAATTAATATTGTATTATAAATATTTCAGAACTCACTCTAAGCTCAGTCTAGACATTGTAATGCATAATCTCACTTGTGAATTTCTGAATCTATTGAACAATTAATACGTTAGACAAACCACGAATGTCTTATGTAGATAAACAAAGTCATCAAAAGAAAACACAACATCTTTGAGACTTGAAAAGCCTAAGATTTCTAACTCCAAATTAAGGTTTCCTTGTAAAAACAAAATAATTTTTGTATCCAATCTAACCAAAGAATAAATAGAAAAAATAACAATAGCTCACCTATTACAAAAGAAGTAGGTATGCTCCCGAAGTTTCTATCAAAGACTGCTGGCATAGACCACATAACAAACATTTTTTAGTAACCATTGATTCTATTTGGAAAAGCTTTTTTTAGTGGACTTTTGTAGCAAAACAAAGGATTTTTTAAATCTAGTTTCTATAAATGCCCATCCTATGTATTTATTTAATTTACTCAGTTTATTAGCTATCTTCAGATTACTCCTGGAAATCAAGTATAGTTGACATTTTAAGTTATTTCTTTGCCAAAAAATCCTAAAGTGTTGCTATGTTGAGCGAACATTCTATTTTCATAATCTAGAGACAACTATCCAAATTGGTTAGCAGGCCAGAAACAAGAGTTACTAAATTTTAAAGACAACCTCATTACCAACAAGTTTAAATCATCACAGACTTACTAAAATTATGTGAATCAAAAGGCATTGGGCTAACTTAATAGTTTTTATGGTATGTGCTACTTATCTATAAGTTGATTTAGTACCATGCAAACAGACAACATATAAGCATATGAACATACAGGTGCATACAAGAAAATCATAAAGCTTAGATTTTTTCCATTTGCTAGTCTTAAAAGCAGACTTTTGTTCTGACATAGAAAATATGTCTGTAAGTCTTAAATTTGTTATTTCAAAGTTGAGGCCAGGTGGGAAACTTACATCTTAAAGTCTAAGGCCAGCAAAGCTTGAATAATGAGTTTCTTTTCAGAAACACAGATAAAAATTCAGATACAAAAAATAAGCCTGTAATCAGACAAAACAAAAATATATAACTGCAGCTCACAGAATCCAAAAAAGAAGTAAACTCACCGGAGAAAAAAAGCCATGAACTCAAAATAAAGTGATTATGAATAAATTTTGTCCATTTCTGGTTTTGTTTTGTTTTGGCACCAGGCTTTGAACTCAGGGCCACTGGCTCACTGACCCCCATCCCCAGCCCTTTGTTTTGTTTTGGGTGTTTTTTTTTTTTGGTTATTTATAGACCTTTATTTTATTTATGTATTTATATGTGGTGCTGAGAATCAAACCCAGTGCCTCAAAGATGCCAGGCAAGTGCGCTACTGCTGAGCCCCAGCCCCAGCACCCCCACCCCTATTTTGTATTTTATTTAGAGACAGAGTCTCACCCAGTTGCTCAGCCAAGTTGCTCAGCGCCTCGCTTTTGCTGAGGTTGGCTTTAAACTCTCAATCCTCCTGACTCAGCCTCCAGAGCTGCTGGGATTCCGGGCGTGCGCCACCAAGTCGGGCCCCAATTCTTTTTTAATAGAGTCCAGGCTGATAACTGGCAGGAGTATGCTCAGGAAATGTCTGGGGTTAGTAAAACACCCTTCTCTTAGGAATCCTTCCCCACAATCGGCAGACAATCTTTATGAGTCTTGGAAAAGCCCCAAACACCAAAGGATAAGTGGGATAGCTTAATGGGGCTGCGGAGGTGACCAGACCCTCACTGTGCACCTTCTGGATGAGCTTCTCAAAGTTCCTTTCTTCCTAACTGTACCCCAAACACAAATGGCTTAGTCAAGCCCCAAACATCACACTCAAGCCCTAACGGCAGATAGTTCTCAGACCACCTGGTGTTGCAAAATGTCCCATTGGAAGTCCAAAGCCTTAAACAGCAGAGTTAAAATCCTCAGTGTGCGCCCAGGTGGGACAGCTAATATGGACCATCCGATACACCCATACCTGTTTTCCTTACCAATAAGGCAATTTTAAGTAGTTGTGACTTTAGTAGGGAGAGGGACAAATCCCCCAGGACTTAGAAGTCTGCAGGCAACCATGGGACCTTCCCTTATGTCCACCTGCAGGCCCAGCTAGCCACAAGGGTCTTAGTGGCCTCCTGCTCAGAGATGGCTGGCAGCTTCAACCATCTTGCTCCAGGGCAGGATAATTGCTCCCAGCTGGCTGCACAAAACTCTTCACGGGAGACACCAATACTGGCCCCGTTTTAATTAATATTGAATTATAAATCTTTTAGAACTCACTCTAAGCTCAGTCTAGACATTGTAGTGCATAATCTCACTAAATGCTTGAGTCTCCAGAAATATTCAGAGTGAAATCGGTAAGAAAATAGGTTTTATTCAAAGTCACTTTTGACAGAAGAAATTTATGGTTTCAAAAGTTCTATCTTCAAAATCTCCGAGGGCAGGCAAAGCTTTTAAAGGAGAAAAGGTGGTAAAGTTGAGAGAAAAGGCAAAAAAAAAAAAAAAAAATGTAGCTTGCAGATCTGGTTAGGCCTGGGTGGGGGCTTCTCCATGGTCAGCTTCCTTGGCTTCTGCTAGGCCCTGGGGGGCTGCCCCTCAGCTTTCCTTCACAGCATAAGGAAGTTGCTCTCAATTTCAGACCCCTGTCCCCCTATACCCCCAGCTTTGGTCGGTTTTACTACCCCCATTAATATACACCCATTCCTCAAGGACAGCATCTAGCCAATGTTGTGACACCAAAATTAAGTGTGGACCATCAGTGGGCTGAATGAATCCATTGTTCGCCTTAATGATAAAGTGACTCACCAAACCAGCTTATTTAGCAAGTTTTTCCTTCCTTCAAGGTTGAACACAATCAAAAGTCCATAAGGCCAAGCTTTTGAGGTACCCTATTAATAATCATACCAAGGTCTGGGATTAGTTATGGGGATGTCAAAGACTTCAGGCCGCCTGGCTCTTCAGTTTGCTGACATTGCCTTAAGGTAAAATTGAAAGTTGTCAGAATCGGAATGGATTTGATGGTGTCCACTCTAACAAACAAAAATAAACAAAGCTGGTTACCGGTGACGAGTTCTGCTTCCTCATATGTTGAAGTACAACATTAGAGAAGCACGCCATTTTTAAAGCGGGTAACATAGACTTCTCCCGGGAAGGAGAAAGGGGCCATAGCTGGTATCTCAAGAAGCAAGGTGTTCTGCCTTTTTCTATGTCCTAGGCTTCCTTGTTCTCCTGCTCTCTTCCCCCCATCTCTAACCTTCTGGCACAGACCCAGGAGATGGCCCATGTGGGATGGCCAAAAGGTGAGAAGCTGGAGGGGCCAAGGTGGAGTGATTCAGGCAGAAAGGGGGCCCAGGGAGCATTAATTAACAACTTGTTACCACTCCCTGTAGGGAGGGACAATCCCTGGGACAGGTTACCTTAGCAGCAGGGTTGGTACAAGGACAGGTTATCCTGAAAAGGGTGGAGAAAGGGCTCTGAGGGCATTAACATTTCAAATTCCTCAGGGGCAGTCTCCAAATTCCCACGCCCAAATTGGCCTCCCCTGACCCAACTGTCTATCTGTACTGACTGCTTATCTTCAATCCTGGCTTCAGCAGGAGGTTGTGGGAGGGAAGGGTTCTGACACCTGATGGCCTGATAGTAACCAGGATTAAAGACTCTGCCAGAGCCACAACCTTCCTCAAAGGCCATCCCAACCCTATACAAAAACCACTTCTGCAAGGACATCTGCCCAGCAGTTGTCTAATAGTCTTGGACTGACAGCGCTCTTGGTATTAATCCTTGTGGCCAAAGATTATTGTTTCCAAATGTCTTCTGTAATCCTCCTCATTTTTGCCTTCAGCCTCTTTAAACCCACCCATAGTGAGCATGGAAGGTGCGTTCACGTCGCCATTCTATTCCCAGGCAAAACCTGATTCTGCTTCAGCTTTAATCTCTTTGTCTTTCCTAGGTCGACAAACCCCAGCCTCTTATAGATAAAACAAATATAAGACTCGGAAAGATGGAGAAAAGAAGACAGACTGGCTGGGGACTCCGGGACCCAAGGCGTGACGCAGCCCTGAGCTCTCTGGATTTTCTTTTGGCCTCCCCTGTCCCCCTGGGTGCTGGAGAAGCCGACAACCTGAAAATGTCAATGACGACAGACTAAAACACAAAGAGTAGAAAAAGGCTCTGAGGACAAGCCTGCTCTCTCTAGACAAAGGACCAAGAAGGAAACAGCTTAGCAAGAGGAAACTTCTAGAAGATGACTGCTGTACTGCCAAACATGGCCCCTGGGGACAGGAGGTGGGGGTGTAGTCCCCTTCTCACCCCTCCCGGCAAGACTGAGTGGGGAACTTAGAATTCCACCCTCCCCAGATGGCAACAAGCTGTCCCCACCACCCACTAGAGTGGCCTTAGAGAAGGCAGGTGGAGATCTGGGGCTTTCCTCCCCACCATGGTAATTAGGCTCCTTGGTGGGGGCTCAGAGAGACACAAGGAGCCCCTCCCTTCCTAACCAGTGGTGTCACCTGAGGCCTACAGAGAAGGAGCGTGGAAAATAACATCCACGACGTCCCCTGGGGACCACAGGAGGACAGTGTGCCCTGGGAGGAGGGAGGGAAGAGGGAAACATTCATCCCTTCCCAGTGACCATGGGCCCCGAACACTGAACACTGGGCCCTGGACTTTCACCCTTTCCCACTGCCCATGAGCAGTAAGCACATAGTGAAGCTCCGGGTAACAGTGATTCCCAGGGAAAGAAGCAAACAGTGGGCTCCAGCCGGGTGCTGAGCTTTCATTTCTTCCTGGTAACAATAAGTTTCGGGCTTTTTATGACTTTTTTCCTGACTGCCCAAACCCACACATGCTGCCTCAGTCTCCAGCGATTAATTCACCCTCATTGTAACCTTTAAAACTCAGAGCCCCTCCGTCACCAGTGACCATTTTCCACCCCCAAAATGAGCCCCTCCGATGCCTGTCTGATGGACTCTGCTGCTGACTTGATGATCCGTTTGAGGTCTACTCCACTTTGGGTCATTTGTGCTACCTAGAGAACCAGGACCTTCACAGCCGCCCAGCAGTTAATGAAGCCACTCCACCTCCATCGTGCTAGTGCAGGCCACGTGGGGACCAGAACTGAGGCATCATGCCTCTTGCAGCCATGGTGGCATCAGTGAGGGCCTGAGCTCCACCACCACTGCCCACCCTGCAATCAGAAGTTCCTCCCTGACTCAGGGGCCCCTAGAGGATGATGGGAAAACTGGACTTCCATCCTCCTTAAAGACACAGAACTCCTGCTCTTGGTCACTCAGAGGAACTGACTGAAATGAGATCCAGAGTAACAATGCACCCACTCAGGTTTGAATCTAAAAGCATTGATGATATCAAGAACCAGGAAAATCTCAATTGAATGAGAAGAGACCCTCCATAGATGGCAACACTGAGATGCCACAGGGGGTAGAATTATCTGACAAGAATTTTAAAGTGACCGTTATAAAAACAACTTGACAAGAAATTAGACACATTTGAAACAAACTTTGAATATACATACCTATATAATTTCTATTTCAGCAAACTAGAAGATGGAAAGAAGACATGCATGGAGTCCTAATTTAAAACCACACACACACACACACACACACACACACACACACATACATGACAGAATAAAATCGAATGAAGATTTCAGAGCTGAAAAAATACAATAACCAAAATAAAACATCTCCGTGGACTGGCTTGTGTGTAGATGTAGAAGACAGAGGAAAGAGCCAGTGAACACTAGAAATAACTGGATCTGAACAACAGAAAGAAAACAGATTGAAAATGAACACAACCTCAAGGAATTGTGAAACTTTAATATTAAAGATCTAACATTCATGTCATCAGAGAATGAGAAGAAGAAAAAGAGGGTGAGCTGAAGAAATATTCAAAGAAATAATCACTAAAGTTTTATAAATTTGACAAAAGACACATACCCACAAATTTAAACTCAGTGAATCCCAAACAGCATGAATTTGAAGACAGGCTACAGCCAAACTTCTGTAAACTAAGGACCAAGAAAAAAAACCTTGAAAGCCGCAGGAGAAAAACGACACCTTACTTCTAGGTGTAAAACAATCCAAATGGCAGCGATTTCTCATCAGAACTGCTGGTGCCAAAAGGAAGTGGCATAACATTTTTCAAGTGGTGAAAGGAAAGAGCTGTCAAACCAGAAACCTACACCCAGCAAAAATATCCTTCAGAAGTGAAAATGAAATCGAGATATTCTCAGATGAAAGAAAACCAAGAGAATCTGTGGCTAACAGATCAACCTTAAAAGAATCACTAAGTAAACTTGAACTTGAAGGTAGAAAAATGACAGAATACAGAAAGGAAATGATACAATATGACACTTGGAACATCAGGGAAGAAGAAAACACAGGGAAATAAAGTCAACTTTTCTTCTCTTGAGTTCTCCAAGTTGTGTTTGATGTTTCAAGCGAAAATAATTATAATGCTGATGTGGTTTTTTAGTGTATCAAGAAGAAATATTTAAGACAATTATATTATAAATAGGGAAGGGTAAAGGAATACAAAGAGAGATAAGGTTTCTTACCTCTCAAATTGACAAAATTTGATACTGGTGGTAGACTGTGATAAGAATTAGTGATACCTACAGAAACCACCTTTTCAGATATTTAAAAATATATTCATAATACAATGGACAATTCAAAAGAACTCTAGAAAATATTCAAGTAGGCAGGAAAAAGAAAATAGAGAAACAAAAACAAGAAGGAAAAACCAGAAAGCAAAAAATATAATGAGACTTAAATCCTAACATATTAGTAATTACATTAAACGTAAATGATTTAAATGTACCAAGAAAAAGATGGAGACTGACAGAATTAATTTTTTAAATGGTCTAACTACATGATGTTTACCAGGAGCTCATTTCAAAAAAAAAAAAAAAAAAAAACAATAGAGGAAGATTGAAAACAAAAGAATAAAGAAAGAGATATCGTGTAAACACCAGGCAAAAGAAAGCCGGAATGACTCTATTAACATTAGATGAAATACATTCCCAACAAAATTACCAGGAACAGAAATATACATTACATAATAAGAGGATCATTTCACCAAAAAGACTTAGTAATTTTAAATGTGTGTACACACCTAGAAAAAGAGTCTCAAATCATGTAAAACAACATATAAAAGGAATTGTACACCATAATCAAGTAGAATTTATTCCAAAAATATGAGTCTGGTTCAGTATTTGAAAATCAATCAGTGTAATTCAACATATCAACAGGCTAAAGGAATGAACACAATGTTTCCAAAGACTGATGTTGGAGCATCTAGATAGTCATAAGCCAGAAAAGATAAACTTGACCTAAACCTAATACCTTATATAAAAAACCAACTCAAATGTAACATAGATTAAACATAAACATAAACCATGAACACTTTTAGGAAAAAACCCATAAGAGCCAATCCTATGAACCTAGGGTTTGATAAAGAGTTCTTATACATGACACTAAAAGCATGATTGATAAAATTTAAAAAATGCAAATTAGACTTCATCAAAGGTATAAAATATGCACTGAAAAGAACCATGTTCAAAGGACAAAGACAAAAACAGAGTGGGAGAAATGTTTTTCAAAGCACATAACCTGATAAAGGACTAGTATCGAGAATATATATTCTCAAAACTCAACACTGTATCCTACCCACTAATATCTCTAATATTTTTTTTTAAAAAAGAAATGAGCAAGTACTGAGGATGTGGAAAAATTGGGACCCTTGTGCACCTTTGGAGGGAATGTAAAATGGCACAGACGAGGCAGAGAACAGCGTGGCAGTCCTTCAAAAAGTTTAAAATCAGGGCTGGGGCTGGGGCTCAGTGGTAGAGCTCTTTCCTTGCACGTGTGAGGCCCTGGGTTCGATCCTCAGCACCACATAAAAATAAATAAACTAAATAAAGGTATTGTTTCCATCTACAACTAAAAAATATATATATAAAAAAAATTAAAAATAAAATTACCAAATGATCTGGCAGTTCTATTTCTGGGTATAAACAAAATAGTTGAAAGCAGGATCTCAAGGAGATAGTTGTATCATAGCCACATTATTCACAATAGCCAAAAGGCAGAAACAATTCAAACATCCATTGGTGAACGAGCAGATAGACAAAATGTGGAATGTGTGTATATATATATATATATATATATATATATATATATATATATATATGTCAGCCTCTTTTTTTTCCCTCTTTTTTTTTATTGGTTGTTCATAACATTACAAAGCTCTTGACATATCATATTTCATACATTAGATTGAAGTGGGTTATGAACTCCCAATTTTACCCCAAATGCAGATTGCAGAATCACGTCGGCTACACATCCACAATTTTACATAATGACATATTAGTAACTGTTGTATTCTCCTACCTTTCCTATCCCCTACTATCCCCCCTCCCTTTCCCTCACATCTTCTCTCTCTACCCCATCTACTGTAATTCATTTCTCTCCTTGTTTATTTTCCCATTCCCCTCACAACCTCTTATATGTAATTTTGTATAGCAATGAGGGTCTCCCTTCATTTCCATGCAATTTCCCTTTTCTCTCCTTTTCCCTCCCATCTCATGTCTCTGTTTAAAGTTAATCTTTTCTTCCTGCTCTTCCTCCCTACTCTGTTCATAGTTGCTCTCATTATATCAAAGAAGACATTTTGTATTTGTTTTTTAGGGATTGGCTAGCTTCACTAAGCATAATCTGCTCTAGTGCCATCCATTTCCCTGCAAATTCTATGATTTTGTCATTTTTTAGTGCTGCGTAATATTCCATGGTGTATAAATGCCACATTTTTTTTATCCATTCATCTATTGAAGGGCATCTGGGTTGGTTCCACAGTCTAGCTATTGTGAATTGTGCTGCTATGAACATCAATGTGGCAGTATCCCTGTAGCATGCTCTTTTAAGGTCTTCAGGGAATAGTCTGAGAAGGGCAATAGCAGGGTCAAATGGTGGTTCCATTCCCAGCTTTCCCAGGAATCTCCAAACTGCTTTCCAAATTAGCCGCACCAATTTGCAGTCCCACCAGCAATGTACAAGTGTACCCTTTTCTCCACATCCTCGCCAGCACTTGTTGTTGTTTGACTTCATAGTGGCTGCCAATCTTACTGGAGTGAGATGGTATCTTAGGGTGGTCTTGATTTGCATTTCTCTGACTGCTAGAGATGGTGAGTATTTTTTCATGTACTTGTTGATTGATTGTATATCCACCTCTGAGAAGCCTCAAGAAGGAAGGAAATTCTGACACCTGCTCCATCATCCATGAACCTTGAGGACATTGTGCTAAGTGAAATAAGCCAGCTACAAAAGATGAATAGCATGTGATTCCGCTTATATGAGAAGTCTAAGTGCAGTCGGGTTCATAGAAACAGAGAGTCGGATGGTGGCTATAAGGGGCTGGCTGGGGGGAATTGGGGAGTTTTCTTAATGGGCAGAGTTTCAGTTTTGCAAGATGAAAAAGTTATGGAGATCATTTGCATGTCAATGGGAATATACTTAACAATTTTTGAACTATACTTAAAAATGATAAAGATGATAAATTTTATGTGCATCTTTTCACAACTTGAAAAATTCAACAGTAAAAAAAAACAATAAGAAAATCGAGTAAAAAAAAAAAAAACAAACATGAGGAGAAATCTCACCCCAGAGAATATAAAGTGATAAATAAGCCCATGAACTTCAACTAACCATTGTGAGTGTAAATTAAAATTGCAATAAGTGATCAGTACACATTTAATAGAACAGCACAAGTAAAAAAAGAACAGGAGCAATACTAAACACTGGTGGAGATGCAGAGAAACCAGAGACCTCATGCTTTGCTGATGGGAATAAAAGATGGTACCATGCTTTGGAAAAGATTCCAGACCTTTCCTTAAAAGCTAAGCAGACACCATTACAACTCATTTATGCTCCTGGGCATTTATCCCAGAGGAATAAAACATGTCTACGCAAAAATAGGTACACAATTGCCCCTAGCCCAAGACTGTAAACAACCAAGATGTCCTCCAGTCAGTGAACAGTTAAACTAACTGGTACTTCTATATCATAAAATACTCTGCGGCAATAACAAGAAATAAATTATTGACACACACTACAACCTGGATGGATCCCAAGGACGGTATCTGAGTGAGGGAAAAAAAAAAAAAAACAGTCTCAAAAGTCTCACATGTGTGATTCCACTTAAATAACAGTCTTTTATTCATTAATTATTTTTAATTGACAAATATATAATGTTCTTAAAATGACAAAATTATAAAAATGGAAGGGTGTGGCCCAAAAGGAGTAGCCCAAAGGAGACCTTCATGGGGATAGGCTGGTGGTCTTGAGTCTTGATTCTGGTGGTCACACAAATCTATACGTGTGTCTTGACAGATGACATAAAATTATATACACTCTTTCCTCCATTGTCAATATCCAGGTTTTGACATACTGCAGCTACATAAGATGTAGCTAGTGTCCCCATGGGTTACATTTTATGTAACTAAGGCATATAGCCCTGGGTGAAGGTCTGCCAGACCCTCTCTCTACTATCATTGCAGTTTCTGTGAATAATTATTTCAAAATAAAAGTGTCTTTTTTTTTTTTTTAAGTGAGACTGATAGTGGATCGGAGACCTTTTTAGACTGTTATTTGAATTGGATAAATTGGCTTCTTTGCAAGATTTACTTGCAGACGTTTCCATGTACCATAGCCTGAAAATCTTGCCCCTGTCACCTCTTTGGCAAAATTCTAAGCATCTTTCCTCAGTGTTTATGCTCACACAGCACATAAAAACATAAACATTGCCATTTGTGTCTCCGGATCTGTGCAAGCCTGAGTGCACATTGTGAGACCAAGGCAGAGAAAATAAATTGCCTCGATCCTTAAATTGATAGGCAGTGTCCATTCAATATATGTGATATTGGTGACAAAGTCTTGCATACTACTCACCCAATTGTGGTCTGCTGCCTATAGTCCTCACTGAAGGAAATGCTAAATTTCTGCCCCGGGTTATTTAAAACACTTTGTGTGTGTGTGTGTGTGTGTGTGTGTGTGTGTGTGTGTGTATTTTTCCCCAGCCAAGTTCACAGGGTCCCTGAATTCTTGCCCAAGGTTAAAAACGTCTACTCTGAATATTCTAGCTGCATCCCACACGTTTGATGTGTTCCTATTTTCATTTCTGTTCAGTTCAAAATATCTTCTTATTTCCATTGTGATTTCCTCTTTGACCCGAGGGTTATTTAGTGGAGTATTGCTTTGCATTTCCTTCAAACTCGCAGCATATTCTTGCAAATGTGTTTTAGAGGCAGCCTTCCATCAAGCCTGAAGATAACGGAGCTTGCCTGGCACAGGTTCCTCGCAGGTAAGCTGAAGGCTGATGCAGCCATCGCTACAGCAGGCAGGATGAAGTGTTTAATGTGTGTGTTTCGCTGTTTTAAGATTTGTCTTTTTTAAATGAAGAGTAACACAGGCTCTAGCTTCAAAGACTCTGTGGCTTCCTGGCAGGGGACCTGGGGCTCTGTGAAAGACTATTAGATCAGGAGAGGTGCCCACAGCCCTAGGTCCTCCTAGCTGCCACCTGCTTGGGCTTTGTCCTTCTGCTCTCCCTCAAGGTGAGGGGACCTGGGAGATACCAAGGAATAGAACTAGAAACTTGTAGCCGAGCAGGAGCTGTGGATTGTCTGCTACAATCCCAGAGACACCTGGGGCAGTTTGGTGCAGAAGGGGGGTAAATCAGACAGAAAAGATTGATGCTCACACCAGAATAGTGTGCAAGGGTCTGAGCACTGACTGTGAGCATGCCAGGTTGGGGAGGGGGGGTCACAGGTTTGGAAATTCAGGGCACCCGAGTCATGCTTCCCTTGATTTATGTGAGAGAGATAAGAATTGGAAATTAAAGAGGAAGATTCCACAGGGTTTCTTGCCAATGCCTCAGTTTGCATGTGTATCCATGGGAGCCTGGGCTTTCCAGAACTGTTGGCGTGATTAGATGGCTCTGGACATGGGAAAATATATCACCAACTGATGTGACCTCTTTGCAAAATCGCCCATTCTGAGATTTAAGAACAAGTTCATATTAATGGTGACAAGTTGACATTTCTCTGGCTCTGCCCACCACCCACCCTGGGGGAACTCTAACCACCCCCCTTGCCCCTCTCCCACCTTTAGATCCTGCCCAAACCTCCAGGAACTCCCAGGAGTATTTCCAGTCTACCCACACTGCCACGTGCCCTCTGACATCTCATGAAGTGCTGCCCCCTTTACCACCAACCCCCAGCATGATCCAGGTGTCCTCCTGGAGCCAAGGAGATGACTTTGGACTTCCACTGTCTGCTAGAGGCTGCCACTGTCCAGAAAACTAGTGTTGCAGGCAGTAGGAGTGCTAACTCCCCTCAGCAGGGCCAGGACTAGAGGACTGGGTGCAAATTTAGGGAGGTGCTCACTCTCAGGGTCATGCAGGGGCCCACCCTGCATTTTGACAATTGTACCCCTTCTTGAATTGTCCCCCAGGCACCTTGCTTGTATCATGGAACTCATCACAGTGAAGAAAAAAATAGGCCTATGTAGCCAATGCCCTGAATGCTCACTGTCTTAGAGGTTGGACGCATTGAATATCTTCCAGGAAATCTGAAATTGAACGATGAGCAGAGGCAAGTCTGGAAGCCATGTTTGGAATACCTGATGCTGATCTCACCGTAGCTGATTGGATCAGGGAGAACCCTGACCAAGGAGAACCAATCAGAACTCTCTCCCAGGAATTCCGACGGTGGGTTGCTGGTTGCCCCAGCCAGTTCCTTTCTTCAGTGGCTGGCACTGCACATCAATCCTGGGTCTGGAAGGTGCCAGGCTGCACCTCTGGGTTGTGAGGAAGAGAGGAAGATCTCATCTCAGGGAGATGAGAAAGAAGCAGAAATGGGAAGTCATTCCTGATTCTCAGTCTTCTGGGGGCCCTGGCTTCTAGGAAACAGCCCTGTGCCCTCATGTGAGTCCCTCTCTGTTTGTGCTCATGGCCTAAGAAATCAGAGTAGTTGAGAGTTTCTCTCCTGCTGCAACCTCCTCTCACCCCTACCCAACAGGGTCCATGGCTGTGCCTCCATGAGAAATCCCCCCCCTCGCCCCAGCTCGGATTGCTGTTCCAACCACCCACTGTCTTGAACTGATTTTTCTGTCTTCTTTCTCTACTCCTAAGGTGAAGTTTTTTCCCCAGATCTTTATCCAGATCTATGATCCTCTTTTTTATTTGTTTGTTTGTAATTGCAAGCAGTCCTCAGTGGGGTCTGAACCCCAACATAAGGCTACAGCTTAGGCCCTAGCTAGGGGCCAGCGGCTATGCCTCCCAGTTTAAATGTGCTGAGTGGCCTTACCCATTGGGATTCCAGGGACTGTTCAGTGGGTGTCCCCCTTGATGAAATCATCCTCATAAACAGTCACCTGTCAGCCTGGTGGCCTGCTGGTGGGATTCCAAAAGGCCCACAACTCACTTGAGGGGCACCCAGGCAAGACATCAAATACTGCAACCATTCACTAAACAGAGGCAAGCCAGAGCCCAAGCTCCTCCCAACACAGGCAGGATGTGGGAGAAACAGGGTGGACAGAAAGGGGAGGGAGTGAGGGAGAGAGGGGAGCCATGGCCTCAGCCTCACCCAGTACCTCGTCAGTCCCACCAACCATCAGCCCTTTCCCATGTGGAGCTAGAGACAGGAAGGGGAACCTATTGCCCAGTATTTCAATCACCTATTGTGGCTGACACATCTCCCCTAAAGTTAGAGGTTCAAGAAAACAGCCATCCCGTTGAGGGATGATTTGAAGGACTGACTGGGCTCTGCTGGGTGGCTCTTCTGCTGCTACATGGGATGACAGCTGGGTATGCAGTCAACCGGGAACTGAGCTAGGATGGAACATCCCAGACTGTTCCTTCACATGTCACCTGCTTGTTGGGGGACAGTGGCTTGTCAGAAAGGATCTTCCTCCTTTTCCCTGGAACCTCAGGCTTTCTCCCCCACATGGCCTTTCTAGGTGATGACTGCCTCATGGCAGCCTGACTTCTCACATGGCAGCTCAGGACCTCAAAAGACACAAGAGAAGACCCTTCAAGACCTCCCTCAAGTGTAAGCCTGGACCTGGCGTAGCATCACCTCTCTGCACTCTCTGGGTTAAATTGAGTCACAGGCCATCCCAGCCTCCCAGTGGGAGAGGACTACCTAAGAGCACAAATATCAAGAGCCAGGGGCTCATTAAAGGTCATCTTTAGAGTCTAGCTAATCTACCAAAAAGAAAGAAACTCACGATTTAACCTCAGAAGGTTACAGATCATCTAATGAGGCAGAATCTGCACAAATGCTCAAATGTAGATGTTATGTCAACACACACACAGACCAACGGAGTCAGGATGCGCAATGCTGAAATACTCAACCTCCCACACAGAAAAATGTTTGCAAACACACATACCTTCACTTTCACACCAACATGCCCATGTGCATGCATACACACACACACACACACACACACACACCAACTTCTGTACATCCTATCCAACCTCTTGCTTATCATTCTTGAATTAAGACAGGGATGAAAATTGTATGATTAATTTGCAGGTGGAAAAGCAAAGATATTTTGCAATAGATTTGAGATTCAGAGGTCCTGCTGGGTGGATGGTGAACAAATGTACTCCAGTTGGGATAGTGGGTTGGTCAATGCTCTGCCACTGTAACAAAATGTCTGAGACCATTAACTTATAAAGAGAAAAAGTTTATTTGGGCTCACAGTTTTGGAGGCTCATAGCTCATAATCAATTGGCCCTTGGGTGAGACATCACATCCTAGCAGAAGTGAGTGGAAGAGCAAAATCATTCCCCTCAGGGCCAGGAAGAGGAAAAGAAAGAAGGGGCCAGGCCCCACGATGCCCTTTAAGGGCACATCCTGGCACCCCAGGACCTCACACAAGGCCCCATCTCTCAAATGTTCCATAACTTACACGAGGCAACCCACCCTGGGACCAGGCTTTTAACACTTGGGCCTTGGGGAACACTTATCCAGATGGGAACAGAGTGAGCACATGAAAAGTCTACAGAACAAGGTGAGTAAAAATGGACTTTGGGAACCTGGTCACCTAGGCAGGTACAAAGCCCTGAGCATGGGTTGGCAATATCCACTTCACAAGCACAGGAGGAGGCCAAGGGTAAGGGCACCCACATCTGTGATATCCATCCAGGCACAAGTTCTGGTCAGGCACCTCCATTTTCAACTGTCAAAGCATAGGAATATCTGAGAAAATCTGCACATAACCTCGAACTTTCTGCTGCCCCTCCTTTATCAAAAAGTTCCAGAGAGAAATGATATCCATGGTGGGCAGCCTGAAGGATAAACCATCGTCCGCTCTTCTAGCTAGTCTAAATCCCACCCGTGGATAAAATTCAGTGCCTTCCATGAGAAAGCCAGGTGTGGAGCTCACACTGGTTGCTCCAGACCCCTCTTCTGCCCATCTATGAAATTCTGAATCATTTTAAATTGTGCTTTGATGCCAGGCTTTGGGGGTTTTTTGGTATTGGGGCATTAGAGAAAAACATGAAACCTGCTACCGCACGGAACGTCGGAGAGTGGCTTGGAAGTGGCCCCACAGTGTCTCACCTACAAAGATGGATGGGAGAGATTTTCAGATCTCAGTATCTGAAGAGCTAGAATGCTCCCCCAAACAGCTGGTTAATTTAAAATTTATGGGGACTGTAAGATTTTTAACAGTTTGTCTTCCCTTCTTTGCCTTGGTGGCTGGGGAACTCAGAGCTAAGTTTGCAGACTCCCTCTAGCAGCTGTGTTGGTCTCTGTGGTCTATGCATTCCTGGGTGCTTCACAGAATGCACACCCCCTCACCCCCCAGTGTCACGGACATCACAGAAGATGTCCCAGTACATATCCCAACCCACATGATGAAGCCAAGCCAACCATGGGAATTCTATTCCCTTTCTTTATGATTGGTTTGGGTATAGGCAAGGTACCCAATTCTGGCCAAAAAGAATTAGTGAAGGAAAGTCGGCTTGGAGCATCTGGGGAAGTTTCCTCTCTCCTGAGAATGCAGGCCCTTCTCCTTCCTTTGGGCATCGTGATGTGTGGCTAGGATCTCTACAAGGCTTACCAGCCAGAGAAAGAAGGAACTTGGGTCCCTGGATCACCTCCTGGAGTTCCTGTTACATAAGAGAAGAAATGGACTCACTGTTTAACACTCACGGGCAAAACATGCTGCTTCTATTAGTTACCCGCTGCATTTTTATCTTCGAATTTGGAGTCAACTAATTTTCGATCATTGTTCATTTTAGGTATTTGGGCCAGTCACTACAAATCTTGTGTCGAATGAGACTAAAGGGGTAGGGGGAGCATCTACACAAACAGTGATTGACAGCCAAAGACATGGATAATCTGTGGATGTGAGTCTGCGACTTGCACAACACTGTGCTGGGCAGTTGCTGCCCAAAAGAGCTATAGTTTATTCCTCATTGAACAAACACTTATTTAGCACCCACTGTTTTCCAGGTCTGCCAAGGCACTGAAGTTCCATCTGTGAACAAACTAGACAGATTCTGTTCTCTAGGGGCGGGGGGATCAATAGTTAATGTGTCCAAAGAAAGAAGGTGAACGAGGGAATTCACGAGATGCACAACGAGGATGCGACGCAGGAGAGAAAGAAGGGCAAGGCCGTTCCTCGTTCCTCGGGCCCGGCACTCGAGGAAGGAGATTTTGAGGAAGGGATGTTTGAACTGAGACTTGAAAGGAAAGAAAGAAGCAGCTACAAGTCTCCCTGGAGAAAGAAGGCTCTACGTGAGGGGAACAGCAGGGTCAAGGCCTCAGGGAGAAGTAGCTCCAAGTGTTGAGCAGAGCATTTCAAACGATGGACCTACATCCATCGGTGGTTGCAAAATCGATTTAACGGGTCAAGATCAGCGTATTTGTTTTTAGGATGTCAGAATGCCTTCGTTTTTCCCCTTTTTTAAAAAATTAGTTGACAAAAATCGTATACATTTATGGTGAATATGAAGTTTATATATATATGTAAATTAAATTAGATTAAGGCTAGCTGTTATCACCTCACTCACTTATCTTAGTGTGTGTGAATTGAGAACATTCGAGATCTACTCTCTTAGCAATTTTTAAGTATGCCACACATTATTATTTACTACAGTGACTGTTGCTATACCACAGAGCTCCTTATTCCTCCAAACTGAACATGTCCGTCCCCTATCCCCATATAGTTCAGACCATGCAGTGTCTGTTTTCTACAACTGGCTTACTTCATTTAGCATAATATCCTCCAGGTTCATCCAAGTTTTCACAAATGAGCAGTTTCGTGTGTGTGTGTGTGTGTGTGTGTGTTTGTGTATGTGTGTGTGTGTGTGTGTGTGTGTATACACAAAAAACACATTTCCCACATCCTTCATCCATCAATGGACACTTAACTTTGACTCTGTGTTTTGGCTGTTGCAAATAATTTCACAATTAACATGGACCATGTAGCGCTGTCTTTTCAATATACTGATTGCATTTCTTTGGATATATACCTAGAAGACGGACTGCTGAGTAATATTATAGTTCTATTTTTAATATTTTGAGGAATGTTCATACTGTTGTCTATAATGGCTGTACCAGTTACCTTCCTAACAACAGGGTGCACAAATTCCCTTTCCTCCAAATCTTCACCAACACTTATCTTTGTCTATTTGATAGCAGTCATTCTGACAAGTGTGAGGTGGTATCTTATTGTGATTTGCATTTCTCTGATGATTAGCAATGCTAATATTTTTCATATGCTTACTGAAATTTATGTCTTCTTTTGAGAAATATCTATTCAGATCTTTTTCTCATTTTTAAATTGTTTTTTTTATTCATGTGGGTCATTTGCTATTCATTGTATGAGTTCCTTATATACTTTGGATCTTAATCTCTCATCAGATATATAGCTTACATATATTTTCTCTCATTCCTTAGATTATTTGTTCACTCTGCTGATTGTTTTCTTTGCTGTGCAGAAATGTTTTAGTTTGTTCAATCCTATTTGTCTATGTCAGCTTTGTTGCCTGCACTTTTGGAATCAAATTAAAGATATCATTACCCAAAACAAGGTCATGAAACATTTTTCCTGTTTTCTTCTAGTATTTTATAGTTTCAGATCTAAGTCTTTAATTCATTTTCAATTGATTTTTTCATATGGTGTGAGGTAGAGATCTAATTTCATTCTTTGCATATGGACACCCAGTTTGTCCAACACCACTTATTGAGGAGACTGCCCTTTTCACACTGTGTTCATGGCACCTAGTCAAATATCAATTGAATGTAAAAATGATCAGATTAATTTCTGAACTCTGTATTCTCTTCCTTTGATCTACTAATTTTTGTGCCAGTACCATACTGTTTTGATTACTGTAACTTTCAGCATATTTTGAAATCAAATGGTGTGATGCCCCTGGCTTTGTTCTTTTTGCTCAAAATTGCTTGGTTGTTTGGGGTCCTTTGGGGGATTCATTTTTCTATTTCTGTAAAAAGTATCTTTGGGATTTTGATAGGTATTGCACAAATCTGTAGATTGCTTTGGGTGGTATGGATATTTTAAAAATATCAATACTTCCAATCCATGAACACAGAATGTGTGTCTTTTCAATTGATGTTTTAGAGTGTTGGGTGTGCAGGTCTTTCTCTTTGGAGGTTTAATTTATTTCTAATTATTATTTTTATAGTTTCTATAAGTGAAATTGTTTTTTGTTTCTTTTTCAGATAGTTGTTTGGGTCTGTTTTATGATTTCTGTCTCTTTGTTGAAGTTCTCATTTTGTTCATGATTTCCTTCGGTTACCTACCTGTGTTTTCTTGCAGCTCACTGAGCTTCTTTAAGATGATTACTTGAATTGTTTGTGAGGCAGTTCATAATTTTCCATTTCTTTCGGGTCCATTACGGTGTTTTATTTTATTCCTTTGGTGGTGTCATATATCCTGACTATCGGTGACCCTTGTAGCCGTGAATTTTTGTCTGTGCATTTGAAAAAGTAGGCACTGCTTCTGATTTTTATAGACTGACTTCAGCAGGGAAAGCCTTTCACCAATCAGCCAACCCAAAGATACCGAGTGGGCGCTCTGATGGGATCTGCAGGCAGGCTTGCTGCTAGAGTACCGGGCTAGTCAGGTACCTGGTTCGGCAGGTGAGAGGCCTGGAGCCTGCATCCAGAGGGCCTGGCCTGGACACTAGGTCTGCAGGAGTAAACCTCAAGCTAAGGTCCGCAGGGGCAGGCCTTGAACCTCTGTCCACAAGGCCAACCTGGTTCCAGGGCAAGCTGCTATCCTGGCACTGAGATATCCTGGTGTCTGGGTTTCCAGGATTGAACCTGGAACTGGAATCCATGGGGGCTGGCCTGGAGGCTGGGCCCATGGGTACTGACCTAGTTCCTGGAGCTGGGGTCTGTGGGAACTGACCTGAGACTGGAAAGGCCTAAAGCCTGAAACTACAGGGGTGGGAATGGGTCCTGAGTTTGCAGAGTCTGGCCTGGAACTTGGGTCTGGGGGAATGCATCTGATGCCAGGACACCAGGACACGCCCAGACCCTGAATCCACCAAAACCTATGGCCATGTGAACTGGCCTAGCGCTTGTGTCTAGCCTGCCTCTGGGGCAGGTGTGGAGCCTGATCTGTAGTGCTGGCCCAGTGCCTGGGTCTCTGGGGGCTGACCTGGAGGTCTTGCCTGTGGGGTTAGCCACGGAAGCAGCCAGAAGCTGAGGCTACCCTGGTCACTGGGTCCCTGGGGGCTTGCCCCAGCACCAGGTCTCCTAGCATCAGCCCAGAACCTGGGGTTACTGGAGTCTAAGGCCACAGGGACCAGCCTGGAGCTGTACCCGAGCGCCAGCCAAGCTCTGGGGCAAGTCTGGAGGAAGGGTCCTTGGGCAAGAGCAGCACTTTTAAGGAGAAATAAAATAGAACAGAATAGATTAAAATACCAGGGTATATTGTCCCCAGTAAAGATTAATATATTGTTCCATGACACTTTTGTTTCAGTTGTATATAGGGCTAGTTAACAAGATAGAATATAAAATGAATTTCTTACCGCGAAGGTGGTTAAAAAAAGAAAAGAAGATGAAACCTACCACGGGAGGGGAATGACTAAGCCGAGTGCACTGGAGGAGAAAGATCCAGACCAGGACAAGGACCCGGAGCAGCAGCCCCACAGGCAGGTGAGGCAGGAACCACAGGAGCCCGGGAGCGTCTGGGGCAGCTGAGGAGCAACACAGACCGACAAGCACAGAGGTCACTGTGAACTGGACAGCGGTGATTACCGTGGTGCAGTGGGGGCCAGAGCCTGACTGGAGAGGGTTAGGAGAATGGAAGATGAAGAACTGGAGTCAGCAACCAAGGAAGCACTTTTAAAAAGTTTTGCAAGCCAGGGAGCACAAGAGGGAGGTGGGCGCTGGAAGAGGCATGGGACCACTTGAGAGGCAGAACTCAGCCCACCTGGCTCAGTCCCGATCATGCCCCTCCAGATCATTCCCCTCTAGCTCCAGGGCCCATGCTCCATAGGTACATGAGATACTCGGGAGAATTTTCAGAACGACTCTTTCCTCCAAACCAAGTCACCTCCCCAGGACACAGGGTGGATGTGTTTCATGGAGGACTAGGAGGGAAGACAAGGTGGTGAGAGTGAGTTGCTCTTGAGCCAGGCAGGACACCAGGACCACCACACGCTGTTCAGAGATCTTGGGCAAGTCACATGCCATTGCTGAGCCTTTTTAATATCAGTGGGACAATAATAGTCATTTTGCAAAAAAAAAAAAAAAAAGTCATCGAAGAAATGCTTAAAATATGCATATGTGTATATATATGCCATATATATGTGAAGAACTACTTATAATACAATGCCAAAATGTACTACTATACTATATATGTATATGTATACAGTTCTGTTACTATATATAGTATACTATATATTATATAGAATAGAACTATATATATTAGAGTATAGTAATAGCAGAACCATATATAAATCATTACGATACTATATAATAGTTCTGCTAGCTATATATAGTCTATAGTATATATACTATATAACCTATAGTGTATGTGTGTATATATATATATATATATATATATACATATATATATATATATATATATACTATCTAGCAGAAGTATATATATAATATATATCTACCTGATATATGTGCATGTACATATATATTATAGATCACCCCCTGTACTAGGTTCTTTGAAAGCAGGACTGAACCTGATTTGTCTCTGTACCCTCAATGCCTGGCATAAGAGAGGTGTTCCCAAGATGCACAGTGAATGCTTCCATGAAAAAGATTATGCATGTGGGGCTGGGGTTGTGGCTCAGTGGCAGAGCACTCGCCTAGCATGCATGAGGCACTGGGTTCGATTCTCAGCACCACATAAAAATAAAATAAAGATATTGTTTCCACTTAAAACTAAAAATATAAATATTTTTTTTTAAAAAAAGAATATGCATGTGGATGGAGAGACAGGTGCAGCGAAGGACCCTTCCTGTCCACTCCAGTCAACTCAGCTTCTCCTTGAATTTCTCAGGCTGGAACAAAACCTGGGCCATCGCTCAACTGAACAAGGGCAGAGCTGCGCCTCACCTGGATTGGAGAGAATCTGTGGACCCAGAAAACCAGGGTGCAGAATTTTGAGCATCCTTCAGGCCCTGAGAAAACCACTCAGGAAGAACCAGGCTCTGCACAAACCTGCAAGGAGCCTCAATGAGAGAAAATGATTTAATTATCAGAGTGTCACCAAACAAATTGTACGCCTCATTTTGGGGTACTTAATGCTTATGGTAATTAACATTACGAAGATTTTTCTTCTCTCTTCTGTTTATATTTGGTTTAGCCATTCACAATAGGGCTAAAATTATTTCGGCTAATTTTAGGTGCTCTCTCCACATTGCCCCTCCGTTTCTTCCCCAGTGCTGCTACCCAAACAACGCAATCTTTAACTTCAGAGGCAACGGAATGCAGGACAAATTGGAATCGATGCTGCCTTTGTCTTCACTAATAAGTGGCTGCCACTGCGGAACCGCTAATTGGCTGATCTCCATGGGGAAGACACAATGGTGGCGAAAATGCTGGGGGATTAATTATAGGGCCGCCTTCTTCAAGCCCCTCTGCTGCCACTCCCTGCTCCAAGGCCTCGCAACAGGGGTGGCCTCGCCGCCCACCTTGAGAAGCCAGTAGCTTCCCTGATGGAATTCTCCTGCACTGGGATTTGGGATCACACACCGGGCATGCTCAGGGATCAAGGGAGCGGGCCAGAGTCTGAGCTGAGACCAGGTAGGAAGGAGGACAATGGGGAATGAGAATGGGGAGACCCACATCTTTGCGCCTGAGGAGGCATAACTATCCCCAGGTCACGTGGAGTCACTGGGGTTCTGAGTGTTGAGAGTCGTGCTCCCATTTGCTAAGCTTAGCTCATGGAAGCAGCCAAGCTAGGAACAAAGAATTCCAGATTTGAACCCAGTCTTTGCCTGATTCCAAAGCCCTCTTCTCCAAAGCTTCCCTCCACCATGAGTCTGTGGCCTCGGAAATCTCATTTCATTGTCTTTAGGGTAAAAGAATTACTGCCTAAATGTTCTTGTTAAAATGCAAATATACCTGCCAGCGGAGGAGCGCCAGCATCCCTTAGCCTGGGCCTGCTGTTTAAATCAGGCACCTGACAGGCAGAGCAGGAGCAGAGACACGTGCAGCAGGACCCGCGGGAACACAGTGGGTGCCTTGGGATGGGCTGGGGAGGCCCTGCAGGGTGGCATCGGAGCGGAAGCCACCGAAGAGATCGCACCCAAGGCAAACTGGGCCATGTTCAACAACCGAAAGACAAATGTGGTGTTCTCTTCCCAAAAGCCACCCTCCTGCTCTCCTGTCACATCTCTGCTGCTTTAAGAGGAAGTCCTCAATGGCTTCTCCACACTCGCCTCTCCTCCACCCTGCAGCTGAGCCTTTAATTCTACCCACAGAGCATGGCGTCTCTCTCCACCCTGTCAGTCCTCGCCCACTCCTGCTTGGAGTGCCATTTACCCCTTGGCAAAGTTTCATGGGTCACTTATTTTAAATGGCCAGACGTTTTACTTGGGCTGCTGCATCAGGGGAGGGAGATTTCCGTACAGGACTGAGCTCACCTCCAAATCCAGCAGGGGCCACCGTGGACTTGTGGCTAGTGGGCAGGGTGACAGAGTCAGAGGATGGATAACTACGGAGAGGGACTCGGTTAGGAAGAAGCGCTGTAGAATTCTTGCTAAAACTGGGCTCCGAGAGCCAAGGAGGGGGAGTCGTTGAGAAGAGGGATCCAAGAAGTTTGGTCCTCTGGGCCCTTGGCCTCCAGGCTCAGCCCTCTGGGCCACCCTCCACATACAATCAGAATTGCCTACCCAGAGCATCCAGAGGGGTCCACCCTGTGAGCACAGGACCCTGGCCCCTTCTGCTCCTCCCCTAATGGTCCACACCTCGCTCACCATAGATGACAATATTGCTGTGCTCATTGTAGACGACTCTGAGACTTTAAAGGCCAGTTTTGTGGGCAGTCATGTGCCCTGGGCCATCTTCCTCTCCATCATGGGGCACCTGAGGCACCAGGGCACGTTGATAAGCCTGGACCAGAAGGATTCCCCCTCATGGGCCATGAGGCCCAGGCAAGAGTGACATATGACCCTGAAGGACCCTGAAGAGCATGGCACTGTCATCGTCTAGACAACATGAAGATTTGGCATCACATCTTCTCAAGTTGCTCATGGCCCCCCAAGTAACACCCCACATTCCTGAACAAGGCCCCCCTGAGCCCCAAGGCCAACTGTGAGAAGATGACCCAGATTGCACTCAAGACCTTCAACACCCCAGCCATCTGGGCTTTATGCTGTCCCTGTGGGCCTCTGGCCATGCCACTGAACTGTAATGGACTCTGGTGATGGGGTCCCCCACCCTAACAGGGAAACGCCCTCTCGAGCCCCATCCCGAGTCTGGACCTGGCTGTGGGACCTGACAGACTGCTTCTTGAAGGTCCTGTCAGAACACAGCTACAGCTTTCCCCCATGGCCAAGTGGGCAGGAAATCCCGAGTGACATCAAGGACAAGCTATGCCCTGAAGGTCAAGCAGGAGAGGCCCTCTGCAGCCTGCAGCTCCTCCCTGGAAAAGAGTCCTGAGCTCCCTGCTGACCAGGAGGCCACCATCAGCAACAAGCTGCCCCGAGATGCTCTCCCAAACTTCCTCAGGGGCATGGATTCCTGCAGCGTCCACACAACCACCTTCAGTTTCATCATGAAGTATGATGTGACACTCCCAAGGACCACTATGTCAATGGTGCCACCAAGTGCCCACGCATTGCCCACCAGCTGCAGGAGACCGCTGCCTTGGCGCCCAGCACCATGAAGATCAGATCACTCCAGGTGGACTGGCAGCTCTGCCCAGTGTCATTTCCACCTTCCAGCAAATATGGACCAGCCAACAGGAGCAAGTCATGTCTGGCTCCTCCACCCTGCGCCCCAAAGGCCTCCAGACAGACAGTCCCCAACTGTGCTGCACCCTTTCTGGACAAAACCTAACTTGTGTGGAAACCATGATGAGCTTGGCGTGGCTCTGTTGGGGTTTTTGTTTGGGGGCTTCTGACGGAGGACTTTAAAGCTAGATCACAAAGATGCCGGAGGCTGGTTGGAGGAGCGGCTCCGACGTCTGTGGTGTGGCTGAGGACTCTGTGCATTGCTCGTTTTAAAAATAGTCTCTCCAAATACGGCGAGCTGCATTCTGTCTCTCCCAAAGCCTCTGGCTCCTCCACAAGGAGGGTGCCCCAGACTCGTCAAAGTCATGAAGGGAGGTGACAGTATGGCTTTTGGGCAAACTGTGTAATGCAATTATTTTTTTCCATCTTTGCGTTCATGTTTTTGTGTTTGGCTTTATTTTTGGATGATCAGCCATCATTAGACCCCTTTTTGACCCCCAAACCCCCCGGGGGGAGAGGGTTGAAGATGGCCAGGAACGCTGACTTGAGACCAGACTGATACAAGCACACACCATAAACAAACACACACGACCCTGGGTCCCAAACGCAGCTCCTGTCCCACAGATTTCCTGCTTTAAAACCTCCCCCAGCCCCAGCAGCCTCAGGATAATGTCCAAACTCCTGATGTAAAGGATCCTGTAAGACTGGTCATAGCCAGAAAGCCTTGAGGAAACCAGTCCCAGAAGGAAGAGAAGAACCCTCTGGTGTCCATTCCTGATCCCCTAGGGACCTAGAAGGGCTAAACACACAAGAGCAGATTGTTCCCACTCTGCAAGTGTCTCACCGTTCCCCAGAAAAGGAGTTAGGGTGACACCACTAAGGGACTGGCTTAGTTGTTGCCACATAACTGTGTGGACTGAGCCAGGATCCAGGCCCGGTCTTCCCAGCAACATGATGTCCACAATTGACCCCCCCACCCGCCCTGTCCATCTTCATGCTAATACCTGTAAGGAGAGGCACCTGGGCAGCTTGCTCTACCCCTTTGTCCTTCCCCTTAGCAATGCCTGGCAGATGGAACAGTCTAGAAAATAGTGATGAGGGTGCTGGGTTGAGTGTATGAAAAGGTTGTTCTTGACCCTCTGTGCTCAGGGGTCCAACACTATAATCAATCCCATTCTACAGACATAGAAACTGAGGCTCTGCGCAGGTAGATAAGGGACTGGGTAGCTAATATGGTGGTAGAGCAGGGTTTTCACCTCGATCTGCTTGAAGCAGAGCCCACAGTTTTAATGTTTACTCTGTACTCCTTAAAAGCCACCTTGCGACTGGAAAGGAAGAACCCACTCTGGTCCTGAGGCTCTTTTCAAGACGCTAGGCTTTTGTCTAAAGCGCTTCCTCACTCCCCTTCCCACCCTGACCTCGGTGCTCAGCTGAATATAGACACTTGGCAAGCAAAAGAGAAACCCCAAATATTAACGCTCGTCGCTAATGTTCTTTGGTAAAGATAATTTCAATGTTTTAAGATATTAATGTTCTTTTGACTGGTCTCCTTTCTAAGCACTTCTGAGTAAACACATCTATCGGGGCCTGATTGATTCTTGCAATTGCGCTATTATAACCTAAACTAGGACATTGTGAGTCACATATTCAAAAGGAGAAATGGTTTGGGTGTATATGTGCGAGTGTGTGTTAATATTTTTTTTAGGGTTTCCTTTTGTGCTCAACCCGAGAGAAATATTTGAAATTCAAATAATGAGGTATTCATAGTGAGTGTGCCTTCCTTACACCCAGGGTAAAAATAAAATAAAATGTCAGACCTTTCTCTTCCGCCATTATACGGTGCTGACTCTCCTTTCTCATTATGTTTACCTCGGAAATTTGAATGAGAGTAAAATTTAAAGGAATTATCACAATTCTTCAGTACATTTGCAAATCAATTAAGAGGAGCCGAATTATGCTCCTGCTTTCTACAGGAAGCCAGTCTTCCCCCAGCTCACGGGAGGGAAGGCAAACAAAAACCAGCTGTCACATCCAGAAGCAGACTTGGCGTTGCCTCCCTCACCTCCAGCAGCTGGTGTTACCTGCTGAACGACCCCTCCCCAGGCAGCTCCGCTTACCTGCCAGGAGCAGGGTCTCTCCGGGGTGTTGATGGTGCTAGGAAATCACACGGAGTCAGAGGGACACCTGGCTGTGGGCTCTCTGCCGCCTCCTGGTTCTGTGGCCTTGGGCAAATGGCTTCGCCTCTCTGAACCTCATTTTCTTTGGCTGCAAAGTGGAAGCAATAATGCCTCCCTCAAGGCCATCCGGAGCCTGCAAACAGAGCCCTGGTCTGCCTGGCGCAACACGGCCTCCGCCAGCACGGTGGACCTTCCTTTGTCCTCATCACCCAGGGTCCTCAAGACTCTGGGTCCCTGGGGAGGGGAGGCCTGGATGACTTTCCCCTGATCCTGGCACTCTCTCTCCACCCTTCTTCCCTGCCCTCTGCCCTGGGGCTCAGTGGGGGGTGGGGGGCTGTGTTCCTTACCTGCTCCCTACAGGGTAACTAAAGCCAGCCCCTCTGAGAGAGGGTGCTGCCCAAGACTCTCAGCAGATCCTGGGACACCTCCCTTCTTCATCCCTTTGGGCCTAGAGATGGTGAGGATCCAGCTGTCACCAGCCGCAGGACTCTGGACAATGCTTGGCTCCTACCCGATGCCCACACCTTGATAAATGGCCCATTACCCCCCGGTGCCCACCTGACTCCAACAGGAGAAGACCATCGAGTCCTGCCAGGCCCCTTTCCTCCAGGAGCTTCCATCAGGACCTGCAAGTTCAAATGTCACCTCCTCTGAGAAGCCCTGCCAGATGACAACTGTGTCTATTCTTAATTCCTCTGGAGTTACGGGGATTGGACTCTCTCCCTTGTATGATGGTAAAGTGTGTTCGAGTCTCCCCTCTCCCCAGGGGTGCAGTACCATGAGGACAGGGACAAATCGTGACGACTCCTTGCAATTTCCATTTCAGCCAAACAGAATTGGTTGTGGCTTTGGTTGACTTTCTTGCTGCCAGGCCTCTGCTGTCCCCTCCCCTCTGAATCACCCTTAACTCCACTTTAAAATGCACCGACCAGCTACAGACCTGCAGCTGCAGATTCAGGTGTGTAGAAAATGCCACACTGCTTGTTTTTCTTTGGCCCAGACTAAATTCAACAACAAGAAGGTGACCTGGGTTCTTTCCACCTCTGAACAGACCAGAGCAGCAGATTCCACGGACCCCAGGGGCCTCCCAGGAGGGGACCTGAGCTAAGCCCTGCTCTTGCTCCCCGGAGGCTGCAGGCCTATCCTGGAGGAGACCCCAGCACAGCAGGCTTTGGAGCCTGTGACCTGAACAGTGAGATGACTCTGAGGAAGAGTCGTAATCCCTGCAACACAGCATGCAGAGGAGAATGGGGTAAGCCCTAGAGGTGAATTTATGGGATGGACTCCCAGAGCCCGGATACAGAGGTAACCATTAGGCCCAGGTGCTAGGGCAGGGCCTGGCTGAGCAGGTCCAGTTCCAGGGCCTGGAGAGGGCCCACCGAGGAGGGGAGAGAGGGGCAGAGCAAGAAGAGTGTGTGGCCCTCCCGTCTGCAGACCTCAGCTCCCCTTCGCCTGCAAGGTTGATGATTTTGAGTAGGTGGCTCCCAGGGAAGCTTGTAATGAACAGTCTGGGCTTCTGGGGCCAAGACCCCTAATGTCACTCCTCCCATCCCCCACTGGAGCATCCAGGTGACCCTGAGGCATTTTCATGCCCCACACTCCCAGGGATAGCCTCTGGGGACAAAGCAGAGTGGAGTGTGCTTCTCCTCTATTGAGCATGAGCAAAACAGAGACTGTGCCAAGGGCTTTGCACACTCAAGGGAGGTGGGCAACTAGGTTGTGACAGGCCCTTCCTGGCCCAGAGATGCCAGGCCTGGCCACTGCTTCTCTTCCCAGAGGCCCAGGGCCAATGAGTAAAAAGAACAGCAGAGGGGGCAGGACCACCCCCGGGCTCCCAGGGAGGAGTGTATCCGTCCTCCCTCCTGGCCCGGGAGCATGGCGGGCTCCTCCCTGCCCTGGGGTGCTGGGAGCTGGTCCCCAGGCCTCAGCAGGGGCGGGCCAGCTCCAAAGGGACACCCCAGCCAGGTGTGCAGTGCTGTGCTAAGCAGACTGCCAGCCCCAACAGATGGCAGCGCGGGGCTGCCATCCATCACGACCGTAAGTGGCCAACTCCCCTCCCGGTGCCCCAGACAAATGGCTGCACGGCCCCTCCCTCCCTCTGCCCCCCCATCCTCCGCTCCCGCAGGCAGCCAGGCAGCACGAGTCCTGGGCGGAGCAGGCAGGGGGAGGCAGGCTGAGCGACACACGGAGGCACATCCATCATCACTGCCAGCCAGCAGCTTGCGCCCCACGATGATGGAGGAGCGGGAGGGTGCACTCGGAGGGTGCAGGCCTCACACGGCTGTGTGTGTTTGTGCATGTGCACGTGCATCCAGGAGCCATCCCATCTGCCCAGAAGGCCCCGTCCTCGCAAGGAGGGCTGTGGTCCTGTCACTCATCCATGGCCTGTTCCAGGGAGCAGGCGTGACCGGACAGCCCAAGCCTTCTGAGATCACTTGACTTCACCTGCTGGGTCCATTTATCCATGCGTCAGTCCATACAGCAGGATGCAGTCAGACCAAGTGTCAGTCAAAACACAGGTCATGTGCATGGCCACTTAGCAGGACACTGGCTCAGACCACAGAGCAGGTCACACATGAAGATATGGCTGAGACCACCTGTCAGTCCACAGGTCCCCACTTGATGTTCAGAAATTAGAGTCGTTAAACGGATTTGATAACTTTGAGAACTTTATCTTAACTTCTTTTCTCTATCCTAATGCTTCTCATGTGAATCCCATTCCCATGCCTTCTCTTCCAGGTAGACTGTGTCTTCCCTGGGACTGAGACCAGGTCTGATTCATCTCTCACTCACAGCCCAAGATTAGTGTAACGCTTCACACAGATCGGGAGTGGATCTGCTCAGTCTTTCACTACGGTTTTAGCTGTCCACAAACACCACACAAGCCAAGAGAGAGAAATAGCTGCTCACACACAAAAAACAATAAGAATATATTTTTAAAATGACCTCAGTTAGACAACATGAATACATTTTCTGTTCTGCATTGAAGCAGAGCCTCAGAGCTCACAGAGATGTCTGTAAAGACCTGGGGTCTCAGGAGGAACCGAGGAGAACCTTGCACAATCTCTCCCTAGGGCTCCTTTGCATCTCTACCATCTTCCCCAGCCCAAGGCATCCCAGCCTTGTCCCATCCATCAGAGATGCCAGACTTCCTGACAGACCCCAGTGAACACTCCTTGATGCAGGTGGAGTCTCAAGACCCAAACTGGTGGTTAACTGGACCCACAGGCAGGTCACATGGGTGGCATGGCTGGGGAGAGCAATGAGATCAGCAAATCTTCCTCAGCCAATAAACCTACATTCCAACTAACTTCATGCCCCAAACTTAGCGGTTTATTTCAGGGAGGAAGTGCTGTTCTGTGGTTTCCAGGACAATGCAGTTCATAATTTTTTCACACCTTTCAGAGCAGGTGACAGCTTGCTTACAAAATCTAATTCATTCCCATGCAGGGCTCCAAGCTGCACTTAAATACATGCACCAATAACACATCACAATAAGGTTAGAGAGAGACACTCCCTCCTCCTCTCCAAATAGGCTTTTTCTGGATCCAGCCATCCAAGAAGAGAGCCACACAGAGTAGATGCTCCAGCGAGGCCTCCCCAAACCAGCAATAAGAGAAGCTTCCCTGTGTAATTTCCTCTTGGACCACGTAACCACCTCCTCACCCCCTCCCCAACTTAATTGCAGGAAGAATTGTTATGCTAATTAGCATTATTCACAGAGTTAACAGAGCATGGGGGTCTAAATTTAGATTCCCCTACTGCAGAGGGCCCTGAATTTATTGGAAGCTGGCAGAGATGCTGCTGTGGAAGGAGAGGTTCTGGGATGAGCTGGATGGGCCTGCTGGGGGCCGGGTAGGGGAGAGAGGAGGAGGGAAGGGGAGGAGAAGGCCAACTGGGCCTCCTGTGGCTCCTGGCAGGGAGGAAAAGGCAAAGTCCTCTCCCAGGGGATTGTTGAGCAGAAGGCAAGGGTGGCCTCCCACCTCTCCACCCTCCCCTCTGTGATAGATGGGCAGGACAGCAGCTAGCTAACTGCATGACCTGGGTGTGGCCGCGGCCTCGTCTCCTCATCTATAAAATGGGAACAGCAAGAGCGCTTCCCTCCCAGGCCCACCGTGAAGACTCAGTGGGCGACTCCACGTGAAGCTCTTGGAGCGGGGCTGGCACATGGTAGGTCCCAGTGGAGCCACCGGCTGTGAGACGCGGGGCTCTGCAGCCAGCCCTGTCAGCTGCCCTGCCTCCAGGCCGGTCTCCCCTGTCCAGCGCCCAACGGGGGGGATCCTTGCTGAGATGTCTACTTGGCCCTCCTGTCCTTCCAGAATGGAGAATGTCTTAAACCTGAAGCGGCAACCCACACTCTGTTGGCCTTCAGCCTCTGAAGACGCCCAGGCCCCGGGGGCTTCCTGCCTGAGTCCTGATTCCCAAGGAGCCTATACCTGGCAACAAGGGTCCTTGGATAGCAAAGTTAAATGTCAGTGTCACCCACACATGGGTGAGGAAGGCCTCCCTAGGGCGCAGGTCTGCAGTGCCTGAGTGTACGGGAGGCCTAGGGACGTGGGTTCAAGTCTCTGCTGGGTCCTACCAGCCGTGAGCCTCAAGAGGGTCTCTGGGCTTCTCTGAGACTCAGCCTCCCGGTCTTGAAACAGGAAGTTGCCCCCGGAGGGCTGTTGTGCAGGTAGAACGAGGTGGTGACAATGGTTATCCCCGAGGGTGGGCCCAGGTGCGCAGCTGTGGACGAGGAAGCTCTGGCAGGTCTGGCTGATGGAGTGAAAGTCAGGGAGCTGCACCCTTGGGCTCCCCCACTCTGTGGCAGCTCCTCCATCGAGGACCCTTCTTCAGTCCCAGGAACCCTCCTCCATCCCTCTCCTCCTCACGCTCCGATGATCTGACCCGTCCACTGGGCCCTCGGCTCCGACCTGTAACCAGTGGTCCAGGTCTCCTCCACAGGTTCCAGCCCCGGGCATTGCCAACTCAGCAGTCCCCAAACTACAGGCACCACCTCTCACCCCCTTGAATCTGCTCCTCTTCCTCTGTTGCTCCCCCTCTTTATGAATGATGTCATCATGTCCCCATAGCCAGAGTCAGAAACCTGAGGGTCATCTGGATCCCTCCTGCCTTCACTTAGCCTGGGCATCCCACCAGCCATCAAATCCCCTCAACGCCACATCCTACCTAGCCCTTGAACCCGGCCACAGAGCTGCAGAGGGCAGGGAGGAGGGGAGCATAGCCAGAGGGGCCACATGAGATGGACAGGTGACTCTCCCTGACTGAGCACCAACTTTGTGCTGCCCCTGTGCTGCGCCTTTGTTTGACCTTCACCGTCATCCTGCAGCGGGTCCTCTCGTTATGTGGTAGGCAGAAGAATGGGCCCTAGAGATGTCCACATCCCAACCCGTGGATCCTGAAAGATGTTACCTTACAGGGCAAAAGACACTACGGTTGTGATCAAGTTGAGGATCAGCTCCTTAATTGAGCTGGGGAGAGGATCCTGATGATCTGGATGGGCCCAATGTCACCATAAGGTTCCTTGGGAGGAGGAGGAAGGAGGGTCAGAGTCAGAGAAGGAGATGTGATGATAGAAGAAAGAACTAGAGCTGGCTACGGTGGCACAGACCTGTAACCCCAGCTACTCAGGGGGCTGAGACAGGAGATCACAAGTTCTAAGCCAGCCTGGGCAACTTAGTGAGACCCTGCTTAAAATTTAAAAAGGGAGGGGGGCGCTGGGGGTATAGCTCAATGGTAGAGCACTTGCCTAGCATGCTCAAGGCCCTGAGTTCAATCCCTAGTACTGGAAGAAGAAGAAGAAGATGGAGAAGGAGGAGGAGGAGGAGGAGGAGGAGGAGGAGGAGGAGGAGGAGGAGGAAGAGGAGGAGGAGGAGGAGGAGGAGGAGGAAGAGGGACAAGAGAAATGGGCTTTGAAGATGGGATGGGAAGAGGAGTAACGAAAGAATGCAGGTGGCCTTTAGAAAGACAAGGCTCAGAGGGAAAGCAGCCCCGATGACTCTTATTTTAAGTTCCTCAAGACTCACTTGAATCTTCTCACCTCCAGAAAATAATAATAATAATAAAATTTTGTGTTGTTTAAGTCTCTAAGTTTGTTGTAATTTGTTACAGCAATGTTATGGTTTGGATATGAGGTATTCCCCCAAAGCTCCTGTTAATGTAGAAATGTTCAGAGGTGAAATGATCAGATTGTGAGAACTGTACCCTAATCAGTGGATTAATCCACTTGCTGGATTAATCATTTGAATGAACTAACTGGACAATAACTGTAAGCAGGTGGGGCATGGCTGGAGGAGGTGGGTCACTGTGGGTGTATCCTGGAAGGGTTCCACTTCCCCTGTCTGCTTTCCTGCCACCGTGAATGAGCAGCTAGAATTCTACCACCTTGCGCTTCCTCCAGGAAGTTCTGCCTGACCTTGGGCCCAGAGCTATGGACCTGGATGGCCATGGACTGAACCTATGAACCTGGGGGCCAAAATAAATGTTTCCTCCTCTAAGTGGTTCTTGCTGGGTATCTCAGACACAGCGTCAAAAAGCTAACACAGGCAGCAATAGGAAACTCAGGCACAGTTTCTCCTTTTCACAGATGGGAAATGTGAGACACAGAGAGCTTCAGAGACTGCCCAGGGGGAAACAGTAAATAAGTGGCAGAGCCTGGTTCAGACTTGAGCCTCTAGCTCCAGAGTCCTGGATTGAGACTCTCCCACAGAAGAAGTTAGAGACAACTGGGTCTGAAGAAGACCTGAGAGTGAGCTCCCCATCACTGAAGATGTTCCAGGGGCTGGACAATTGTTTGCCAAAGTATTCTAGGAGTTTCTCTATAAGATGTGGATTTGCTCTAGGATGGTGGTTTTCAAATTCCTTAGTAGTAGAATCTTTCTATTAGAAGAAAATGTCTCCCTAATTAATCACTAATTAATATCATCCAGATCAAAGAGGAGCTCCGAGTTTGGATAGGGTGAGGCCCCAGGCCTGGGGGGCGGGTGCTTTCCCTGCACACCCAGAGGGGCTTCTGCAGCACCCCTGGGTTCCATGGAACAGCATTTGATAGCAGGGGCCTGGAGGCTTTTTGGTTTTCTCCAGATCTGAGCCCCAGGAACCTGAGAATTTCTCCGGAGACGCACAGCCAGGGGAATGGAAGAGAGGTTTCTCTGGGAGCCCCTGGGGGTGGGGGTGGAGGCTGGGAAGGTTTAACAGCCTGTCGAAGTTGCTACTAACGATTTTTAGTTACTTAATCCTCCTAGAGCTTTGACAGGTCCCCATAACTTAGGGTTTATTTGCTTTCTCTTGAATGTCACATATAATTCTTGTCGAAATGTTTATTTGCCTAATGCAACTTTTAGTGCTCGGGTAATTTATTTTCCCTGTTTGTCAGCCGCCAGGAGGAAGCATGGCTACTTTCAGCCTCTGGCTGGATTATGGAAAGTCATACAGCACCCCACTCTTTCATCTCCCTCACACGACGGGGAGCCTCAGCTGCCGCACACCTCTCCCAGAAAAGCAAAGCCCATTCCACTTCCGGCTTCCCACCCCTCCCACAGGGTCAATTCCACCCAGAAGCCGGAGTTCTGTTTTCCTCCCAAAGAGAAGCCAACGAGAGGGCGAATGGTATCATCACACGCCCCTGGGAGAGACAGGAATCAATTCTCTGGATGCAATGTCATTTCCAAATCGAATCAATTCCTTGAGTTGTGAAGGAATTCAATTCAACCAACACTAATTGAGCGCCTACTATGTGCTGAGACTTCGGCTGGGGATTTAGCAATAAATAAGCTGGTGTTGCTGCCCTCCGGCAGCTTGGCTGATTGGGAGACAGGCGTGTAAACCGATAACAGAAATGCAATCAGGCTGTAATAGGGTAGCCACCGAGTGCAGGGGAATGTGGGAGAGGCACCCTGCGGGGGGAGCCCACAGAGATGGCAGAGGCCACAAGAAATGCAGCCTGAGAGGTCCCAGGGGGTAGCAGGAGGGTGCCCAGGGCACAGGGATAAGGCCTGAACCCTAGGTGTCCTGTGAGGGGCCTCAGGAGAGACAGGCTGCAGAGGCGAAGGCCAGATCATAGGCGGTCTTGGATGCCACACAAGGACCTTGATGTCACTTGTGGGGACTATGAAGGTCCAGGCAATAGTTTGTGTTAGAAGACAACTGTGGTGGCTGGCAACAGCTGGGTGTAGGGACATGGCTAGAGACGAAGAGGGTCAGGGATGCCAGCACCAACAAAGACCAAGTTTGTGGGCAGGAAGAGGCCAGTTCTGGCCACCTCAGGCAGGAGGGGCCTGGAGAAGCTGGAGAGAAGGGGGAGACCCAGAGGCCGTTGGAAATGGAAGTCCAAGAAGGGTCTCTCTGGGCCTCACCAGGACCTTGGGCTTCCCCCCCTGCTTCTACCCTGGCCCTCAGAAGCAGGGCTGACCTTGCCACGTCTGTCCCCCACACGCCCTGGGCTGCTCTGATCAACATGGGCAGAGCCCTGGGCAGGAGGGATCCTCCAATGGCTCCCAAGGGCTTTGCAGTCCTTTCAGAAGTGGGGAGGGAAACACAACAGGGGCCCTGGGCCTCCAGAGGGACAGGGGAGAAATGGGGACACACAAAGAGATCTTGGGATCACAGAAATCCAGAGAGGAACTGGACTGGAGGGGGGCTTGTGAGCATCCGCTACACCTCAGGACCCTAAAAAGCCATCTCGATTTTCCTGGGACCCTCACTCACTCCAGACCCAGATGTCCCCAGGGCCTGGACAGGTGGCTGTGATCTGTCCACAGGAGTTGAGATAGAGTCACTCATGAAGAGTGGAACAGGGAGGACCAGCTTCCTGAAACTTCTGAAGAAGCCTGGGCACCCTGGAGTCTCATTGGAGGGACCTGAACATGAGCAGTGTGCCCAGGCAAGACTGGAAAGTGACTGTAGCAAAGACACCTCTAGTAGGCACACTCATGCTGTGCCCCATGGGGAAGAATAGGGTTAGCATGGCTGCTGGTTCCCAGTACAGCCTTCAGAGTCCGGCTGGCCTGAGTTCAAATCCTGATCGCTACTGATACAGGTGACCTGGAGAAAAATCACTGGGTCTTGGTTTCTTACTCTGCACAACAGACACCACAAAGATAGTGCCCACCTTTCCAAACTGTTAGGAGAGTTCAAGGGGGTAAATTACATGAAGCACTTGCAAGCACCTGGCACTTAATAAGCACTCACTAAGTGGGTGGCTCTCATTTAAGCAGTTACAAAAGCCAGAATGTGTCTGCAGGAAAGTTCCTGAATGCAGCAGACACCATCCTTTATCCCGAGACTGGGAAGGAGCTGTTTCAGTGAATAGACCAGGACCCCAGTAGGAAGTTAGTTCCTCCTGGCTCCACCCTCCTCCTCCTGGATCCGCCCTCCTCCTCCTGGATCCGCCCTCCTCCTCCTGGCTCCGCCTAACTTTCCCAGGGACGTAAACGGAGACAAAGTCCCTTCCCAAATCATGCTGCTCTCACCAGCCCCTCAACCAGCCTTCACCAGGGGAAGCCCCACTGCAGAAACCAGCTGCCCCTAGACCGTATCTCCAGTTTCTTATTTGGGTGAAGACCAGCCCAGAAGAAAACAGCCCCTTCCCCTCCTAGGGAGCCTATCACCATGGTCGGCCCCCTGGACCTCCTCTACAGAGATCTGCTGGAGACACTGTGGACCAACAGACTCTCCTGGGGACTGACAGAGGAGTCTCTTCCCAATGAAGGGATGAAGGCCCCTTTTCTCACTTCTGTGCACCCCATTTACAGAGCATCTACTCCGAGGCACCCAGACACCCAGCAGCCAACTCTCCACATTTGCGCCAGGGAACAGAAACTCTCCAACAACAAAGAACTCAAAAGTCCTTGCTAATCACATTTGCATAATACGTTTTTTTTTTCAGCAGATTTACCTTCCTAATTACTCTTGTTTCCAGCCAATATTAAAGTGATTTCGCATTCCCCGGGCACACTGGTGTTGAGCAGGCTGCTCTAGGGGTGGGCGGGGAGCTGGGCTCTGTCTTCCTGGAGGCCACCAAGGTTTTCCAACAAAGTGGATAATTCCCGGGGAGGAATGAGTAAGAGCTGCTGCGTTCCTAGTGGGGGAGAAAGTAACGATTGGCACTTGCACAGGTTTTAATAGCATGCAAAGGACAGCCACCAGCACCACCTCGTTCTACCACCACAATAACCCGTCCCCAAGATGCAGGCAGAAAGACCAAGGTCTCTCATCCACAGGCATTTAGAGATGAAGCAGGACTCCAACCCAGACCTCCTAGCTCCAGCGTTCCTTAGGAGCAGTCCCCCTGAGAGCTGTCCTGTTCTTCATCACACCGCATCTACCACAGGTGTGCACAACAAAGTGCAGCAAAGCCCGGCCAGGCTGCACGCCCTGGGGTTGGCCCCCTTGCACACCAACCCAGATTTGGTTGTGTGACTTGCCTTCACCAAGGGGACAGTCTAGGAAGAGGCTTGGAAAGGGCTGCTCCCCAGCATTCCCACACCCTGTTCTTCAATTCTTTCAACTACTGTGGGAACAAACCCATTGCAGGACGAGGCATGTGATTCAGTCGCCCTCGTCATCTGGCTGACAGTCCAGCAACCACCGAACCTGTGCACAAGGCCACAGGAGTCCACACAGGCCCAGCCAACATGTAAGCAACTCAGCTGAGGTCCTCCTCACTGAGCCTGGGTCCCAGCATGGCTCAGCAGCCACCGAGCGCCAGGATGGTTTGCCACACAGCACAAAACTGACTCTGGTGGCTGCAGACTGAATGCTTCTGTCCCCTCCGTGTTCTTATTTTAGAAGTGGATCTCCAGTGTGATAGTATTTTGAGGTGCAATCTTTGGGAGGTAACTAAGATCAGCACCCTTCACCTGCCACCAGATGAGGGTGCAGCAAGAAGCAGATCACCAGGAAGCGAGCCCTCACCGGTCACCAAATCTGCTGGGCCTGGTCTTGGATTTCCCCGCCTCCAGAACCATAAGAAATGAGTTTCTGTGGTCTGCAAGCCAGCAAGCCTGCTGTTCTGCCACAGCAGAAGGACTAAGACTCACCCAGGAGGCAGCCCAGCATCCCGGCCCTCACTGCTGGAGCGGATGGCAGGGAGAGTTTCTGTGCAGTCAGGCCCACCCATCTCTTTGAAGTTCTACCATTGCTGAGCTGCGAGCCTCCTCAGCAATGTGGCTGCCCCAAAGACCGGGGCCCGTTCTGAAGTTCTGTTCTCAGAACATGTCCAAGGTGTATTTCTTCAACCACCAACTCATTCCCCACATGCACATTTTTTCCTTACTAATCCCAGTTACTGATCCCCCCTTTCTGCGGAGACCCCAAATGGAGTCAGTCATGATTTCAGATAAAATTGTCCAAGAAAATTCAGCCATAGCCTGGCAAGTCCAGAGGCAGACCTAGAGGACTCCCAGGCCAGCTGGAGCTAAGCCCGGGCACTGTGGGCTGCGACGCTTCTTGCCTGTCTCCTGAGGGGCCTCTGCTCCAAGCTGGGCCTGATCCCCGAATCCAGACAGAGCTGGGCCCATTGCTCCTGTAATCAGCTCCATCCATCCTGGAAGAGAGAGCCTGGATTACAGAGAAGGAAGGCCTGGGTTCCTTCTGTTCCCAGCTCTTCTCTAACAGGTTGGTGACTTTGGCAAGCCACTGTTCTCTCTGTTTCAGTTCCCTCCCCTGCAAAATAGGCAAATAATAATAGTACCCATTTTAGGGCAGCTCATGGTTAGGTTCATGTATGGGCAGCACTAGAATGGTGGCTGACACATACTAAAGGCTGTGTGAGTCTCCATTCCATCCACCCCCAGGTTTCCTGTTACAATTCCCTTGGTGGTGGCGGTTCTCAAGCCCCAGGTCTCAGAGGAAGGGCCCAGGAGGAGAAGGATCATGCTCGTGCTCTTGGCTTTGGGCCCTGACTTCAGCCTCCTGGAGTCTGCAGTTCAGGTCTCCCCAAAGCTGTTCTTGCTCTGCCTTTTCCTTCCCTAGACCTAAGTCCAGTGGATGCTGCCATTTTCTCTTCCCAAATCTTTAGTTCTTGTGCTGTTCTGAGACCCACACCCAAGACTGATTCTAATTCTGGGACAAGAACAGGTGTCCTTCCTACAGTCCCACCCCAGAAGTTCCATCATCCATTTTGTTCTCATGCCTCACTTGAAGGGCACAGCTGTTGGGCCACTTGATGCTGTAAATCAGAAGTCAAAGGGATCTGGTTTCCAATTCTGGCTGAATCACCTGCTGGTTGGTTTAGCCTCTGACAAATCACCAAACCTCTGAGTTTAGGAGTCTTCCTCTTTAAGACGGGTCATCATGAAGACTAAATGAGATCGTGTATGTATATTCGTTTGAGTGATGATAGCTGCTATGACAAATAAGCCCTGGCACTGCAGTAGCTTCTACAATAGAGGTGTATTGCTCACTTATGTGATAGTTGGAGGAGATTGTTTCTGTTTAGTTGGCAGCTTTCCTTCATGTGGTGATTTGGGGGGGGGGCAGCTTGGGGGCAAAGAGTTATTTGCATGTAGCCCATGGACAGGAAAAAGAAGTTGGAAAAGACAAACCTTACTTTGTCCACCTTTATCCAGAATGGACATGTGTGTCTCCCCTTCCATTTCACGGACAGGACCAAACCATGGGCACCATGTAAACATGACTGGTGTTAGGAACAGAAAGGGTCCCTGACCAGGCAGCGCTGTGGGGTGACAACCCTATGGTCCAGAAGGGAAGCATCCCACTATGATGGGTGGGCTCCTGCCACATGCACTGCCGGCCACAGTGCTCACAGAAACACCTCCAGCAGCAGAGCACACTCAGGGACAATGGCTACTTTTACTGTCACTGCCACCACCACTACCCCCACCGCCACTATGACGGTTTTATTCATAATTGTTCTGTGAAATAAAGATGATACCACCGATCTCATAGAGCTGCAAAAAACATTAAGTAAAGATGTGAAAGTTGATGACACTACTTACCTCACCAAAGTCCCCGGCTGCCCCTGGAGTATTCCCCAAGGTCAGGCCCCCCTGGGTTAGGGAGCCATCCATGGGGTCTCAGCACCTTTCTGAATAGAAAGCCAGTGTCCCCATCGGCTCTGTGACACACCAAGGCTGTGTGGGCCACTTGTCCTTCTCTGACCTCCCCATCCTCCTGAGAGACGCCAGAGCCAGTCTCCGCGCTGGCCTCACCAGAGCTTTTAATGGTCAGAACAGAACGTTCTCTGCCGCTTCTCTCTCGGGCTCAAATGGACTCAAAGTAAGAAGGAAAAAAAAAGGAATTTCACGCATTGCTTCTCTGCCCCATGACTGTTTCTTTTCCAGCAGGAATGATGTCTCAGGCAGCTGTTTGCCAGTTCTCCTCTCCTGCCCGCGCCCCTGTCTCTAATTCCCATGCTCCTCTATTTTTTCCTAGACAATTTACTATGGAAAGTGCCTTATTTACAGGAGCAGGATTCCCAGAAACCGCAGGCTGTCCACTTAAACGGGGCTCTTCCTAGGACCAGGGTTTTGAGGTTGAGGTTCAGCGGGGCTGTCGCCTCGACTTTATGGAAGAGGTCTGAGTTTGTCAGAGACACAGATATTGGGTCCCTCAGGAAGAAGGCAGAAGGAGAAATGTGGAGACCAGGGTGGTTAAGAAAGGATTCTTCCAACGTCAATTCCATCCTAACCTCCTTCTCCTGAATGATGTAGTGGATTTGAATTCTTGTTCTGCCTCCTTGGCTGTACAACTTTCAACTAATCCGTCAACCTCCATGAACCTCAGTTTCTTTATCTATAAAATGGGAACCAACGCCCACCTCATGGGATTATTGAGAACATTAAGCAAACAATATTGTCCTATAGCTAGCACAGTGCCCAATGTTTCGTAAGGTGGCTAATGCACGGTGATTCCGTCTGCCTTCCTCCTTCTAAGAAATTTGGAAGATGAAATCTTCTGAGTCTGTGACTAACTAGAATTTTCTGATAAAATATATATTTTTTTCTGAGTTCAGAAGACTCATATTGTAAGTCCATCTCCAAGCAATAAATTTGGGAATGTTCTTGAGGCTAGGGCTAAATGACAGGAAAGAGTAAAAACGCTTGTAGAGAAAATCTTGCGACATAAATTTCATATTAAGTTGTTGATATTAGGCCTTTTTAACCTACCATACAGCACTTTTATATGGTTTGACCTAAATCAAATAATACAATAATGTTTGTATAATGCTTACTCTGTAGGAAACCCTGTGCTATGCATCTGGGATTTGTTAAATCCTTACAACAATTCTGCACAGGGAGTACTCACATAAATTCATTTTATAGCTTAAGAAACTTCAGCACAGAGAGGTTAAGTGCCTTGCCTGAGTCACACAGTTACTGATGGGCAGAGCTGGGATTTGAACCCGGGAAATCTAGCTCCAAAAGCAGGCATCACATTTTCCTGACTCCTGTCTGAATAATTGAGAAGCTTCCCGAGGATTTCTTCTGTTCCTCACTCTCCGATGTTGAACTGGGAGGAAGAGTCAGCAGGAATGTCCCCAGGGAGGCAGGAGGCCCCTCACTGGTCTATGGACCTGAGCCCGCCCCTTCTAGGAAGAGGAATAGCCTCGCTCCACAACCCCACAACCTCAGGGCAGGGCCTGGCAGGCAAGCGGCTGCTCTTTCCTGAGCATTTCATTTCCCTGTCCTCTGTGGCATGACTCTCATAAAACTATTCATTTCTTAATTCTGATGGCAGAAAGGAATTTAATCAAGTTGCTTGAATATGACGACAGCCTCCTGCTAAGCCAGCTGCCTCCCGAGGGTCGTTGGGAGACAACGCCCTGTTAATATTTAGCTCCAACAGCAAACATTATGGCTTTCAATTTGGGAGATTATGCTCCTGGTTAGTTATGTATCATGTGCGCGCGCGCTCGCTGGGTGGCCCATCTCATCAGCGCGGGAGCATTTTGCCAGGGTGATAAAAAATGCCATTTTCTCGGTGAGCCCTTTCCACTCAGTGATCCAGGGAAGCAACCTCGGGATCAAAACCATGTTCTGAAAAATAATTGATCTACTCCGCAGCTCGCGGGCCTGCAGCCCAACTGCCCCCGAGGGCGCCCGAGCCGGCGGGCGGCGCTGTCCGCGGTGCTGAACCGGGTGCCCGCGGCCGCCGAGGGACGGAGGGCCCGGCGCTGGCGGGTGATGGGGGAGCGGCAACCGCCCCAGGCCCTTGGGTCACCGCGTTACCCTCCCCTAGTTCTGGGTCCGCTGTCCTGGCGCCCTCCAGCTGGCGCTGGGCGTCACCTGCGGGCTCTCCCTGCTGGGCCCGCCTGGTAGCCTTCCCCTTCCTTTCTTTGGTTTGGACTCTTCCCCTGGGGGTCTGAGAAGCTCAGTATTCCAGAAATGAAGAGCTCCCCCAGCCCCACTCCCTCCTCTCCTCCGGGCTCCCTCCCTCCTCTCCATCTCTCCCTCTCTCCCTCCCTCTCTCTCCATCTCTCTCCATCTCTCCCTCTCTCTCCATCTCTCCCCCGTCCCCCGTCCCACTTCTCTTTCCCTCCTCTCTCCTTCTCTCTGCCTCTCCCTCCCCTTTCTCTCTCTCTCTCTCCCTCCCTCTCCCTTTCTCCCCTCCCCTCCCCCTCTTTTTCCCTCTCTCCCTGTCTCTCCCCCTCTCTATTTCCCTCTCCCCCTCTCTTCTCTCCCCCTCTCTTGTCTCTCTCTCCCTCCCTCCCCCTTTCTCCCCTCCCCCTCCCCCTCTTTCCCCACCACCTTGTCCCCCAGCTCTGGCTCCTCCCTCCCCCTCCCTCCTGGTGCACCTCCCTTTCCTTTCCCAGGCCCTCCTTCCTGACACTCCCTCAGTCTCTCTATCCCTCCCTCCATCCTCTTCCTTCCCCCCTTCCCCCTCCACATCCCTCTGCCCCCCCCACTAGCTCTCTCCTCCTTCATTTTCCCTTCTCCCTCCCTCCCCCTCAGCACTCCCCCATCCCCATCCCCCAGGAGTCCTCCCTCCCTCATCTCTCCCTTCCCTTTTCTGCCCTCCCTCTCCATCTCCCTCCCCATGGTCTCTCTGGGTCTTTGCTTCTCTTTGTTTCTCTCCGTTTCTCTTTTCCCCTCCCTTCCCTGTTTTCTCCTCCTTCTTTCTCCCCCTCCCTTTCACCAGCTCCTTCCCTCTCTGATCTCCCCCCTCCTTGCCTCCCCTGCCCTCTATCCCTTCCTCTCTGTCCCCATCTCTGTTATTCCTCTCTCCCTCCCTCCCACCCACCCTTTCCTCCCTCTCTGCACCCTGCTCCCTCCCGCCCTCTCTCCTGCTCTCTGCTGCATGGTGAATTCATTCCGGCAGCTATTAGGGATCAGCACCTGCCCTGCTACTTGGTGGGGAAGATGGGTCTGCGATAGGATGGGCTGTTTCAATCCCAGCACATCTGTAATTGCATTACCATTAAATTGCACCATTTCCAAAGGTGAGAGCCCAGGGTCCTTGTGCTAAGAGTCTCCTGTAACTCCAGAGCCAAGTCCTGCATGACGTGGAGGCCCTGGACAGAGGGGAGAGTGGACCCAGCTTGATGTGGCCACCATATTAATCCCCCTCATCTTCAAGGTCTCTTATTTTCCATTTTATTTCAAAGGAAAAAAGACCCCTTGGGAATCCCTCTATCTCACCACAGATAGAGAAGTGGAAACTCAAAGAGAGGAAGGGAGTTGCCCAAGGTCACACAGGCTGAACTTGAGCCTGCAGGTGCCTCTGGCTCCCAGGCTCCTGCAATCTAGTACTAGAGCAGGCAGAGCGCAGAGGGCGGGATGGGGTCCCGTGCTGCCAGGTTCCAGGAGGGGCGACCACAGGGCAATGCCCAGGAGCTGCCAGACCCAGCGGGCAGCAGGCAGAAACTCAGCATCACCACTTCTTGGGTCTGTGGGGCTTGGCTCCAGCCCCAAGGAGAGGACAAAGCTGGCACACGCAGGGTGGAGACTGGGCGCAAGAGGTGCAGACAGATGGGCTGGGTGCACAGGAGGCTTTATTTCCAGCGCGGACCTGGGGGACACCACCAGGAAACCAGAGCAGCAGGCAGCATATGAACAGAGGCAATAAGACAGACACTGGCAGTGGGGAGTGCAGCCCGACCACCAGCTTCTGCCTGCCCAGAGGCTGGACCAGCAGGAGCGGGGAGGATGGAGATCAGGACGGGCTAGAGCCTGGAGGCAGGGGAGGCTGGGCACAGAGTCCAGTGAGCAGAGGCTTCCGAGGAGGCATGGGGAGGACATCTGGAAGGGACGGGGGAGGGAGTTTAGGGGATCCAGCAGATGAGCCTGGGGAAGATCCACATCAGCACACAGAGCCACACAGAAGAGACCCAGGAGGCCAGAGAGGATGTCACCTGGCACAGGGCTGTGTCCCCTCAGGCTCTGCTTTACCTTATTGGTGTCCTGGTTCCTGCTTATAAAGAAAAATAGAAGCAGGATCCAACACCTGCAGCTTGCCCTGCACTTGGGGTCCTTTCAACGCCCACCCACTTGCAGGTGGGTGGGGGGTGGTTCAAGGTTGGAGGTGGGAGCAGGGAGATCATCACTGCAGTGACTCGGAGCCCTGGGGGCCCAGCAATGCCCACCGTCCAGCCCCCAGACCCACAGCAGCAGGCAAGGAGCAGATCCTGGACCCCTGCACCCGGCCCCAGCCCCCGGGGCTGGGAAGCCAGCAAACAGACAGCTGGCAGACGCATCCCCGTGTCCAGGGTCAGCCTGCTGTAGCGGCTACACCTGCCTCCGCAAAGCAGCCACTTTGAAGCCCGGCCTGATGCAGAGAGAGTGTGTGGCACCCGGGGACAAAATAGGGGGGTTTAATGATATGAAATAGCTCCGTGTGTAATCTGGGTGCTCCACAAGAGCTCTGAGAGCCTCTAAAAGCCTCCATCGGGGCCGCCTCCGAGGCTGGGCCATTATGTTGTTTTTCTGCCTTGTGATCAGGATGGAGCCGGTCCTGCTGCCCTGGCTCCTCCACACGCCCCACTCCTTTCTCCCCGACTGCCGGTACCCCTGGGCCCCCACCCCGGGTCAGTGGGCACAAGGCCGGCTGCCCCTGCCATTCCTAGATAAATCAATTAGGATAAATGAGCTTAGTGATGTATGATGCCCTGGCTCCAGCGCACGCCTTCTGAACTATTAGTTCTTGGGAGAAGATTAATTACAAGAGCCCCATGCTAATGCTCTTTTAATGGAATCTATTATTTAAATTTAAGAAGGGCAGGTATTCAGTACAGGAGAGGTGGATACCTGTTATGCACATCCCAAATCAGGGGCCGTGAATGGAGCCACACTCGGGATGCACCTGTTGGAAAAGGAGAGGACTTGCTCTGAACCCTGAAGAAAGCTGCACTGAGTCCTGAAGGGTCTTCTTAGAATTGATTGCACGTGTTTGTGGAATTAACTTTTTGACCTACTTAAACAGGCACTCTTGGGTTGGTGGAAGCAAAGTAGGAAAATGGAGAAGGAACTATTGAAGGGAAGAGGCTGGTTAGCCTTACATAAGTCATGTGTGGGTTGTAGGCAGAAAGCAGTGATCTGATTTGTAGTCAGATTAATAGAGGTAAAACATCGGGAGCCAAGGAGGTGATGGTCTTGTTCTAGACAGTCCAGTTTAGTGTAGAAATCATATTTGCTAAGTGACATTGACCAGCTGGGATATGGGAAGCAGACAATGACTAGAATGATCAGAGGCCTGGAAACTAACTGATCCTATGACGGCTGCAGTGTCTCCCGAGAGAACTCAGGGGGAGATGAAGTTGGGGGAGGCAAAGCTAAGTCTCGCTGCTCTCTGAAGCAGGGACTCTCAGCCCCAGGTGCTTCTCAGAATCATCTGGAGGAAACTTGAGAAAATATCGATGCCCAATTATCCTCCCCAGAAATTCTCTTGGCCTGGGGTGGATGCAGCCTTAGTATTTCTTAAAAGCTCCCAGGGTGACTCTAGTGGGCCACCAAGATGGAGAGATGTCAACGGGAGGTCAGGATCGTGGTTACCTGGTGTGACCACAGGGGACTTGTGCGACAGCCTAGGCCAGGGGCTGGCTGCCCGGTGGACAGCGTAGCCATTGAGCTCCAGTGATAGCCGGGGACAGGACACCCAGGGGCAGCCACAGAGGTGGAGATAATTGGCAACCCACCCTCTCGTTTCTCTACGGAGCCTTTATAAAAGTAAAAGAGAACACGGAGGAGTCAGCCCTGTCCCCAGGACTCCCACCCAGAAGTGTCACTCAGAGCTAGGTGGCAGAGAGAGGGCTGCAGGCCAGGCAACCCGTCAGGCACTGGGAGGGGCATGGCCCGAGCCTGGTAAAGAAGAGCTTGCAGGAGCCGGACCCAAAGCCAGCCCCCCACCCCCACCAAAGGTTTCGGACCAGGTCACTGTCCTGGAAAACCAGACTCAGAACAGGGATGTGGCAGGTCTGGGGGAAAGGGAGCAATAGGTCAGCCATGCAGGGGCCCTGCAGGTCACACCGCACACAGTCCTATTTCATGCCCAGGTCTTAGGTAAAGTCTCTCTTAAATATTCCATCCCATCCTCAAGGAGGCCAGCCTCCCCACACTTGGCCCAGAGCAGCAAATCAAGAATGAGCCTCCCAGAATTCACAGAGAAGGCCCCCGGAGCAGCAAAGGGATAAATGAATGCACCGTGATTTCAATCTTAACAGCTCATGTATATAGAGCACGTCACAGGTACCAAGGAGCTTTGATATGTTTCATCTCAAATAATCCTGGGGCAGGTGAGACATCTGAAACTCAGAGAGGTTAAGTCACTTTGCCAAAGACACACAGCTAGTAACTGGAATAGGAAGTTGTGCAGCCGAGAGCCAGGTCCCCTGACAACACCTCTGGAATTAACCTAGGACCCCAGTTACCCATCTAGAAGCCCCCCAGCCTACGATGCTCTTTCAACTCCATTTCCCTGACTTCTTTCCTCCGTAGCACTTCTCATTATCTGACTTGAGTAGTCACGAATTCTTTCTCTCTTTCTCCCACCGGTGGGAAAGTTCCTGGAGGGTGGAGGCAATTGTTCACCCCCCCGCCCCGCATGCCCAGTGCCAGCCACACAAGTGTCCCGTCACAGTGTCCCGCCAAGCAGCAACTCACCTGGTGGAGGGGTCGCCCAGGGGTTGGTTGGGGAAGAGACTCCTGGCCACTCTGCTGCCTGGTCCACCTTGTCCTCTGCAAAAGTTCAATAAGCGAATGTGAGGTTGGTGGCCAATTATTTCCGCCAATACTCATCCCCGGAGTTAGCAGCTGGCTGAGCTACAATGTATCAGTGGTGTGAATCCCAGGGCGTCTTCATGTTTCTGTCTCCTTCCGTGGTTTCTAGCTGGCCAGACTCATCCCCATTAACCACACTCCCTCACTGGCTCTGGGGGCAGGAAGGCAGGGCGGGGACTTAACTCCTGAAGGGCCGTGGGGAGGGCAGGGAGCCATCTGAGGCTGGTGACGGTGCAGAAGGACCATGGGAAGGGTCAGGAAGTTGCTCCAGCATTTCCCACGGGGCCCTGAGTGACCACCTTCCATCCCACTTCTGTAGGGGGGTCACTCCTTCTCTCTTGGAATCTGAGGTCATTTCCTGCGCCATCCCATCCAAGCCAAAGGCTGATAGAACCCCCCCTTAAAGACGGATCCACCTCAATTCAAAGCTGGGACAGAGAGAGGCCCAGATAGGGGACCTCTGTCAGGACAGAATTATCATTCAGTGGCAGTCAGGGGGAGAAGGGGGTGTTAAAGCTCTTTAGGGATGGAAAGAAGACTTGCTCATGGCTGTCCCTGGTATCCTGGCACAGAGAGTGGCCCACCCGAGGGACTTAACGCCATTGAATGAGTGAATATAATGCAAAGACCATGCATCCTCATGGGATCAGACAACTGGCTTCACATTTCTGTGACCCTGGGCCAGCCCCTCCTTGACCCTCCTGAACCACAGTTTCCTCATCTTTCATGTGAGCCGTGCACTGGGATTGGTAAGGGGTCCCGGAATCCCCTCCCCCAGTTTTCTGGAGAGAAAACCTTAACTGTCAGTAACAAGCCAGAACTGTGGAGAGTCCACTGCGACACAGAAGTCACGGCTCACAGCCCGGTAAATGTCACCCACTTTTCCTTGCAGATGAAATAGGTGATCCTGCCGCTGCAGCAAGTCTAGCATCCTGGACCTGCCTGCCTTCGGGGGGAGGAATCCGAGACCAGGCTCGTGGGGGCCCAGCCTGGGGTGGGTCCCCCTCCACGCAAACAAGGAGGAGCCCTCCGAGGGGCACAGCCCACAGCCCTCTGGGGACCCTGGAGAAGGCCCACCAAGTGATCCTGGGACAGGATCTGATTAGAAGGAGATGGGGTTGGGTGAGGGGACTGTGGCCAGTGTCTCTCCCGTGGTATTGGGCCAATGGGCACTCGAGATGTTGCTGGATTTTGTTCCATTTGAGCCACAGTTCGTCCCATCTTTGAGAATAATGACGGATCGACGTCTGGGACCACTGCGGATGGACGCACTGACCTTCAATTTTGCCTGGAAAAAGGTCGCAGACTACAAGAAACAGTGGCAAAGAAAGAGTAGGGGAGGGAGGGGGCAGGGTGACAGGGCTGTCCTCAGGGAGGCTCTCCTCGCCCGGCCCCAAGCCCCTAGCACCCCCAATGCCACCCAGCTCCCCCTTATCAGCGGCTCAAGGTCCCCAGACCCACCCACCAGCACCAGGCCCACCAAGAGCCTCGAAAATAAAAATGCTGTCCCTGGGACCCCGTTAATACTAAGATGTCTCCCATTTCTAAGAGTCCAGGAAATACAGAAGGAGCACCTGACGGGAGGTTGCACTCCTGCCCAGGACCAGGACTCCCCACTGCCCGTCCCTAACTCCACACAGGAGAGCAGGATGGATCGCAAGGAGGTGGCTTCCCTGGGCCCCTTGCTGCCACCCCTCAGCGCCTGGACCACCCAGCCCTGCAGGGTGGCATCACTCCTGCCATCCAGGGAGACCCTGCCCTGGCCATCTGGAGATGCCTCCTCTCCTTCCTTCACTGGGTGCTCCTTCAGGAAGTTCTTCCCAAGATCTGCCTTGAATCCCTCTAACAGCAGACAAGCTCCAGTTGCTAAGGTAGGCTGGATCACCGGAGCCCGTGCCCAAGGCTTCTGAGATGGGAGCTGCGGCGGCAAGGACAGGCCAACCTCTATGTCCCTGGGACCGATGATGCTCCCAAAGCTACAGAACTTGCCCAATTTTCATAAAGGACTGTAGCTTTCTGTGCATCATGTCTCCTCCTAGGAGCGCCTGTCCCTCCCCTGACATCTCCTGCCACGGTGTCCAAGGACCGAGGTGACCTAGTCCTGGCCACTGAGGCCAGGCGCACCCAAGTGTCCTCAGCCTTGGCCAGAGACGCTGCTTGGGAACAGCAGGACATTTCCCTCGGCTCCTATGATCCCCTCGCTCTCCCTGCAAATTGGGAGCACTTTGGTGGCCCAGCCGCCTCCAGACTCAGAATGAGAGCTGCCTCTGAGTCATGGGCATTAAGTCCCCCCCAGCAGCCACCTGTGGGGAGGGGTGGTACTGCACGTCCCCCTTCCCCGTGTGTCCTCCCCGCTTTGACCTCCCCAGTCCCGGTGCCCTCAGGCCACAGCAGCTGTCCCTTGGTCTGCCAGGCCGGCTGCTGAGCCTGGGAGCACTGCTCAGCCCTGAGGGGAAGCAGCTTAGCCTGGCGGAGGGCAGAGGGGTTGGGTGGCACCCAGGGACGTGCCCTCCCCAGCAGAGCCCCTCACAGACTCAGGGGCCGCATGTGACTTAAAGCTACATTTTCTTCTCAAATGGACCCAAAGGAATGTGAGATTCAAGCCGCAGATTACAGGCCGGGGCTGCAAAGCAGAACATGAGCCCGTGATGGAGGATGTCACGCTGTCCCCGAGGTCCCCGGGACGGCCCAGCGAGCACGCTGGGCCCCAGGACCTCGCTGCCCCTATTTGTTTCCTGACTGTCGCTGCCAACAGGTCCCCACTTCCGCTTCCCAGCCTGGCTCCCTCGCAGATGCTGAATTCCAAATGCAGAGAAAAATAAATATTTCAAGGCTCTGTGGCCTGAGTCACCAGCGTTTGGTGGCAGCTAATGCTCTGCAGCTGGCCCTGCCCACGGGCCTGCTTAGCATGCCATTAAGATGCAGAATGGCAGCCCCCCCAGCCCCCGCCAGGCTCTTTACTTCTGCCTTCAAGGCTCTGGAGGATTAAGAAGCTTCTGGAACTGCGGGAGGCACTTCTCCTGCTTCTCCTATTGGCCAGAGTGTCCGCCTGTGTTTCTGGGCTTGGCTCAGAGCCGGGCCTGGGCTGGGACGCCAGTCCTCGGTGGTGGTGGCCGCTCCCATCCTGAGAAGGCAAACCAGGCTGGGTCCCTAGTCGGCACCCTTGGCACTGCCCACTGGCCTTTGCTCATCACCGGAACTGGGACAGTGACTTCCAAGCTGGGCACGTGATGGCCCAGAATCCCTCCGCCTCACTGGTCTTCTTTCAGCGTCCCCCACCAGCCAAGCAGCCTGCTGTCCCTGGGCCTTGATGGTTGCTGTCCCCCTCCCCCTGATCTGTGCCCTGCTGGACCCTAATCAGCCTGAAATATGGCCTTGCTGACCAAGACCCTGCTCTGACCGGAAGCACCTACTGTGCTCCAGGCACTGCCGGGTGCTCCGTCACTGCCCGGGGTGAGGACCGACGTGCGGAGCTGGTAACTTGCCCAGGGCCACACAGCTACACCCGCGGCAGGGCCACCTTCACCCCTGCGTACCGGCTCCCAGCTCTCCCCACCAGGCCCTCCCTCTGGCTCTGTCTCCTCGCCTGTCCCCCCCCCCCCAGTGGAACACCATGTCCACGAGGCCAACAGCTCTGTGTGCCTTGCCCTTCCTGCTGCCCCAGGGCCCACAGCAGCCCTGGCCAGGACGGTGTCTGGTTGCATGATGAGTGAATACGGTGACCCAGTCCCCACCTCGTCCCACCCCTTCCCTGTAGGACCCACAGTGTGGCCCATGATGGGTCTTCAAGGCTGGGTGCTGGGTGACTCCTTGGGTGGACAGGCTGGTGCCCGCATCAGGTTCCCTAACTCGGCCTCTCCTGCTACCCCAGCTCCAGAAGTGGAAGGAAGACAAGACAGGAGCCCGGTGTCTGTGGTTCCTGCACCACAGTGGGGCCAGGGGACAGGACCAAAGCAGAGAGTAAAGAGAGGACAGCAATGGGCCAGCCACCATGGGACCTGCAGAGCACAAACTACAGCCTGTATAACCGAATTGCCACTTCTTAGGGACTGTTATAGGATAAGAACTAATATAAGGACAAAACACGGATGTTCTTATAGGACCACAAAGTAAATTATGGGCCAGCAGAATGAAGCAGCAGCTAAGGAAATTTAGTTCATTAAGAAGCTTTATCAAGAGGAGTATGGTGTATAGATGAAAGGAGGTGACAGCCTCACTGTACCTGCTCAGGTGCAGACTTTCTAGGAGTAGTTCTCATAACAATTTGAGAAACTTTACCAACTTTTTTTTTGTAAACACAGTAATTTTATTTTATTTCTGAATTGTTTTCTTTTTTCAAATTACTGCACTATAATTATACATCATTGTGGAATTTGCTGATACCTATTCGTAGATGCACACTATATAACAATATAATTTGGCCAATTTCCCTTCCAAGTACTTTTCCTTCACCTCCTCCCTCCCTGGGTCCCTTTTCTGTACTGATCTCTCTTTGATTTTCCTAAGATCCCCACCCCACCTTTATTTCCTATTTCCTCTCTGGCTTCCACATATGAGAGAAAACGTTCAACCCTTGACTTTCTGAGTTTGGCTTATTTCTCTTAAAATAGTATTCTCAAGTTCCATTCATTTCCTGCAAATGACATCATTTCATTTTTCTTTCTGGCTGAATAAAGCTCCACTGTGTCTACATACCACCTTTCCTTTATCCACTCACCCCTTGATGAACACCCGGGCGGGTTCCAAAGCTCGACTACTGTGAATGGTGCTGTGAACATGGGGGTGCACGCATCGCCGTGGTGTGATGACTGATTCTTCAGGATAGATATCCAGGAGTGGTGGAGCTAGGTCATATGGTGGCTCCACGCCGACGGATTTGCACAGTGGCTGTAGTAGTTCACCGTCCCACCAATAGGTACAGGTGTCCCTCTCCCCGGGATCCCTCCAGCACATATTACTGTCTGCATCCTTGATGGCTGCCGTCCTAACCCGGGCGAGAACTCTCAGTAAGTTCTGATTTACGTTTCCCTGATTGCTAAAGATGTCGAATGTCTTCTCATCTATCTTTTGGCCATCCGTATTTCTTCTTTGGGGAAGTATCTGTTCAGTTCCTTTGCCCGTTTGTCGCCTGGGCTGCGTGGCTCTGGGTGGCAGGTGGATTGAGATCTCACACATCCTGGGCATGACTCCCTGTTGGAAGGCAGCTGGCGAAGGGAGAACTGCTTCCATTCCACGGGCTCTCTCCTCGCTCCCTTCCTCTCCTGGGCAGAAGCTTTGTAATTTGATGCCATGCCTTTTATCCATTGTGGTATTATTTGGACCTTTACCAGCTTTTGAATGTTCAAAGGAGATGGCCCCAGATCCAAAGGAACTGTCCAGCCAGGAGGAAAGCAAACCCAGAAGACCCTGACCCTGATTGGCAACCCCCGAGGCTGGGCAAGGTAGACTCCAGGCAGGAGCATGGCCAGAGGGAGGAGGGAGTTCTGAGTGACCCAAGGGAAGTCTGTGCTAGAGGTGGGGGGCCCAGGCCTGCAGCTCTGGTAGCCAGGAGGTCTGGAGGGGTCTGCCTGAGGAAGGAGCCTTGCTTCTGTCACCTGGAACCCGCCAGGAATGGAGAAGCTCGGCCCAGCCCCCAAAAGTCAGAACGTGGGTTTTCCGGGGCCCTTGGCTGAGCGGTGCTGTTTGGAGAAGGCTACGGTGGGTTGCAGCCCATGGTGTGCTGGGGAGAGCAGGCTCCTGAGTAGGGGCCCGCACCCCGGGGCTGCACAGAGCTGATTGGCTGGCTGGTGGGCAGTCTGTGCGTGGGTGTGGGTGCATGTGTGCATGATGGCTCATGCCTGTGAGCTGTGACAGTGCTCGTGTGTGTGTGTGTGTGTGTGTGTGTGTGTGTGTGTGTGAGAGAGAGAGAGAGAGAGAGATCTACGTGGAGCCTGGCTGGGTGGAGACCTGTCCCCACCACACACAGCTCTCCCACGTCTTGTGACAGAGGCCTCCTGCCTTGCAGTGACTGCAGCCTCTGCCCAGGCTGGCTGCTAGGGCTGGCCCTGGGAAAGAAGGCTCCTTGGGCTGTCGGCCGCCTCTGGGCTGGGGCCTTGCTCCTGACTGATCACCTCGGCCTTGGCCTTTGTCTCTGCTCCCTGCTTCCACTCCCAAGTGAGTGGACTGGAGAGGGACCAGGGCCAGAGGCACCATAGTCATCTGCTCCTCCCCACCCACCCCACGGCAGACCGCTGCATGCCAGGGCTCTCTAGCAAACCCGTCGGCCTCCAGGCCCACAGCTGGTATAGGACAGTGCTTATGCACTCGGTCCCTTTGGTGCCTGGCTCATGGTCCCCACCCACCTGTCCCTCTGTGCCTAGTCACGGAGTCAGTCTGTCCTAAGCACCTTACCTGCCAACCCATGCCAGCCACCCACCGTGTGCCTTCAAGGTGGGCTTGACCCAGCGCTGGGGACTCTGGTCAATCTTTGGGAGAGGAGAGGGGGCCAGCAGGCAATGGGACATGGGTCTTTCTGTCCCCAGAACATGGAGTCTGGGTTCCAGAAGTCAGCTCCACCTGTTCCCACAAGCAAGTCACTCACCCTCTCAAGTGTCAGGTACTCATCTCTAAAACGGGTCTGTGGGACCAACCTCCAGATGGGCTGCGGGGTCCGAAAAGATCATGAGGACCATGAGATGCTGTGGACACTGTGTCCATGGGTCAGTTAGGTCTTCTCAGATACCAGCTGGGTGGGAGATGAGCCTGAGGTCAAGGTGGATTGGGAGAGCAAGTGACAAGAACATACCTGGGTGGGATGGCCTTAGAAATGCCTAGTGCTGCTGGGAAGCTGTCCCTCATGGGACCACAGGGTGTCCAAGAGAGAAGTGAACAGGAATCAAGGGATGGGCACAGGTGTGGAGAGCCAGGGCCTGGTGGAGTGCAGGGACAACTGGCCCTGAGGGAAAGAAGTGAAGGGGGTCAGGGGCCGACTCTCAATGCCTCTCCCAGCCAAGCCTTCAGCCTGCCCTTCAAGTGTCACAGGCCACCTCTGGGGACAGTTCACAGACCAGCACAGACAGAACATGAAAATGTCACTCAGAGATGGCGGCCAGCAAGGTCTGCTGCCTGCAGACCCCCAGAAGACTGGAGGTGGTCTCGGGACTCAGAAGATGGTATGTAGGGCCCCTGGGTGATAGGAGCAGGGCGCTTGGGGAGGCAGCTCCAGGCCTCACCACTGCATGACATCCTAGGGCCACGCTGGCCTCCTCTGACAGATGGGGTCCTAGCCAGCCTTCTGGTTGTGGGAGGGTGACGCAGCCTGAGAGGAGGAGCATGCGAGCTGTCTCCCTGCAGCACCCTCAGCAGGCACCCGCCTCCCTCCCAACTCACGTGGTCCCGTGTTAGGACACACTCAGATGGCCACAGAGAGGGCTGGCAGTGAAACCAAAGGCCTGGGTTCAGAAGCCACGTCTGCTCCTACCTGGGGGAGTCCTGGATGTCTGCAGAGTGGGGAGAGTAGGAACCCCCACCCTGGGGCTGTCAGGAGGATTAAATGAGCTAACAAATGTCATGTCCTCAAATCAGAGCCTGACACAAAAGAAGAGCCCAGCCAACGTGAGCTGCAACTGTGGCTGGCGGGACTGACATGGCCCGCCTCCCTGACCAAGCACGCGCATCCACACGTGTGTTTATGGATGCACACACATGCGTGCACACACACACACACACACACAGAGCAAGTTCTGGAGGGCAGGGGCAGTCTGGTCCACCAAGGTAGCCAGTGCCCAGCCCAGTGCCTCCGATGCAGCCCATGGCCGTGAACCCTTGCCGGCCTGAAGGTGGGTTCTGGGTTCAGCTGCTCAGCGCCATCAGCTGCCCCCAACCTCACGCCTGGGTTCCAATCCAGGCCATGCTCAGACCTGAGTCTGGGCCCATTCTGTGTCTGGCCTTGGAGTCCTTGATGACCCCTCCCCTCCTTGTCTTATGTCCCTCAGGGCCACCTGAGCTTGCCTGGAACCTGAGGCCCAAGACCCATGCCCCTGTGTGCCAAGGCCCACTCCCCACGGCTGCTGCTCACCCTCTCCTCCCGCCACCCAGCCCCCACTCCTGCCGTGCCTCATGGGGGAACAAGGGTGCACTTAGACACAAAGTGGACTTCGGTTGTCCCTCTTCCCAGGGCGTGATCTTGAGCAACGCTCAGTTTCATGGTCTGTGCGATGCGGGTAGTTGTTCCTGACCCTCCACCACAGGCCCTGCAGCTGTCCCGAGGGAGGTGCTGCTCCAAACCTCACCTGCTGACCTCAGGCCCCACCCGCCCCCACTCCCCCAGGTGCAGAGGCTGGCTCAGGTTGGGTCAAGGCCAGGGCCTGCAGTCTTCACACAACTCCTGCCTCTGGCTATTGCCCCCTTACAGACCCAGTCCCTCCCCAGACCTCCTTAAGGATAAAGGCTGTGGCTCCTGCTCCATGTCCCCTCCTAGCTCTCCTATCCCCTCTCCCCATCCAGGTGGCTGGTCTATCAAGGTTAGGGGGTGGTGAGTGCTGGAAGAGAGAGGGCCCCTGGGGTCAGATGGGAAGGAAGGTCCTGCCCCCACTCCAATAGGCTGAGGTCCCTGCCCCTCTGGCATCCCTGGAAGCCCTCGAGCCACCACCACTCGACAATGTGCTGTTGCCACCTAGAGTCCTTGCCAGGCATCTCCAGGCCTGACTGCTGCCAGGCACCAGCCCCACCCCCAGCTGGCTCCACATTTGGGGTGGGGTGCAGGGAGAGGAGCTCAGGAGCAGAAGAGAGAGGACAGACTGGAGAAGTCTAGGCTGGGCCCTGCGGGGCTGGGCAGGAGAGTTGGACTGGGGCCCAGCTGTGTCAGTAACTCTTAGGTGACCTCAGGCAAGCCCCTGGCCTCCTTGGTCTCAGTTTCCCCATGCATAAAAGGACAGGCTTCCACACACCTCTGTGGCTGTGGACACATACTGGAATGGCAGGTGTCTAGGGCTCAGACATCACGAGGCGTGGGGCAGGTTTGCTAGTGAGGTGGGAGCCACATGCGCCAAGCCACAGCAGAAACTGCCGCTCGTGCTGCCTTCAACCCCACCCCACAGGCCGAGAAGCTCCTGCAGCCCTGGGTTTACTTTCTCACTTGGGCCCAGGGGATCTGTCTTCCTGCCTCTGTACCATGAGCGCATGAAACACTTGCCACACAGTCCCTGAGCCCCAGTGGGTCCCCAGTGGACACTAACTGTGAGGAGCTATTGCCTGCCCAAGAGAGCTGGTGATGGCTTCATTTGGGACCAAGTAATCCACAGGTGCCACTCCTGAGCTCCATTTTCACCTGAATGGAGTCTGCCAAGACCTGAGTGAGGGGACTCACATTTCCCTGAATTGGAAAAATTTGGGTCACACGTTGGAAACCTTGGCAACCAACTTCTAAGGGACATGGTGGGGGTGGGGGTCGCGTGCCGCCACAGCCCTGACCAGCCAACCACCTCCACCTCCATCAAAGGGTGTCACAGCCATCAGCGTGTGAGGACACTCCAGATGTCCCCCTCTCCCGGTGGCCAGCCCAAAGCTCCACATTTAGTCCGCTGCTCAGGAAGCTCCTCCCAGCCACCCAAGCCGAGGCCAGTAGGGGCTCTCCACCATGATACCAGACCCACGAAGCAGCAGCTGCTCCGCAGCCCCTGGATCCTCACCGCCACCCTCCAGGATCTGCCACAGGCTCCCTGATTGCTAATTTAGACTTTCCTGCCATCCCACGCAGGCGAATCAGGGGAAATCAAATTACCAAGTTATTCACTCTTTTTGTACAGCTGATGGGCTGATTAGCTGTCAATCAGGGCCAACATTAACATCTGACACTGTGTGCATAACAATTACCAGTCACATTAAGGAAACCTTTCCTTTCTCTCTAAAGGGAGGGGGTGGGGACGAGATGGCAGAGAGGGGGAGGCAGGAGGAGGCACTGAAGGGAGAGGGAGGCAATTCAATCAGCATAATTAGCTCAATCAGAGAAGAACATCACTTCACCAGCTGAGCAGAGCCACCGCCACTGCCAAAGGCCCCGGGCTGACCAGCTGCTCTGGAGCCTCTGCCCACCCTGCCCTCCAGCAAGCGCCTGTCTTCTCCCGCAGCCTCAGATCTGGCCCGGGCAAGCTGCCCTGACAGTCCATCAACAGCCTGGCCCCGCCTTAGACGCGCCTTGCTCCAATCAGATGGGCCCTTCCTCGCCTGCTTCCCTGTGATTGGCTGGTTGCAGAGGAGGGCTGTGAGACTCCAAGGCACGCGGCAGAGACCGGGAGGAAGGGGCGCCGGCTGCCCCTGGAGCCCACGTTGAGGATTGCTTGTGGAAACGACTCCCTTGCGCAGAGTCCCGGTTCTGACGCGTGGCACCGGCTCCTGCGTTGCTTCCAGCTCCTTCCCCAGGGCCCCTGGAGACGGGGCTGCCTTCCCTGGCCCGCGAGATTGGACCCTCCCCGGCCCAGCTGCTATTTCTGCTTGACCCTCCCGGCAGAGTTGCAGGCCCCTTTCCTGTCTCCCTTCCACTTCTGAACACCCTCCGTTTTGTCGCTGTCCCTGAAATGGGTCCATATTCTCAGTATGTTATATCACCCACTCGGCCATCCTGGGTCTCAGTCTCCCCATCTGTAAAATGAGGCTGGCTCCCAGGGCCCTCAAAACTGTGTTTTTAGTCTCTCAATCCGAGGAGTCTTTACTCTGGTGACTGCAAGGCCCCCGAGAGGCAAGGGCGCTGTGAGCTCCTTCCCTGTCCTCTGGGCTGGGGGGTGGGGGGTCTCACTTCCCGTCAGTCCCTCAGGCTCCCTGGGGAGGGAAGCAAGATAAACTGGTAATGTCCTCGGAAAGCACCGAGCTTGTCGCTGGCCCACGACTGACTGATGGTTGACAGGTGGTTTTACCAAAGCACCCAGACGGGGGACACCTTGCTTGTTTGCTTTCTTGTCATCAAAAGCAGATCTCAGGAAGGGTGACCTCAGCCTCCTGAACACTGCTGTGACCAGGTGAACAGATCAGAGTGTGATGAAGTGATTGGCCCCATGTCACCTCCATGAAAACTGCCAGGCAGGAGGGTCTGCTGAGGTCCAGCAGCTGTGGGTTGACCCAAGAGGTGACCTCAGAGGGAGACCTCAGCCTGCCCAGTGTCTGCCCCCACAATGGAGAAGGAGGCTCTCAGGAGCCGGGGAGGACACTCAGCCCAGTTCTCTGGACGTGTGAATTTCCCAACTGGAGTATTAGTCTGCTAGGACTGCCATAACAAAATACCACGGGCAGGCACTGGACAGAAAGCCACCGTCACACAGCCCCAGAGGCTGGAGTACAATATCATGGTGTCAGCAGGTTTAGTTTCTCCTGAGGCCTCTCTCATTGGCTAACTTCTGGGTTCTCATGTGGCTTTTCCTCTTTGCACAGTGCCCCTGTCCCTCTCTGTGTGTCCTAATCTAAGGACACCTGTCAGATTGGATTGGGGCCACTGTAACAGCCTCATTTTAACTCGACCCCCTATTTAGAAACTGTATCTCAAACCCATCCACATTCTGAGACGCTGGGTTAGGACCTAGATGTGTGAATTTTGCGGGGACACAGTTCAGCCCATGACACCCAGAGAACTGATAACAATGAGAGTTGCTGTTGCTAACAGCCAACACAGACATCGCACTGACTGTTCAGTCCCACCAGGGCTGAGCAGGTCTGATGAGGCAGGTATTGTTATCGCTCTAATTCTATAGACTGAGATTCAGAGAGGCAGGGTAAACCGCCATCTAACAAAGAGTAGAGCCAGGATCCAAATCCAGGCCATCTGGATCCTGAGTCTGCCCTCTGAGCAACTGTTCTATACCTGTCTATGTTGTTCTTGGCAGCTTGGAGACAGTTGTTCCCAACCCCAGAGAGCAAGCTGTCCTCTGGCCTCTGGCCCAGCAGCCTCCACAGTAGGGCCATCTCAGGCAACCTCATGGTCAGCCCTGGCACTCAGCCATCTTCAGCCCAAAGAGCCTAGACACCACCTCTGGATCATGGAAAGCCTCCCCCTGGGAGGGCGGGGAATGCATCTGATCCTAACAGCTGCCAACATTTATGGGGCCCTTGATTACGTGCTGAGTGCTTTGCAGACATTATGTCATTTAATCCTTGCATCAACCCTGTGGTGCAGAGCCTAGTATTGTACCTGTTCTCTCTTCATCCTGCTCCCAGAAGGACTTCCCAGAATGATCTCGGCTGAGCACATCCAGCTTCACTTCTGGGCCATGATAACTAGTTTTCTTAGGCGCTCCTCAAGCAACCAATCCACTCACTCATTGAAAAACGCCTGTTCTAAGTGCCGGGTCCTAGTGGGGAAAACCAGAGAAAAGATTCCTGCCCTTGCCAAACTGATAAGCCAGTGCATTTATACAGAATGTGAACAGGTGTGGAAATAAAGGAATATGATAGCTACAGAGGGATGCATGCAATAAAGAAATAAGACCAGGCACGGGGGACAGGTTACAGGCCACGTTGGATGGAGCAGTCAGGGAGGCCTCCCTGAGGAGGTGACATCTAAATAAAAAGAAGGATCTAATAGTGAGACGGAAGAGCCGGGAGGCAGAGAGAGCAGCAGGTGCAAAGGGCCAGCGGCAGGGTCAAAGGGCGGAGTGAAGGGTATCCTGGCCACAGAGGATTGGACAGGGGACTGGGATGCAGCCAGGATGAGGCGAAGGTTCCTCCCAATGTCTCATCCAAATCCTTCCGACTGCAGTTTAAACCTCATCTCCTTGTTATGTCTTCAGAGCAATCTAAAGTCTGGGGACACTGAGGGCAGTGTCTGTCGACAAGCACGGTCCCACTCAGGGAAGGGGCACCGCTCCTCCTCTCCCAAACCTTTCCAGGTGGCATTTGAGGGGGTGGTGGAGGTTGGGCTGGGAGCCTCCAACAGCTAAAGAAAATCTCCCTCTGGTGATTTCAGCCACTTCCCCGGCAGGCTGTCAGAGCGTGACAGAGAACATTTCTCGCCAAAGGTCCTCTCGTGTGGCTGCCTAAACACACTCATAAATCCCTGCCTGGACCCAGAAGCAAGGCCCCGTGTTTAAAATAAAAGAGGCGAGGAGACCCGGGGACCCTCGGGCTCTGCAATCTGTCCCTCCCCCTCCCTTCCTGGCTCAGCCCAGAGTGGAGGAAGCCCCTTTCCAGGACGATGCCTCTTCGCCACGTCTCCTGGGGGCACGACCACTCGGCCAGCAAGAGCCCAAAGCCTGCCATGATGAATGGGCACCCTGGGGAAGCCCATCCGGCCCTGGCCACCCCACAGCCGCCCACTCAGCGTGTGCTCAGCACTGCGCAGGACTCTCGAGTCAGCCAGGCTCTGGCTGAGAGCAGAACCAGAACCAGCCCCGGGCGTTCACACGAGGGGGTGCACAGGTGATGGAAAAATTGAGAGGCCAAAATAGTACCCCCCAAACAGAGCAATGCAGGAAGCCACAAGGACCCCTGGGACGGGATGGACAGCCCAGAAGCCAGAGTCCTTCTGCAGAGAGCTAGACCACAGGGAAGGCTTCCCAGAAGAATCTGGAGCCACAGAGGGCGTCACTACTGGGCAGGAGACAGAGTCACTGCCACACACCCTGCCCCAGGCAGAGAAAGAAACACCCAGCTTCTCCCTTCCCGCCAGTGCCTCTTACTGGTCAAATTCACCCAAAAGACAGCTCTCCAGGAGGCTTGGGGGCACCCCCACCCCACCCCCATGCCCATGATAGAATTGGGGAGAGGAGAGTAGGAATGGATTAGAGTGAGGCACCGTCCAATGAATGACAGGGTGCTGACGACTTCACCAGACGGGACGTTTGAGACGGGTGGTAAAGCATGAATAGGAGTTTTCCAAGCAGGAAAGACAGAAGAGTACAGGAAAAGGCAAGTTCAAAGTCAGAGAAGTTCAGAGGATGTGGTTTATTCAACTATCAGGAAAACAGTCTGCTTGGCTGCTAGGAAAGTATATAAACAGAATGAACAGAGGACTCTCCTACAGGATCTCAAGGCTGAGCTTGCGGGTGGAGGGTTGGAGAGCAATTAGCCAGTTGGAGCCCCATTGGATCTCAGTTGCAGTCAGATAAGTCGAGAAGAGGGGCCAAGGTTGGGAAGAACGGCAGCCAGGGGCTTTCAAAGGGTGCTGGTCTTAGCGAGTGGTAATGACTGACTGTGGAGAGCAGGAAGCAAAACATATGTGATATTTGGGACAAAGTCTAGGAGGATACAGCTCTAATTCTCCTTCCACCTCCTTCCTCCAGGGCCAACTGTGGGAGGGGCCTCCCCCATCTCCTAACAGACAGTCAACAGTCTCCTCTTCCCTGCTGTATTGCAGTAATTTTCAGCAGGATAAAAGATGCTCCAGAATAAAGACTCCATCTCCCAGCATCCCTTGCAGCTAGGTCTGGCCGTGTGCCTAACTAGATTCTGGCTAAGGGGATCCACGAGATAATCCACTCCTCTACAGCTGCCAGATGGAGACAACATCAGTACACCCAATCTACAGATGAGGACACCGAGGCACACAAGGTCCAAGGTCACACAAAGAGCAGGCAATGCAGGTGAGACGACAGCTCTAGACATTTGGCTGCAGACCCTCCGACCTCCTCAGGGACCCTCTCTCTCTCCTTCCCAAGTGTTTCTCCCCCTGCCGCCTACCTCTTCCAGTCCAGCAATAATAATGGCCTCAATAATAAAGATAATAACAATAAAAACACCAAGGTTTGTTCTTTTGTGAAACTGAACAACTCCCCATTATTTTTGCCAGAAAATTAGTCTTAATTGCACTGCGGCATCATTAGGTGGCATTTGGGAAACAAAGATGGTCCCCAACATGTCAAGAGGATAATTTGACCAACAAAACATCTGAAAGAGAAAAAAAAAATCAGCAGATGCTTAAATTTAAAAAAAAAAATAGATAACAAAAAAGCACTGGGCTGCATTTCACAACCCGGTCTCTTTAACTCCTCTCTTTGTAAAAGACGAATCACACCTTGGTGACTTCAGGGTTTTGCCTCACTGAACAGCCACTGAGCTGCTGGTGACACTTCCAGCTGAATTGGACCCTGCTGTCAGATGTAGGGAGGGATCAGTTCACACGGAGAAAAGAGGGTTACTGGGGTTGTTTCTTGGTTCCACTGTCACCCCTCTGCAATCTAACCAGCACAGAGCGGCCAGATGATTCTTTAAAAACCCAAATCAGATGGCGCCACTCCTCTGCTCAAAACCCTCAGGAGTTTCCCCTCCTGTTTAGAATAAAAACCAGGTCTTCACCATGGCCTGCTGGGCCTGCATACCTGGGCCTTGCCCAGTTCTCTGGCCTCCTTGTCCACTCTTTCCCTTAAACTTCTGACACACCTGACTCAGGACCTTTGCCCTTGCTCACCCTCCCCCACCCCCAGGGAGCAATACGTGGTCAAGTGGATTATAAGCTCCATGAGGGCAGGGGCTTATTTGTTTTGTTCAATATTTGGTCTCCATGACCTAGGTACTCAATACATTCTTGCCGGAGGAAGGGGAGGAGAGAAAATAATAAGGGAGGAAGAGTAGGTGGGGGGGGCTGGTAAAGAAGGCATCAGAGAGATTGGGAATAAATTACTCTTGAAGACCTAACAAAATAAAATTCAATAAGAGGGATTGGAGTTAGACATAAGGAAGTATTTTTTTGTCCATGAATTTCAATTTATAGTATTCTCTTTTCCCCCCCCTTTTTTACTGGTGCATTGCAGTTGAACATCATGATAGGACTCCTTGTCACATCTTCATACATGCACGGAAGCATTTTGACTGGACCAGATGCTGGGGGTGCGAGGGCACTTGCAGTTAGGAGAAGGGTCCCCTGCACGAGGGTCTGGATGGAGGGGAAGGGTGGGGAGGGTCCACCCAGATCTGGGTTCCCTTCCCCTCGCCCTGCCTTTCTGCGGGAGCCACGGGCACCCAAGGGATTGGAGACCGGGTGAGGGGAGGGGGAAGAGGGGGAGGCAGGTATTTGCTCCTAACCTCCCCACAAAGTTACAGAAGAAATCTCAAGTAGTGAATCAGCCCTCTTTACAATCAAGCAGTTATTTAAAATGGAAAAAGGAAAAGCGACACAGAGAAAAGGAGAGAGCGGGAGATGATCGCCAGCCAGCCCGCTCCCGAATCCCGGCAATCAGCCCCGAGATGGGTCTCATCTCACATGAGCTGTTTCCCTGATTGAGGGAGCTAATTGCCAGGCTGACACAGCTTCCAGGAAAGCACTTGTAGACAAAAAAAAAAAAAAAAAAAAACGCCGAGCGCTCCCCCCAGCACCCAAGACACATCTGTGCGCACTCAGAACGCACAGGACCCTGGGGCTGCACGGATGGAGACCCCGCTCCACCCAGCAAAAGGAGGGGTGCTCCAGCAGCCAGCCAGGCCCTTGGGGCTAGCTCGGGGGAGGAACTGGCCAAAGCCCTGGACAGCAGGTTCCCAGAAGGGGAGGCACCAGTGATCCATAAACCCAGGAAGGAGGGTCCCGCCTCACCTGTCAAAGAAAAGGTGTCCATGACAACAACCAAAGCCCAAATTTTTGTTGGTGCAGTTAGAAAAGGGTTTGGGGAAATGCTCGCCATCCCCGGGGTCTTTCGGAGGCAGGGATGAGCCCCTGGGCTGATGGGGGTTGAGCAGTGAGATGCTTGGAGGGGAAAGGTCACGGACCTGCTTTTTGGCTGCTGTTGGCGGAGTCTGGTGGGAGCAGAGAGCAGTGTCTCTGGCTCCTCTGCAGTGGGGCTGAACTCCAGCCATGTTCCTCTGTTCGTCTTGACCATCTGAATGTCTCCAGAGAGATCACCCCTGCCCTGGGCTTCAATATCCTGTCCCCATCTTTGGGACATCCTTTATTACACAGATATACATTGATTGAACCCAGGGGCCCTCCATCATTGAGCCACACCCCCAGCCCTTTTTTAATATATTATTTAGAGACAGGATCTCGCTGAGTTGCTTAGGGCCTCACTAAGTTGCTGAGGCTGCCTTTGAACTTGCGATTCTCCTGCTTCAGCCTCCCAGGCTGCTGAGATTTGCAGGCGTGCGCCACCGTGCCCAGCTTTGGGACATCTTTAGATCTGGCCTCAGCTTTTTCCACAATTCCAAATCCAAACCTCTGTGGCTTCTCCCAGCCTGGCCTCAGACTCAGAGCCACTTAGGCAGGAACAGGAAGTACCGCAGATGTCATCAAAGGCAGGCACACTCAGGCTTTCTAGCAGACCTCAAAAAATCACAGCACCCAGGGCTGGCAAGGAAACCAAGGAGTCTCTCATGCGCTGTGACAGGAGTGGAACTTGGTACAAACTCCTGGAGAATGACTTGACAAAACCCAGGGGTGGTTTCCAGAAGGGGAAGGAAGGCTGGGGCTATTCCTCTGCCACTTGACCTCCCCCACCCCCACGCAAACCCTTGGTGGCTCCCCACTGTCTGTTGTACCTTCAAGGTCCTGTGAGGTGCTCCTGCTGGTGCCTCCTGCTTCTCCCCCAGGGACCAGAGCGTGTGGCGAGGACCTGAGAAGGTTGTCTCCAGATTTGAACCCAGAAGGAGACAGGGAGCTGTCAGCCTCCCTTGAGCCTCAGACCTAAGCACATACCCTGACTCAGTCTTGCACTAGAGCTGAGGGGGGAGCTGTGGGGACACTAGGTCACAACCGCATGGCTATTAATGGAGTGGCGCCTCGGTTCCAGTTCTCCTTCTGTCCCTTGTGTATGGCTCCTTGAAAACCTCAGAGACCTGGGAGAGCTGGGTGACTGCATCTCTGACTTCCTGGCAGTTGACCTTCTGATATCATCCCAATTCCATCCTACGATCTGTTGGGCTTTTTAATTAAAAGATAACCTAGCACACAGTCAAGCAAATAGAACATATTTGGTTTTGTTTACAGCTCGGTCTTTGTTTTCTTTTCTTTTCGATACACCTATGTAATTGTCACCAAGATAAGAAAAGGAACATTGCTGGCACCAGCACCCATCCCTCCCGTGCCTTCCAGTCTGTGCCTCTGCTCAGAGGTAACTACTGATCTGATTTTAATAAACCTGGATTCATTCGGCCTGCTCTTGAACTTCCTACAAATGAAATCAAATGGAATCTATCTTTCTGGCTTCTTTCACTCGATATGATTCATCAACATGGTTCCCTGTTCCAATAGTTCTTGTGTGTGTGTGTGTGTGTGTGTGTGTGTGTGTGTAGTAGTAGTAGTAGTAGTAGTAGTAGTAGTAGTCCCTTGCATAAAAATAATACAATATACTTATTTGCTTACGTACTGATGCGTATTTAGAGTGTTTCTAGCTGGTGAGTGGGACAGAAGTCAATATTCTTCTGTTGACATGCGTACTCATTTCTCCTGGGATGTGCCTGAGAGTGAAATTGCCAGGTCCTAGGCATGTATGGGCTCAACTTCAGAAGAAATTATTCCCTAAAGCATCTGTTCCATTTTCAACCACACCAGCCCCGCCTGAGAGGTCCAGTTTTTCCACATCTCTGTCAACACTTGGTACTGTTGGTCTTCTCCATTTTACCCATCTGAGGAACAGTGGGATTTCACGTGGCTTTAATGTGCATTTCCAGATAAGCCATGAAAATAATCAGCTTTGCATCTTCTGTGCTTCTGGCCACGTGCCTATCCTGTCTGGTGAAGCGTCTCTTCGAACTGTCCATTTTCTAATTGAAAGTCTTAATTTCCAAAGGAATCAATACTAACAAAACAATCAGAGAAGCATACAAACTGCAGGCATGAAGAGGTGCAGCCCAGCTTCACGTCCAGAAGCAAGAAACCAGAAACAACCCAAATGCTTCCTATAGAGAATTAGCTCAATATGTTAAGATACATGCATATATTCAAATCCTAGGTGTTCACTTAAAAATATGCCAGTGATAAATGCTAATAAAATGAGAAAACACTTGTAATACTGTTTGGATAGCAACTTTCTTTCTTTCTTTCTTTCTTTCTTTCTTTCTTTCTTTTTTTTAATGTAAGTCTTAAAGGAAAAACTGGAAAGAAAAACTGTTACTGCCAGTTATTTCTCGGAGGTAAGATTGTAGGTGATCGTTATTTTCTTCCTCTGACTTTTCTTTGTTTCTTGAATGTTCTAGAATGTGGACGTGCTTCTTGTATAATCAGACACACAATAAACATTTTTTTTAAACTACAAGGACTATTAAGTTGCCCGGAAATGCAGTGGTACAAATAAACCCGGTCCTGAACACAAGCCAGTCCTTGGACTTTTGTCATCTTGAGGCACAGTGTGCTAAGCCTGAGTTCCTTACAAACCCTTTCTCAAGAAGAAATCATTTTGTTGGGTCCACCTGCTCTGAAAGCCCCTTTGTGTCTGTGGTACAATTGGGTCATAATGAAAGGAGCCCAGTGAATTGCTGGGATTTGAAAAGCCCTAATGGGCTCAGGAATCGGGCATTGGAAACAGGTGGGCGGCTGAGGGACCTGGTGCTGATGAAAGGCAAAGGAGATCAAGGCCACACGCTCCATGAGGGCAGGGACCTCTATGCCTGTCCTGGGCACTCTGGTGTCCTCAGTGCCTAGTGTAGAACTTGGTCTTCATAAATATTTGTTGGATGGATGAATGAAATAATAACTATGAAGGCCTTACTTCCCCTACAAACACTCCATATATACACAAAGGAGTACTTCCCCACAGACGTCCCCTCGGGAGACTATAAATAGTTTCTACAATAGTGTTCCTGTGGCATAAAACATCAAGAATTCCTTTTGTAGAATGGCTCCCAGAGCCTGTAATATATTCTTGAATGGCCTCAAGGGTGGCCAGACAGGAAGAGGGAACAGAAGACCTCCTGGAGGGGCGTCCGTGGTGACGTAGGATGTGGCTGCCAACCGTTCCCCCTTGGGTCCTGAGAAGACCCCAGACCAGCCAGGACCAGACACAAAGATGATCTGTCTGGAGTCAAAAGTGAGACAAGACACAACCGATGGGCATTTCCCCTCCTCGGGGCCTCTGCACACCCCTTCCCCAAATCAACCCTGGGCAGTTCCTTCGCTTGCCTGCTTCCAAACCTTCCGTGGCCTCCACACAGAGGCCCAGCCTCCCAGGCCAGCTTCTAAGGCCCCCGGGGGTCTGCCTCCACCTGCTGAGCACCCACTACCTCTCCAAGGGAAATGGCACTGTCCTGAGACTCCCTGTGCATCCCAGCCCTCCCATCGCCAGGGCTGCAGAAAGGCGCGGTAGTCCGCGAGCTCACTCGGAGCCCTGGAGCTGTCCAGCCTGGGTGCAAGGACCTGGAGGAAAATCCATATGAAGCCAAGGCGCTCTGGACCAGCGGTTCTCAACCCTGCACCCTCGCTAGAATGCCCTGCGAAAGTATCCAACAGGCCACTGGTCGTTTTTCTTTTTCTTTTTCTTTTTTTTTTTTTTTTTTGACAGGGGTTACTGGGGATTGAACTCAGGGGCACTCTACCACGGAGCCACCTCCCCAGCCCTGTTTTGTATTTTATTTAGAGACAGAGTCTCACTGAATTGCTTAGCACCTCGCCATTGCTGAGGCTGGCTTTGAACTCGTCATCCTCCTGTCTCAGCCTCCTAAGCTGCTGGGATTAGAGGCATGTGCCACCATGCCGGCCCACTGGTGGTTTCTGATGCTTTCCACTGTGGCTAGGAAGTGGCTTCCCATCAAGAATTAGATTTCCCAACTTCCCTTACAATGGATGGAGCGTCAGCCCACAGGAAGAGGCATCCAGCCCTCGTGGGCCTGGCCCATAAAACCCTCCCTAGCTGCCCCTCCCACCCATTCTGCTGACTAGATAGGGAGGTCCAGGTGACCTTGGGAGCCACTTCTTGGGGGTAACAGGTCTCCATCAGCTGGATCCTGAATGACCATATGGAACACAACCTCACCGTCCCATACTCCCCCTGGAGAATGGACTTCATAAGAACTCCCCCGGCCCAGGTAGGCTGCTCGGGTTTCAGGGTTTGTCCATCACAGCCACTGAAATCACTTCAGTGAACAGAAGTTTGGGAACATTTTGGACATTGCCCCAGATTCTGACTTTGTTGGGCTGGGCTGGTGCCCAGATGCTAGGATGTTTAGAAAAACTCCCAGGGGATCTTAATGTTGGGTTGGGGAATGGATTTTAGGCTCAGGAGCATCCATAGATCTTCCTACTCAAGGAGCCCTCCTATGCACCAGGCCCTCTGCTTCTCCCTGGAAGTATTGTCTCTAATGCTGATCAGAGACTTATCTTACCCCCACCCATAGCTGGGTCTGAAACTCAAAAGCAAGTAGACAGTGGAGATGTCCCTGGGTCAGGGCCTGCTTCCTCGAGGAGCCCTGCCTCTGGTCCTGGCCCAGGACCCTGCCCACCACCAAGACAGGGAGGCCCAGGTGACCTTGGGAGCCATTTCTTGTGGGTGACAGGCCTCCATCAGCTGGGTCCTGAATGACAGTATGGAACACAACCCCCCAGGACATAGAGGATGGAAGATGGACTGACCTATGGCCTTCCTCTGGACAGACCAGGGTGCTACCCCAGAATACACCAGAATCTTTAGACAGTCTTGCCAAATGGTGAAAGACCCTTCTAAAGATAGCTAGTCCTACAATGGAGGTGGTCAAGACATGTCCCCTTCTGTCAAAGAGTTCATGGTCTAGGTAGCCACAGACATGGACTTGGGGATGAACAGGGGATTATCAAGGCCATCCGGGTCCTCCACTCCTAAAGGCAGCAGAGTGTGATAGAAACACAGGCAGGAGACCCTGGCCCTAATGCCGCGTCTGTCGCTGCCTACAGACAACTTCAGCAAAAAACGCCAAGGGCCATCTAAAGGTGATCCAACAGCACAGGGACACAGACAAGGGAGGGGTGAGCTCCTAGAGGGAATCTGGAAGGCTGGATAGAGGGATTGAATTGGGTCTTGAAAGAAAAGTAGATGTTAGCCATGCATGCAAGAGGAAAGGCAATATGGGCAGAAATTACAGACAGGACAGAGCACAGAGAAGTTGGGTGCCAGGCATGGTGGCACACACCAGTAATCCCAGCTACTCAGAAGGCAGAGGCAGGAGGGTTGCAAGTTCAAGTCCAGCCCGCACAATTTAGCCAGACCCTGTCTTAAAGTAAAACAGGAAGGGCTGGGGGTGGAGCTCAGTGGTCGAGCACTAGCCCAGCATGTGTGAGCCCCTGTGTTCAATCCCCAGTACAAGGTGGGGCTGGGGGATACACTTTTTGGCCTGGCTGAAGAGAGAGAAATAGACTAGGGCAGGATAAAGCTGGGTGGGACTAGACTTCTACTGGCTCTCAGGGGCCCTTAAAGGGCATAGGACCAGGAAGGACATGGTGGAGTCAGTGCATGTCTGCCAAGGGGACTCTGTGATGGGGAGGATGAATGGACCAGAAGCAGAGAGGTGGCCAACTGGCCTCCCATTAGTGATGAGTCTGAGGTGACATGTAATGGCTGGGGCTCCCTCCTCAAGAGACAGCAGGGCGACCTGGGGCAAGCACTGGCTCTGGAGTCCACCCCCCTCCACCTGGTGATGCCCCTCACCCCCTTCATCCCCACCCTTCAGTTCTGTTCCAAGGACCCTCAGAGAGGCCCAGAGGCCAAGTCCAGGTGGACGCCTCAGTTTCTCCCACCACACTCCTGGATTCCCTTTCTCACGGTCTGTGATTTGTTACTCACTTGTGAGCTCCGTGAGGGAGCCACCCTGTCTGTTCTGTTGTCCATGAATCCCCACCTGTGGGCACAGTGCCTGCCCACCGAGGTGCTGTTGGTAAACTTTACTTTGACCTGGCGCCTGTCTCCTGCGCACCAAGCAGTCTGCTGTGCTCTGCAGCGCCCTCTCCTGGCAGGTGAGTTGCACTTCCTGCCTCTTGGTTTGGGTTGGCCACGTGACTTGTTCCGGCCTATCAAGTGGGGTAGAACTGGGGGTGTGCCAGCTTCAGCCCCAGCTTGCAGAAATCTCGAGGGGTCCTGCTTGCTCATCTGCACCAGTGCCTCGGCCATGAGGAGGACATATCCAGGATAGCCCACTGGTCTCAGAAAGTGGAGGAGAGAAGACAGGTGAAATGGAGCTGTCCCCAGATGAACCCGGTCTGGATCAGTTGACCCACAGAACCATGAGAATAAGGCATTGCTATTTTAAACCACTGAGTCTGAGGAGTGGTTTGCTAGGTGGAATTTTTCTCTACTTGTTAAATAAAGGGGCCATCATGACCCTCCATGGTTTCTGGTTTGTCTCTAACCAGACAGCTCCCAAATCCCCAGTCTTGCCTCTCCACCCTTCCTAAAAAACGGCTTCTCCTCACATGCTCTGTCTTTGCCTCATAAATAACCATGCAGCATCCCCTTTCACAGGGTCAAGTTCACTGCTCCCCAGAGCCCCACTTTCAAGGCTGCCTCTTGGCTGTACTTCCTCTTCTCCAGCTACTGCACCAAGGCCCCCAGGCATGAACAGCTAAAAGCCCTTCTTGAGTTCTGAAGTGCAAATCAGAGCCTCGGGTGGCCCTGGGAAGAGCCTGTCCTTGCCAGGACTGCCCCAGTCCCACAGCCCAGTGAGCCCAGGGAGTATGGCTGGACTGGGTTTGGGATATGAGGGACCTGTCAAGCAGGATGTGAAGCAAGAGCAAGTCAGAATCTGAAGTCATGCAATGCTAAAGCTGGAGGGAACTGCGGAGACCATTTGGGACCCCCCCTCACTTAACACGAGGGGAATCGGAGGCACAAGGAAAGAAAGACACTGGCCCAGTCAACAATTTGGTGGCAGAGTTAGGAACCATATTTCCCAGCCCCAACCCAGCGAGCATTTCACTGCCCCCTGCTGGTCACGGGGAAGAGCGCAAGCAAAGGTTTTTATGTGGGATCTTGTCCCTTTGCTGATCCATTCAACTTTAGATCTGGTTCACACCCAGGCAAGGACACTTATTATAGGCTAGGTTTGTACTGAGGTCAGGGCCATCTGTTGGACATAACATCCCATACTGGGAAGCTTTTGCCAGGATCTATGCTGGGTGAGCTCCTTTGAGTTCCAACTGGGTGCTGGGCATATGCTTTTGAGCAGAGGGTGGTGCCAAGCACCTCTGCCCCGCCCTCTCTGCAGGCTCCCTGGCCACGCCCTGAGTGGCCTCTCTGCCTCTCTCTGGAGATCTTCATCCTGCTCTTCTCGGTGGGCTTCTGCAGGCTCTCCCTCACTTTCTTCTTTCTCTCCTGTAAACCTGTCTCTATCTCCTTCCTCCTCCCTCTCCATCTCGTCTCCCCCACTCCTTCTTTCTCTCAGTCCCTGGATGAACCCCCTTTTCTCTCTGGGGTGTTGTAGCCTTTCTCTTTTGCCCATGCTCTCTCGGATTCTTCTCTGTCTCCATGTCTCTGGGACCGCCCTGCTGTCTGTATCTCCGTCCCTGTCTCCCAGCCTGTCTCCCCACCCTCCACCCACTGCACCCTCCAGCGAGGTCTCTGTCGATGTCCTCCCCCGACGCCTGGGCTCTGTTCTCTGCCAGCTACAATTACAAGTGCGTCGACTGAAGGCGTCAAGCTCTTTTTCCATGATGGGTAACAAGAGGCTGTATGTTTGCAGCCACCGGCTGGAAATACTGAATTCCTTTTCAGCAAAGAAAGACAAGCACCCTCTTGGTTATAAATATTAATTATAGGCACCCGGTAATGAGAGAACAGGGCGGCTGTTGGCTGTGATCTCTGATTGTTTGACTAATCCCAGAGACAGTTTAAACAAGACAGCTATTGCCTGATGGGGAGAGGAATGAGGGGGCCTGGACTTTCCATAGGCTCAGCTTAGGAAGTCGGTGAGATGCGTGAACTCAGAGAGGACACTACAGAATGACCTTGAGTGAATCTCTCCCCTTCTTTGGACCTCAGTTTCCCCTCTTGTACTGCAAGCTCTGACCTATTTAATGTAGAACTCCCACTTTGCTACAGGGTTGGGCAGATCATTTCAGAGCGTCTTCCCAGCGGGGAACATGGCACCCACAGAGGGAAGACGTGGCTCAGAGGATTGGAGCTGAGAGACCCCAGAGGAGCAGCATCCCACTCCTGGTCCTTGGGGTGATCGGTGGTTCTGTCCTAGAGTGGGTCACCTCCTTCCCAGGGGAAAATCCTGGCTTCAGGCAAACTCTTAAGTAGGTGCTGGGGTGTGTCTCTCCCTTGTTGCCAGTCACATGCTCCAGACTTTTCCCTGGCAGGGCAGACCTTCACATACCTCAGTTTTACTCTCTGCAAAATGGGAGTGATACGGAGGACCTTAATACAACTCTCCTCAATTCCAGATCAAGAAGTCGATCTAAATTAAATCTAAGGAATCCCAGACTGGCCGCATCTGCCAGAGGCCATTTCAACAATTGCCCCATCTCCAGGCTCGTGTCTCTATTCAATGGTGTGGATATTGCCATGTGCAAAGCAGAGCCAAGGTGCTGGTGCAGAGCCTGGAGGCGGCTGGCTGGGCAAGAGCAAACCCAGGAGCAGGGTGGCCCCTGAGACGTCCCTAGTCAAGATCCCCCACATTGAGGGGAAGTAGACTATTCCTTCTAGAACAGATATTTTTTTAAAAAAGAAAAAAAGAAAGAAAGAAAATAAAAAGGAAAAGATAAGAAACTCTCACCCCTGGGGAGATCATTAAATTTGTAAAGCACAGAATCATTTATCATCCTGTGGACGCGCAGGCCAGCCCTCGGGAGAGCCCATGTAAAGCGCGTGCTTCCCATCTGACACAGGCAGAGCCCCAGCTCCAGGTGACCTGGTCTATTTCCCAAGACCACGCAGCTAGGATGCAGCCCAGCTGGGAGCCACGCCTGGATCTGTGAGCCCGCAACCAGCCGAGGCTCATCACTGGGCCTCGGCCTATCAGCCTGCAGCTCCTCCGGGGACCAGGTGACCCAGCCAGCATGCTTGGAGTCCCGGCCAGCCTGTCTCTCCCACCATGCGACCCCTGAGCCCCGATTATCATCCTCACCTGGAATGTGCTTATAAAATGTTTATTGAGTGAGGAAGAAAGAAGGGAACGTTCTTCAAGGTCCCAGGGTGTTTTCTTTTTTTTTAGGGTGGGGGTTCCAAGAATTGAACTCAGGGGCACTCAGCCCCTGAGCACATCCCCAGCCCTATTTATATTTTGTGTATTTTATTTAGAGTCAGGGTCTCACTGAGTTGCTTAGCACCTCCCTGTTGCTGAGATTGACTTTGAACTTTGATCCTCCTGCCTCAGCCTCCAGAGCTGCTGGGATTAATGTGTGCCCCACCACACCTGACTCGGTTGTGTTTTCCACACTCCTCCTGCTGGGTGGCTAAGAGACCATACCTGGATTCAAGTCCTGGCTCTGCCACTGCAGGGGAGTCCTTGGGCAAAGGACTGAGCCTCTCTGTGCCTCAGTTTTCTTGTTTGTGTGTTTTATTGGGCCCCTGTTTTCTAACCTGTAACATAGGACACCATTAGGACCAACTTGACTGTCGCTGTGAGGAATGTGTCATGGTCACTATTATTATTAACTCCCTCCTGTCCTGCCTCTCCTGAGCCCCTGAAGGCAGTTTACCCAATTTCACATGTGGTCAGATACCAGAGGACTGTTTGGCTGCACCCGCAACCTGATATGGTGCTGGATGAGAGAGTCTGCCTCAACCCTCCCCCCAGGAGGCCAGAGGCTGGGTGGGAGCCTCCTTCTCTGCTTTTGGCCACCCTCAGAAGGGCCCATCAGGCCCCATCCTGTTGACCCTGCCCCTGGGGAATAACAGCTTAGGGCTCTGCACCTCACAGTGGAGTCCTGCACCATCCTGCAGGCCTGGGAGGGCAGGGGCAGGCTGGCTCCCTGACTTGAGAAAACCCAAAGCTCGGAGTGTCCCCGTGGCCCCCTTGACTAAGTGCCTCTCCAGAATCGTTTCAACTCTGAGTACAGACACTGCCGCCAGAGTCTGTCCCCGAGGAGTCAGAGGCTGGATTTGCACACAAATCAGAACAGCTGCCTGCCTGCATGCCGGAAGAGGCCCAGAGCATCCTTCCCAGCTCTGCCCTGCGCCCTTCTCTCTGGCCTTCCTGAGCCACCCGATGTTGCCTGCAGGTCCCTCCTAGGCCAGGGACCCACCCTCTCTGCCCATCCAGAGGAGTCAAGTGAGTTAAAGGTTAAATGGGCCATTTTCTGGCTGGGACACTCGAGGTCCTAGCCTCCTTCCCCAGGTCTCCCTAATACTCTTCCCCAAAAGTTTGCAGCCTTGGCATAATCAGCGTGTGCAGCCCCCTCAGCATGTGTGCTCTCTCCCCTCCATCCCCTCCTTCCAGCCCTCCCACTGCCCCCTCCATTGCACCAGAGGAAAACAAACCCCATCTGCCTGCAGCCAGCACCCACACAGTGCCCCCTAAAGGTTTCCAGGAGAATCTTCCTACAGCTCCAGAAGGAAGCCAGGTTCACATCTTCCTCCTGAACTCATTCCTCTGCACAGACATCCAACTAACAGCCACTCCATCAGCCAGTTCATCCTCTGGGGCCAGCACCTGAACCTCTCTGAGCCTCAGTATCCTCATCTGTAAATGGGGAGAATAAGTGTACCCCTCTCACAGAGCAGGTGTGGGGTAGTAGGAAGATGCCCATGGAATGTTTAGCTAGGTGCCTTGCCCAGAGAGAAAGGGAACCTTTTGTGGTAGCTGTTACTATACATATATATATATATATATATATATATATATATATATTTTTTTTAATGGGTTGTAAATGCTACCTGCCAGACCCAGCAGCCATAGACAAGAACTAGCCAGGGTTGTGTTCTCAAAAAGTTTACTTTGTCATGGGAGAGAATGACGGTTGATCAGAAATGCCAACATGATGGGACACGTTTGCATAAAAGAGCATACAAATTACGAGGGTGTAGAGGAGGCCCAAGCAGGAAGGCCTCGGATTAGGGAGACTCGGGATATTTGGATAGACTCTTAAAGACAGCAGGAGCTCACCAATCAAGGCAGAAATGACCCAGTAGGCCAGGCGCGGTGGCCCACGCCTGTAATCCCAGCAGCTCGGGAGGCTGAGGCAGGAGGATCGCAAGTTCAAAGCCAGCCTCAGCAACAGCGAGGCGCTAAGTAACTCAGTGAGACCGTGTCTCTAAAAAAAAATACAAAACAGGGCTGGGGATGGGGCTCAGTGGTTGAAGGTCCCTGAGTTCAGTCCCTGGTACCCCCCCACCTCAAAAAAAGAAAGAAAGAAAAAGAAATGTCCCTGTAGGAAGATGGAACAATGGGTACACAGGCTTCAAGGCAAGAAACAGCACAAGACTGTGGCGGGGACCAGAGCGAGGCAGGACAGTGACTGGGGCCAAGCTGCAGGAGGCCCCAGGGCCATGAGGGCTGTTAAGCAGGAGAGGGACTGGGCTGCACCCAGTCTCAGCCGAGCACGAGTCTTGCAGCCGGGCCCGGGGGTTTACGTAACTTCTCCTTTTCTTCCAAGCGTTTATCCAGCCCAGAAATTTTAGAGCAAGCACTTTCCCTTATTTCTATTCAACCTGAAAGCAGCAGTCGAATCCAGCCTGCGCAGTATTGAAATGCAGGTGGCCTGCGCGACAGTGTTGCTAAAATTACCAAAACTAACCACAGCCAGGGAAGGGCCATTATCGGAAACAGATTTTATTACCATGGAAACCAGCAGATAATGCCAAGTCCAGTCATTTTATTCTCCGAAGAGAGAGAGAGAGAGAGAGAGAGAGAGAGAGAGAGAGAGAGGTGGGGGGGAGGGGGAGACAGAGAGAGAGAGAGAGATCAGGAGAGAGAAAAAGAGAAATGGAGAAGGCAGCAGGAGGCAGTTCTGGGAGGAAGTGGGGACCCAGGAGGGAGCCGGCTGGGAGAGGGGGCCAGGCCTCGCATCCGCAGCCACGGGCTGAGCTGACGTCCACGAAGCCCACACTCTGGGCCACAAGCTGGCAGGAGGCAGCCAGAGATGGCAGAGATGGCTTTGTAGCGTGACTTCCACTGCCAGATCTAATGTTTGGGAAACAGTGCAGATGCCCCAAAAAGAGCTGCCCGGGGTGGCCCCAGAGGTGCCTCCAGATGACACTGGACTTGGGGTCAGAATCCCTGACTATGAGTTCAGGCTCTGCCCGAGCGGCCTGTTATCTTCAGCAAGGTCACAGAGATTCTTGAAGCCTCAGTTTCTTCACGTGTCTCAAGAGGGACCCCCTGAGGTGGCTCTGAGAGCCTGATGTGCAAGGGTGCCAAGACACTTGGTGACTGGAGAGGGCTGGGACACAGAAGGCCCTGCAGGACCAGGGTGCCTAAGTCTCCACCCGGTTCTGTTCCCTGATTCAGAGTCCACCCCGCCCCCTCACACAGCTCCTGGCCCTCTGCAACCCCGGGGACACATCCCCAGCCCACATAGCTGCAAATGACAGGGGACAGGCCCCATGTGAGACAGTTCTAGGAACTGAGGGAAGGGCAGCAGGATATCTGGCTCTGGCGTGGATTTCTCTCTCAGCAGGGCTGAGATGAGACCTTAGCAGGCTCAATTCAAGGGACAGGCTCTGCCAAAGACAGAGAGGGAGCTGGGCGACCCTCGGAGGTTGAGGGCAGGTAGAGTAGGTTTCAATTGCTGAAGTGTCTGCTCAGGGGGAAGAAGTCACAGAGTGGACACAAGACCCACAGTCTGTTCACTTGCTTCCTTGTTTCCTTAAGGACCGCCACTCTGCCCTGTTTTCTGTGAATCCCTATCTCCAGACATGGTGGCTGACACAGAGGAGGTGCTGGTAGGAGATGACATCACTGGCCTCTGTATCTTAGATGTAGACAAGTATCATGAACCCCTGCTACTCGACCGGAGCCTCCTGGGGGCTTGATGACATCAACAGACTCTGCCCAGCTCTCCTGCACGGCCAAGGTTTGAAAGGTGCTAGGCTGAGTCTCCTCTCTTCTCTGAGTCTCCAGCGTCTTCATCTATAAAACAGGACTCACCCCACCCTCCCAGCCTGGAAGGGCTACTGGGAAGATTTATAAAAATTGTTTTCAATGAATCACTTTGAAAAATTAAGTGCGCAGTCCTGAATGCGTGCTATTGTTCTGCTATGTATCTGTTATTATTATATACAGGGAGCCCCAACCTCCCAGGGTAGCAAAGATACTTTCCTAACAAAGTGACTTGATTGGGCTGCTCTCCGGCAGACACCGTACTCGGCTGGTGGTTTTCCTGCCCGCCCGCCCCTGCATCCAGCTGCATACTAAACCCCAGCCCAGCAGCCCTCCACTGAATTGGTAGAAACAAAATGGAAGCAGGAACTCAGGCATGAATTAGCAGTTTGAGACAGAAATGAGATTACAAATAAAATCCCCCTCCATCCATCAAAAAACCTAATAAGAACAGAAAACGCGTATGAAAATACCAACATGACGTGTGGCGGGCAGCCTCTCGTGGCCATCCTTGATGATGGAGTCTCTCACCAGATGTGAGCATCTCATGTCACTGCGGACGTCATGGTTTCGCCAGGGGATGTGAACTGTGTCCGAAGCAGGCTGCACACTTGGGCAGATCCCTCTTGGGGAAACAGGGAGGGGTCCAAGAGGACGCGGTTCCCTGACTCTCCAAGTCAATAAGAGAGAGAACGCATCAGAGGCGACTGGGGCAGAGAGGTTTGGCTTGGGTTTTCTTGGTGGCGGGGCAGCAGTACCAGGGATTGAACTCAGGGGCAGTTGACCACTGAGCCACATCCCCAGCCCCATTTTGTATTTTATTTAGAGACAGGATCTCAATGAGTGGCTCAGCACCTCACTGTTGCTGAGGCTGGCTTTGAACTTGTGATCCTCCTCCCTCAGCCTCCTGAGCCTCTGGGATCACAGGCATGGGTCACTGCACCTGGCAGGCTTGGGTTTGACTGTTCCTGGGTACAGAAGCCCCAACCCTGGCAAGGGATCTCGGGAGAAGCCTGGCGCAGCCTCCAGAACATAGGCTGTTCGGCAATCTCTTCCGGCTCTGTGTATCACAAGCTATAGAGCACCTTCCTGGAGCAGATGGGAGTGCCATGGTCCCTACAGCAGCAGATGAGGGACAGATGGGCTCAGAGAAGCAAAGGGACCTGCTCAGGGCAAGGAAGGGTAAGACCCTAGCAATAAGCGAGCCCTGAACGGGGGCTAGAGGGACCAAAAACCAGGCAGAGGTTCGCCTCAGGGACTCAGCCTCTCTCTCTCCTGAGCTATCCCCATTTCTGAATGGAACTTAACTCATCAGTTATTATTCACCCCACATCACCTCCATGGAACAACAAGCCATCATGCTCTGGGGTCACTCCACCTCCTGATGCCACACCTGCACTCACTGTGTTAAAAATGCAACACCTGTGTTACAGTGTTTCCTGAGCATTTACTATGTAGCAGGCCTGAGGACATCTCTTCTCACAAGGAGGCTCCAACTAATGAAGGAATACAAATGTCCAGCAGTGTAGAAAGAAAAGTAGGGTGTTCCGAGGTCAGCCCTGAGGTTCGGGAATCTTCTTTGAGAAGAAAGTGAGGGAGCCCACTATACAGATGTTGGAGGGAACAGCATTCTGTGCATCAGGATCAGAACCTGCAGATGGCCTGAGGGTGGCTTGTGCCATTCCCAAAAGCGAGAGTGAGAGAGAGCGCAACATGAAAAAGGTGAGGTAGAAGGACCTTGACTGCCGCTCTGGCTGCATGTCATGCTCTCCAACAACCGTGTGGCTTTTCTTCCTCCACCTCTTGAATCTCAGGCACCAGCAGCTGGAGGTGTGGGGCTGGAGCTTTGGAGTGAGGTCAGGGCTGGGTCAGTCTTGCAGGCCTGCAATGGCCCAGCACAGGCCTAGGGCCCCTGCAGTTCTTTGTCAGCTTTGCCCACATAGAATCTTTGTGCTCGTTTTACAGACAAGGAAACCAAGGCTCCGTGTGGTCATGGAGCTTGCTCGAAGCCACAGGATTAGAAACAAGGACCTGGGAAGGAGCCACCACAGAGAAAGAAACCCCTTTGCTGCTGGAGTCACTGTGAACCGCTGGGCTCTGGGCAGAAGACACTTGCTCCTGGGTCATCTTGGGGGAGCTTATTCCCTCTCTGTGTCTGGCTTTCCATCTGGGAAATCCAAGACTGGGTTCCATCTTCCTGCTCATTGCCACCTCACCCTCCTGCTCTGTTTTCAGAGAACTAAGGTGGGCTAAAGGGTCTGCTGCACAGGTTAGGCACCTACTGTGTGCAGCACCTCATTTGAAGAAGAGACCAGAGGGAGGAGGGGGCTAAATCCCACCCCCCGAGGACTCCCTGAATGACAGGGGCTGGGAGTGCAGGGCCACTGCCGACAGTGCTGCCAGGGGCAGGGAGCCCGGCCAAGCTCCTGGGCACGAGTGGCTGGCGGCATATGCTCCTCATTTCATACATCATTTGTAAGGAGCTGCAGCCATTTGCAGTGTCTCTTTCTGCTCCAAGAGCACCTGGGCTTGGCCTTCTGCCTTTTCTGCTCCAGCTCCTGCCCTCCCCATTGTGCACCTCCAGCTTCCACTCCCAGGGCCTTCCCCGGGGGGTTGGGAGACCCAGGTGGAGGTGAATGGAGCAGCCTCCCCTGGGGTGGCGTACAGAGCATGCGTGATCCAGGGCCTGCAGAGATGAACAGGCAGTGAGTGCCGCGTCTGCCAGGGCATCTGAGCGATGGGCCTGGGAGGATGCTCCCAGGAACATGACGTCTGTGATGCTCACTGGGATCCACTGAGGGCCACTAACGCTGCCGGAGGCAGGTTTCCAGGAGGGACTGCCCTGGTTACAGCACCGTGGAGAAACGCCCTTGTCAGGGCCACTACTGCCAGGCTGGGTGTCACAGAGGACCTTGCCACATCCAAATGACTGAGGCTGTGCACTATGCCACTGTCAGGCCGTAAATGTGGCAGGGTGCAGATTGGACAGCCCTGCCTTGTCTTCTCCAGGACTTCTCGCACACGGCAAGAGCTCCGTGACTGCATGCTGATGAGTGGATGGACTGAGGGGAGGTCACTGCTCCTAGATGCACTGAGTGAGGGGACCCAGAGTTGGCCAAGGACTCCTGCCAGCACAGCCCCAGGGTCTGCCCAGGACCTTGAGGGCTGGGGATGTAGCTCAGTGGTAGAGCACTTGCCTAGCCTGCAGGAGGCCCTGGGTTCAGACCCCAGGGCTGGAAAAACAAAATAAATCAATATAAGATGTTCCCGAGTCCCTGCACAGCAGAGCAGCCGAGCTAACGTACCTAGGGAGGGCCTCGTGCATATTCTCATCCTCATCCTCCCATTCCAGAGAGCACCTGGGCCTGCTGCACGGCTGGCACATACTCAGCTCCGGGGTACCTCAGGGACCAAGCTGACAAGGTCCCTGCCCTGTGGGGCCCATGGTCCTGGCGAGAAGAAAGCCAATAAACAACCAACCAATCAAATCAGTCAGGAAGCTTCAGGAGGCGCCAAGCAGCAAAGGACAACAGCGTGGGGTGAGGGTCCATCGCAGGTTCCTGCCTGACCAGCACTCCCCCTCGCCCCTCTGATCTGCCCTGAGCCCCGGGGACACAGCCCAGGCTCCCCAGGCTCCTCCTTCCTGTGGCCCCAGCTCTCACGGGGCTCTGGTGGCCCTTCCCTCCTATGCCTCTCGGGCCAGTGGGTGTTGACAGCTTCCCAGGGGTTCCCACTGCTGGGTCCAAAATATTTAAGATCTGGCTCAGCACAAGCATCACCTGGTCCAAAGGGACCCCAGATGTAAATGACTGGGGATGGCTGGAGGTGGAGTGGATGACGGGCTGCACCAGCCCGGGTCCCAGAGCTCACAGATGACCCAGGTGGACTGGTCAGGTGAAGGAGAGGACAGGCAAGAGGCACAGGAGGGAAAGAACTCCAGGAACCGGACAGTCGCAGGTGAGAGAGTAAGAGGAGGGAGCCACTGCTAGAAGCCGACGGAATTGTGGAGACAGGTCTCCCCCGAAAGAACCTCAGGTGTTTCCTTCCCCTGAGGAACACACCTGAGCGGCGACAGCTGTGGGCAGCCGCAGGTCAGAGCGCTCTGGGTCCCCCAGTTCCTGGCCTCCATGAGCACGGCCGGGGCCCCCTCTGGCCTCACAGGGGAGAGGCTTCACCCTGCCCAATGGTTCCTCTAATAGGATGGAGTGGAGAGAGCAGCTGCCCGAAGAACACGTAGACCCTGGTTAAAATCAAATCATAGCTTTAACAACCACAGGGCAGAGGCAGCCCGGCTGGGGACAAGTGGGCTCTCAGGGTCCCCTGTGGGTCTTGATGAGCCTGGGGCACCAGTGCTCTTGTCCCTGCACCCCTCGTCCCCATGCCTTTCTCCCTCTTCCCAGGGTCAGGATGGGGACGATTGAGATGCCCTCCAACACTTAGCCATGCAGGCCAACCCTGGTCCCGGGGGGCACTTCTGAAGGGTATGCTCATGTGTGTCCTGCACCCAGTCTCAGAGATGGATTCAACCTAAGCCTGAGAAAAGTACAGCTCAGGTAGGTTACACAATTTGCCCAGGGCCACACAGCCAGCTAGAGGAAGCCCCGGGGCTCGAACTCAGGTCTCTATAAAGCCCACATCCAACTCTCTGCGCTCTCCCACTTCATTATGTGGCTCCAGGGCATCTTTTGTGGGCTCTGAGAAAGGCACCTGTTCCTAGGACAGGTACAACAGCATCATCTGGGAAGACATCCCTGACGTTGTCACTCACCGCTCTACTGTTCCAGGCCAACGGCCTCCCCCTGTCTGTGCCTCAAATTCTTCATCTGTCACATGGGATATCGGGTCATTATGAACCTCGAATGAGATGACATGTGAAAAAGCTCTGTCAATTGTCAACTGTGGCGTGTGCTCATTAACGACGTGTGGCCCTTGGGAAGCCGCGAATTCCAGCAGACCTCAGAGAAGGGGGTGGGGGGCAGCGGAGAAGAACTGGGGGAGGGGACACGGCTGAGAAATGATGAATGAGTCCCGGAAGATTTTTGGGAGCCAAACACACAGTGACCTGTAAGGCAGAGGAGCCAGGCCAAACCAGGGAATGTGTACAGTGGTCAGGCCGCAGGGGCTGGGGCAAGGGGTCCCGAGGAGTCAGCAGCAAGAGACCAGGAGGTCACACACTTCTCCAGGACAAAGCAAGAAGTGGCCAAGGTCACTGTGGCTAGGCTGTGCACGACAATGGCCATGTGTCTAGCTCTCTGAGCCTCAGTTTCCTCTCTGACCCACTTTACAGGGTTATGGTGAGGACAGACAATAACGTATGTAAAGAGCCTGACGTAGAGTAGGTACTCGATCAACGGTTTCCATGTTGCTATGATTCTTAACAAATTCTTCAATGTCTCTGAGGCTGTTTTCCAGTCTACAAAGTAAGAATAATCAGATCCACACGTCAGTATCCTTGAGAAGCTAAAAGGCCATAGTCTAGCTGAGTCTGCCGAGCACAGTAGGTGCTTAACAACCTGACACACAGTAGGTGCTTAACAACCACCAGTCCATCCTCACCCGCCCTCCTCTCTCTGGCCCAATGAACAGATATGCGACCTAGACAGGCACGGTGGGTAGGCTCCTTCCTAGAAGGAGTGCCCAGCTTCCCTTGAAAGATACTGAGCTCCCTGGCCCTGGAGTGGTCCAACGAGGACTTTGCCGACTAACTAACTTTGTGTTAGTGAAAGAAGGTGACAACTTTCAGGCAGGGAGTTGGCCTTGAAGCCAAAAGCCCTCCCAGCTTGGAGGATGCAGGAGCCTAGGGTCAGCAGGCTCGGGTGTAATCAGACTGCCCATCCTTGGCTGCAGTGAACGCAACCTTGGACTTGAAGTCAAGGCTGTAAGCCAAGCCCCAGCTCAGCTCCTTCCATTTCCTCAGGGTCCGCACTGAGCAGGTGAACATTGAACGATTTTTCCTCCCAAATGAATAGCGTCTCCCTCTACAGCTGTCCTCTAGCAAAGGTCTCCAGTTTGAACATCCAGAGGAAGAGGACAGCCCTCCCCTGAAATTTCCCAAATCAGGCAGAGGGCAGAGACTCCTCCCAAAGCCACCAGAAGCTGGCCTGTCCCTCATACTGAGGAGCCTGCTAAGGTCCAAGGGAAGGCCCTGCCCCCAGGGCCCCTTCCCCTCGAGGGAAACTCCGGCAGGTGTGTTTGGAAAAGTGCATACCGAGCCTCACCCTGTCCATGTTCCCCAGCTCAATTACAGGCTCAATTTTCTTTTCTGTTTAATCCCCAAATCAATATGTGTTCATACATATTTAATCGGAGGCTGTTTTTATTAGAGTGTGAATTAGTTTTACATCTTTCTCCCCACCACCTAGAAGACATCTGCCACTCACAAGAAAGTGGATGGATGAGAAGACCTGCGGGCAGCCCGGGCCCGGCCCTCCAGATAACGCCGGGACAGGGAGCCCCACTTCTGGGCTGCTATCCTTTCCACAGGGTCCAGGGTCCTTCTCCTGTCTCCTGGCTTCCTCTCCCCAGGGCCGAATCTGCAGGCCTTCCCTCACCGCCGGTTCCTGCTGTAGGTTCCTGCCCAGGGCAGCTCCCGGGGACCTCCAGACCTGTTCCCCAGGAGAGCAAGGGCCAGCTGACAGAGGTCAGAAAGGAGAGGCTCCCTGGCCCCAGTCTTGCCTCCCAGAAGTAATAGACATCTCTTTCCTGCTCCCGGTCAAGGCCAAGCTGAATAAATTATCACCCTCTCACAACGTGATCCCCGCCACACTCCACCCCAGCGGCCATCTGCTTCTCCACCAGAGTCCCCCACCTAGGCAACCTGGAGGGAAGCAGAGGACACAGGGATGTGGAGGTCACTGTGATGGCCAGAGACAGACAAGGGCCAGATGCTGGCACCTGCAGCAGGTAAGACGAGGCCTGGGCTAATTTCCCAGCGCTCCTGTGACACCCAGCACAGAAGAGCAGGTGGCGGGAGTCCCAGCAACACATAGGCCCATTTAATCAACGTGCTGCTCAGACACAGATCCCCACATCGTCACACACAGGGTACAGAGGAGGAAACTGAGGCTCAGGGTGTCAGAGTTCACTGATAGGAAGCAGTAGCACCTGGCCTTGAGCCAGGACCTCAAGGCTATGAGGTCTAGGTGCTTAGCTGGCTGTGCTGTCGCCTCCCTGCCTCATACAGTCACCCTCTCCTCCTTAGCACACACCAGAGGCCATGTAAGGTGACATCTACAGAAAGCAATATTTTGGGAGCACCAGTTATTGGCAGGAAATCGCCAGCCACCGTGGAACCCAGGTCTTTGGGGACAGTGGGTGCCTTCACTCATGGCCAATCCTCTCTCCTCTACCTGTTCATCGACTCCTGCCAGATCCACCCACCTCTGGAAGGCGTGACCTCTGCCAGGTGTGCCCTCAGAGCTGGGTCTGAATGGGTGGACAAATTCAGACGTGGTCTCTCTGGCACACAGCTCCGGGTCTCACGGGCTACATGGGCCTGTAGAGGAAGCCATGGCCCTGGGAGAGTGCCATCCTGCCTGGGGTTCTCTCTCCACCTGGAGCCTCCCTCCCCTTGTCCATCCCCCAGCTTCCTACAGCTGGTTCTGTGGCCAGGTCCCCAGGCCCCCACACAGTCTGGGTGCGGCTGTGCCCCCCCTCCAAGAACTCAGCCCATTTCTATTATTAGACTGCAGAGACCAGGCCTGCCTCCCCCACCCTCCCCTGGAGCTTATTCATCATGGTGGGAGGAACAAAAATTTAGGGAGGAGAAAAGGAGAGGGAGGAAGGGACAAAGAGAGATAGAGAAAGGACAGAAGGAAGGGAGGGGAAGGAGAAGGTGATCTTGGAGGAAGGAAAGAGGAAAGAAGAAACTTGGGCCACTTCTGAGGACCAAACACACCCTTGCTTCTCTCTCAGGCTGAGCGGAAGTTTCACCTGGTTCCCTGAAACTTGGGCCAAGGGCAAAGCACAGGAAGAGGTGCTCCCCATTTCGGGGAGTGAGCCCCTTTGCAGAGGTTGGGGTCCCTGCCTCTCTTCTCAAAGCTGTCAGAGGCAGGAGGAGGGGCAGAATGACCTTATATAAAATGACCCAGGAACTTGACAGAGGACCAGGCTGAACCCCTCCAGAGAGTCTTCCTGGCCTGTGGCGTCGGGTCCGTCTCAGCGTGTGGACCCTTGTCCTCTTCCCATTCCTCTTGGGAAGCCACAGGGAGATGGCCATCCCAAGGGTCCCCGTTTGACCCCGAGGCCATCTGGGGGCCCACGCTGGCAGTCCTGCTCCCACGAACCCCTTGGCAGTCGGTATTTGACGACGGATTAATTCCTGAACAAAACAGATAACGTAGGCAGCGTGATTCCTCATTTAGCTGTCAGATCAGGATAAAAAATGTGTGCGGGAGAAAACCCAAGGGGGAAAAAATTGGATAATGATGAATTGTGACTGAATGCGCCAAAGAAACACAAGCCGTCTCCCCGCCGTGTTGTGCCCGCTGTCACTTAACTCGAAAATATCCTAAGTGTGCAGGGCCGTCTCCTTGGCACCCTGCAGCCCTGCCCAGCGAGAGTAGGGCTCCTGTCCGAAGACCGGCAAAAGCAGCAGAGCTTCCAAGACCCGGCAGGAAGTGCCAGCCTGGACACCCTCCCGCCACCCGCGCCACTGCCCAGCTCCTCTCATCCAGCCGCCATGCCCCACGAGGAGCTTTTGTGGCAGACTTTACGGTGTGGTCATGATGGGCACCAGGAAGGGAGAGGGACCGAGGGGGAGGACGCTTCTGCTATAAGTGTCCTCTTCGCCTGGTGCAGAGGCACCGGGCTGAGGGGAGGCTTCTGAGACCGGAAGATGCTTGGCTTCCCAGGGAGATCAGAGGGGACACCCATCTCTGGTTTGTCATCATAACACATGAGGACCCAGTGAGGACTTAGCAGTCCTTGGAACCACCTTGGGGCCCAGGTGGAAAAGGGCCCAGTGCCCTTTCCCCCCCAGAACATCCCAGAACCCTGTGCCTTGGCCAAGGTCTCCCTGATGGCATCTGGGAACAGGTGAGCAGTGGGCTGGCTGAGATGCAAGGTCCATCCGAAGGCTGGAGATGGCATGATGACCTAAGGACTCAGCCCGTCCTGGGTGGTCTATGCCTCAGCACCAGCAAGTACAGATGGCATGTTGGGTGACCTTGAGAAGGTCCTTGCCCTCTCTGGGTGCCTGTTTGACCATCTGTGGACCAGGAAGCTGGGCTGGACAACCTCCAAGTCTCCCCCAACGGCTAAAAGCAGCAGGCGTCTGGGATGGGCCCCTTGGTCCAAGGGTCGCCCCCAGGGGTGGTTAAAGGAGCCTGCGGGAGGTCATCCTGAAGTCTCCTGGGAGGAGCTCATCCAGCCGGAGGGAGGGACAAACATTCTATTCCCCAGAAGGACGATGCTGGTGTCAGAAATGTAGAGTGACCCAGACGGTTGCTCTCCAATCCTAGGAAGCAGGGTGCATCCCTCCTCCCCAACACCTCTTTATTTTTTAATTCACTGCTGAGGACTGAACCCAGGGCGTCCTGCTTGCCAAAAAGTGCTCTACCCCTGAGCCACACCCCAGCCCCCACATCCTAGTTTACCTCAATGAGGTAGAGGAACTTGTCCAGTGACCCAGGGTCACCCAGCCACTCTTAACCAGCATCTGGACGGTCAGCAAGCTCTTTGTTCCACCCCCAGAACAGCTCCAGATCCCACCACAGACCTCTACCCACTGCCTGACCCTAAGTCAAGCCAGCCCCTAGTCCAAGCCACCACCGTCCCTCCCTGGAATTACTGTCAGGGTATCTGAACTGTCTTTAATCCAGTCCCCCCACCACCAGCCAGAGACTGCCTACTCAAACGCAGCACCTGCTCTTAAGCCTTTCTGTGGCTCCCCATCACCCTCAGAGTGAATCCAGCTCCCACAACAGGCCACGATGGTCTCCCTAGTCCCCGCCACCTCTGTCACCTCCTCTGTTCCACTTCCTTCCTGGCACCCCAGCGCCAGCTGCTGAACCGAACTTCCCAGGGGGCAAGTTCTCTTTGCATCTGGTCCTTGGCACATGCTGTTCCCTGTCCTCCCTTCCATTGGGTTCTATTGCTTTTGGGGAATCCCTTCAGTTGTCACCTCCTCAGGAGCCCTTTGTGACCTGCCCCTACCCTGGTTAATTTCCCACCCCTTTCTGTTCTTCCACAGCACCCTGCACCTCCAGCCTCCCTTTCTATCAAAATGCCCACATGCTGTCTGGAACGCCCACTGGCCAGAACTTGGAGAAGATGGGAACCACATCTGTCTTGTCTGTTACTGTGCCCTGAGCACGCGGCACCATCCCGTGCACAGTAGGCGCTCAAGAATCTTTTGCTGGACGAGCGATGGAATGAATGAACAATGAATGAGAGTGAATGAGGAGGCCGAGTGAGCTTTCCTTCTCCACGGACCCAAATGCACAAAAAGCACCCGGCAAGTCCATCAATAAGGCAGCAGTCGCTCCTCGCAGCCCGTCCTTGACTGGGAGTCGGTGATGGATTTCCGGAGGTGATGCATGGGAGCTTGAGAAGGGCGGAGTGGACGCATGGAAGAATAGAATATAGATTTCTATAGATTAATCATTTGTCATGCCTGCCACTCGGCATGCTCACACTCGCACTCCCTCCCTACCCAGGTCTCCCCTCCTCGGAAGGAGCACAGCTCACGCTGGCCTTGGACCGTGCAACAGGGGCGCGCATGCTCACAGCAACACGTGCCGCAACGCAAACATGTGCAGAGATGCTTCATGCAAGTGTGCACACCACGGAAATCCTCGAACGCGAACTCAGACTCATATCCACACCAAGGCTTCATTTGCAGCTTCCTTATGTTCCCCACCTCCCATACACATGGGTTTACACAGAGGGGTACGCTCTTATTTTAGCACACTCAGGTGCACACTTTCTCTGCACACACACACACACGGATACGTGCTTGCATGGACAGACACAGACACATCTCTCCTTGCCTTTACTTCCTTCTCCCCTTCCTCCCAAGCACCCGTCTGTCTCCCCTGTGGGTCTGGGAGCCCCTCCAGGATGGAGGCAGGGCACCAACCACTCACTCCTTCCTCTCTAGGGTAAAAAAAAAACACTCTCAGAGCTTCCCAGGGGCCCAGCTTCTCCCCAGTGAGTCCAGCCTGTTGTCAGGGGCTATGTATCTATTCCTTATGTCAAGTCCCCTACATCCCAGGTGAAGTCAAAGTGAGCTCAGGGTGCCCTGATTACTACCACTGGCCCCACCACATGGTTGCACGTGTTGGGGACACAAGGTTTTACATGAGTGCCATACTGTTGCCGAGGAGGAAATGGACAAGGGATCAACTCCTTCATTTCTTAGTTGTCTGGCTCGTGCCTGGCTCCCCAGCATGGTAGATCCCAACACTGTAGGCGGAGGGTAGAAACCTCCAGCTCTTAAGTAACCCCAGAGATGCATCCAAAAGACCCAGAGCTTCCGGAACCTGCCTGTGGGTTGCCCACTTCCATACCGTGTACCTACTGCCATGACAACTTTCAACTCTGTGAAGGGCTGAAGGGGAATCTTGTGGCACATACGCCCTCAGAGGGAGAACTGCTGAGGTGCAGAGAGCTCATTATTTCCTCCTGGGGTCCTTGATCATTTTCTTTTCTTTTCTTTTTTTCTTTTTTTTTTTTTTTTTTTGAGAGAGGGAGAGAGAGAGAGAGAGAGAGAGAGAGAGAGAGAGAGAGAGAATTTTAATATTTATTTTTTAGTTTTCGGCGGACACAACATCTTTGTTGGTATGTGGTGCTGAGGATCGAACCCGGGCCGCATGCAAGCCGGGCGGGCGCGCTACCGCTTGAGCCACATCCCCAGCCCCCCTTGATCATTTTCTAGGGAAGTTTTAGGGGCATCATAAGGAAGGGACTCCAAGTTCCTCAGAACTCCTCCCTGGAGGATCATCAGGGAGGGGGTTATGTCCTGCTGGACTCCGTTTCTGGAGACTCCTTTTGCTCTGTGGAGAGTCTTTCTCTGCCAGCATCTTTGTGGATGCTGAAGCCTGGGGGAAGGAGCAGTGCAGAGACCACAATTTTTTTGCCTTTGATCTCAGCCACACTCACGCTGCCCAGCATCCTGCTGTCTCTCTCTTCCCATCTCCCTTTGAAGTCTGTAAATAAAGATGGCTAGAGATTACAGTCATTTCAGCAGCCTGGAGTGGGACTTTCACAGACTGCTTTCCCTTTGCTGCTAATCTGTGAGTACCACCCAGAGGTCCTTGAGGCCCCTGCTCTAGGCTGGCCCATGCCAGGGCTCTCCCTCCCACAGGTCCTGGGATTCTTAGCAGGAATAACCTCACGTCCCTGCTTGCCTCACTCCCAGGAGATAACAGGCCCTGCAGTGACTTTACCAGCCCTTCAAGCACTGAGCTGAGCATCCTAGGGAATAAAATCAGGTCTCCTCCTCCCCCAGTTCTCAAGAGGAGCTTGGAGAGCTGTCCGTGGTGCTGAATCCCGTGCCTGCACCGCCGCCTTCGAGTGTAAAATCAGCCCCAAATTGATGGTCTGCTCAGTATTGCAATGAATGGGAAGCTGGGCAGCATCTCTTCTCCCTTCCTAGTACAACTTTGATCTCTTCTGGGCAAATTGCCTCTCCCCCATCCTTACCAAGGTTCTGTCTTCCATCTGCCTTTTCTCTGTTCTCTCTCTACAGGCTCCGCAACCCTTCTTTACAGCTTCAACCATCCAGCACTGCCTCTGACATGTTGCTGGCAACGAAAGTGAACTTTTCAAAGCACAAATCATGTCACTCCTCTACTATAAACCCTTCAGTGGTTCCCCATTGCTTCTGCAGTGAAGATTAAACTCTTTAATTTCTTGACGTGTCAGGTTCTACCTGAGCTGATGCCCTCCTGGCATCCCAACTTCATGCCACTGGTCTTTTTACTGTCCCACCATTGCCTCCCAGTCCCTCCCTGGGGAAAGGACTTGGCTCACAACTTCTCCTCCTCTTCATTGTGTGAGTTCCTGTCTTTGTTACTGTAATAAACTACCTGAGGCTGGGTAACTTTTTAAGGAAGAAATTTGTTTTGATGCCTACTTCTGGAGATCCCAGGGTGCCCCATTTGGTAATGGCCTTCCTGCCGGCACAGTCCTGAGATGGTGCAGGGTATCACACAACCAGAGTCAGAGAACATGCAGTTCTCTGTGAATGTGTCTTCTGGTCTCTCTCACACTCATCTTATAAAGCCACCAGACTCAATCATAGGGTCCATCCTGGTGACCTTGTTTAATCCAGATCACCTTCTAAGGACAAATTAAATTTCTACCTTTAATATTGCACAATGGGAATTAAATTTCAATGTGTGAGGCGGTGGGGGATGCTCAAGCCATGGCATGCCTTGATGAACTCCCCCTACAGAGCTCAGATCAACGGGCACATCCCCTGGCCCCACCAGCCAGGTGAGGGCTTCCCAGGATTGCTTTCTTGGGACTGTTCTCCTTCCCTCAACTCATAGTCCTTGGTTTTAATTAAACACTCATCTGTGTGACTATTTGATTAATATCTGCCTCACCCCCACATTCCCATCACACGGAGAGAAAAGACCTTGTGGGTTTTTACTTAGCACTATCCCCAGGGCTTCGCATGACATCTGGGCCACTTGGGCCAACAGACATTTATTGAATGAATGGATTAGAAGAGCTCCTTGCTGTAGGTCTGAGGGGTCAGTGGCCTCCAGCCAGGTCATCTCAGCTCTCAGATCATGCCATTTTATCAGTGAGATTTGCTCCCAAGAAGAGAAATAAGAAACAGGACCCCCCAGCCCCCCTTTGAGCACTTGGGGTTGCACATCTCATGCCTGAACCTGGGTTCACATCCTGACCCCAGCTCCTCCTGACACATCCTGGCTTTAAGAAATGAAGCATAGCAACTTCATTTCTTAAAATCGCTTTGTGACCTGCCCCTACCCTGGTTAATTTCCCACCCCTCTCTGTTCTTCCACAGCACCCTGCACCTCTAGCCTCCCTTTCTATCAAAATGCCCACTTGCTGTCTGGAATGCCCACTGGCCGGAACTCGGGGAAGATGGTACCGCATCTGTCATGTCTGTTACTGTGCACTGAGAGCACGCACCACCATCCCGCGCACAGTAGGTGCTCAAGAACCTTTTGCTGGACGAACGATGGAATGAATGAACAATGAATGAGAGTGAATGAGGAGGCCAAGTGAGCTTTCCTTCTCTGTAGACCCCAGGACTTCACAGACTTGAAGATCTTGGTAGATCTTGGCTTAAACAGCCACCTTCAGGTTTAGCACCAAGACCAGACAAATGACTAGATCGGGAAAATTCTGGAAGCCCACAAGAGATGGTGAGGTGCTAGAAAAGAACAGAACCTGGAAAACCCAAGCCCTTGACTCCCAGCTGGGTACCTCACTGTCCCCAAGCATGACCTCACATGTCCCCGAGGCTTCCTCTCCCTGCCTCACTCCTGACCCAAGCCCATCCTGCCCCCACCCCTTTGGAAGAACAGAGCAGGGCACCTGGTTAATCCCCCTCCTTTGAAGGTGACAGTAGCTATCAGCTCATTCCTCATTCCCACCCACCCCCAGCATGTGCTCCACCCCATGGAGCCCTGGATCGTGTTCTAGAGAACCCTGCTCTTCAATTCTGCTGGAAATCAAGGTGCTCTTTCTCTGGCAGTCACACCTGCATCACCAAAACCAGGGGCAAGCACCTGCACCTTGTCTTCCAGCCCTCTCCTCCACCCTTTCCCTCGAATGCCTGCCTTTTTAAAGGGGAAGAGGAAAAACCCACCCGGGGACACCCCCTTGCAGCTCCAGGCGCTTTAATGAATTCCAGCCTTCAGGGAGAACGACGGCTGTGTTAACGGTGCCCGTGAAAAATGAGGGGAGGAACAGGGAAGCAAATTTCTTTTTATTGACTTTTAGTGAGCTATTTAATCCAAACAGCTCATTATCTGCAATATAAATATACTATATAATGGATTTTGCAATAAGAACAATTAGTTTTGCAATTAGCATGAGAATAAGCTTTCCCCAACTGCAGGGGAGGCAAGGCCCAGACACTGGGGGCTGGGGAAGCTGGGAGGGTGGGTGGGAGTGGGAGGGAGAGAACTTAAAAAAGCAGCCCTCCGGGTACAGAGGACAGGGCTGCGTCCCCCCTGCCTGACTCCACAGCCCAGGGTGACCCCAAGTCTGCAGGGACAGTGTCAGTAGGCACGAATCACATCGGTTAACGCACAAACATTCAGCAGATCGAGATTGGCTCCATCACTGGCCTGCTGTGCACCCCAGGCAAGTCATTTATGCTCTCTGAGTCTTAGCTTCCTCCTTGGGGAAAAAAAAATGGGCAGCACTATGGTGCTTCTTCATGTCGTGGGGGTGACGGGAGATCACAGATGGGCCCCTGTGCAGAGTGGGTCACCAGTGTTTCCAAGGACACTTGCATCGTCTTGGCTAACTGCTGGGTAGGAAGGAGTCCTGTCTGTCTTGCTCCCCACTGAATCTCAAGCGCCTGGCCCCACCCGCAGTGGGCACTTAATAAATATTTGTTGCATAAACGTTGCCAACTAAGTGAAACTCGGTGGCTGCTCAGCCCACTGTCTGGCACATAATAAGCACTTCATAAATTTTTCTAGAGTAGATATTGCACAGTAAATGAAACCCAGGGGCTGCTTCCCTTCTTCCTGTCACGGGCAGCAGCCTTGTCACGGGAAGCCCTGCAGAGGAATGTGGAGCAGAAGCCGGTCTGCAAACCCCAGCCTCCTCTGCAAGCCCCGTGCACACTCCTTTTATGGATGTCCCCACCCTGGCTCTCTCTGCTGCCCGCCTCCCTCCAGCCTCCCCTCTTCACCATGGCCCACTGCCTTCCTGGACATAGCTCAGGTCCAGAGCTTGTCCCTCCAGCTGCCCCCGTCTCCTGTCCTTATCCTGGACTGGAATGTCGGCCACATTCGTGCTCCCGGGCAACAGGACAAGTGTTCACATTGCACTCCAACAGCACAGAGAAAGGCTCCGGGGGGTTCCCAAAAATCCCAAACACGGAGAGTGGGGCCGGTAACAGGAGGCAGCCAGCAACTCCCAGCCAGCAGCCTGGGTCTGTGCGCAGGAGCTCCATGACCTTGGCAAGATACATGACCTTGGCAAGATCTCTGGCCTCATTTGACCCCTCTGTAAAATGATCACAATGTCCCTTAAAACCTAGAGTTTGGGGAGCTCTAAAGAGGCACTCCCAGCACCAGAGTGCCTGTCACACAGTCAGACAGCAACTGTCACTCGCCATGGCGATTACCACCTTCCATGAGGATCATCAAGAGCACACGGGGACCATTCCTGGGAGCCCGCTGGCCGGGCCCTGGCCTGTCTCCAGCTCTGCCCATGGTATCTCATCTCCTGTGCAGGTTCCCGTCACATGTGTCCCATGCATGATGCCACTGGAACCTCACACCTCCATAAGGTATGGTAGGTAGGGCACAGGGGAGGAGACCCAGGCTCAGGGAGGCGAGGGGACAGTCCAAGGTCATGCTGCTGGCCAGTAGTGGGGCCAGGACTCAACCCCAAACTTCCTGAGCTCCAACCCTTTCTTCAGGGCCCAAATGTGATTTAGAAGAAAGGAGCCGTGAGGGGAAGGGGAAGGGAAGGGAGGGCCACTGGAGTGGGACTGACCAACACTCTCATGGCCGCATGTGGATACACCCAGGAACTTCACCTCCAGGTACGTCTACAAGCACTGATTTAAAAAATTATAAATAAATAGAAGAAAGACTGGGAGAATTGAAGAAAGTAACAGGGAGAGGGAGGAGGGGAGAAAAAGGGGAGTCATGGAGACTGAATTGGAGCAAATTAAATCCCATGCTTGTATAATTATGTCAAAATGAACCCCAATATTGTGTATAACTATAATGAACTAATAAATTTTTTTTAAAAAAATAGAGCCAAAGCAGGGGGAGACATGTCCTGCATGTCCAGATGTGCATGCTGAGCCTGCTGGGAACCACCTCATGCTTGGAGCAGGGAAAGGGGACGGTGCAGCTGACCCCCAGCCCAGAACCCCTCAGTCAGCACCAGGGACACGTGGTGTGGACACCAGCAGAGACAGGCTTCCTGTCTCACCCAGGAACTCCTGACCTTGAGCTGAGGCTGGAGTGACCTTCAGCCCCCTCAGTGGCCAGCCATGGATGGACGCTCACACATCTTCCAGGCAGGAAATGGCACCTGGCTTCCCTGAGCATGAACACACTGGACAGAAAGACTTAGTGACAGCACTGCTCAGCAAGGAGGGTGGCAGGTGGCCCCGCTAAGGTGCCACCCAAAAGATGATGGGCATCTCTGTGGACATAACAACCAGGGACACTGGTTTCCCCAGGCCCAGAGGCTGAGTCCCATTTCAGCAATTCACCTGCAGTATGACCCTGGGCTAGTCACCTGCTCTTTCTGAGCCTCAGTTTTCTCATCTGTCAAGTGGGAGTAAGAACGTCTTACCTCCCGGGGCTGCAGCAAGATGAACTTGGAGAACGCCCACCTTTTCACGACTCCTTTCTAAGGGAACCTTTTGCTGTCATTATTATTGCCCTCTGAAATCCGAGGCTCTGAGAGCTGGCATCAAGACAGGGGACGTGGGTGGCTTCCTGCCCTCTTCGGCCTCAGCTTCCCCATCTGCCTGAAATGGTTGGGCCAGGTGACATCTGTGCCCTTCCTCCTCTGCTGTCCTCACCCTTGCTCGGCTCGCCACAGCCTCCCTGGGAGATGTCGCCTGGTGTCCGACTGGGCCGTGGCTCTCTCAGGAGAGGAGAGAGCGGAGCGTCGTTCGTCACGGTGTGGAGAGGTGCAATCCATCGGAGGAGGCCAGCGGGACACGGAGAGGTCATCTCCATTACAAACTGGCTGTGATTAAGCCATTACTTACCGTAATGGGATCCTTTCAGTCGGAGGTGACGCCTGCCACAGCAGATAAGCCGGCGACGGCCATCGCAGCCCGGCAGGCTGCAATAACACAGACTCCCCCTCTGTGACAGGTTCAAGCTCACATGCTCATCGAAAAGTCCATTTTCCAGCACAACTGGGTACACTTCCCCGTGACAAATGCCTGTTCGCCTTTAATCTGTTACAAGCCGGAGAGGCCCGGAGGAAGCGCTCCATCACGGCCACAGCGCTGCAGCGAGTAGCTCCTCCAGGCCCCCAGGAGGGGTCGGGACGCGCAGCGGGGGGGACGGGGTGTCGGCGCATTTGGGGGGCACGGGCGGGTCCGAGATTGCCAGCAGGAGGAGGGCATGTGCCAAGGTGTGTGGAGGACCCTCCTGCCTGGGCCCTGCTTGGGGAAGGCCTGGTGGCATGTGCTCCTGCATACCCATGGGAGTTCCTACATGTGTCACGGATGAGTGGGGACAGGTATAAATACCTGCAATGTGTGAGGAAAGATAAGGCTTGTGTTCAGACACCTGGTGCTTCTGCAAGGGTGCAAGAGTAACAGTCAGAGAGGCAGGTGGGAGGGCGCCTGGGCAAGGACCTGGAGGGCGGTTGCCCAAATGAGTATGCAAGAGAGATGGAGTGAGAGCCTGGATGTGTGTACACAGGGTGCATGCCTGTGTGAGGACCTGGGTAGGCAAGGGGTGTCCAGGTAAAGACCTGACTGTGTGGCATGCTTGAATTCTTGTGAACTGTGATGTGGGGGGGGGGGCATGTATGTGGGAGCATTTGTGTATCTGCCTAAAGAGGAGCAGAGTGGGACCTTCTCCAGTTCCACCAATGACAATGTCCACGCAGCCCCAAGTCTCTAAGAAGATGGGCAGGACCTGAGCACGGGCCGTAGGTCCTCATGGTTCATGCCAAGGTGGTCCCAACATCTGGGAAATACTGGGAGTCTGGTGGCTCACCTGGAAAGGGGGTTTGGAAAGCTTCAGTGACCAGAGATCCCCTCCCTAGCCTAGATCGGGGGTACAGATTCAGGGTCCCAGCAGGTCCCTGGAGGGAAACTTGAGAAGGGACACATATTTGTAACTTGAAACCAGAGACTGGCCTAAGAACCAGGTGCCTCTGAGGGTGGCTTTGGGGCAGGTGTTGCCGCCCAGAGGTCCTGGCAGTGCTGGGCAGACACCAGAGCTAAGAGAGGCCGACTCGACAGAAAGCAGCCTGCAGGTTGGGGAAGGGCGGGCTGCCTCGTGCCCCAGAGACGGCCTGTGCCGAGGGCCTTACACATGGCCTTACCCCACCCCTGTCAGTACTAATGCAGGCACCAGGCACTGTGACAAGCAGTTTACAATCAGAAGCTCCCTGTACTTAAAAAAAAAAAAAAATCTTTGCTGAGGACCCACTCTGTGCCTGCCAAGCCCTTAGTACGCATTTTATTACGATCATGAGCGTGATTGTCATAAAGTGCAAGGTATGTGAATGTGTTTCGCACACAGGGAACCATTCTGAAGGAGTCACGGAGCCCCTGGTGGGCTTCACCTCTGTAATAACAACACATCCTCCCTCAGGAAGGGGAGGGTCGACTCAGGCAGGTGAGCACCCCACAGCCAACGACAGAGGACCCACCATGGGAACACTGGCCCCGCCCATCTTCCAGGTGGCACCTCGAAGGAAGGTTCTAGCAAGAACACCTCCAGGCCTGCCTCTCACCCTGCAGCCTCCAACAGGCTCAGCCAAAGGCTAAGCTAGTGCACTTGCTCAGTGATCGACCCACTCCACAGTCCTCCACTTGAACAGAGAAAGGGGTTGTACAGCACCAAGAACAACTCCTACTCTTCGCCTTCACGGCACAAAACATTTCACAAAATCAGAACAGTGGCTTGTGTGAAGCATGTAGCTCTCATCTGTATTGTTCTGTCCAAGGTCGCACAGCGGAGAGCATCAGAACCGGCATCTAGCTGGACTCCCTGCAGCAGCCACCCTCCACAGGTCCTGCCACAGGGCGGACTGTGACATTTCTCTCAGCTCCCAGGAGGATGTGCTGGAAAATGTGCTGTTGTGTCTTCTGCCAAATGTTCAGTCACTTTTCTTAAAGAGAGATGTGCACAGGGAGTGGCCGAGTGAGGACCAGTCACATTGAAGGTGGAAAGGAAAACCAGGCTTGAGGGGGGACCTGTAGCCTTGAGGACAGGAGGTGCACCCTGGGGTTGGCAGGTGCCAGGGAGAAATTGGCTGACAGCAGTTGTTCTACTGAGAGAGGAAGAAGGAGGCAGAAGTATTGAACTCAGACTCATCAGTGTTTGATATGCATCTTCCTGAGGAGGCCGCGCTCCATGCCAGAAGGCGTGGAGAGCTTGTTCACCTAGGAGCTGCCCCACACACACACTCTGAACTTGGCACAGAGCTTTGCACATGATAGGAACACAAGAGACACTTACTGCTGGGTGCAATCCCAGCTCCAGGAGAGGGAGGAGAAGCACAGGTTTGAAGCCAGCCTCAGCACCCAGAGATCCTGTCTCAAAATAAAAAGGTGTCGCTCAGTGGAAAGTACCACTGGATTCAATCCCTAGAGCTAAAAAAGCAAGAGAGAGGGAGGAAGGAAGGAAGGAAGGAAGGACAGGAAGGAAGGAAGGGAAGGGAAGGAAGGAAGGAAGGAAGGAAGGAAGGAAGGGAGGGAGGGAGGGAGGGAGGGAGGGAGGGAGGGAGGGAGGGAGGGAGGGAAGGAAGGAAAGGAAGGAAGGAAGGAAGGAAGGAAGGAAGGAAGGAAGGAAGGAAGGAAGGGAAGGAAGGACAGGAAGGAAGGAAAGGAAGGAAGGAAGGAAGGGAAGGAAGGAGGGAGGGAAGGAAGGAAGGAAGGAAGGAAGGAAGGAAGGAAGGAAGGAAGGAAGGAAAGGAAGGAAGGAAGGAAAGGAAGGAGGGAGGGAAGGAAGGAAGGAAGGAAGGAAGGAAGGAAGGAAGGAAGGAAGGAAGGACGGACAGGGAGGGAGGAAGGATAAAACGCTGAATGACTCATTCGTCCCTCAGGTAGAGCTGGCTCTCCCTCCCCTGGGTTCCCACAGTTCCCGGACACAATCCTCCTCCTTCAGCTCCCTCTTTCAGTCTCGAACCCCACCCAAAACACAAAGCTGGCCCAGAATTTTAAAGTCAGAGATTTTGTTTACAAATCTATATATTTAGTTAACTTGGAGAAGGGGAAGACCTTGCAGTGTCAGGCCACGCCATGCCTAGAGCAGTCGGATGGAGATGAGAGGTTGTGGCCCCTTTAGATGGAGCCCCAGGTCTCCAGGCTGCCTGAGACCCCTCAACTCATGCTCCTTAAGTGCCCAGACACTTGGAATTTGGAGTTGTGACCCTCTACTCTGTTTCCAGAGCCCCAGCCCTCCCCACCCTAGGTTGTGAGTGTCCCCTGACTGGGGTGGCCACAGTATGTTCACTGAAGTGTAGGCCAAACCAGTAAATACGAGCCAGAGCAGAAGAAAGCCATGAGTGGGGAGGGAGACCAAGGGGAGCAAACCTGGATGTTAAGACAAAGCCTTCCCTAAGGAAAGAGCACTGGATTAGATGCTCTTTAGGGATTAGTTAAAAAAAGATAATTGAGTGTACCAAACACTTTGTGTTTTGCCTCATTAGCTGCTGAGACGCTTGCTATGCTTGGAGTTGGGAGTGGTAATTAGGTTAATCTCACATAACTGGTTTAATAAATAGAAATCCATTTTCAAATGTCTCCCCAAAGACAGAAATCCTCTTCACTGTGGCCTGGTTCCCCAAAGGGATCAGGATTCTACTGCCACCTGGTGATTGTGGGTGTGTATTGCAGGAAAAGTGTTCTAGGAAAATACTACTGAGAGTGGGGGTTTGTGGAGAACAGGGCCCTTTCAGGCAGAAACAGCTCTGACAAAAGGAAAGCTCCCCAAAAAGGGGAAATTCAATTCAATGCAACTCAAAATACAATTACTGAGTATCTGAGATACCTGAGGTAGGCTAAAACTGCTCCCCCCCTCTGGAGATTTGAACTATAACCTCAAGACAGACATTTGGAACTCACTTTAATGCAAGGTAGACTGAGGCCTAAACCCAGACCTGCCAATACTTCTGCGCATGGGCATGACAGCTCAGCTTGAACCCAATCACCAGCAACCAGCAAACACAAACTAGGCAAAAAAAATGAAGTATCTTTCACACATTTTTCTTTTGGTTTGCAAAGTTTCACAACAATCTTTCAAAGTAAATTCTATTATTCTCCCAACCTGCAGATGAGAAAACCGAGGCTCGAAGAGATGACATCTATGCTCACAGTCAAAAAGCTGCCCTGAGAAGCAGAAAAGGCTGCATATCTGGCTTAGCTCTGACTCCACTCCTTCCCCATTTCATTACAGCCTCCTACCTGCTCTAGATCCAAGGGGGCCTCTGAGATTCCAGAACCAGCCCCCAATCAGCAGGACCCCTGCCTGTAATCTCAGCAGGTGTCTGCAAGGACTAGATAAACACAAAGAAGAATGTTGGAGTGCCAGCGTCCTGCTGTAGCTCTCCTCCATCCTCTCTGTGCCCTCCTCCTCAGCCTCCATTCCACAATATCCTCCCCACCACCCAGGGATTCCTGGGGGGGGGGGGGTCCTCTTTCCCCTGCTGTGCTGACCTGGAGCTGGGGTCTGTCACCTCCACACCAGGTCTACAGCCTGTCTGGGTAGCATGGAGCCTTGTTTGCTGATTGGCACGTTTTCAGTATGGACCTGCCGTCCCCAGAGAGAAATAGAAAACCATAATTGTCCCCAGATTGGCTTGTGTTCTTTGTGGAAAGAAACAATACTCAGCCTTTGTGTTTAAAAAAAAAATACTGAAACAAAAAAATTCCAGTTCATACTCTTTTGAATTGAGAGAAATAAGTAAACACGATTCCCTAAATCTATGTTCACTGGGAAGCCTCCTTTTATTATATTTATGCAAAAACATGAGCCAAATCTCATCACAGGCTGATAGAAGACATATTCAATAATAAAATGTAAACGCTGTTTGCAAAGAATTATAGAGGATCAAGTTTCTGGCCTATTGTGAGGAGTAGTTTAAAATTAAGACTTTTAAGCTTCGTGTATCCCAACTTTATTTTGCAATAATCCGTGCCTTTAACTTACCCTGTTTATATTTGCTCCGAATAACAGAGCAAAAAATCCACTGAACATTAATTGTGAAAAGGGTAACTCATTATCTGCTTTTGCCCAGAAATAACAGAGGAAGAAAGGAAGGTGTTTGCTTGTGCTCCCACAGTTCTTCGGAAATATTTGCTTTCAGACACTGCAATATTGTGAAGTGTGAATATTTCTGCATGGGAGCTTTGCAATTTTGAAAAGAAACTAAGGGTAGTGGAAAAGAGACTAAAAGGATTTGCACCTACAGTCCATGACACAGCAGAACCCAATCTGCATACCCACCAGAGGAATTCTGGGATTTTGCTGTAACCCTCCAGTGAGCCTTGAAAGACATGAAGAGCCTCAAAACAAGAAGGACTTTGGGAGGTTGCTGGAGGGACCTCACATGCCTATGGCTATAAGAGGAATAGAGGAGTCCATAGATGGTGGGAGGACAGAGGTGTGGGGTGGTGCATAGAAAATTCACCCTAGGCCAAAGGAGTCAGGGAGTATATAACTCCCTGTGACATTACTGACCAGCATCTTCTCAGTTCTGGCCACCCAGCAGGAGAGGACTTTAGCAGTGCCAAGCACAAGCTGGCCCTGGCACCTACTATCCACTGTCCTGAGTCCCAATCCACCTAGAAATCTCCCCTGTTGCTTAGGTGCTCTAAGTCAAGGACGTGTGGTTGGAGCTTGGCATGGTTAGGATTTGCATTCAGTGCTAGCCGGTGCCCCACCCCCACCCCATTGCTATTCATTCCTCTCCACTTGCTTTTCCTTCCTCCCCTTCCCCTCATCCATCTTGCTCACTGATGGATGTGTTCCCATTACTGCCAACAGTCACATTAAAACTCCCTGACCTTTATATAGCATTTTTTGCTCTTTCCAGAACACTTCTCCTTACACGGATGCTTCTTAAACTAGATACACACAACCCTTGGGGGCTCCCATCTGTGTGCCGGGGAATATGCGAGCCACATGACAAACACGGTCCCATCCTGCTGGCGTTAAAATGACCCAATGGGAAGCAACTTAAAACACTGTCTCTGTTTAAAAGAAGCCACATGGATACATTATGGAGCTGAATGCAAAATTCACATGAATTTTTAAGCTGTAGCAAGACTTCAAATAACTTCTGAGCTAGTGGGGGGCTGCCTTCAGCTACACCCTCAAACCCCCAGGGTATCTGTTTACTCTGTCTCTCGTAGTTAGGTTTTGCTTTGGTGGAGAAGTTTGAGGAGCTCTAACTTTATCACATAAATCCTTACCACAATCTTTCAAAAAAGCAAAACAGTTTTAGAGATGGAGAAATGGGGACCCGAAGATACCCAAGATATCCCACTCAGCATGGCCTGGGAGTCACCCAGTGAGCAGGTGTCAGAGGCTAAATGTCTGTCCAGGTGCTCTGGCTTCAAGCCCAGATGCTCATTCCACAGCAAGGTACCACCCCGTGCCTGGAGCCACCAGGGAGCGAGAAAGCCCTGGAGACAGGTAGAGGAGGGACCCAGGGCTGGGGAAGATATTTAAGATTCCTGAAAGCCCTCCCCTGCAACTGGTGACTTAAAAACTTGTGGACAAGCCTGGGGCATCTCAGAAACAGGAACCAGCCATTCTGAAGTCTCAGATAAGCCACTGTCAACCTGCCACCCCCAGTCTCAAGGCTGAGGGTAGAGAAGCTGGGCTTGTACCCCCTGTTCTTCCTGGTAAAATTGAGAAAGGGTAGACCCCAAGGACAGGTGGCCCTGACCTCTTCCTGATTGCCCACTGCCATCAGGCAGGTGCCCCTGCTCCCAGGTCTCTGGGACCAGCAGGATTCTGGAATCAGCTGCTGAGTGGTCAGCTGGGCGTAGGATTTAAATCCAGGTGGGGCTGATTTAATCCACTCCTCCCCACTCCGCCATCCCTCTGGAGCCTGGAAAGAAGCCCCGTCCAGGAGTCAAGAGCCTGAGTTCCTTCTTCAAGGACCTCCAATTTGGTACAGAGGATGGTGACAGGTGAGAGAAAGGGGGTAGAGCTCCCGGCAGGGAGCTGGGGAGAAGAGGAGGTGATTGGCACAAATGATGAGGCTGAGACCTGGTGAGAGAATAACCTGCTGCCAGCTGTTCACACCCTGTGGTGGGCATTGTCTCACTTGAGTTGCTGAGGCTGGCCTCAAAGTTGCGATCCTCCTGCCTCAGCCTCTCCAGCTGCTTGGATTACAGGCATGCACCATCAAGCCCGGCATGGGAGAGGTGTTTTAGATAAGGTAGTTAGGGAAGGCCTGTCTGATAAGGAAACAAAGAAACATTTAATATCTATAACAGAATATTAGTAAAAAAAAAGGATTTATTAAGAAATAAAAAAGAAACTATAGGATTATCTGAGTATGCATTCCTGACAGAGTACATGCAAAGGCCCTGAGACTAAAGATTTCAGCTGTTATCCTCAGCACGAAATGGTAGGTTTCTCTTTAGAACAGACACCACAGCAGATTCCAATGAAGCCCTTTAAGATCATACATGGTAACCCAGGAGTCCAGAGAGTCCAAGACCACCCTAAAGTCCCTTCCAATTCTAGTGATTCATAAAAAAGCAATAGATTCTATTGTGACCTAAGGGATGTCAAATGCTTTGTTTTTATTAATAGAAAGGGGAAAGACTCGCGAATGAACGCAGCTTCCTCCTGACTCTGAACAGTCGTATTTAATGTAGAGATCACAGAGGCAGGTAACTCAAACATGGTTAGTAACAAATAGAGAAATCAAAGCAAAATAAGTTTAAAAGAGACGCAGCAAAGAGGAGACCGTTCTTCCTTCATCAGGCTTTCAAACTGCTTCAGGGCACCCTGGAGGGTCCCTCGAAATGCCAGGCGCATGCTCACTGGTATTTCTGTTGCAGGTGGGACCCCACCGATGGCACCAGGGTTGGAATTGTCACTATTCGGGGAAGGCTGCCCCTGGGAAAGTGGATGCCAGAGGCCGGGCATTGCGCCACAAGCCTCACCTGTGTTGTGACATTTAATGCCCCCCAAATCCTGAGAAGTAAGGATCGTCTCCCCTTTTTAGAGATGAAAACAGAGAAGGTAAGAAATTTGCCCAGTGAACACAGAGTAACTCTAAAGCTGGCCATTTCAGGCAAGCTGAAAGATCTTAGATAGGACTGAGAAGATCTGCCCGGAGGGGGCAGGGTGCAAATGTTGAGGGACAGGGAGAAGCGGCAGCCGCCGGGCGTGTTTGTCCTGTGCCAGCTGCGTCCCGGCCAGTCCTCGTGATTGCATGTCAGACCAGGGGTGAGTGGCCCATCCCACCGATGAGGAAACTGAGGTTCAGAGGGGCTGAGGCACCTGCCCGAGCCTGCTAACCAGATCCCAAGCCCGGTGTGTCTGACTTTGGAACCCACAGAACTGTCACCGCTGGTGGCAGCTGGTGAGCAGGGACCGGCCTGTCCTAGAGATCAAAGCACCTTGGCTGTGGCCTCAGCTTGTCCAGAGACTTGCTGTGTGACCTTGGGCCCACCTCTGTCCTCTCTGGGTCTGTTTCCTCATCCATGAAATGAGGGATGGGTGGGGTGACTAAGGCCCCTCTGAGTCCGTGAGAATCAAAAATCAAAACCGACTAAGATGTGGGCTGACTTCCTGTCTCACCGACCCTCCCAACACCCCACTTCCTGTCTCAGCCCACGGACCTTCCCCGACTGGACAGCCAAAGCTCCCCCTCTGGCTGGCCTCTTCCCTCCGTCCTGCCCCCCAGTGCCCAGAACAGCTCCTCTGTGACAATACCTCCTCACACACTGGCCCCAGGCTCTCTGGCTCCAGACCTGGGCCTTGGCCCGGATGCTTCTCTCTCTCCAGGCCACGTGGAGCCTTCTGCCTGGTTCCTTCACCTCAGTCTCCTCTCCAACCAGATTCCATGATGGTGGCCTCAGGGATCCTGCCAGGTGACATCTTTGGCTCACTCTCATCTTCCATAGGTCCCTGAAGACCTACAGAATGGATCCCTTTGGGAACATTCGAAGCCCTTCACCCCTGGCTGGACGGCCTAACCTGGGTCACTCCCTCCAGGCCTCCTCCTCCTCCTCACCCGCCTGTCAATCACGCTCCATTTTTCTGCCCAACAGCAGGCAAACCCCGTTCTCCCAGCTGGAATGCCCAGCCCTCCCCTTCTGCCCTGTTCAGACACCCTCCTCCCAAACACCTGGAGAGGTCAAAGCTCCCCTCCTCTCCACACTGCAGGGGCGTGAACCATGATTTATTCAATCGCATAACTCCGAGGCCTGGCACTGAGCCCGACTCGTGGGATGGATGTCGATGCATGTTTGATGGATGGACGCGAGTCTGGCATCTCCTTCTCTCATGGCCCAGGGATCTGTTTTCCTCTGGAATGTCAAGTTCCCCAGGCAAGCTCTGTCCATCACCCCAAGCCCAGCTACCTGCCTCCCCCGCCCCCGTCTCCAGGTGCCATCTTCCTGCCAGCCTGGTGCCCAGCATGGTCCCCCTCCGTCTCCCTCCTCCCCTGCTCTGGGAGGACACTGAACCTCTCTCTCCCCTCCTTTGTCCTTCTCGAACCCCAGTGCCCTCTGCCCAGGCGGGGCAGAGACAAGCAGGATGAAAGCTGGTGGCTGAACAGAGTGGGAAGTGGCCATGACCAGGTCCTCGAGACACAGGCTTCTGTATTTTAGGGGACAAAAATGGCCACCAAGAAGATCGACATAAACAACGATGCATCCAAAGAAGCCCATTCCCGCTGTCCAGGAGTGAGAGGCCAGCGAGAAACGAGGGGTCAGCCCCGGGAGAAGTTAGAAGGCATCCAGCGCCCACCAGCCAAGCCCATCCTGGAAAACAGAAGAGTCTAAATGGCTCAGAACCAACCTGATCTGGGCTCTATTTTTGGATGGTGGGGATTATGGACTATTTTTATGTTTGTCTTTAAACTTTTATACTGCCTGGTGTTTTTTTTTTTTTTTTAAAGAGCATGAGTTTTCATGTTCAGGAAAAAAAAAATGTTATTTCCATATTGAAAGAAGAAGAAAGAAGAAAAACTAAGCCAGACACAGATGAAGATCCAGATGCCTGCCCCCAAAGTCACTGAGCACCTCCTCCTGGGGTCTCCCAGCCCTGCCAGGTGCCCACTGCCAGGTCAGACCCCCAGTGGTCCTTCCAGGACTCGCCCTGACCCTGTTCTCCTGCCTCCAACCCACTCCTCCAAGCCCGAGCTTTCTGCTGGCTTCCAACACTCAGTTACGCCTCCAGGTCAAAAGCCCGACCTCCTTTGGCTAAGGGGCAGGTGGAAGGCCAGAGGCTCAGACACGCCCCGTGGTCATCTCACCCTGGACAGAAGACCATAGTAGGCATCCAGCCCCCATCCCCGGTCCCAAAGAGAGGAGCCCCATGCAGAGGTGCTGCACCAGTGGCCAGCTACCATGTAGGGTCATGTCCCTTTCAGGCCCCCAAGGGGAACCCACAACGGAGGGTTTGCTTGGTGAATATCCGGGCCCTGGGCTTCCACACAGAGCAACCTTACATTACCAGTGCAGGTCCTGGCCACTCCCTAGTCACAGAATCACCTTGGCCTCATTATTTCACCTCCGTGCCCCTCTGCTTCCTCATCTGTAAAGCAGGAGTGCTGATCGTAACCCTAAAACATCCCAGGACTATGGAGAAGACTGAGGCAGCTCCCTGGGAGAGCCCCCCCCCCACCCCGGCCCCGGGCCCGGCCAGCAGCAGGCTCTCAAGACAAGACGGCTCTCACCATTGGCAGAACTACCTGCTGTGGGTCCTCGACACAGCCAAGGCCACGGCAGCCCTGCTAACAACAGGAGCCGGCCTGTCCCTGTGGGTGACAGTCGGGAAGCTGGCAAGGCCTGAGGGGTTCTGATGGAGAGAAGACTGATTGGAGTCCACGCATGGGGGAGAGAGGCGCATCTGTCAGGGAAGGGCTTTTGCAGGGGAGAAGTACGAAGGGCTCCTTCCGGCTCATCCACTTCCTTCCCTGAGGACGTCAAATCTTATTAAGAACATAATGACGAGGAGGCGCTCACCTCTGTCATGGCTGCTCAGGGAGAAGGTGCCAGGCGGAGGAGAGGGAGGAACAGGCCACCTGCCTGAAGGGGCAGCACCACCCGTCATCCCTGAGGAGCTCCCAAGGGGAAGCCTGTGCCTGGGCTCACGGGCAGCCACGAGGATGCTCCCTGTCAGCGGTCAGTCGCAGGGGCCCAGGCGGGACCGGACCACAGGCAGGGGTTTGAGATCGTCCACCATCTTCCTGTTCCAGGTGCCTCCCCTGGCTTCCAGAATCTCTTGCGCCTCCACTTACGACTCCTAGCCACGCCACGTCTTCAGTCCAGTTGCCCAGACCCGTCCATGGGTCAGGGCCTAATTCTCCGCCCAGTCTGTGAATCTGTCGGAGGCCCGCACGTGCTGGGAAGGACACGCGGGAAGCTGATGCGGAACCTGCAGGCGGGCATGGCCTCTGGTCCGTGAGACGTGGCACGGGCACAGATAAAGCCCAGTCATGCCAGGCTCCCCGTGGCCCCCGTGACAGTGTCCAAAGGCCATGTCTCCTGATCAGCCGTGCCTGGCCTGCTCCACCTTGGCCCCGTCACCTCCTCCATCCCAGCTTGGCTACACGACGACCTGCTCACGCTGGGGTTTTGTTCCATTGTATTTTTCCCCATTTGACAAACTCCTACTCCTCCATGGATCTTCTCCAGCAACCCTAGGAAGCCCCAGGAAGCTTTGGTCTCTTTCACGTCTGTGTTCCCAGAACGTTGGTGCAACTGTTTATTTCCACCCTCCTCGTGATATTTGGTATATCTGTGTATATTCATCAAGCTGTGAGCTCTTGAAGGCAAGGTCCTCACCTGATCAGCTTATTAGTCGGATAATGCACAGGCCCCAGTAAAAGCTCAATAAAGTCTTGCCTAATAAAACACAGTTGAACAATAAATACAAAAATAAAACAGTTGTCCATTGGTATGAGCAGCTCAGCTTCCCTGACAGGGAGGGAAAAGCCAACTCTAACAAAATGAGCCACCATTGTTGCCCTTTGGTTGGAAAAAAAAAAATGTAAAAGTAATGATCATATTCAGTTCTGATGAAGACGTGAGGAAAGTGGGAACAGAAATGGCTGAATTTTTGGAAAGAAATATTGCGTTGTCTTTTACCAGTGGGACTGTGGGTCCCTGCTGGTTCTTCAGTCCCCGTGGCGTAAGCTTACCCTAAAAGCACCAGCATTTACAGTGGATGGGCCACCTGTCACCTCGTACATTACCCATGGCAGAGCAGCCGGAGCCACACACAGCCATTGTCTCATGGTCTTTTTGGGTTGGGGACCCAGCTCTGCTCAGCTGGGTCCCCTGGGGTGGGGTCTCCCAAGGCTGGAGTCATCCAAAGGCTTGACTGGCGGAGGCTCCAAGTTCACCCACCGGATTGTGGCAGAATGGGACTCCTCAAGGCTTGGGGACAGACAGCCTCAGTTTGTCCATGGTGTCTGGCTGCTAGCCACCCTCAGTCCTTTGCCAAGTGGCTCAGGCTATCATCAGAGCCAGGATGTGACAAGAGCCGAGGAGAGAAAACCAAGATGGCAGAGGTAACAGTCTCCTGGGACCAAATCACAGAAGTGACATCCTATTCATTTGGCCATATTCTATTTATTAGAAGTGAGTCAACAGATCCACCTCCCACAGGGGGATGAATACCAGGAGTCGGGGTCTGTGGGAGCCCTGTTTTGGAGATTGCCTGCCACAATATGTGTGCGTGGGGGTGGACACACGCACGCGAATCAGGAAGAAATATATGCAAGGACCCTCCAAAACCTTCACGGAGCTTACTCGGGAGGTTGAGAAGGGGGAGAACTGGAGAGGAGGAGATGAGGGAAGATCAACCTTTTTTGAATAAATCCCCATTGTGCTTGAGTTTTAAAGTAAGTATGTTTTTCCTAACTTAAAAAATTAGACAGCTGTGAGGTAATGACCACCAGCAGCATCCTGGGAGCTGACAGCAGGAAAACGTCGTCCAGCACGGGGGGGGGGGGGGGGGGGGGGAGTCAGGAGGGCTTCACGGAGCAGTGTTTGCAGGGGGTCCTGAAACAGGAGCTGGGCTGGGACATGCAGAAATGACAGGAGTGACCTGGAGGAACAGAGCACAGCAGAGGGCAAGTCAACTGTCCTGGGGGCCAAAGGGTGGCTGTGGGGTGTTCAGCCACTGCAGCCAGACCACCTGACCTCTGTCTGCCTGGCCTCCTCCATCTCCAAGTCACAGGGCTGCAGAAGGGTCCATGGAGAGTCAGCTGCAGCTGGGCTCTCGGGCGGGAGGTTTGGCAGTGGACTGCACCTGTTCACACTGCTGTCAAACTCTGGCGTCACACACACAAGCCCAGTCCCAAAGGCACGAACAACCAGGAGGCTGAGCCCTGCCCAGTTGCGTACACAGAGGCCCCACAAGGGAAGGAGGAAGGCGGGCACTTCCGCTCTCTCCCCACGGCTCTGTTCATCACAGAGACATCCACATCCCAGTTGTTCTGAAGAGCCACCACCTGGCCATCGGCATCATTCAATTCAGGCCGAAGGGAGTTTATAAGGCAAAATGTGGCAAGGCTTGCTGTCTGCCCCCAGGGGCTCATGGCTCCTGGACGGGAGTGGAGGAACCCCTGGAGAGAGAGATGAGGTGGCTGGATGAGGACAGCCTGCACCAGCGTGAGGCTTTTACTTATAGCCTTCAGGATTTTCTTTTTTTTTTTTTATTGGTTGTTCACAACATTACAAAGCTCTTGACATATCATACTTCATACATTAGATTGAAGTGGGTTATGAACCCCCAATTTTACCCCAAATGCAGATTGCAGAATCACGTCGGTTACACATCCACAATTTTACATAATGCCCTATTAGTAATTGTTGTATTCTGCTACCTTTCCTATCCCCTACTATCCCCCCTCCCCTCCCCTCCCTTCTTCTCTCTCTACCCCATCTACTGTAATTCATTTCTCTCCTTGTTTATTTTCCCATTCCCCTCACAACCTCTTATATGTAATTTTGTATAGCAATGAGGGTCTCCCTTCATTTCCATGCAATTTTCCTCTTCTCTCCCTTTCCTTCCCATCTCATGTCACTGATTAATGTTACTCTTTTCTTCCTACTCTTCCTCCCTGCTCTGTTCATATTTGCTCTCATTATATCAAAGAAGACATTTGGTATTTGTTTTTTAGGGATTGGCTAGCTTCACTAAGCATAATCTACTCTAGTGCCGTCCATTTCCCTGCAAATTCTATGATTTTGTCATTTTTTTTATTGCTGCATAGTACTCCATTGTGTATAGATGCCACATTTTTTTTATCCATTCATCTATTGAGGGGCATCTGGGTTGGTTCCACAGTCTAGCAATTGTGAATTGTGCTGCTATGAACATCAATGTGGCAGTATCCCTGTAGCATGCTCTTTTAAGGTCTTCAGGGAATAGTCCGAGAAGGGCAATAGCAGGGTCAAATGGTGGTTCCATTCCCAGCTTTCCCAGGAATCTCCAAACTGCTTTCCAAATTGGCTGCACCAATTTGCAGTCCCACCACCAATGTACAAGTGTACCCTTTTCTCCACATCCTCGCCAGCACTTGTTGTTGTTTGACTTCATAGTGGCTGCCAATCTTACTGGAGTGAAATGGTATCTTAGGGTGGTTTTGATTTGCATTTCTCTGACTGCTAGAGATGGTGAGCATTTTTTCATGTACTTGTTGATTGATTGTATATCCTCCTCTGAGAAGTGTCTGTTCAGGTCCTTGGCCCATTTGTTGATTGGGTTATTTGTTATCTTATTGTCTAATTTTTTGAGTTCTTTGTATACTCTGGATATTAGGGCTCTATCTGAAGTGTGAGGAGTAAAAATTTGTTCCCAGGATGTAGGCTCCCTATTTACCTCTCTTATTGTTTCTCTTGCTGAGAAAAAACTTTTAAGTTTAATTAAGTCCCATTTGTTGATTCTTGTTGTTAACTCTTGTGCTATGGGTGTCCTATTAAGGAATTTGGAGCCCGACCCCACAATCTGTAGATCGGAGCCAACTTTTTCTTCTATCAGACGCAGAGTCTCTGGTTTGATATCAAGCTCCTTGATCCATTTTGAGTTAACTTTTGTGCATGGCGAGAGAAAGGGATTCAGTTTCATTTTGTTGCATATGGATTTCCAGTTTTCCCAACACCATTTGTTGAAGATGCTATCCTTCCTCCATTGCATGCTTTTAGCCCCTTTATCAAATATAAGATAGTTGTAACTTTGTGGATTTGTCTCTGTGTCCTCTATTCTAAACCATTGGTCCACCCGCCTGTTTTGGTACCAGTACCATGCTGTTTTTGTCACTATTGCTCTGTAATATAGTTTGAAATCTGGTATCGCTATACCACCTGATTCACACTTCCTGTTTAGAATTGCTTTTGCTATTCTGGGTCTTTTATTTTTCCATATGAATTTCATGATTGCTTTATCAATTTCTACAAGAAATGTCGTTGGGATTTTGATTGGCATTGCATTAAACCTATAGAGAACTTTTGGTAATATCGCCATTTTGATGATGTTAGTTCTGCCTATCCATGAACAGGGTATATTTTTCCATCTTCTAAGATCTTCATCTACTTCTCTCTTTAGGGTTCTGTAGTTTTCATTGTATAAATCTTTCACCTCTTTTGTTAGGTTGATTCCCAAGTATTTTTTTTTTTGAGGATATTGTGAATGAAGTGTTTTTCCTCATTTCCGTTTCAGAAGTTTTGTCGCTGATATACAGAAATGCCTTTGATTTATGCGTGTTGATTTTATATCCTGCCACTTTGCTGAATTCATTTATTAGTTCTAGTAGTTTCTTTGTAGACCCTTTTGGGTCTTCTAGGTATAGAATCATGTCATCTGCAAATAGTGATAATTTAAGTTCTTCTTTTCCAATTTTTATGCCTTTAATTTCTTTCGTCTGTCTAATTGCTCTGGCCAGTGTTTCGAGAACTATATTGAATAGAAGTGAAGATAGAGGGCATCCCTGTCTTGTTCCGGATTTTAGAGGGAATGCCTTCAACTTTTGTCCATTCAGAATGATGCTAGCCTGAGGCTTAGCATAGATAGCTTTTACAATGTCAAGGTAAGTTCCTGTTATCCCTAGTTTTTCTAATGTTTTGAACATAAAGGATGCTGTACTTTGTCAAATGCTTTCTCTGCATCTATCGAGATGATCATATGGTTCTTATCTTTAAGTCTATTGATGTGGTGAATAACATTTATTGATTTACGTATGTTGAACCATCCTTGCATCCCAGGGATGAATCCTACTTGATAATGGTGCACAATTTTTTTGATGTGTTTTTGTATTCGATTCGCCAGAATTTTATTGAGGATTTTTGCATCTAGGTTCATTAGAGATATTGGTCTGTAGTTTTCTTTCTTTGAGGTGTCTTTGTCTGGTTTCGGAATCAGGGTGATGTTGGCCTCATAGAATGAATTTGGAAGAGCTCCCTCTTTTTCTATTTCCTGAAATAACTTGAAAAGTATTGGTATTAATTCTTCTTTAAAGGTTTTGTAAAACTCCGCTGTATACCCATCCGGTCCTGGGCTTTTCTTGGTTGGTAGTCTTTTGATGGCTTCTTCAATTTCATCCATTGATATTGGTCTGTTCAAATTGTGTGTATCCTCCTGACTCAGTCTGGGCAAATCATATGACTTAAGAAATTTATCGATGTCTTCACTATCTTCTATTTTGTTGGAATATAGGTTTTCAAAATAATTTCTAATTGTCTTCTGTATTTCTGTAGCATCTGTTGTGATATTGCCTTTTTCATCCCGTATGTTAGTAATTTGAGTTCTCTCTCTTCTTCTCTTCTTTAGCATGGCGAAAGGTCTGTCGATCTTATTTATTTTTTCGAAGAACCAACTTTTAGTTTTGTTAATTTTTTCAATAGTTTCTTTTGTTTCAATTTCATTGATTTCTGCTCTGATTTTAATTATTTCTAGCCTTCTGCTACATTTGCTGTTGTTTTGCTCTTCCTTTTCTAGGGCTTTGAGATGAAGTGTGAGCTCATTTATTTGTTGGTTTTTTCTTTTTTTGAGGAATGACCACCAGGCAATGAATTTTCCTCTTAAAACTGCTTTCATTGTGTCCCATAGATTCCGATATGTTGTGTCTATATTTTCATTTATCTCTAAGAATTTTTTGATTTCCTCCTTTATGTCTTCTGTAACCCATTGATCATTCAGTAACATATTGTTCATTTTCCATGTGATGTAGGATTTTTCCTTCCTCCTCTTATCATTGATTTCCAGTTTCATTCCATTATGATCAGATAAAATGCATGGTATTATCTCCACCCCTTTATATTTACTGAGGGTTGCCCTATGGCATAATATATGGTCTATTTTTGAGAAGGATCCATGTGCTGCTGAGAAAAAAGTATATCCATTTGATGATGGTTGATATATTCTATATATGTCAGTTAAGTCTAGGTTATTGATTGTGATATTGAGTTCTATAGTTTCTTTATTCAACTTTTGTTTGGAGGATCTGTCCAATGGTGAGAGAGGTGTGTTGAAGTCACCCATAATTATTGTGTTGTGGTCTATTTGATTCTTGAACTTGAGGAGAATTTGTTTTATGAATGTCGCAGCACCATTATTTGGTGCATAAATATTGATAATTGTTATGTCTTGTTGGTGAATGGTTCCTTTTAACAGTATATAATGACCTTTTTTATCCCTTTTGATTAACTTAGTCTTGAAGTCGATTTTATTCGATATGAGGATGGCCACCCCTGCTTGCTTACAAGAACTGTGTGTGTGGTATATTTTTTCCCATCCTTTCACCTTCAGCCTGTGTATGTCTTTTCCAATCAGATGTGTCTCCTGGAGGCAGCATATTGTTGGATTTGTTTTTTTAATCCATGATACCAGCCTATGTCGCTTTATTGGAGAGTTTAAGCCATTAACATTCAGAGTTACTACTGATATATGGTTTGAACTTCCATCCATGTTTGATTGTTTATCCTTTTTTTAAAAAAAATTTAGTTTGTTTCTCCGTGATTATCTTTCCCCTCGCCCTCTGTCTTTACTGAGGCACTTCCCACTGATGGTTTTGGTTATTGTTTTTCATTTCTTCCTCGTGTAGTGTTTTGCTCAAAATGCTTTGCAAAGCTGGTTTTCTGGCTGCAAATTCTTTTAACTTTTGTTTATCATGAAAGATCTTTATTTCGTTGTCATACCTGAAGCTTAATTTTGCTGGATACAGAATTCTTGGTTGGCATCCATTGTCTTTCAGTGTTTGAAATACATTGTTCCATGACCTTCTTGCTTTCAGTGTCTGTGATGAAAAATCCGTTGTTAACCTTATTGGTTTACCCCTGAATGTAATCTGTCTCCTTTCTCTTGTAGCTTTTAATATTTTCTCTTTGCTCTGTATATTGGATATCTTCATAACAATGTGTTTTGGCGTTGGTCTACTGTGATTTTGTGTGCTAGGTGTCCTGTATGCATCTTCAATTTGTATATCTGTTTCCTTTTTTATTTCTGGAAAGTTTTCTGTAATTATTTCATTCAGCAGGTTTCTCATTCCCTTGGTTTGAATCTCTGTACCTTCTTCTATCCCGATGACTCGTAAGTTTGGTTTTTTTATGTTATCCCATAACTCTTGGATGTTTTTCTCGTGATTTTTTACCAGCCTTTCTGAGTTGGCTAGACTCTTTTCAAGATGGTATATTTTGTCTTCATTATCTGACGTTCTGGCTTCTACTTGCTCCACTCTGTTAGTGATACTCTCAATTGAGTTTTTAATTTGGTTTATCGTTTCCTTCATTTCTAGAATTATTGTTTGATTATTTTTTATAATCTCTATCTCCTGATAAAGATGCTTAACTTCTTCTTTTAGCTGTTTATGTAATTCATTCTCAATGTGTTCTTTCGCTGCTTGAATTTGCTGTCTTGTATCCTCTTTAAGGTTCCATTCCATCTGTCTAAGGTGTTCCTTGAGGTCTTTATATGACCATTTTTCTGATGACTCTAGGTCCTCCTGAATATTTAGGCTGTCCTGCATTGTTTGTACTCCTTTTCTTCCTTGCTTCTTGAAGCTGCTCATGTTGCTTCTTGTTCTGTTTGACTGCTGAGTTACTGTTTACTCCTATAAATTTATTTGATGCTTGGGAGGAAAGGTATTAGAAGGGAAGGGAAGAAGTTACTAAAGAGAATGAGAGTAGGCAGGTAGAATTCAAGGAAGGGGGGATAAGAAAAATGAAAAGACAAAAGAAGAAAGAAATAGGAACTAAAAAAAGAAAAAAATTTAAAAAAATAATAATAATAATTTAAAAAATTAAAATTAAAATTAGAAGAGAAAAAAGAAAAAGAAAAAAAACAACAAGATAGAAAAATGAAGATGAAAGAAAAACCCAAATCAAAAAAAAAAAAAAACTAATAAATTCCGTCTTAGAGTTTGATTAACTTCTCTTCCAGTAGGTGGCGCTGTGCCCACCAGGTCAAGTCTCTCCTGTCTGTACGCCGGAACCAATCACTGTGCAGCAGCTCCTCCCAGACTGGGCGAGTCTCCAATCCTGAGTGCCTAGGGCCTCCTCTTGTGTCTAGTCACTTCCCACTTTTCCTCTAGCCAGGCCCCTCTCACGGGTGTCGCTCACCACAATACTGGCTACACGCCAGGTCTGCTACTCCCGGGAGCCCTGTTTTCATGAACGACTGGGCTCACTCTTCCAGTTTGCCATTCCCTCAGACCCTAAGTTTGTAGAGCTTGGGGCTGAGAATCCTCAGCGAATTTTACTTGCCCTCCGGTAGCCACTTCCCCGTAGCTGGTGCAAGAGACCTCAGCAGTCAGCACTGGTGGGAGCGGTAGTTCCGCGCCGCGGGTCCCACGCCACCTCTGATTCCCTCGGGCTGGCTGTAGCACTCGCGGGAGAACTGGGAGGAGCCCTTAAGGTTTCCCTGATGTGTGGAGAGGGAAGGCTAGGGGATTACACACCTATAGCAGCAGGTTTCAATGAAGTTATCTCCTCCGCCGCAGTCTGGTGACGTCAGTTCTCTGCCATAGTGGTGTCTCTTGCAAATGGCGACAGTTCGTTTCCCTTTGCCGGGCGACCAATGCAACGGGTGGGTCCTTACTGTCTCTCTCAAGCCCCGTTTGGAACCTGTGGCCACTACTTATGAAGGCTCGGTAGGCATTTACCTCCGTAGGATGAGAAGGGCTGACCAGTTGTTTCAGCCAGATGGATTAATGCCTTCAGGATTTTCTACAGCAAGCCTAGGCCACCGTGACAAGACACTTTCTAGTATTTTAAACCTTGTCTCTCAGCAGGCTCACAAGTCCCTGGCAATCCTGCCATCTATTGAGAGCTTATTCTGAGGGCTTTATGCAGTGCCCTGCTAAATCTTCACACAAACCCTCTAAGCAAGGTCCTGTCATCCCCTTTTCCCAGATGAGAAGCTGACGTGGGGGTCACACGCTCAAACAGGCAACAAGCCAGCATTTGAACCCGGGTCTTGCTGACCCCAAAGCCCATACTCCTAACCACTGTGCCCCCCGGCCTCCTGGTTGGCACGGGTGACAAGAGGCAAGTTTATCCGCTTCACAGAGGCCCTGAGGCTGAGAGACAAAGCAAACACTCAGGACAATAGAGCCAGACTCAATCCATCGGCATCACCTGGGCCCTGGGCTGGGGCCAGCACCACAGGAAGGAATCCATCAGGCACCAACGTGAAGCCCTGAAGTTGGGAGCTATGGCCTGCCCAAGGTCAGGTGGGAGGTGAGCGGCTAGCCGGGGGACTTGCAGACCCTGCTGCTCCCAGAGCTTGGGCCTGCCCACAGGGCCCTGGGCAGGGAGAGTCAGAACTTCCACCCCCGGGAGGCCGGCAGTGACGAGGGATGGGCTCCAGGTAGACTCCAGCCCAGTCCCCGAGGCCTGCTTTGTCTTCTTCATGGTCCTCCTCCTGTGGCCCTGAGGAAGCTGAAGCCAGACTGGAACCCAGAGGCAGGCTGAGGCCAGGAGGGGTCCTGGCAGGTGGAAGGGCCCTGTGCAGCCTCTAGGAACCGCCCCAGGTCAGGGGTGTCCAGCTTTCTCAGGCATCAGATCCTTCTCTTCAGCACCGAGGGTGCCGGCAGGTCTGGGGGAGCACCTCTGGCTGAAGCCAGGTGGGGGGACTCCCGCTGGCCCCTCCAGAGGTCTCCGGGGTCTGGGAGGCCTGCTGGGCTAGGTCACTCGAAAGACTCTGAGGACTGCATGTGGCAGAGCCCTCATGAAGGGGATCAGTGTCCTTATAAAAGAGACTGCGGGACAGTCCCTCACGCCCTTGCCATGTGACCATCCGTCTGCAAACAGGAAGCCCACCTCGCCATCGCCAGCACCTTGATCTTGGAATCCCGGCCTCCAGAACCGTGAGAAATGCATTCCCATTGCACACCAGCTGCTCGACACATGGAATGACATCACAGCATCCTGAAGGGACCAAGACAGGCCTCGGCCCAGAACGTTACGACCCGGCAACCCCTAGAAATGATCTCAGAACCAACCAACACCCGTGGAGTACACTGGGCCAGGCCCTAAATGAAGGGCTCCACGTAGATCCATGCACCTAGTCCTCATCCCGGGGCTACACTCCCAGCTTGGCCCCCACCCTAGAGGTCAGGTCATGTGACCAAGGTCTGTCCAATAGTGTTCAAGCAGGGCCATGTGCCCCCTTCCGGCCAGGATGGTCACAGCAGTGGGGAATCCCCCAGCGCTCTTTCCCTCCCGACCTCCAGCCGGGACCCAGGGCACCAGAGCCACCGTGGCAGCCTGGGGCGGAGACCTTGGGTCTGGGTCCCTGAGTCTACCCACTGTGGAGCAGCGCCCTCTGTGATCTGTCACCTGCCCCACCTGTGTGACCCGAGGTTGAATTCCCATTCGCCCTGAGCCCTCCCAGCACAGGTGTCCCCAGGCAAGAGTATGGCCTCAGCCCATCCTCATCTCTGGAGGGGAAAGTCAAAGAACCCCAGTTGGCAGCCCAGGCAGAGCGCCGAGCCACTGGGTGGGGTTCTCAAGACCTTACCCTGAAGCCAATCACTCACCTCCCAGATGTGACAAGACCAAGAAGGCCAAACAGGGGGCAGCCAAGGGGGAAAGGAGCCACCAGGCAGGCGGAGACAAATGCATGTTGCTGAGTGAAAGGAGCCCATCAAAGTCTCCATTCCGCATGATTCCAGTCTGACCTTCTAGAAAGGGCAAGGCCACCAGGATCACAGCCCCTGGTCACAGGGTTAGGGGAAGGAGGGATGAACGGGTGGAACACAGAGGGAACAAGAGGGCTTGGAGACGGTGAAACCGTCTCCAAGACACTGTCCTGGTGGACACCTGTCATACCTTCCTCCACAGCTGAAGAATGTGAGACACCAAGGACGAACCCCAGCATGACCGGAGGTTTCAGTGAATGGTGAATCTTGGCCAATCTTGGCCCATCTGGAGATCACACTAATACGAGATGTAACTAACAGGGAAGAGGGGCAGGGCGGGGGTACATAGGAACCCTCCTTACTTCCTGACTCATTTTTCTGTAAACCTAAGACTATTCTAAAAATAGTCCATTCATTTAAATATATACATATGCAGAGTTTCAATAAAAACTCGTGTATCAAAAAATAATGTTTTGCCCTTTGCCAAACACTCATCAGCACTCATTTAACCTTCCCGACAGCCTAGACTATTATTAGCTCATTTCTCAGATGAGGAAACTGAGGCACAGAGAAGCCACTCAACCTGCCAGAGTCAGGTAGAAACTCCCATTTGATTGACATCCCACCATTCCCTCCCCAAGTCCCGCTTCCTCCACCTTCTATGACATCTGCCCCCCTCAAGGTAGGCTGACAGGTTCCCTCCTGGATGTCGGCAGGTTACCCTGTGCCAGGCACCTTTTCTCATGAGCCACGATGATAAAGGCTCACAATAGCCGTGTGAAGGTGGCTCCAAGGTCACCCGGCAAACCAGATCTCCAGATCCCTGTGCGGTGCTCCCCCTCACCAGAGTACCCACTCTGAACGGGTGAGTCCCGGGGCCTCCACACCCCAACACAAACACACCAGTGTGTGTGCATGTACACCCGTGTGCACTTGAACTCACATGCGCTCACGTGTACACACACGCCTGCATGCATATCCACACGTGTCCTTCCCCTTTGTCATTTGACCCTCAAACAGACAGGCTTTGGACTTCCGGGGGCTGACAGCCCTTCAGCACTACTCAAGTTAGCATTTCTCACCAAGAAACGAGGGTCATTTAGGGACATTTTTTTTTTTTCCTGGAGATTGTCAAGATCCCCTTCACCATGCAGCGCCACACCTGCACATTAGCACAGAGTCACTCTCTCTGCTCTCTCTAACCCCTGGAGGGGGACTGAAGGAATGTATCAAATTCTTAATTTAAGAAAAACTCCCAGGCGGGCGCCTGCTTGGGCCTTGCGGGGGCCTGTTGGCCTGCCAAGCACAAGGGAGACAGTACTGCCTGAGAAACGCTCACCAGCTGCAGATCTGACGCCAGGCCTCCCAGAGGAAGCCCCAGGACCCCGTCCAGCTCTGGTATTTAAAAGACAAAAACTCGATCCAGGGGCCGCATGAAGTCTGACTGACAGGGCTGCAGGCTATCCGCTATCTGACAATAGGACCAGACGCTCTGAAACCCGCCGCGTTTTATTAGATGTGCCAACTCCCTTCACTGTCAGTGGTGAGGACAGCATGGGGCCCCGCGAGCAGGTGGAAAGCTGTCAGTGCCTTCAAGAATGAGAGGCCCCCTGTCCGCAGTCCCCTCCCTCCGGAAGGGTCCACGGAGGTGCTGAAATTGTTTCGGGCCCCGTCATTTCCTAGCTGTGTGACCCTGGGCACGTTGCCTAACATCTCTGAGCCTTCTTTATTTCCTCTCTGAAAACGGCTGGCAAATACTCGTAAGATTTGATGAGATCATATAGATAAATCACAAACCATGTGAAAACGTCCCATAAGTATTAGTGATTGTGTGGTGATTATTATTGGAGACCTAGGGAGGGGCTTGTAGATCATGTCACCCCGTCACCTCCTATCCAGATGAAAAACATTGACACTCAGAGAGGAAAAGGGGCCTACCCAGGATCACACAGTAAGCTGCAAAGGCTGGGATGGGACCCCACCACGTCCCTGTTTCTCAGATCGAGGTTTTCTCTATTGCACCTACTGGTCACGTTCCAAGGACATCTCAGAAAGGTCAAGAACATTCCAGTAGCCGTGTGAATTAAACAAAGGAAACCAGACCTGGGAGAGGAAAGGGGGGGGGGATATCTGATTTCAGAACCAACCGGGTCCCTGTGAGCTGCCCCGAGGGCTGGAAGCCGGCTCCACCGTCAGACGTCTCCATGCCCCAGAGGCTGGCAGGAGGCGTGTGGCCCCGCGACCGCCCTGCCACCCAACCCACTCGGCAATCAAGACCCACCACCTTCTCAAGCCCCATCACAGGGCCCAGCGCCTTCCTGCTCGCCCTCCCAGAGTGTAGCTGCCATTTTCAAGACCCAACTAGAATGGCCTGGGCAGCCGTTCTGCATGCCACGGAGACCCCACCCACAGCCTAGCAGAGAGCCCCTGTGCAGAGCCCCGTGGGGGCCCCCACATGGCTTTTCCAGGTCCCCTTCCAAGCCCCAGGAGGGGCCCTCCTGGTCCTTCTTGGTGGCTGCCTAGCTGGCTGCTCAGTCCCTAACTGCCACCCGCCCCCATCTTGGAGCACAGAGGTGCCAAGGCCCTGGCTCTGTGAGCAGAACGGAGATGGGATCCAGGCACGTGCTCCAGGCGGGTTACGGGGCCATGATTGGCCTCCTCCTTTACTAAAGCCGTCTGTCACATGGACACCTGATGGCCCCTACTAAGTGGGACCAGCCACCATACGCATCCCATGAGCCACTCACCAGCTGGCCACAGCTGATTGTCCAAGGAGAGAACCCCTGGCTGAAGGCTGCCCTTCCACCGGCTGCCTGGACCTGCCGTGAGCTTGCCCTAGTCAGAGCTGGGGAACTCGAATGAGGAGATTACAAGGGCATTTAAGGGTGGGCACAGAGGATCATGTGGAGAGGGCTGGGGTGTCACTCAGGGCCTAGCATGCGTGAGGGATGGGGTGGGGGATGGGGTGGGGCGAGGAGGGCAGCATGGCCACGTGACCTCAGAAGGCTGACGAACCCCAGGGCCTTCCTGGGGACAGGGCTCACAGGCGTGGGGAAGTGGGGATGCTAACGAGGGGGGAGAAAGGATCTCGGAGGGAGAGCGTGGAGACAGGAGGGCAGGTCAGAGCTTAGGAATGAAAGGCACCGTCCGCTGGGTCGCGCTCCCAGATGGCAGGAAGGGTCTGGAAAGAGGGGATGAGGCCACGGTGCACTCCCCCGAAGGCAAGTCCAAGGACCCCGAGGAAAGGAAGCGCCTGCCCAGAAGCCAGGGGTCAGCCAAGCAGGCCGGTCTCTGGGGTTGGGAACAGGTGGGAGTAGGCTCACCGTGGGTCCCAGGCCGCTTCCTCCTTCCCCGAGAGCCCTGAGAGCACTGGATTGGGTGCTTTTTTCTGGTGGGGGTAATAGTAGAGTCTTGGAAGTCAAATTTCTGAAAATTCATTAAAAGGTAATGAATGCTGGTAATCCCCAGCATCCACATGGTGTTTCCAAGGAAGACTGGCCGAGCACTCTGGCCACCATGAGAGGGTGGACCTGAGCAGGAGAAGGGGGATGTGGCCAGGTGGGGTGGCACGCACCTGAAATCCCAGCAACTTGGGAGGCTGAGGCAGGAGGTTTGCAAGTTTGAGGCCAGCCTCAGCAATTTAGCAAGACCCTGAGTCAAAATAAAAAGGGCTGGGGATTCAGCTCAGTGGAAGAGCATCCCCAATACCACAAGTATTGGTAATGATAATAATAAAATAGTAAGTAAAAGCTGCTGTGAATGGTCGGGCTGAGCAGAAGAGGGTCCCTGACTCCTTACTGAGGATGAGGTGAATGGGGGAGGATGCTGGGTAGAACCAAGCCCTATAACCTCAAAAGGGAGACGAACCTGAGTGGGCCTTCCTTGAGCCCACAGTCCCTGCCCAGCCCAGGCCTCAGGGTAGGTACCATGTCCACCAAACTGAGGTCACATCCATAGCTCTCAAGGCCTAAAGGATCGGAAATAGCCAAGCGCATCCCCAAGAGCTCAGCCACGGGGCCCAAAGCAGTGCAGGATCAGACCCCTGGAAGAACCCGTCCCAGTCCCCCAGATTCCACAGTCAGCGTGAGAAGAGCAGGGAGAGGCCCTCGAGGCCCCTCAGGAAGCTTCCACTCCAATGGGCAGCCTGGGTCTCAGCCCAGAGGAGGGACCGAAGGAAACGGGAAGATGGGAGAGAAAGGGAAGCTGCTCACAGGGGTGCACATCTGTCATCTCGGGAACGCGGGAGGCAGGGGCAGGAGGACCTCGAGTTCAAGGCCAACCTCGGCAACTGAGCGAGATTCTCAGCAACCTAGTGAGACCCTATCTCAAAATGAAAAGGACGAGGGATGTCGCTCAGGGGTAAAGTGCCTCTGGGTGCAACCCTCAGCATCCCCCACCAGCAAAAAGAGGCGGGGGAGCTGTGCTCTGTGGGGCCAGAGAAGAGACACATGTGAACACAGACATTTCTGACACACACACCCCTGCCCCTCCTCCTTGTCTAAGGGGTCAGGGGCCCGAGCAAGGCAAGAGGTAGATCCGGCTGCTGATGGTGGGCAGAGTGGGCCAAGAAGGTGGAGGGACAGGAGGGGTCCCTGAGATGTCCTGGGCACAGAGAGCAAGCTGGACTTTAATAATTCTCTCATTTTCCTAACAGTAGATGCCACACTCTATAGAAGGCCATCCTGGGAAGGAAAGAGGACAACCCAGATCCAGCCCTTCCTCTGCCTCGTCTGGGCAATGAGGCTGCATGCATCCAGCCGTTTCCCCCAAACCTGAGGAGGAAATGCAAGCTTGAGGAGGCAGCCGGGTTGCAACCACGCACCCTCTTCCCAGGAGGGGGCCTTGGAGTGTGCCCAAGCAGAGCTTCTACTTGGAGAGGACTTAGGAGGCGGCACTATTAGATGAGTGACCAGCAGGAGCAGATTAAGGAGCTGTTGATCGGCAGGATTATCCCTGGGCCTCACTTCAGCTGCAGGATCTCCTGCATTAGTGGGAAGGCACCCTGGAGAGGCCCAGAGAGGCCCAGATGGTGGGGCAGAACCCGTGAGTGGCAACACCTGACAGCTATGTCCATCATGAGGCGCCTGGACCAGTCCTGCAGGCGTCCCTGGTCCCCAACGCCCGTGAGATCAGCCTCCACTGAGTGGTGAAATCCCACTGTTAGCCTCCGGCCTCTCTTCCTCTCCATCTGGGTGCCGGAGCCCGGGGCTGCTCAACCTTTCAGACACCCACCCCCTGAGTCCAGGGCGCCCATCGCCCCTGTGCTTGAAGCTGCTGTAACTTGTTCATTTCCCCAGGTTTATGCTTTTCCATCTCATTAAGTCCACCCACGTTGCCACCAGATCTCCCCCGGCCACTGTCCCTCCCCTTGAAGAACCCGAGCAGTGAGTTCCCACCAGGGCCTCTTGGTCCAGCCTGAGGAGCGACCGCAAGTGTCCAGGGTTTCGCTGATTCCATCTCCTGATGGCCCCCATGGAGGCGAGGTTGAGTCGCCTTCATCTTCCCCAGGAGGCTGGGACCGCCACCCAGCCCTGACCTCCCGCTCCCCCTCCTGCCATCATTTATGGGAGGCCCAAGACACGCCAGGCACTGAGCTCCGGGATCCACATAAACATCTCCAGTCACCACCACAGCTACCCTGAGGGGGCACGTTCCCCTTTACAGGTGAGGAAACTGAGGCTCAAAAACGTCTCTGGCCCAGTGGCACACACCTATAATCCCAGCTCACTGGGAGGCTGAGGCAGGAGGATCACAAGTTCGAGGCCAGCCCAGGCAACGTAGCGAGACCCCTTCTCAAAAATAAATTAAATTAGAAGGGCAGGAAAGGGCTGGGGCCACAGCTCTGTGGTTAGGCAGCTTGCCTAGCACATCTCACATCAAGGCCCCGGGGTTCAAATCCCCAGTACTGCAAAAAGGGGGAAAAAGCTAAAATCGTGTAGCAAAAAGGCAGCAACAGGAGGCCCACTTCCTCCACCCAGAAGGAGGCCGCAGGCCCCAGAACCCCCGCAGGAAGGTCCGCCACCTCCAGCTCCTTCAGACACTCATTTCCATCAGAGTGGGCCTCCCCTGCCCCGTCCTGGAGTCCCAGGGACTCCACTGCCTGCCAACAGCTACCTGCACACACCAGAGAAGCAATGAAGGACTGAGTCTCCCATCACGTGAGTGTCCATCCCGCTCCAGGCTGAGAGCAGTGGCCCCGGCTCCCGGTGCAGAAGCTCTCCCAGGACCTCCCCCCGGCCTCTGGCCCCTCGGCCAGGCCAGAACTTCTCCACAGCTTTCCAGGTTCACCCTTTCAAACAGCGGATCAGCCAACACCTACTAAGACCCTACTCCCCAGGGGCAGTGGTACCCGCGAGTGACCCCGGCTGCCCAGGAGGCACAGGCAGAAGGATCCTGAGTTCAAGGATAGCCTCAGCCACTTGGCAAGACCCTGTCTCAAAATAAATAAATAAAAAGGGCTGGGGATGTGGCTCAGGGGCAGAGCAGCCCTGGGCTCCACCCCAGTCCAGACATAAAGATCGTCCCGCACACGGGCCCCAGGGAGTCACAGGCAGATGGCAAACGGCTCTGCCCTCCGGGAGCCCACGGTCCAATGGCCAAGGAGGACGACCTGGACAATAACAGTGACTCACACCAAAATGAGTCAGCACCTGGAGGAAGGCTGGGGAATGCTGTGGGAGGAGCCAGCAGGCCAAGATCCCTGGGCCCTGAACCATCCCCAGATCCAAACCCTGCCTTCATCATGAGCCCCTGACCAGGCACTGGTGGCCAGTCTTTCCCGGCTCAGTTCCAAGAAAAGGTAGAAAACCCACCAAAATCACTATGTCCCCTGCTTTACACATCATGTCCTAGATATCATGGGACAAGTGCCCAAGAAAAGCCAGGGAGTTAGGAGACTGACCTGAGAGGAGAAGACAGACAGCTAGAACCCTAACACCGTATTAATAGGGCATAGGCCCACACAGGGAGGTGATTTATGGCTCTAGATCAGAGGTTAAAACGCAAATGTCCAGGTGCCAAGTAGCATATAGAGCCAACTAGTAAAGGAGCTGGTATAAATCATCAGAAAGTATGCTCAGCAGGGCCGGGCTGGTCTCTGACCTCAAAGGGGCAGCCCCTGCTCAGCCCAGCCAAGCCTTCTGTCTTACAGGAATAGAGCCCCAATGTGGCCAGATCTCTTTTCTTGGCCAGGAGTGGGGGGTTCCTGGGGCTTGAACCCAGAGGCACTCTACCATTGAGCCACCAGCCCTTTTTGTGACGAGGAGACCCAGAGGCCAGGAAATGATGTTTTGGCTGTGATGATGATGATGATGATGATGATAAAGAAGATGAAGATTTTTATCCCTACCTTGCCCCAGAGTCTTGAGGAAGAGGCGCTACTGTTTCGAGGTGCAGAGTTTCCACCCTGGGTGAGGAAAAAGTTCTGAGATGGAGGCCGCAGACATACGGTCGGTCGAGTGACTGCACTCAGAGCCGATGAGGGAACACTGTGGAGTGGCCAAGATGGTCAGGGCACGTCGCGGGTGCTTTGCCACCATCCAAAGACCAGGAGTGTTGCTCTGGGTAAATTGCTAAAGCTGATCAATACTTTCCGATTTAGATTATTCTAATCAGGTTACACTAAATTTGACTCAGCATATTTTAACTAAATATATCGCAGAGACACGCAGGGCCACATCATGGCAGATGGATCAAATGAAAGAGAGATGGTTTTTCAAACCAGCCCCTCAAAAAGTACAATGATTTATTGCTTTTTGTGATCGTGCGTGACGATTGGGGCCCTCCTTGATTCTCCTCTGTGGCTTCTCAGCCTCCGGTGGGTCCAGCTGGGCCTCTTCACAGCACAACAGGTCATGCCCACGGAGAGGGGGACGCTGGTGGGAAAGCCCATGACGTCACTCACGCCAGCGTTCAGAGCCCTGTGAGCGCCTTGGTGTCCAGGGTCCATTACAGGAATCAGATCCTACACAGGAGCTGGGAAAGCCAAGGTCCGGGGCAGCCTCTGGAGGCCCAGAGCAGGATCCAGTAGCCAGTCACTGGGAGAAGCCAAACACGGCCAGCACCACAGTGGGACTGTGAAGGGGGAGCCGGCGCCTCTGTGGGGCTCCCAGCTCTGTGACTCGGCAGCCAAGCGCCTGCTGAAGGGCCTGAACCAACACAGGCCAGCAGTGCAGGGGGCCAGGAAGAAGAGCTGGAGGCAGAGAGGAGAGTGTGGTCCAGAGGGACCCCTGCAGGCACCTCCGCCTCTGCCCCGCCCCATGCAGCTGCAGGGGAGGAGGAGCATCAGGCTCTGCTTCCCTCCCACCTCCCAACCTCCTGCAGGCGGCTCACAGTGCCCACAGGGAGGGGGATCCCAGGTGAACCAACAACCTAGGGCAGCCACTCAGCCGGAGCACCTAGCAGACAGTGGAGCAGAAGAGCTGTGGTCAGGGTGAGCTCTCCAGCTACGGTGGGAACTGTGGGAGGGCAGTCTGTCCTGTAGGGGAAGCTTGTTTTAAGTAGCCCCAAAACAGAAAACCTAAGGAAGATGGGGGTGGGGCCTTAAAAAGTCAGACAGACCTGGGTTGGATCCCAGCCCTCCAACTTGCCGGCTGTGTGAGTTTGGACAAGTTGCTGGGCCTCTCTGGGCCTCAATCTATATAGCCTTACCATATGAGTCAGTAACTCCAGCTTTGCCTAGTGGTGCTTGGTGCAATGCCAGGCACCACAATTGGTACTCATTATACTCAATTGCCCTCTCCCCAAACCCGGTGAGGGGGTGTGCCCCAGGCAGCCAGGCTGGGTACATGATGAAGTGCGAACACGGCAGGACTCCCTCTTGGGGGAAACAGTTTCCCATCACAGGAAGCTCCAGCCGGATCAGGTGAGTTCCAAAGGCTTCTATGCCTCCAATAAATCATGACTCTCCAAAGAGCTGGCTGAGCATCGTCCCCATTCCATTCAGAAAGCCGCCGTGGTCCCTGTGAAGTGCCTCCGCCATCCACGGCTGCAGGATTTCGCATGGTCACAACCTGTCCCAAGGACAAGGACACGTGGCGCATCAAGATCCACAAAAACACCCACAACCATGGGACTCTGGGGGATTTGTCCCCAGGAAGTAATCTGTAACGTGCCAGAGACACAGGTTCAAGAATGAGGCTCATGGTTTATAATACGGGAAAGTGGAAATAATTGAACTGTCCAACAACAGAGGAATGATTAAATAAATTGGGGGGTAGCCAGCAGATGGAAAACCACACTTCCATTAATCTTGTCTTAAAAAAAATAAAAATTAAAAAGCACGTATTTCCAAATATAACACGAGGATGTCCCCACAGTGAACCTTTAGAAAAGACAAAAACCTCTTTAAATTCAAGTTGGTACAAAGACGCTCCCATTAAGCCCACTCTCTCTCTCAGTTACTTTATTTTAAACAACAAAGTGGTGTTTGGGGAAATCACATTAGCCCTCCCTGACCTCAATCAAGGCTAGTTTGGGAAGTTTATAGAGGTCACCTACCGGCATTGGCACAAAGGGAGGGGAAGAAATTTACAGGCATTTAGTAATTGTTGTTGGGGTTGTGACCTGACAATTCCAAGTGCTGGCTGTCATTGTAAACAAGCCTTTAAGGATCACTTTTAAAATCAATCCGGGAAGCGGGTCTGTTGTGGAGATGGCTAATACACACCGCGGGAGAAGTAAAAAGGCAGTCCCAATGTCACGCAAAGAGATAGATACGTGGGGCTCGGAATACAACTTCCAGAGAAGAACAGGTCCGCACCCAGGTTTGGGGGGGACGGGGAGGACAGAGGAAGGGTGGAGGGCGTGTGTGCGTGCATACCTAGGAGACACGTGTGTGCATACACGCGGCAGCACATCTGGAAGGAATTGCGTCACACTGCCCCCAGCCCCCAGGGTGGAGACAGACACGCTCTTCTGGGGTTCACTTCTCCTTTATGCAGGATATGGTTTGAGCAGAATGCAATGGCTTTTTGCTGACTCTACGGAAATGGGGGAGTGCTGAGGACGAGTCCCTTCCACCGGCTGTGGACTCACCACTCTGCAAAAGAAAAAAGAAATTCTTTTTCTAATGAACCAGTATCTTCCCAGGCAGTGGGGTATGAGGGAGCTGGCAACCCCAGGAACAAGCACGTTTTTCTCCACTGTTGCAGGGCTTCTAGGCTCTGGGACACGGAGACACACCTGAGCCCTGGGAGCTGGTGCCGTGGCTTGGGCACTGCCATGGGCCCTGCAGGCTCCAGCTTGTGGATTGTCACCACACCCTTCACCATCTCACAGGTGAAGAAGCCAAGGGGGTGGGCTACATGCCTGGTCGGCAGCCGAGCTCAGACTGGACCCTAGCAGCCTGGGCACCCTGGGTGGTGCACAAGTGCCCCTCACCCTCCACTACCACAGGCTTGGGGCCATATGACCAGTGTTCCCACGGCACCTGGGCCAATCCCAGAATTCCTAAATCCTGCCTTGGTCCAGCCACCTTCCTGCCCCTGAGGGAAAAGACCCACCAAAGAAAACGTAGGAGCAGCACCTTCTTTTGGCGGGGGAGAGAGGACATGGCTGGGGACTGAACCCAGGGGCACTTAACCCCTGAGCCACATCCCCAACCCTTTTTATTTTTTCCTTTGAGACAGGGTCTCGCTCAGTTGCTTAGGGCCTCACTAAGTGGCTGAGGCTGGCTTTGAACTTGCGATCCTCCTGCCTCAGCCTCCTGAGCCGCTGGAATTACAGACATGGGCCACTGCGTCACAGGACCAGCACCTTCGTTCCCACTAGCCTACAGCCCAGCGCCCTCCCCAGCACCAGGCTGGGCCCACAAACGCCCCCTCCAGAGCCAGCTGCACCCTGGCTGCCCCCGACCTCAGCTCTAACTCCTGAGGGAGGGTGGCTGCAGGGAGGAAAGCTCAGAGGATCGGAGGGTGAGAGAGGGAACCCACCCCCGCCAGCCCCACCAGGCCTCCTCCGAACTGCTGGCTCAGAAACAGCCCAAGACAGGGTGCCCCCCGCCCGTCTCCCCAGGGCTGCGAGGGAGAGGAGCACAACCTTGACCCTGGCCTGCAGCAGCCCCTGGGCTCCCTAGTTTAGGCAGACAGCATCCTGCCTCTCTGGGGAGCTGTCCTCTCTACTGTCTGACCTTGGGGAGGAATAGCATAGGCATGGGGGAGGGGGCACCTCCCCCAGTCCACCCACCCAGCTGCCTCAGTGTCCCCATCAATAGGACAAACAGCCCGGACCTCAGCACACCGGCTCTGCTCTGCATTCTCGGAAGCCTGCTGATAAGCTGGGCACAGGGCCCCCCACCCCTGTGCCATACTGCCTGACAAGGACAGCCCAAGTTAGAGCACCCCATGCATCAGAGGTCTCCCCAGACACAGCTCCTGGCTCTACCTCGGCCTCCATCCTCACCTCCCTCCACCACTCACACGGGAACCTGGATGACGTCCCAGGATTCCCCTAAGGCCACATGGACGGACCCCACACTCCCGCCCCTGGGGCTGCCTTCCCACCCTGGTGCCCGCGCCCCACGCCCAGCCCTTGCCTCAACACGCCCCTGCGTGGGCAGCAAGCTCTGATCGGCTTCAGGGTGACGTGAGGAAAGGTCAGAGGAAGAAACAGCCGGGCATCTTGCTAAAAGCAAGAGAGATCCCAGGGCCTGGGGCTCCGGGTCCGCGATCACCTTGGGAAATGTGAGCAGGACCTACGAGCCCCCCAAAACCAACCTCCATGGCTCCCCTCAGATTCTATCTCCTCCTCGGGCTCCCTTTCATCTTGTTTTCAAGCCTGAGACGAGCATCTCCACGTTGACTCCAGCTTGATTAGAACCGACTCCAGACCTTTCCAGTGATTAAAGTAGCCGCGAGGCTGTGTTCCCCAGAGACCCCGACTCCAGGCTGAATTATTCAAGGCCTCCCTTCCAGAAGCCTGGGAAACCGGGGAGAGAAAAACCAGAGAGCAGAACAGTGTCTTTTCTTTTTTCTTTTTCTTTTTTTAAGAAAAGAGCAATTTCCCCCGTTCTGGCTACACAATAAGGACTCAATAAATGTTGGTTAATTTTGATTGACAAACACTCGAACAGAAATCAAATGGAGAGGCCGGTGGTGCCCTGGCTGGGCCGGGAGAGGACACCGGGTCTTTCCAGGAGTGGAGCAGCTCGGGTGACTTGGCTACTCCCCCTCCATCAGGGGACAGGCTGGAAGTTTCTGGTGTTTTCCCCGAGTTGGAAGAAGTGTGAGATGGGGATGATGGAAGGCTGGGGGAGGTGGCTGCTTCTCAGCCTGTTGGGCACAGTGGAGAGGGGGTGGACCCAGAAGGTAAAGGACTTTATACCTTTATACCGTCCTGTTATAGAAACTGAAGCCTGGACTGTTGGCCTTCTCCACCTCTCAGCCCCGAGGCCCTGTGGCAGGGTTGAGGGGGACAGGAGGCAAGGGTGAGGCAGAATCAGGGACGGCTGCCCCAGGCAGAGTGCCAGGGAAGCCGCCTTCCCACGTCCACACCAACAGCAGCAGCGTGGCCAGGCGCCACCTTCAAACAGCATCGAGCAGAGGCCTCTCTGGAGGACAGAGGGGAAGAAATGGCAGGCGCCCCCTCCCCAGAACAGCTCAACACACCCATGAGAGACTTCAGGGGGTGAAGAGAGATGGGGTCTGCAGCTTGTACAATCAAGTGACATGGTGGCTGTGTTTCCACCCACAGGCCACCAAGGTCGGGATGGTTCAGGTTCTGGAACTTTCTTCACGTGACTGACTAATGCTCGGCCGCTCAACCTGGCAGGAACCCTCAGCCCCACCAGGCTCTGGAATCCTTCTTTCTGAACCGTCCTGATATAGAAACTGAAGCCTAGTGAACCGGGACTGTCCAAGGTCACACGGCTGGTCAGGAGCTGAAAAGGTGTGAGAATCGGGACCCCCGGTGACGGTCCCCAGGATCGTGAGTGTGCAGGAGACAGAGGCAGAGAGGTTGAACTGAGATCCGGCCCTCGCTGCGAGACGGTGACGGCGCCTCCTGTGAGCCGGGCCTCTGTCTAGCGTCCTGTCAGCACCTGGCTGGGCTGGAGTCCAGGCTGGAGCCCGGCAGCTGCCCCACCCCAGGCTGCACAGTCAGCATCCGTAGCCAGTTCAGCTTCCTGCAGCTTAATGAGCATCAGATGCTGCGACCAGGGACCTGGAGGCCCAGAAAAATCCAATTTCAAGCCCACCCTTTATAGTCAATTAGCATCCCAACCCCCACCCCGGAGAGCCCAGAGCTCAGGAGCCATAGAACCAGTGGCCAGGACGGCTTCCCACCCTGGAGGCCACCCCAGGCACACAGCCAAAATGCCCCCAGTCCTGGGAAGACAATTAGGAAATGGGGCGTGATGTTCGTTGGGATGGCAGGAGCCCCAACCTCTGGCAGGACAAGTCATCAAGTGGTAGACCCTCCCTCTGCTCTGGACCCGTCCCTCCAGAATCCCTGCAGGTGGGTGGATCAGCCTGTATTGATTCGAGAAGAGCCCAGACAGGGGGCACTCAAAGGCCAGCTGCGCTGCCACCGTGGGGCTCCGTCCAGTGCCCTCTTCCAGCTGGACCTCCCCTGCTGAGGACTGTGGGAACCTGGAGAAGGAGGTGGAGGGGGGTAAATCAAGACTCACTGAGTACCTGGGGCTCAGCAATGGTGGGAGGGGCCTCTTCCTCCAGCCTGAGGACCAGAAAGCAAAGGAATTCCTGTTTCAGAGAAAGAAGTAGCCAGCAGAAGGCAGAGAGGTGAACGGGGTGGGGGGTGGGGGGGCAGGGCAACCCCTGCCCCCTCGCTGCCCCCCACTCCCCACCCCTCAGTTCCTTGGTCCTGCGGGGTCACAGCGTGTTGGCTCTGTCTTCTGAACTGCTTCCATTCTGACCTGAACGCCCTCAGGTTCTTCTATGCGCTTTCTGTAACAGGGGGCCTCTGGAGCCCCGGGGCAGCCTGGGATTAGAGGGTGGGGACCAACACCTCCTGCTTTGCACAGCCAGGTGACTCCGAAGCCACAGGACCTAGCTGGGTCCCACGAAGCTCACAGCCTATTCTGAACCCTGGGCTTTTCCTTTCGAGTTCTTGCAAAACCCATTTCTCTCCTGTTCTCTATTTCACGGGGGAAGGTCTTTGACAGTGCTGACCTCCCATCCTCCGTGCCCTGCCACTGGCCTTTCCCTCCATCCCCAGCCTCCCTGCCTCTAGTCTGTCTCTCACCATACCCCACACAGAAGTGGGGTGAGCTGCCCGAGACCCAGATCTGCCTTGCGCCCCTGGGCAGCACATGGAAGGGCTCCCCAGACAAGCTGGTGCCAACCCCTGCGCTGTCTTCCGTGCTCCGCCCCCCGACCCTCCAGCCTGTCTCCCTCCTCCACACTCTGCAGAGGTCGCAGACCAAGCCTCAGCTTCTCCTGGTGACACACCATGACCCACGCTGCACCCTCAGCTTGCAGGTCATTTGTTCCTACATCATGAGGGCAGCTCTGGAGTCTGGCAGCCTGAATGTGATACACACTCTGCCAATCAGGAGTCCGTAACCTGGGAAACCCCTCCCTCATGAAGCTTATGCAGCCTCCACTATAAATGGGTAACAAAGACACCCGCCATTCAGGGGGCAAAGAGGATTTGAAAGAAGCCAGGCAAAGCATCGGGCGCAGCCCTGAGGTCCTACCAGGTTCTTTCTGGGATTCCAGGACCATGGCCTGTGTATCTGGAAAATTTCAGTTCATATGTCAAAATTCAGTGCCAAGGTCGTCACATTCACAAAGCCCTTCCTGGTTCTTCAGCCAACCTCGGCCTCTAACAGCTCTGCCTCAGACCTCATAGTGACCCACCAAGCCTCCAGGTGCCCACCTATCCCCTGACACCGTCACCATCTGCATCCAGGTGCATCTCCTTGTCCCTGTGTCTGAGCCCACGGGGGCCAGGACCAGATCTGAATTCTCTCTCCAACCCCCAGGACAAGGTCAAGCGCACAGACAAGATCAGTAGATGTTTATTTAATTGAATCGTATTGAATTATTCAAACCTTATTGAATTCTGTCACCCGGCATATTCTCCATTCCTCCCGGCTTTAGAAGCCACACTTCCTCCCTCTTCAATAACAATAATAACAGCTAAACCCTATTGATTGCTTCCTGAGGGCCAGGCGCTTGCTGGGTGCCTCGTGATGAACTCACTCCATCCTTGCCACTCGGTCAGGTAAACGCTGAGGTCAACTCTGCCAGCAGGTTGGTCTTCCCCACAAGGAAGCCAGGGCTCACAGGGTGGGGTGTCGTGTCCAAGTCCAAACAGCGAGGAGGGGGAGGGGCTGGTTCTGAGCCCAGAGTTCTATCTGCAGAATCTTTGCTCCCTCTTTTCCTTCTTTCTCAGCATCTCACTTTGGACTAATATGAGGTTCACAGAAGTTGCAAACACGGTGCCGAGAATTCCCTTAGGCTCTTCACTCAACTTCTCCTAGTGGTAGCACCTCGCCTGACCATCACAGAGTTATCAAGATTCTGAAAATAATATTGGCACAATATTGCAACCTCCATGATGTGGGCTGTCCCAGCCTTTCCTCGCGGACCCCAGTCCAGCACCCCACATGGCACTTAGCTGTCCTGTGTCTCAGCCTCCTCTGATCTGTGACCGTCTTTCTGTCTCCCTTGACCCTGACGCTTCTGGAGAGCTGCGGGAAGGTATTTTATAGGGTATTTCTCAGCGTGGGTTTATCTGATATTTTCCCATGAAGAGTCCCAGGCTGCGGGTTTCGGGGGAGCAAGGCAGCTCCCTCCCACCCCCTCTTGTCAGGGTCACGTGATTGTCACCAGCGATGTCCACAGGGATCTCCTGGGGATGGTGCTGTTTCTGGCTTTCTCCACCGAGACGTTTCTATTTTTTTTTTTTTTTTAAAGAGAGAGTGAGAGAGGAGAGAGAGAGAATTTTTAATATTTTTTAGTTCTCGGCGGACACAACATCTTTGTTGGTATGTGGTGCTGAGGATCGAACCCGGGCCGCACGCATGCCAGGCGAGCGAGCGCGCTACCGCTTGAGCCACATCCCCAGCCCCCAGACGTTTCTATTTTTGCTCGTTTGCTTCTCATTGCCATGGGCTCCTGCGGCTCAGTCACCATCACCCACGCTGCCTCGAGGGACACCTGGCGGGCTGGACATAGGACACGAGGATCCAGAGTTGTCCACGGTGGAGCTGAAGGGTCAGGAGCCCCGTCCAGGCGCCTGCAGCATCCAGAAGGGGGCTTCTCTGGGACCATGGAGAAGGGCTTCCCAGGGACATTGGGGCTCAGGAGCGACCCATGCAGGTGGCAGAGCCAGGGCCGGCACACCACGAGCACACGCCAGCAGGGCTGGGCTCAAGCAAGAGGGCAGCTGCCAGACTCCATTTCAGAAAGGACATCGGACCATCTCCCTGTAGTGGGCAGAATGACCCGGGAGCCCTGAGCACTTCCCCACGATCGCCCAGAAACTCCCAGCCTGGTTTCCAGACAGCGGACAGATCCATCTGGGGGCGCCTCACCTCCTCTCTCCCTTCTCCTTCCCACTGTGTTCCCGCTGCCCCCCTAAGCTCTGCCTGTTAGTTATCCCACCACTTGTGCCTCGACGCATTACGCAGCACGCACGCCAGAGTCTGCCCCGCACATGGGCTAGACTGCAGCAAGGGCAGAGCTCCGCCCCGCACGCCGCCTCCGCCACTCCCAGGCTGAGCGCAGGGCCAGACACACAGTAGGGATGTAGAAAACACATGTGAAAAGGTGGGAAGAAAGCAGACTCGCTTCTACAAGAATATCCTTTTGCAAGGGATATTCTGAAGATATTTTGTGACTCTCGCCATCTTCCAATGCTCAGAAAATCATTTTAAAAACTGATGACTGTGAAATTTCAATTATATTCACAAGGAGAGCCAGAGTGAGCTGCAAGAAGCACAGAGTCAAAAGGGTCTGGGAGAACAAGCAGGATGTACTGGTCCCCACCACCTTGGAGGCCAGATCCAGCCAGCTATTTCCAGGGACAAGCTGCATATGAGCAGAATTGAACTCACAACCCTTGAAAGAGAGGGCAGTTCCAGGGACATTAGGAGGCTATGGTGATAGGTGAGTCAATGCCACAAACCAGCTACCAGAACTAATTTTAGTACTCAAAGGCTGCATTACTAGAAGTATAACACCCACACAAAAGGTGGTGAGAAGCCTGTTCTGTTCAACCATGGTTAAAATCACAATTAGAAAATTGGGTTCAGAAAGACAAACTGGCCTGTGTGCAGAGGTTGGTCTTAAGAATGGAGAGAGGTCTAGGGGCATGTAGCCCAGTGGAAGAGCACTTGCTAAGCATGCACTGAGGCCCAGCACTTAAAAAAAATGGAATGAAGAAAGACCTGCAGTTCTCCAGCAAAAGAGCAGGAAGAGTGCTCCAGACAATAGGAAGAAAATGTGTGAAGAATCAGAGAGACAACTGTTAACTCTCTGGGACCCCTGCAAGAAAGAGCAGTGTGGGCTAAGGAAGGAGCAAGGCTGGGGGTGGATCATACAAGTCTGGATTTCATGCCAAGAACAACAGAAGCCCTAATCCGCCCAAGCGCATTGCCCGGGGACTCACACTGGGATAAGTCCCAGACACACACACACACACACACACACACAGAGCTCCTCTGTGTCCCGTAGGGACTGCTAACTACACTGGAAGAGCTTCAGAGGAGCTGGAGAAGGGGGTCCCTGAGCCTTGACCATGGGAACAAAGCCCAGTAAAGACCCCGGCAGGAGCTGTCCCTGGGCCACGTGCACTCACTTCTGGGCCAGTCCGGCAGCGATCTCAGGCACCAGCAGCTGGCAGAAAAGTCTGCACAGAACAGCACCATTTCTACGTTCTCCTCCTCGCCCTGCAGAAAACTGGGACCAGGGCTCTCTCTCTCTCTCCTTAAATTCAAAGTAGATGCCTCTTGTGGCTTGGATATGAGGTGTCCCCCAAAAGCTCCGGGCAACTCAGAAACACTCACAGGGGAGTGGCTGAGGGGAGGCTGCAGCCTGGGCAGCCCCTAGCTGAGGCAGGTGGGGTGGGCTGGGGTGGGTGCTGGGAGGTGGGTCATCTTCCCTCAGCCCCCCCCCCTCTGCTTCCTGGATGCCACCCATGGAATAGCGCTGCTCCCCCACGCCCTTCAGCCATGATCTTCAGCCTCACCTTGGACCTGGACCAGGACTGACCCTCTGACACCGTGAGCCAAAATAAACTTTTCCCCTTCTGAATTAGCCTCACATAGTCCCCTCTTCCTCCAGGGACACAGCCAAGTCTCGGACCTCACTGAGGTGGGTACACACCCGGGTCCCCAGGGACACCCTCTCGTTGTTTCACCACAGCAAATCACAATTTGCCACTGCGTCCAACTGGCTGTGGAAGAGTCCCACTGCCCTCCACCCACACACACACCCCCCACGGGGCCTTGTTTTCATACCTCCCTGAAGTGGCCGCAAGGACCCCCCCACACCCACACACTGATGACTCCAGAAATTGCACCCAACTGCCATCTCACAGGAAGGGATGTGCCAGTCCCCAGCTTGCTACTCCCTAGCCAAGGTGCAGCACGGGGGTGTTCCAGTTTCCCACACCTGCCCATGTGGCCAGGGAAGCAAGGGACATGAGTTCTCAGATTGTCCACTGAGGCCATCTGGGTCCCACTGAGACTCAAGAGCTGGAAGGCTGCCGGGCCAGGGGACAGCAGGGCCAGTGCCGAGGGGCCGGCCAGCCTGGCTCCTGGTGGAGAAGGTGCTCAGCCTGCAGGGTCCCGGGTCCCATCCCAGCACCAAAGTCCAACCAAGGTCCCTGGCAGGTGCTGCCCCAGGGGTCTCCTATGACCAGCTCCTAGGGCCCCGGCCCACCCTTATCAGGTCTCGGTTTCATGCAGCAGCAAGCTCAAGACTCAGGGCGTGAGGTTTGGCCCAGCACCCTCCCTCCAGCGAGCAGTGGAGGGAAGGGGCTTGCAGATCCCGGGCGTCCATGTCCACTCCCAGCAGAGGCAGAGGGCAAAGGCAGGGTCTCTGTCCTGAGCCGAGCCACCTTCCTGCCCTCCAGGCCTTTCAGGATTGAGGACGAAAGTTGCAGAGACTTTACACCCGTCACAGCCCTGGCTGCCTCACTTCTTTGCCGAGGCCGGATCCCTGGTCCCTGGTCCCTGAGGCCTGAGAACACCCATCTTCACTCCCGGCCCCTTCTGAGGTGACAGAGTGGGGGACAGCCAGCGTCCCTCCTGTGCCAGCCAGGAAGGAAGCCTACAGTCCCTCTTCCTTTCCAGGTCTTCAGAGCCAAGCAGAGGCTGGGGAGGAGGGCCACCCGGGGGACATGCCAAAATTAAACAAGGAGAGGAGGAGGACGGGAGCCCCCCACGATTGGCTTAGGGTGCGCCACGCTGGCCATCTCTTCCCACAAATGAGATGAGACCTAAGGGAGCGGGGCGCTCCGTGTTGCGCAATGACGCACCCGAGCCGCCGCCCCCACGTCCCGCCCCCACCCTCGAGTCTAGGGAAAAGAAGAACAATAATAATTAAGCGGCTCTATTTATGGTTCGGAAAATCAGCAGATCCGGGCCACACCTGCTAGGGTCCAGCTGCGCTCGGGAAGGGCGGCGGGAGGCGTCCCCCCAACCGCAGTGGGCAGCCCCGCCTCCGGAGCGCACCAGGCCATTTAGAACAGCTCGTTGACGGGGTCAAGGAGAGGAAGCCAGAGCCTCTGAAGGGCATTTCATGTCGTGAAATCCAGCCGGCAGCCGGGCTCATCATTCAGCATAAGCCATACAGATTTATTTATATTTTGCACGAAAGAGGGAAATTACTTAGCCGTAGGGATCAATTCTTCAATCCAATGTTTCTAACATGGTCATAAATTTATTTCACCGCCTCCCTTTTTCTTTTTCCTCGTCTTGAGCTAAGAAATAAGCTGAGGAGGTAAAGGGAGAGAGGACATTCAAAGGCAGTCAGGACCAAGAGGGCACCAGGGCAGCCAATGGGGAACTGCTCCCCAAGGCAGCCTGGCTTTGTGGAGTTAGGGCCCCTGGGACCCAGCCCCTGGCTCTGTCACTTTTCTGCAGCATAAGTCACCCTGAGCAAGTCAGAGCTCTGCTTCCCAATTCCTGGAAAGGGGATAGCTATGCTGGGCCCCTCCAGGTTGGTGCTGGAGTCAAAGAGACCAGGTGTGTGGCCAGGTGCACCCTCAGCGTGACTGCTTCAAGATGCATTTCAACCAGGTCGCCTCTCCCTCCCTGAGGCACCTTGACTGTGATGCACAGAGACATCGTGGGGAGCAAGGGACCATCCAGGGCCATTTCCCAAGGCCTGACAGTACTCGGGGCTCCCTCCTCCTCTGGGGTGTTTGTGGCGGCTCCGGTTGGTGTGCCCCAAGCCCAGGGGAGCTCCGGCAGTCGGGCAAGTGTGATGACAAGTGCCCAGCCAGCACCCTTCCTGCCTGAGACAGGTTCGGGCCCCTGTGTGGTCCAGGTAAGTGCAGCAGCCGACCACCCCTGTGCTGAGCTGCAGGAGCTGGTTAGGGGCTGGCTAGGGGCTGGCTAGGAGGAGACCGTGTCGTAGGCAGCCTTCCTCCATGGAGACGGGTGAAGCAGGACGGCCGGAGAAGGCCCAGTTGAGGGACCAAGGCCAAGAGGTGAGTGCAGGGGTGCTGGAAATTGAAGAACAGATCATCCCTCGGGGCCTGTACCAAGCGCCTCCTCCTCCAGGAAGGGCTTCCTCACTACGGCTGTGATCTGTGCCCAACCGATCACACTTCTGGAAGCTCCTTTAGGGTGGAATTCAAGACCCTCAAGGTCGGGCCCACCTCCCTCTTCCTAGACTTCATTCTCCAAACCCAGACACACACCCACCTCCTGCTGTTACTCCAGCCATCTGTCCACTGGCAAGGCCTCCCCTGCCCATGCCCTGCCCATGCCCTGCCCATGCCCTGCCCATCAATACTCCCACTAAAAGTATCCCACTGAGTCCATCCCAAGTGCCCCCTTTTCCAGCACATTGTTCTGACCATTCTCCTGAATTCCTGTCCTTTGGCGGGGAGGGCTCCCCATGTGCTGCCTGTGTGGCACTGAACTGATTTTCACTCAAAACCAAATGTTTATCAAGCATGGATAAATGACACGGCCTAAGCAAACAATGGAACGCCACTCAGGAGTGAGAAAGGAGCCACTGACACACAGACATGGATCTCAAAAATATTACCGTGAGCAAAGGAAACCCCGTCTCAGAGTTCCTGCTACGTGAGTTCCTTTCTACGAAGCTCCAGGACAGGCAAAATTAATCTGTGGTGTCAGAAGTCAGAACAGTGGTCAAATCTGGGGACAAAGGGACTGGCTCAAAAGGGGCAAACAGAAGGCAGAAATGTTCTGGTGTGATGACAGTGTCCTGGTTCTATGTGGTCACAGCTTCTGGCCACATGTGACCACTCAGGATTTGGAATGTGGCCAGCCTGCAATGTGCTTTAAGTGTAAAATAGACCCTGGTTTGCAAAGACTCGTGGTGAGCAAATGAATGTAAGACAATCTCATTATGAATTTGATATTGACTTACACAGGGGAGTGATAACATTTAGACAGATGAGGTTAAATAAATATATTATTGCAATAGTTTGGATCTTGAATGTTCCCAGAAAGGTCCAGGTGTCAAAGTCTTGCTCCCTAGGGAGGCACTGAGGGGAGGTGGTAAAATCTTGAGGTGGGGCTTAGTGGGAGGTCTTTAGGTCATTGGGGGTGTGCCCTGGCAGGGGATTGTGGGACCCTGGCTTGGTCCTCACTGCCTTGGCTCCTGGCTTGTGATGAGAGCTGTTTTGCCCCACTATGCACTCCCACATAACCTGCACGAGACTAGCCAATCATGTACTGAAACTCTAGTCTATGAACCAAAATGAACATTTTCTCTTTAAAAACTAATTATCGCGGGCATTTTGTCATAGCCATGGCAAACTGGCTAACACAATTATTAAAATTAATTTCCCGTGTTCCTTTTTAAGAAGGCTACTAGAGAACCAGGTGTGGTGGTGCATGCCCATAATCCCAGCTGCTCAGGAGGCTGAGGCAGGAGGATTGCATGTTCAAACTTGGCAAGACCCTGTCTCAAAATAAAAATGACTGGGGGTGGGCTGGGGCTGTAGCTCAGTGGTAGAGCACTTGTCTTACACACATGAGGCCCTGGGTTTGATCCTCAGCACCACATAAAAATAAATAAATAAAAATAAAGATATTGTGTCCATCTACAGCTGAAAAAAAAATGACTGAGGATATAGCTCAGTGGTATAGTAACCCTGGGCTTTACATCCAGTACCACCAAAAAAAAAAAAAAAGAAAGCTACTAGAAAACTTGGTTACCCAGGTCACTCATCTTGGATTTCAGAGGAACAACACTGCTGCTATAGATTTTGGTTAGGGTGCAGGTTACCCGGGATACACATTTATCAAGACTTAGCAGAGGGCTGGGGATGTGGCTCAAGCGGTAGCGCGCTCGTCTGGCATGCGTGCGGCCCGGGTTCAATCCTCAGCACCACATACCAACAAAGATGTTGTGTCTGCCGAGAACTAAAAAAAATAATAATAAATAAATATTAAAAAAATTCTCAAAAAAAAAAAAAAACTTAGCAGAATGGGTCCGTAAGATCTGTGTATTTCACTAAACGTAGATTAGACTTCATTATAAAACTAATTTTAGTGAGCACCTTCTATGCTGCCAGACACTGATGATACCATGCTGTAGAAAACACAGACCCAGGCCTTACTCCATCTAGTTGGAGAAACTGACTTGAAATGAATAGTTGCTCTAAAAATGATCTTATCGCCTTACCAAGACCAAGACTGTTTCAACAGGCATTGCATTTGAGCATCTTTGCCACCCACCACTGCCTAGCTCAGAGAGGGGTGTGTGTTCGTCACTCAGTAAATAGTGACGTGCCGCGTTGACCCAGAACTGCTGCAGGTTCATCCTCCCAAACAGGCAGCCGAACGGAGGCTCCTGGGGAGTGTTTTGCATGATCGCTTTGGTCTTCCTGTAAAAATGTTCAGGACAGTCTATCCCCACTTCTGGCCTGCTCCTCTGGGTATAATCCTAGTGTTAGTCATGAAATGTTTGGGTTGCGCACTCTGAGCCTCTTGAGTAAATACAGTGAGGAGCAGAGTGGATGAAATTAATTCAAACAAACAGATTTTCTTATTTAAATTGGATTGTGTATATGCAGGCTGCGTTCCCCCCCCCAGAGATTTTGAAGCTAAAATGTGTGGGGAAACACCCGCATGGAACAGGGCTCCCCATAACAGCCGCACTCGTGGGCTCCAGTGTTTTAGGAGAGGCTCCCTCTGACTTTCATAGCCGGCTCCCCAATCTGGGCACAGGAGTCACCGCTGCTCCTGGCACAGAGCTCCCTCCCCACCGGATCCATTCTGCACATCCTCAGGCTAAAGGGGAACCACTCAGGTGGTCTCTGTTTGCCAATGAGGTTTTAAGAAAAGCCTCCTCGTGACCTGGTAGAAGTCACTTAAACGTCTGGATCCGTTAGAGACCACTGAAGGGAAACTCCAACTTGAAACAGCCGCAGAAGGAGCTTCTGTATTCATTCATCTCAGGGTGGTGATTGACTTTGGCTTGAGCTGAGCCTACACAGGGTAGAGGGGCTCAGAGAGATCTACAGGGTGGGGCCAGGTCCCTGCCCTCAGGAATCCCACCATCCACAGGAAGGAGTATGATGAGCTCCGTTACTGCCAAGTCACGGGTAAGAAGGGCCCAGAGAGCTCATCCAGCCCCCAGAAAGCTGTGCCACAGTGCTATGCGGCACCACAGGTTCCCAGGTGCCACCTCTGTGTCAACCACTGTGCTCTGAGTCTGGGCACAGACCATAGCTCAGAAGGTTCTCCCGTTTCCTCCATACTCCTCACCCTCCTCACAGCAGCCAGAAACTATTTACAATCACAAACCAGATCCCTCAAGTCACTGATCAGGCTAATCGAATGTTCAGTGTCATCTGATTGTACTTTGAATGAAGCTTGAATTTTTCAACAGGATTCTCTTAGTCAGCTACTGCCGCATAACAAACTGCCCCAAAACAAACCACTCCAAAACACAGTGGGCCACCAACAACAAGGAACCCTCGTATGTCGGTAGATCAGCTGGATCAGCTGATTTGACCCTAGTGGCTCTTCCATGTGTCTTTGGAGCAGCAGATCAGCCTTCATGAGTTGTTCTTGTGATGATAGCTGTTATGAGAAACCAAGTGAGACATGGGCTTGGAACTTCTAAGCAGATATATGATTGGCCAAAGGAAACCCAAAGGCCAGGACAGAAAGGCCACTCAGCCCAGTAACACCATGGCACGGGTGTGGATGCAGGGAGGAGTCAAGAATTAGGGCCCAGCTGGGGGTGTGGCTCAGTGGTGGAGTGCTTGCCCAGCATGGACAGACCCCATGTTCCATCCCCAACACTGCAAAAAAGATAAATAGAATCAGGGCCAATGTTGCAAACTGCACCCCATGCCCCCACCCCCGAATCCCAGACCCGCCAGCTCACACCGTGTCTTCTCTTTGCCCCAATCACACTGGCCTTTCTTTACTCCCTCAGATCAACACATTCTTTCCCACCCCAAGACCTCTGCCTGGAAGAAGCTCTTCTTCATTCTCTTTTGGAATGTCTTCCTCTCATCCTTCAGATCTCGTCTTAAATGTCACTTCCTTAGAGAGGCCGCTCATAACCCCCAATGAAAGTAGAATCCAGGGCTGAGGGTGTGGCTCAGTGGTAGAATGTGCACTTAGCATGTGCAAGCCCTGGGCTTGGTCCCCAGCACCAAAAATTGAAAAGTAGCATGCATGGTGACCCTGCTCATGGAACCCTTCCTCCAACTCATTCCCATGGGTGGTGACATTTGTTTGGGTTTTTTAACTGCTCATTGCTCATGTCCCCACTAAACTATATGCCGCTCAAGAAAAAAACATGTATCTATTTCATTCACCAAATTGTAGGTATAGGTCCAATAACATTCTCAGTGCCTGGCACGTAGCAGGTGTTCAATTCACAAACTGTGATCAAGGGTGCATTGGCACTGACCTTTGAAGGAGGGCTGCAGTTTGAAAGGCAGATGGGGAAAAGACACTCGGGGCACAAGGAACAAGCCCGTGCCAGGGTTTTCAAAGTGCAGTCCACAGGTCAGCAGCAACAGCATCCCCCAGAAACCTCATAGAGATGCCCTGCCATAGGCCTATTAAATGACAGACTCTGCGGCTGGGTCCAGCACTCTGTGTTTAACATGCACTTTTGATGATTCTGATGCAAGCAAGGGTTTGAGAACCAGCAGCCTCAGCCAGATGTCAGCGAACTCTTCCAGAAAGAACAAGAGAGCCAGATTCAGGCTCCGTGGGCTACAGAGCTCCTGTCGCACCCTAGGTTCAGCTGTGTAGGTAGGGTGAATGCAGCCACAGATACACACAGGAACACGCAAACCGTAGGGTGCTGTTGGGTCCAATACGAACACGACTGACAAAAACAGGCAGCTTTGGCTCACGGGCTACAGTTCGCTGGCCCCTGGCCTAAGCAAAACCACAGCGTGTCACAACCTGCCTTTTAAAATCTGGAAATCACAGGTCTAGCTCTTTAGCTAGAAGTAAAATTTCTGAACTATACAGATTTCTTTTTTTTTTTTTTATTTCATTTGCACACCTATAATCCCAGAGGCTCGGGAAGCTGAGGCAGGAGGATCGCAAGTTCAAATCCAGCCTCAGCAAAAAGCCAGGCGCTAAGCAATTCAGTGAGACCCCGTCTCTAAATAAAATACAAAATAGGGCAGGGGATGTGGATCAGTGGTCAAGTGCCCCTGAGTTCAATCCTGGTATCAAAAAAAAATATTTTTTTTCACTTGTTCAAATTAGTAAATGCCTTCTCTGCACCCAGCATTCAAAAATCCAGAAATAACCAAGATGGATCTGCAACCTTCCAAAAAGGGAACTTCAACTAGCTGAGTCTCTGGTAAGAACCAGCCACTTGGTCTGTGTGGTCCCACTTATTCCTTACAACAAGGCCACCAGGTTGGACAATGAAGGACGATGAGGTTTGGGAAAGCCACACAGCCAAGGATCAGCAGAGCTACACCTGAACCCAGCTCCGGCCAAGTCCAAGGCCAGGGCTACGTCTCCCGAGGGGAAGATCCTGGGGCCCATTCAGAGCACCTGGACTTGTCTGACTGACCTGCCTGTCTAGGATGGGCACACCCTCACGTGGCCAGGCCCCACAGCACCCCCACGGTCCTGCCACTGCAAAGGCAGGAATCTCCTCCTTCTGCCTCCTGGAAAGTCAAGTGTCACCTGTTATCTGCCCACAGGGCCGCCAAATGGACCTGAAAGAAGCTGCGAAGAGAAACCACACCTTCCAAAGTGTCGCCTGCCTCTTCTCAAAATGCAGCCAGGGGCTCCAGGGAGACTCGGGGGTGATGCTATTATTTAATAACATGCAAAGTGATTTTGAGGGGGAATGTGCTCTTTTGGACGGACATTGATTGAAGCCCATCTGCCGACCAGAGGGTTGCATCGAGCCTTTCAGACAGGTGATTGAAATCACGCTCGCAGTCGATTTGGCTTCTCAAACCCGCCCATGTGAGCAGGGAGCCAAGAGCCTCCCGCTATCTCAAGAACCATCAAATTAAGGAGAAGCTGGGGCTGACGGGGACTGGAGAAGCCCAGGAGCTCCAGGGACCAGAAGCAGGGACACCTACCTCTCCTGCCCAGGAGCCTTCTCCTTCCTGCCAATGTCATGCCTTGTGCTGCAGGTCAGCTTTGCAGACGGGATCCCAGGCCCTGTCTGCAGTCACCGGGGAAGCCGCTGTGGCTTTGAAGAAGAGACGGGTCTGCAGGAGCACTGAGCCAGGAGGGGACCCCACCCATCAGGCTGCTGCGTCAGGGTGACAGAAGGGGGGCGGGCTACGGGAACCAGCCCACAGTGTTCCCACTCAACAGCCACTGGTGCAACTCTGTCCCCGGGTCCCTCCTGCCCCACCTGAGACTTGGTCTCTTAGGAATCCACCCCTGGGGAGGCTCTGGTGTCCTCAGAAAGGACAGAACAAAGGACTTTCCAAAATGCTGGGAGCATTTCAAATTATACTTTGGGACAGCCAATGACAGGCTCCTAAAGGTCTCTTCTCCGGGGTTATCCTGTGCTTTAATCCCATAAATCGCTGCCTGATCTCTCCTGGCCCCTCCTCAGGGCCACTTGCCCCTCTTCCTCAAAACCAATGTCAAAACACTTTAGAGATTAAACAGAAGCCGTGTCCAGAGTACGACCAGCTCAGCTCAGCCAGAGACCCTGCCCCTTCTTCTTCCCTCGTGTCTCCCCCACCAAAGACGTGTTCCCCACCAGGCAGAGAAAGTGGGGCATGGGATCTGGTGGTCAGAGCCACCACCCTGACAGATGCGACCAGACTGGGGGCACCTGCCCAGAAGTGGGTGGGGCCTTCCTGCTCTTCAGACCCCGGCACCTGGCTCTGTGAAAATGAGAGGAAGACGGGAAAGGAGGCAGGAAAGGAAAGAACTTCTCAGAAAGCACCTTGAGTCAGACTAGAAGCTAAGCCAGGGACGCTGCAGACCCACCCAGAGACCCCAGGCTGCTCTGGGTCCAGGAGCCGGCCGCCCAGCCAGGCTGAGGGGCGGGACACTCTGTCCTAAGCGCTCCGTGAGTGTCCGTCCATTCCTCCGAGCCTCATAACAACCTATGACCACCACTAGTGCTGATTCCATCTTGTAGATAAGAAGAGTGAGGAACGCAACATCAGGGAAATTGCCCGAGATCGTCACGGCTACGAAATGGCTAAGCCCGGCTCACCAAAACGTGCGCTCATAAGGGGCAGGGGCTTCCGTCTGTTTTATTTAGTCCAGCACATAGTAGGTGCTCAATAAATTTACCAACTGAGAAAGAATGAGAAGACCCAGGACAGCCGACACAGGCTCAAACTGCCACCAAAGGGACCCACTGGGACCCGTGCTCCCGGCCTTGTGAGGAGGCAAGGACACAGCGGGGGTCTGCCCCCTCCCTGCCTGGCCCCCTGCCCCTGGGCTGGGGGGGTCTCCCTGGGCCCTGAACTTTGGAGCCCTCAATGGGGCCTCGAGGCAGGCTTGAGCCCTTCCTGGGGTCTGTGGGAGCAGGAGCCTCTGCCTTCCCATGGCTTCCCCTGCCCCCTCCGCCTCTGTGGTTGGAGACTCCAATTAATTATGCCGTGTAATTAGATAAAGAATATTCATTTTTCATTAATGACGGTAAACTCTCGCTCTGTGGCTGAGTTCCTTATGTTTTAATTAAGCGGGGCTCCTGGAAGCCGCGTGCCTGCCTTGTGAGTGCTCCCTCTTATAATGAACAGTCACTTGGAATTTTAAGAAGTGAAGGATTCCTTCCCCAAGTTAATTACCTCAAAATTAGCTTAATCACAGCTCATTTAAACTTATCTAAACAACAGCGCGAGGAGTTCCAGGAAACAGAGGTTCTGACTTTGCTTGTTAGAGTCAAAAAAAATAGTAATAACAACATTAAAGTCCCCTCTGGTGGGTGGCGGTGACCCTGTGATCCATTGACGGAAGCTGGCTCAGAGCTGGGACGTCCCCAGGTCGAGAGCAAGCAGCCTCCTCCAGACGCAGTGGCCCTTCTGTGGCGGCCTGGGCTCCCCGGGGGGTGGGGTGCTGTAACCCCCTCTGCTGGCTGCCCTAGGGAACAGAAAAGTCTCAGCCCCCGGCCTTGACTGTCTCCCCACCCCAAACAGCCTGCCTCCCTGTTGGACTGTTTGCTCCTGGGTCAGGTCACAGCTAGGGTTGTGGCCAGGTTGCCCCTCACTACAGGACAGGCACAGACAAGAGTGTCAAGCAGGGAAAGGACCAGCTGCTGGAGAAGCCGGGGCTCGGCAGACACTGCGTGCCCCACACAATGCCCGGCCCTGCCAGGCCCTAACCTGCACTGACTGATGGAGATCAGTGAACAGCCAAGTGCGGTCAGTGGCCCTGGGAAGAGGGGCCGGGATCAATGGAGAAGCCGCCTGGTTTTAGCTCCCGGTGATAAAGGGTTATCTTCTGGTAAAATCAGCCTGGGCAGCTCCAAAAGAAAGTTTTATCAAGTGGGTTATGAACTCCCATTTTTACCCCGTATACAGATTGCAGAGTCACATCAGTTACACTTCCACTGATTTACATATTGACATACTCATGTCTGTTGTATTCTGCTGCCTTTCCTATCCTCTACTATCCCCCCTCCCCTCCCCTCCCCTCCCCTCCCCTCTTCTCTCTCTACCCCCTCTACTGTAATTCATTTTTCCCCCTTGTATTATTTTTCCCTTTCCCCTACCCACTTGAATCAAAGTGTGAAATATGATATATCAAGAACTATGTAATGTTTTGAACAACCAATAAAAAAATTTAAAAAATAGAATTAAAAAAAAAAAAAGAAAGTTTTATCAATGCCTCAGTGTCCGCGGGACACTGGGCTGTCCTCTGCACCTCTGCTGAGGATGCAACTTTTGAGAGAGAAAAGGGGGAAGACTGAGTCACCCACAGAGCCCCATTCTATGGTAGGTTAGGAAAAATTGGGGCGTCAGGCACTTCCACCTGGGAGAGGCCCTTTAATCCCTCTCTGGTGGGCCATGGAGAGGCTGCAGCCAGCCTTGCAGGTAAGCACCAGCCCGCCCGCAGGCCCGGGGCAGGCCAGCAGGAGGCGCAGCTGCGCTGCTGCGGATGGCAGCCCTGAGCAGAGGAAGGTGGAGAATTATGTACCTGCCTCCTCCATTCCACACAATTGGTTTTCCTCTGCCAACTTCCTAGAGGGGTGGGACGCTCCAAAAGCCTGGAGGGACAGCAAGCCATCAATAAAGGCTTCCCAAAATGAGAGGCCACCTCCCTGGTGCAAAAATAAATAGCTCTGGCAGCCAGCATTCCCTGTCCCTTCTGCTCACTCCCAGGTCACCCTGCTTGCCAAAGGACCCTGCAGCTCCTGGCAAGGGTCCAGAACGTCCCAGCCATTACCTGTCCCCGCCTCCGCGCCCCCCCAACCCAGAGGTGGCACCGAAGACCGAGATACCATGTAATTCCGGCTGTCACTGCCCTAATTACACCCCACAGTCCTCCCGCCAGCGCTGTGTGCCCTGCGCTGCCTGCATAATAGGCCTTTTTTTAAAAAAAGACGCTCTCTCCTCTTCACAGCCTGCCTTTTGAAGGCGAACAATCTCACACAATGTCGCTTAATGACAGCAAGCTCGCTCTCCGGATTCCCAGCCCCCAGCCCCTTCCCCCCCACCTCTCTCTCTCTCTCTCTCTCTCTCTCTCTCTCTCTCTCTCTCTCTCCTTTTTTTTTTTAACTTGATAATCATCAAAATTGTCATAATCACCCTGGAGTTCAGAAAAGCTACCTGGGACATTTTCATCAATTATGAGGTGACCTAATGAAAGGTCAGGATGGTCTGTGAGCAGGAGGCTGCAGGAAGGGTGCAGAGTCATAGGAACGAGCGAGGCACACACGCACGCCCACACGGTGCCCGCGCACATGCACACACCCGGCCCCACAGCAGACAGTGAGCCAGGCAGAGACAAAGGCAATTCCCTCCCGGTGCTTCAGACGAAGAGCGAGTCCGAGTCCTCTGGGGGAGACCCACAGTCCCCACACCCTGTCATGAGCAAAGAGCCCTCTTCCCCGGCCAGAGCACAGCGCAGGGAGCCCCCTCGGCCCTGATCAGGCTGCAGTATTAGAGGCCAAGCCCCTGGATGGAGTCCCTCTGCCCCTTTCTGGCTCCCTATCCAACCTCCCAAAGTCTCACTGTGCTCATCTGGAAATAGCAAACCAATCTGCACAACAACCAAGTGTGGGGATTGCATTGTCTGACGTCATTTCTCTCCAGGCTGGTCTCATCCTGGTGTATTAATTCGTTGCCTCCTGAAGTCAGCTTCCTTCACATCTAGAACACGGGGAAGTTTAAGAACACAATCTGTGCAGCTAAACTTGCCGAGTTCAAATCCTGATGCTGCTACCTACCAGCTGTGTGACCTTGGGTAAATTATTCAACCACTCTGGGACTCACTTTTTAACATCTGTAAAATGGTCATTGTAATAGCACCTACCTGAAGGGCTGACGTAAAAACTAAGTAGCATATTATACCAGCCCCCCCTTATCTGAGGGGGGATATGTTCCAAGACCCCTGGAGGATGCCTGAAATCATGAATAGTACTGAACCCTGTGGTCACTATGGTTTTTCCTATATGCACTGCAGCGTGACCACACAGTACCAGAGTTAATCTGTCCTTCCATGTTTTATGTCCTGGTGCCTCATCTGCATTATTATATCTCCATTATTAAATAAAATAAGAATTTATTTTGTGTGGGGGGTGGGGGGTGTGGAACTGGGGACTGAACCCAGGGGTGCTCTACCACTGAGCTACACCTCAGCCCTTTTTATTTTATTGCAAGACAAGGTCTCGCTCGGTTGTCATTGCACTTTTAATCCTCCTGCCTTGGCCTCCCAAGTTACTGGGGATGACAGACATGCACCACCACACCTCACAAGGATTTCTTCCTTGTGTTTGCTGTTCTGTTTGATTATTGTATTATAATTATACATAATAGTGAGATTCGTTATGTAAAATAAGGATTTCTTTGTTTATTGTATTTATTTATACTTACTTTAACTAAGTATTTCTCGAACACAAGTACTCTAATACCACAACAACAGAGACAGCTACTCCGTGACTGAGAGTGGGTAGTGTATACCGCATGGATACGCTGGACAAAGGGCTGACACTTGTCCCAGGCAGGATGGAGCGGGACAGAGAGATTTCATCATGCTACTCGGAACAGCACACGATCTAAAACTTACGCACTGCTCGTTTCTGGAATTTTCCTTTTAATATTTTCAGATTGTAGTTGACCTCTGGTCACTAGAACTATGGATAGTGAAATCACAGACCAGGGGGAGGGAGCTGTATACGTAAATCGATTGCTATTGTAAGCACTTGTGTGGTAGCATTCTCTAACACCTCAAAAGGCGCCTCCCATTGTGTAGACATAATTAATATTGATTACTGAGTGGATGACACATGTACAGCCTTATCACTAAGAGATGGATACGTGGTAAGCATTCAATAAATTTTAGCTATTATTGTCTTCATCACCGTGATCATTGTTATTAATGACAGGGCGAAGCTCTCCCTCTCTCCGCTTCCTCAGGGAGCTGTCCCCGTTGTTGAGATGAGGAGTTGAGGCCCAGCATGGCTTGCCTCGAAAGCCCCTTGTCCCCGGGGCAGTCAGACCCATGCCATGCTCGGCTTCGGCATGTCCCTGACACACAGCCCTGTGGAGCATCAGTCCTGCCCAGCAGCTGGCTCCGGAGGTGTTTAATAAACGCAAGTCCCTCCTGCAGACACCTGCCCCTCGGCCTGTGAAAGCCCAGAATCAAATCTGCTTTTGATGTGTTGGGGCCTCCCAGGAGCGGGCTCTGCGAAGGAGAGGCTGAGCCATCTGCTGCCAGCCTGGGGCTGTTGGGAGGGAATCGGAGCCAGCTAGGAGCGGGGAAACAGGGTGTGAAAGGGCTTTGTGCTCCTGCCAGGCCAGAGGCTTCGGCCTCTCCAGCAGGGCAGGGGTGGGAGCGCAGCGCCAGACTCTGGCTGTCCACCACCATCCCGGCAGGCTGAGCACCACGCTGGAACGCCCCCGCCATGGATGGAGGCCTCCAGAGAGGCAGGCCCAGGAGGGAGGGAGCAGGCCTTGGCCAGAACCGCGTAAGAGAACAGGAATGTTCTCGATGGGGAGGCAGCCAGAGAGAGGGGTCTTAGTCCCCTCTGACCAAAAAGAACAAATCAGCTCCAAGCAGACAAAGTCAAGGTTAGCTCTTCAGATGCTCCAAAACTGAGGAGTTTGGTACCGTCCCCCACCCCCACCATGTCAAAATAACATTTAATTTTTTGAAGTGACACCAAAGTCAACAGGACCAACGAAGGCAAGTAGGCATACTGGCTGGTGCAGACCCTGGAACTAGGCTGCCTGGACGTGAATCCTGACTTCCAGCACATCCCATGAACTCTGTGAAGTGCAGGTGATGACATCAGAAGGAGGACTATCTCCAGGAACACCTCTGTCTCCCTCAGTGTCTGTGGGAACTACTCTCCGCTCCCCCAGGCGGTGGTGAGGACCAAGGGGATGATACAGATTAAGTGTTCAGGACAAAACTCTCCTCACACTGGAAGCCCATCAGGTGCCATTATTATGATGCTTTGGGAAATTAAAAGGGCTGCTTTCTAGGTTTTTAGATTATGAGATTCAAGATCATCTAGGGTAACTGCTTTGCCCTTTCTGGTGCCCTAAGCCTGTGCTCAGGTTTGCCCATAAAGTAGCCCCCCACACCAGGAGCCTGGGGGGACTGAGGTCATCTGCCTGGACCACACCTGCCCACGATGACCCTCTGAAGCCAGCACCTGGAGGAAGGGATGGCCAAGGAGCGGGAACAGCCCCAGGTCAGTGTCTTGTCACTAAGAAACAGAGAGACAAGAGCCACCCTCTTCCTATCTGGGCTTCTAGGTCATCGAGTCCCACAGGGGGGATCCAGTGGGGTTCAGGGTGATCTGTTTGACAGAACAAAGCAGAGGAGCAGCAAGGAGGGGAAAGGATTTAGGGGACCCACATGTGCAGAGTCTCAAGTCCCTCCCTGCTGGGACAGGCGAGGGGGAGGGGGGGCTCTGCACCAGACACCAGCTGAAGAAGCTGTGTGCTGAGGCCCAGGGGCCCTGTGCTCTGCCTTCCACCTGGGTCCCCTTCGGAGCAGCAGATGGAACCCAGGGCTCTTAGCTCTGTCTTCAAGCACAGGCAACATCAGAGTTTCATCATCATTCTTGCACTGGCACAGTAATTAAGCACTCAGGAAAGGAGGAACACCTCCAAAAAGCCACCAGGTCGCCTGCCCTGCCACCTGTCTCTGCGAACTGCTCTCTGCCGCCTGCAGCAGGGCTGTAGCTGGAGACTCAGGCAGCCTCGTGAGTTTCCTCCACCTCCACAGGCCCCAGCCACAGGTGTGGGAGGGGCGCCTCGCCCTCCAGGGCCACAACCATCCATCCTCCAGACACTTGGAACCATCGGAGGTGTTCAGCTCCCCCTGAGACGCTGGGTGTTGTTCCCCAAAACCCCCAGGGCTGAAGCTGAGTTCTCTGTCATGGGCCCAGGGGAGCAAAGGATGCGGATATAAAGGCAGGCAGCCAGGAAGGGGCAGAGAGTGACACTGGTGGACTCCTAGCTGCCCACTCAGGTCCTTTCCTGAGGACCCACTCGTCGAGCACCACGGCATCCTTAGGGTCAAGTTCCCCCTGTGACCAGCAACTTAGGGTGTCTGTTCCTTCCACAGAGACGTTAATCAGTATGTTTCCATTAATGTGAAATTCCATCTTAACTTTCCAACAACGTGTGCGCCCCAGACAATATATGAGGAGGGGGTGGGGCACACGTCCTCGGCGATCCCAGGGCACCCTCTGCCCCCAGCGCGAGAGCTCTCCTTAACATTACACCCACAGGAAGTCTGGTAGCCAGAAGCAATTAAATCTGGCAGCCCCAGACCTGCCCTAGGGGGTTGCAGGCTGCCCCCTTCCTGCCAGACCGGAGGGGCTGGGGGGATCCCAGCAGGGGGAGGGCATTCCCTTCACCCCAGTTGCCAAACAGCCCCCCAACCCCCTGGACCTTCCTCCTCCCTCCATCCCTGACAGTTCTGGCCTTCCCAAACTGCTTTTGATCTTCTATTCCTCTTGGGTTGAAACAGACCAAGTCTTCCCCCAGGCACCCAGTTTGGGGGGGGCTGTATTTTTTTTAACGACACCCCTATTTCACACCTGTTCCTTCCTCATCCCATGCTGCCAACTTCTAACCGCAATAGTGACTCTGTGCTTGTCTGTTTAGTTCTGTGTATAAATGGAATATTGTGGAGATGATCCCTCCCTGTGCCGGCTGGTTCCCCTCCCTTTTCTCTTGGTCTTGACCATTCATGGAAGCAGGATCAGTAAGCGACCTTCAATTAAAAAACAAAAAACAAACAAAAAAAGACAACAATAAAAAGGCTTGTTAATGTGGAAAAAAAAAAAAAAAGGTATTCTGACCCTTCCCAGGCTCTCTCAGAGCACTCTGCAGGGGATCCCACGTCTGGGCCTCCCGCCCGGCCCCTGCCCCACCGCCCGGCCCCTGCTGCCCCCCTCCCTCTCCTCTTCCACAAGTGTTTGGAGCATTGGGCCTTTTATTTTCTCCTTTCTCCTGAACCAAAGGAGAGCCCTGAAAAGGAGGTGGCTGGACCCTCCACTCCTGCCACCCTCAACGCCTCCAGTCCTGTCTCTGCCCAGAGGGCTCCTTAGAGGGCAGTGAACGGGGAAGCAAGGACAAAGAGAAGTCTCCCTGTCGGGTGGGTGGGAGAGGGCAGGCAGGCCGAGAGCGTCCCACACCCACCATCGCCGCCCAGCCCCTCCGACTGCTCAGGAGTCAGGCTCCGGTGCCCCAGGGGCAGATAACCAAGGTTTGCCTTCCCCTCTCCTTGGGGAAGAGCCCCCAGCTCCCCTTCACCCACATCCCCAAGAATCCCAACCTCCAGGGGCCCCACCCCCACGGCCACTCCCTCAGGTTCGGCCTCTCAGGTCCTTCTCTGCAGCCACTCTTTCCACCTTCCTGGGCCACAGTCTCCCCCTGGATCCTTCCTGCTGGTGCCATCCAACCCCAGGCCCGTGCCTGCCATCTGCACCCGTGTGCACACGGCACACACCCCACAGGCAGGCGCGTGCCACCATGCACTCTGGAGACTGACCTTCCTCCTACCAGGTGCTTCACTTTCACTCTCCTGTCTGTGGCTCCCACTGCCTAGTGGACCCTGTGTCCCCTCCATCCAAGGCCCTGCGCAGCCTGACCCCTTCCCCCAGCCCAGCCTCCCCAACTCAAGCCCTTCTGGCCAACTCAGCTCACGGTTGTCATTGTGAAGCTTCGCCTGGCTGGCTCCCGCCTGCCCCTGTGCACGGGCCTGCAGGCTCCCCGAGCTCCTGCTCCCTTCTCGGGCACAGATGTGACCCAGACACTTCCCTTATTCCATGGCACATGCCTCTATCTATAAAATCTCCAGGGCAAACACTTGTCCTTCCAGACTTAAAAAGCCACCAAAAGCCGAGTGTAGGGATGCCGAGTCTGAGGTAAGAGGATCTCAAGTTCAAGGTCAGCCTGGGCATCTTAGTGAGACTGTATCTTAACATGTTTTCAAAAAACGTTAAAGGGCCGGGATGCAGCTCAGTGGTAGAATGCTTGCCTAGCATGTGCGAGGCCCTGGGTTCAAGCCCCAGTACCCCCACCCAAACCACAGAACAGTAAGTTTAATTCAACTTTTGTAAAAACAAGCAAGCAAAAGAACAAACACAACACACGTATGCGCCTATGTGTATAACTGAATCGATGGGTATGCACATGCGTGTGTGCGCACATGCTCACACAAAACACTCCACAAGGACACAGTCAGACTTCTGACTGTGAATACAGAGCTGGGGATAGAGAAAACTTTCAGTTTTGACTTATTTCTTCAGGGTCTGAATTCATTAGTGCAAGCACATACCACTTCTGTAATTTTTCCCTTTTGAAAGAAAGAAAGCAAGAGCACTTTAGAGGACAGAAGACTCTGGTTCCAGGCCCCTGCTGCTACCAACTCAGTGACCTTAGCCAGGTTCCTTCCCCTCTCATGGCTTCAGTTCCCCCTTCCACGTAAGCAGGGGGTCACCCTAGACGGAGCTTCTCCAGAGCTGCAGGCCACTGTGTGGAGGGAGAGGACGCTGGCCGCAGCTCTTTGTCCCCGCGTCACCCTTTTCCCTCTTTTATCCATTTTGCATATTAAATTTCCAGTTTTTCAGCGAGGCGCTTGAAAGCCACCACAGTAAGTCACAAGGAGCTCCAGGTGGGTCTTGGAAGGGAACAGGTCAGATCTATAGAAGAGAAGGCAGCTGTGCACAGCTTGGGGGACTGGAAAATGGTGGAGAGCTGCAGGAACAGCCTGCCATTCGGTCCCCAGAGCCCAACAAAGGTAACCACGCGGCTCCACACTGCCCCTCCTGGGTATCTACCCAAAAGAATGGAACAGAGCGACGCAGACAGACGCGCATGTACACAAACAGCATCACTGTTCTTGACAGTCGGAGGGCAGAAACACCCCAAACGCCTGTTGATGCACAAATGGATAACAAATAAAGTCCACAGGAAGGAATAGCATTCAGCCCTAATGACTGACCCAGGCTGCGGCCCGGGTGAACCTTGAACACCTGCCAAGTGAAAGGAGCCAGAAACAGAAGGTCACATGTTGTAAAATTCTGTTTACATGAAATTTCCAAAGCAGGCAAATCCATAGAGACAGAATGTACCCCGGAGGTGGCCAGAGGCTGGGAGGAGAGGAAAATGGGAGGACTGCCCAGTGGGAGGGGCTTTCTCTGGAGGTGACAGAAATGTTTGAAAGTAATAGAGGTGGACGTTGAAGAGCACTGTGAATGTACTAACCGTCACTGACCTCATCACCATCAGACAGACAGTTCCACCTCAATTGACCTTGAAAAGGAAGGTGATTGGGTGGTGATGGGGGTCTGGTGGGAGGAGGATGGGCAGCAGAAGTGGAAAGACAGCTGGACCTTTTACCCCCCTGTTGTAGGGACAGATGAGGCAAGGCACTGAGGATAGCAGGAAACAGTTTTATTTGGCTGCAGCCAGGTTCAGAGGGCACAGCTTTTGCTGTAATCAATCAATCCCCTGAACCCGAGTTCAGGGAGTTTCAGAGTTTTGTTTTGTTTTGCTTTGAATTTTTTAATATTTATTTTTTAGTTTTCGGCGGACACAACATCTTTGTTTGTATGTGGTGCTGAGGATTGAACCCGGGTCGCACACATGCCAGGCGAGCGCGCTACCCCTTGAGCCACACCCCCAGCCCCAAGTTTCAGAGTTTTATACCCAGCATGAAAGGGGAGGGGCTTAGAAGTTCACATAAAAGCAGCTTTTTCTTCCACTGTTCTGGGCAGGTTAACCCTTCAAGGACAATACCTGAGAAGGGGAGAGCTTCTTCTCCCCTTTCTTTCCTCCCCCTGCCAGCTGTTACCATGGAGCCCAGTTGGTATCTTCTCTTATTTTAAAAATGTAGACATCTCTATGAAGCCCAGCTCAAGGCCAGAAACCTTGTTTGCACATTTCTACAAAGTACTATACTGGATGTTTGTGAAAAACTAGTAAGGAGGTGTCCAGCACCTGGACTGCTGGTATCTTCTCGGCCAGTGGCCAAGTAAAACAGGGCAACACGAAAATAGGATGTTAATCTACATTGAACTCTTTTGTAGACTCTTTTGCTGACAGTCCTAAAATCAGCCAGGGTGAAGATTTCTGGAGAAGCCCAGTTAAGAGAAATGGGGTGCCACTTCATCCACACTCAGCACTGCCCCCAACACATACACGTATACACATGCACACACCACACACACACACACACACACACACACACACACACACCCACCACCCTCTGGCCCTACCAAGATCTAGGAATGAACCGGGAACTGAGATCCAGCTGAGGCTCCTAGGCTCTGCTGACCAAGCACATGCCTGTCCTGGTGGGGGTCTGCAGTGCTCTGGACAGCAGGTCTTTCTCTTATTTCCCCAACGCCATCATGAGCCATGGAGGCCCCAGCCCAGGCCAAGGCCAGGACACAGGGAAATGTCCCCATGTGTCCTCACCTGAGGCACAAAGACACGAAAACCACACACTCCCAGGTCAGCCTTGGCCTCCTGAGCTTGCCTGGGAGCTCACTATCTGGACACCCAGTCTGTCCGACCAGAGATCCCTGTCCAGTGACACCCCCAGGGCCCCACTGAGCTGTCCTAACCCACAAAATTCACAAACAAGAGCCATCGCCACAAGGGGAAGAGGGTCTCCAGAAACCCAGACCTCCCCAGCAACAATCAACGCACCTCGTCCTGACTGCCCAGCATGGGACTGCCTTGCTTCTAGGCCAGGGCCTCTTGAGGGCAGGAGCTATGTCTTGTTCACCTCCCAGTCCCCAATGCCACCAGGAGTCCAACTCAGCACATGTTAACGTGGCTAAAAACTTCAGGCCCTGAAGTCAACCTGCTGGGTTCAAGTACACTGTAACACTTTCCCTGTGTGACCCTGGGGTAGTAATTTACCTCTATGAGCCTGTTTTCTCACCTGTAACACACAAAGTTGGACACAGTGTACACACCTGTAATTCTTAGCAACTTGGGAGGCTGAGGCAGGAGGATCCCAAGTTGAAGGTCAGCCTCAGCAATTTAGTGAGACCCTGTCTCAAAATAAAAACTAAAAAGGGCTAGAGAGATAGTCAGCGTAGAGCACCTCTGGGTTCAATTCCCAGTACCTCCCCCCGAAAAAAAAAACCCACAGTTAATAATAGTACCCATCTTTTAGGGTTATTGTGAGAATTAAAAGAAATAATGTACATAAAGTGCTTCACACAGAGTGTAACCCACAGTAAGTGCTCACCATGGATTAGCTATTATTATTGCTATTACTGCTATTGCTTCAGCCCACATTGACTTCTGAACTTCTGATTTCACAAAATCAGGGGCTCTTGTATCTGAAAGAACTCAGCATCAAATACGGAAACTGAAACTCAGAGAGGTGAAGAGCCTTGACCAAGGTCACACAGCCACTAGAAGACTCCACCGAGACCAGAAAGGCAAATTCCCACAGTAGCGTTAGTTCCACAGTGACATCCTCTGAATTCTCTCTCATCTGCCCACTCATCCTGGCTGCGGATGATACACAGTTTTTGTTTCACTGTTGGTGTGCAGGAGCGTGTATTTGTGTGTGTGTGTGTGTGTTTGTGTGCGCGTGCATGCGCGGTATCTGTGTGGGTGGTGTGGAAGTGAGCATGAGCCTCATGCAGGTGGAGGCACGCGGATGCCTATGGAAAGGTCACGCTGAGTGTGTAAATGTGCCTAAGATCCCGATGGTGGGATTGTGGAGGGCAGAGCTGGGTGCCTCACTTCTTGGTATCCACACGGTGCCTGGCACACCGTAGGCCTCAGTTAACAACAGTGGAGTGGAAGAGGCTGAGGCACGTGTCCCTCAGGGGACCAGGGTGCACTTCTGCCTCCTTAGCAGATTCCTCCCCTGAACTCAGCCCTGGGAGGGGTGCTCCCTGGGGCCCCTCCAGCTGGGCAGCCCCTGCCTTCCCTGAATCAGGAGGCGAGTATGGAACAGCTGGCTGCAGCTCTCCCGGGGGAGGTGGGACAAGTGGGTGCCTAGGGACATACCCCCAGCCTGAGGGTGGCTCCGTAAGCGGCAGTAAAGGCAACAAAAGATGAAATACATCAGCCATTGGCAGCTGTAAAAAGAGCAAAATCGCTCAGCAGAAAACCGTGCGCTATCCATCATCCGGCCCTTCTCCACTTGAGCTGCTGAAGCAAGAAGGTTTTTTAATGCCCTCCAACTCATTTGCATGCGCACAGCCGCTCTTTTATGGTATCAGAGGTTGCCAAGAAGATCTGAGTGGGTTTTTTAGAGACGTTGATAAACCATTTCCACCAGGGAATAAAAGTTTTTTGGGGGGGAAAGGGAAAAGAAAGTTTCCCGAAATAATGCATTCCGTCTGCAGACTGACGGGGAAGTGATTCTGCAGATGTATTGGCCCCATAAAACTGAGCGAGCAGTTTGGCCCAAACCCACTGTGTGCTGGTGAGATGAGCAGTCCATTCATTTTGCAGCTGAGTCAAGACCTAGAACTTTGCAGAGTCACTGAAAGGGCTTCTGAGGTAGTTCTTCAGCTTGGACGTGACCAGAGCTCAGGATTCCTGAATGCTTACACCGTGTCAAGATCTCTGAGCCTTATAGGCACCTGCAGGAACTGCCACTGGCTTGGAAAGCACAACAGTAAAATGGTCCGGCAGAAAGCAACTCTTCCTCCCATCCATGGGTCCGAGAGCCTCAGCAAATAACCAGGGTGATCCCTCTCCTCTCGCAGCCCTGGACTTAGCACTTCTGCATAACTGGTTTGCAGCTAGACTCCGGCTTCACAAGCTGGGGTAAACCCCCTCTGCAGACTGGACTTGGGGTTCTGCACCAACCAAGCCAACATAGTAGTCAACATTTCATCCACTGGAAGAGTCGGATGATAACATCCCCTGTTCTAGACACTGAGGCTCAGAGAAGTAGCTTATCCTAGACCACGTACTGGTAAAGATAAGGGCAGGACCTGATGGAGATCCTCCGGTAATGGTCTCTCCTTCCTCTCCTCCACACCGATTAAACACATACTATATGTCAGGCAGTGACAGGTCCCTGCAATCCTGAGACCTGGGGACAGGAAGAGGGAATGATGGTCTGATGCTAACACACCTAGTCCTGCTGAGAGGAGAGAAGACATCACCAAAAGAACATGAAGACACCCCACTCCCTCCCAAGTGAGAAGTTCTAGACCCTCTCTTAGTCTGAGCTTTGTACTCCTCCAAGATGCCCATGCATAAAGACGTAGAAGCCAACTTCCAAATGCATCAGAAAGATTTCTCTACCCCTAAAGTAGCCACCTGTCCCTACCACTTTATCCCTTCCATCAGTGACATCTATGGGTCAAGGCATGAAGGCAGTTAGGATTCAAGTGATATCTCATTTGAAGACGAATTCACAAATCTCTGCTCTTCTAAAATGACTAGAGGAGGTGCTTTGGGGACAGGGTGTCTCCGAAAGACAGAGAGGTGGAACGCACCTCTGCCGGGCATCTGGGTTCCTAGGGCTGGTGGGATGGGAGAGGTTGAAACAGGCTGGTGCCCATAGGCAGAGGCCTCAGCATTCTGGAAGCAGGAACAGCTAATAGCCATGGGTGTTATTTACCCAACTCTTTGCTGATCTGCTTTATCTCATCTGATCTTCACAGGAACAGGCTAGGCTGGTCATTCCTAATCATCCCCCTTTTCACAGAGAATGAAAAAAAGACTCAGAGAGGTTAAGTGACTGACTCTAAGTCACTCTGGAAAGCCGAGGAGAGCCAGGCTTCAGCCCTATAACCCAACTCCAAGGCTGCGCTTCTGCAGCAGGTGTCCTTCCCCCACCCCCACCCCCACCCCCCTGCCCTGAGCTGCAGGTGCCTGCTAGAGACCCACAGGAGCCTATCCTATGAACCCCTCCCCCAAGCATTTCCAAAATCTAACCCGTGGTCTCCTCCCATCCATGAGCTCCTGTATTCCCCCACCCCCAAGGCAGCCTGCGGCTCAGACTCCCCTCCCCGCTCTCCTCACACCTGATCACTCACCAAGCCCCCAGGAAGCCCCTCCTCCCTGGCCTCACAGCCCAGGCCCAGGAGGGCCCCTGACTCTCATCCCCACCTCCCCCTCCTGCAGGTGCAAGGACCTTAGCTTCCCACCCAGGCCACCCCAGACCCTGGAATGGGGTTCCCCACCTCCCATCTCATGATATCTTGGGGAGGGGCCTGGGCTCTGAAACTTACCAGCCTGTCCACCTGGGCACACAGCTGTCTTGCTAAGCTTCCGTTTCCTCGTCTGAAACCTCCTGGGTCCACTGGAGCCCTGGGTAGGCGAGGCTGGCTGCCTGAGGAGCAGCGGCAAGGCAGAGCACAAGAAGATCATTAAAAAGGGTCCCATCCAGTCTGGAGGAGGAGGGCACGACACAGGAAGAGCACCAGGGAGGGCACAATTAGGCAATTAATAACGACAGTGCTGCTATGGATCACCTCTGGTGTGTGGGCATGAGACTAGGAGCTCATCCTGTCCCTTCCTCTGAACTGTCCAGGAGACACAATCATCCTGCTGCCTGGATTAGAAGTCAGAGGCGGGCAGAGGCAAAATAAGCTGCTCATGGCGAGAGCCAGGACGTCCTTGAGCTTCCCAACACCCCCTTCTTCCTAGGCTCGCAGCACCCCCAACCTCGGGCTCCCCCCATGGTGTCAGCCACGATGTCCCCACTTGCTCAGAAAGAGATCAGAAGGTGAGCTCTCTGGGACCTCCCCTTGCTCTTCTGTAAAATGGGGATAATACTAAAACCTACAACCAAGTGTCATCCTAAGGACCCAAAGTTCATATGTGACAAGCATTGGGAGCAGTGCCTAGCACAGAGTCAGGGCTTTATGGGTGACATTATTCTTAGTCATGTTAGTTTTAGTCATCTGCAAGGGCACCATCTTGCCATGAGCCTTGCCACCCAGGTCTCCCAAGGAGCATTTGTCCCATGCAGCTAAGAGCTGCCTGCACCCGGCTCTGTCTAAATGGAAGCCTGCAGCCCCTTCCCTGCAGACAGCTCTTCCCCAGCTGCAACTTTCAGCAGGCCTCTCACAGGCCATTTCCCCCCTCACTGGGGGTCCCAGCCCCCTCATTGCCCCAGCCAAGGAGAGAGGAGCCAGAGGGGTCTGGGAGGGGCCCATGGAGAAGGAGAAGGGTTCCTCTACCCCTGAGGCCTGGGCAGGAGTGAAAGGTGCACTTGCAATTCACTAACAAAAGCCCTTCTGCACCCAGGAGTGCTGAGCGCTGGCAGCTGCACCGCCCGCCAGCCAAGAGGCTCGTGTGGGAAACTGCCCATTCCTGGTGAATTTCAATGAGGAACCCTTTCTGCCGGGAGGAGGAAGGCCATCATTTAAAAGGCAAAGGCTGCTTTTGCTTAGCAAGAGGCGGGGGATAGACCAAATGCTGCCCCGGGGCACAGGGAGACCAGGCTGGGGATCCTGACCCACCTGAGCCACCTGCAGTGTGTGTCAGCAAAGTCCCTGCTCTGTGCCTTGCCTTGGATGGTGTGCTAGGACGCAGGGGTGTGTCCCATCAAGACACAGGCAACTACTGGACCATGTAAAAGGATAAAAATATGCAGAGAGAGCCTAGGAGGGAGGGGGCTACAGGAATTCCAAAGTAAACATGAGACAGAATGACACAAAGCAGCCTTGGAGAAGGGTTTTGAGAGAAGGCAAGAGTTCACCAGGCAGAGAAAAGGGCTGGGGGCGGGGGAGTGCTCCAGACAGAAGGGACTGCTTGGAGAGGCCGGGATTGTGTGAACGCCCAGAATGTCAGGAAAGAGCCTGTCCCCAGGTCTCGTCTGAGGGTGGGACCACGGTGGCCAGAGAAACTGAAAAGAAAGTCGGGGCCAGACTGCAAATGGCTATGTGTGCCGTGCGTTTTAAAAAATGTGGATCTTCTCTCTTAAAGGACTGAAGGATTTCAAACATGGGCATGAGGGGATGCATGCTATGCTCCAGGAAGCATGCGCACAAAGTGCAGGGGTCGTAAAAACCGGCTCAGGAAAGAGTTGAGAGGCAACATCTCCAGGCTGGAGGCCACTAGGGCCTGACACAGAAGGTTAAAGTGAGGGTCAGCAAAGGACGCTAAAGACCCGGGAGCAGAGGGCTGGAAAGTTCATATAGGAGATAAAGGAGGAGACCAGGATCTGCCTCAGAGTCCAGCTTGGCTAACCACATGGAGGTCTCTCTGAGACCCACAGAGGCCTGGGTGTGGGGCCTGACTCCCTGGACTGGCATGAGGTAGGCCGAGAACCAAAGCACCCAGCCCTACTCCCCTGCATACAGGATGGCAAGGATATTTCATCCCACATGCCAGCTCTGATGGATTGGTGATGTCTCCCTAAATTACTATTTGAGAAGGATTATAAGACCATAGCTGGGCCCAATGGGAAAGCAAGCAGTGATTTATTAGCCACGTCGGCCATGGGTGCTGGGCTGGCTCGGGTAGTACATGTGTCTCTTACTTGCTTCCCCGTACTTCATACTCAGATTCCCCGCAGAGAATTACTGAGATGAGTCCTGAGTGTCTCTCTCAGGACAGTCAGTCGAGACAGCAGGTGCACATAGGAGATGAGCAGCTAGATTAGCAGCCATGAGGCTGGGAACTGTGTTCTTTGGCCTTCCAGCCAGTGAGCTCTAGAGGACCACTGGGCGACATCATTTAAAATATATATATATATATATATTTTTTTTTTTTGGTGTAGATGGACACAACACAATGCCTTTATTTTTTATGTGGTACTGAGGATCGAACCCAGGTTCCACCCGTGCTAGGCGAGCGCTCTACCGCTGAGCCACAACCCCAGCCCTGGGTGACATCTTCATCTCTGAGATTGAACGCTGGCCTTGGCACTGTCCCTGACATGCTGAACGGTATCTTAAAGGCCCTTCTGGAAATCCACGGAATCCCCAAGACCCCGATGACTGCTGGAGCATCAGTAAAGCCCATGTGTACCAAGGTCATGTCAAGAGGTAGAAGCCACAAAAACTAAGAAAGAGCATCTTTCAGGGTAGAAATTCTTCCCCTGGGGCCCAGGGATAGGGTACAGGAGGTCTGCAGCCCCTCACAACCACCACATTGTTCTAAGTGTACACGGTTTTCTAAAAGGAGGTCTTTGGTTTTTAACAATCTCTCAAAGAGATCCATGCCTACCTCAAAAAAGGCCTTCTGTGACTTCTATTCAAGACGGAGGACTAAGTCATGAGATAGACTTGAGTTCGGCTGGAGGAAGGAGGAGCATCCGTATATCTCAGTAGCAGGTGACCTCCTGGGGACAGCATCTGGCCGCTCGAAGCACAATTCACTTGGGCTTTAAAAATGTCCTATGAATCTGGGGTGCAAATGTGGGGCAATTTTTTAATATTGGAGTCTTTGGGGTCATAGGGAGGCACTTTTCTTTCTCAAAGAATATTCTTAGTTTTTGTTAAGCCTCTCAAGGAGATCCATGTCCCCCCCCAAAAAAAGGCTCCAACCAATGCTCAGGATGAAGGGAAATAATGCTATCTATGATCAAAGAAACAGGGGGCTTTGTGGGTCCAGTAAAGGTAATAAAGTCCATCTTCATTATTCTTGGGGAACAGTAATGACTGCTCACCTCTGAAGGTACTGCCCACCGGGACACATGGAAGGTAGGGAAAATGTCTTTGAACATTATGTTGGGATCTTGGAAGTTTCTAGAAACTATTAGGCCTAGGAAATTGTATCTGATGGGTCCTGGAGGCATAGTCAGGGTTAGGAAATGTTGGTGTCATCTTATAAGGTGCTACTGGCTCACCATGGTAATCAGAAATCCATGGAGTACACTGACCAGGTCTAGACAGCCCAGGTTTTGGGTGGTGGACGCGGGAGAGAGCAAGGTTGGGGGAAATGAGCTGGTTTCTAGCCTTGACTGGACATCTGCAGTCGGGTGGGGGGCGGGGTTCAGTGTGTGAGCTTGAAGATCAGGAGGGAGGTTGCCATGGGCTAAATCCTGCTCTGGGATGTGGGGAAATGGTGTAGGAAGAACACACCCTGAAGTCCTCCCCCTGAAATGATCCACACCTTCACCACTGCCCTAACCAGGCTTCTGAGCCCTGCCACTGCTCCTCCCCAATTTCTGTGAGGACCAAGAGCACGGATTGTCCAAAGTGACCCCCACCGGTGTCCCCCAAAGCTCATGGGAAATTCGACCTTTGGAGTTGATGATGTGGAAAATGAAACCAGACCCACCCCAGAGGGTCCTCTGAGCCCAGGGCGTCCAGTGCTTCCGGGGTGAGTGGTGAGAGGGAAATGCCTAGATGGGTGGGGAAGGGAGTCTGGAGGCCCCAGGATGCCAGGGTTTATGCAGATTCTTCCTCCCGGCCCACGTCCAACCAGGACATCGAGCACCAAAGGCCTTTCTATCCATCATCATGGGTAACAGTGATAACAACCCTTCAAACACTCACGGACCTCTCCACCCCCTCTGGCCATCTTGTCTGTCGTGGAGTGAATGTCACAACTTCTGTAAGGAAGAGTCACCGTGACCTACAGGTCAACTCAGGGCAGACACAGCCACCATAATGTCTACCCTCGAGTCAAATTATGCCGGAGTCTGCTAAGAGTTAAAGACAGCCTGTCCCCTTGAAAACGCTTGTGTCAACTGCCATTTTGTCCCAAGGTGGCGGAGTGAAGGAATCATCACAGTGGCAATCTTGATCTTTCCGAGTGTCCCCAGCTGCACCAAAATAAGTCCATTTCTTCTAAATTTATCGAAGTGTTGACAGACAGCAGGACACCAGGCTGTCACATAAACAGAGGCTTCGCTTCACTCTTCCCATTAAATACATTTTGAAAGGAGTGTCTGTGGTAGAAATGGTGCTGGACTGGGAATGGCAAGACCAGATTCTGGTTCTTGGCTTGGTCATCTCTGGCTGTGTGGATCTAAGAGGTCACTTCACCCCCTTAGACACCTCTGAACGGGTCACCCTCTCCCACCTGCCCTTCTGCCACAGGTTGACTGGCAGCACTGCAAGCTGACTGGCCCTTTTTCCTCCGGGGGACTCGGAGGATGGCACCATTTGTTATAAATAAGTGAACAGGGCAGGGCGGGGCCGAGGGAGGGGCCTGAGGCCCCCCCTCATTAGTGGGGAAGGCTCTTCTGATCTTCAGCCTGATTTACTAAAGCAAAAAAAAAGGGGGGGCAGGAGGGAGGAAGCTCACTGTATGGGGCAGGAGGACGCCAGAGGACAGAGTCGTGAGTGAATTGAGGGGAAGCAGCCCATCCCACCTCTGAAGCCAGGCCTCCACTTTGGTGGCCTGTTCACATTAAAACAGGGTCCCTGTCCCTACACTAAATATATGGGTACCCCAGAGAATAGCCAGATCACCCAAAAGATTGACCTTGAAGGATGTGAGCCTCTTCAGAGAATCCCCCCCCCCGCCCACGCCAGCAGGTCAAAGTCAGGGGCGTTCTTCTGGGAAAGAGCATGAGAGCTGTTGGGGGGCTCTTAGGACCCAGCTAGGAATGGTGTACCCAGTCTCTTTAGCAACCAGAGCTTCAGGGAGGAGATTTAAATGACTTGGAATAAAAGTCTCAAATTGCAGTCTGGACCACATGGAACACAGACCCGGGAGCTGTCCGTGGTGCTGACGGCCTCGGCCTGAGGTTAATGCCAGCTGTCAGTCCCTGACACATGCTGTCTGACCTCGGTCAAACCCGGAGCCAGATGCCTGCCCAGCTCCACTTCCTGCCTGACCATGGCTTCCTGCAGCCTGCCCCAATTCATGCCTGGCCTGGCCTGGGCTAGCTTCTCTGCCAGCCATCTGCCCAGAACCAAAGGTCATTAACCACGGTCTACGCGCCTGATCAGTTTACCCTGCTTTTCCCAGCATGGCAGCCACTCATCTTCCAAAAGCACAGCTGGCAATACACAGTGGCGAATTAGCCACAAGAAGGGGCACTCAGCCTCGGCCGAGCACCCAGGAAGCCTGGCAGCAAGATCAAAGGAAGGAGAAACAGACCTGCCCACCCCAATCCCACCCCACCAGCAAGTCCCAGTCAACAGAAACCCATTTCCTCCCATCCATGGCCAGACAGGAGCCCCGCCCACACGGAAACTCCCCAGCAGCCTCCCTGTAGCTCCACCCACCCCGCTGTGCCCCGCCCCACTATGTTCAGGAAAGCTCTGGACCACCAGCAATCCAGGGGCCAATTGTGAACAGTGGTCCCTTTAGGACAGAGGTGTACCTCCCCCTTTTCTCCATTCCAGAAAGTGACTTTAAGCATGTCACCAAATTTCTCCAAACTCAGTTTCCCCATCAGTGCCGCCCCAGGCCACCCTGAGATAATGGACATGAAAATGCTCAGGAATCACTGACCCTGTGCACAAGGCAGATGCTATCCCAATCCTGTCCAGGACTCCGTGTCGCTCAGAGCCTTGTCAAGGGGCGTTCTAGAAGCTGCCTGGGGAAGAGAAGAACATACGAGTATCTCAAGTGCCAGTCCTCCCCTGCAGATGAGGTTATATGGCTTGGCCAATGTCACATGGCTAAAGTGCTGTCCAGCCAGGATTTGAACCCTGTTCTGTGGGGGCTCCCAAACTGGAGCACCTTCACCCCTGCCCTAACCAGCCTCGCTCTGGCTGAATTCCGGAAGCCCATTTCATTAGGGCCTCCCCTCATAGAGAAATAACCCCACCCTAAAGGAAGTTCTCCCTCCCACCTGCCCTATGGAATCAGACTTCAGGGCTGGGATGCAGCCCCTTCAATGTTCATAGCAGCACAATCCACAAGAGCTGAATTATGGAATCAACCCAGATGCCTGTCAATAGATGAAACACACACACACACCATGGAGCTCTACTCAACCATAAAAAAGAACGAAATTAAGGCGTTTGCCAATAAATGGATGGAAATTTTTGAGAATATCATGCTAAGTGAAATTAACCAAACTCAGAAAAAAACTCAAAGGTCCAATGTTTTCCTCATCTGCAGAAGCTAGAGTGAAATAAAGGAAAGGGGGAGGGGGACACAGGGTAAATAAAGAACCCATCAAGGGCTGGGCCTGTGGCTCAGTGGCAGAGCACTCGCCTAGAGCGTGAGAGGACCTGGGTTCAATCCTCAGCACCCCATAAAAATAAATAGTAAGATAAAGGTCTTGTGTCCAACTACAACTGTAAACATTTTTTTTAAAAACAAAGAACCAGTAAAATATAAATTAATAGAGGAGGAAAAGGAAGTCTCAGAGAGCGAGGAAGGAGAGTGGGAGAGGGGACAGAGGATGGGAGGGAAAAGGAGGGACTGTGAACTGAAATTGATTTCCACGCATGTGTGAGTAGGGCGGGATGAACCCAATGACTATGTATAAACTATAAAGCTCTAATAAAAATATGGCAAGGAAAGAAGGAGAATCCCGGGCTAGGCTTCTCTTAGGAGCCGGACTGGACCCCAGTTTAACCAAGCTGGCTGGACCTCGGCTGCGGGTTAGACACAGCCCTCCTCACCCCAGCCACAGGCTCCTCCCTAGCCCCTTTCCTACACTGAACCCAGCAGAAGCAGGAGCACAGGGGGTGGCGCGTGTGCCCTTTGGGCCAAAAGCTCTCAGACGCTTGGGTGCATGAGAATTACTAGGGAAGCCCCTGCAAAGGCAGAGCTAGGCCAGACGGGCCTCCTACAGGACCAACTGCCGACTACAGAGAGCACTTAGCACACTCAACACCAGAAAAACAAATAACCCAATCAATAAACGGGCAAATGAACTAAATAGACATTTCTCAAAAGAAGAAATTTAAATGGACAACAAATATATGAAAAAATGTTCGATATCTTCAGCAATCAGGGAAACGTAAATCAAAACTGCATTGAGATTTCATCTCCCTCCATTTAGAATGGCAGCCATTGAGAATACCACATGAGCCGGGCAGGGGGTGTCCAACTGTAGTCCCAGCAACTGGGGGGACTGAAGCAGGAGGATCATAAGTTCGAGGCCAGACTAGATCCTACCTCTCAATAAAAAATAAAAGTAGTTGGGCAGGATAGCACAGCTCAGGGGACTGAGGTAGGAGGATCACGAGTTCAAAGCCAGCCTCAGCAACAGTGAGGCGCTAAGCAACTCAGTAAGGCCCTCTCTCTAAATGAAATACAAAAAAAGGGCTGGTGAGGTAGCTCAGGGGTCAGGTGCCCCTGAGTTCAATCCCTGGTACCTCCCTCAAAAAAATAAAAGATAAAAATAAGTAAAGGGATGTGGTTCAGTAGTAAAGCACCCCTGGATCCAATCCCCAGGACCAAAAAATACTAATAATGCAAAATCATAATAAATGCTGGAGAGGATGTGGAGGGAAAGGAACACTTTGACACTGTTGGTGGGATTGCAAATTAGCACGACCACTGTGGAACTCAGTCTGGAGGTTCCTCAAAAAACTAGGAATGGAACCACTTAGTGCCACTCCTCAATCAGCACACCACAAGGACACAGGCGTACCCATGTTTACAGCAGTGCAAGTCACAATAGCCAAGTTACAGAACCAGTCTAGTGTCCACCAACAGACGAATGGAAAAAGAAAATGTGGCATATATACACAACAGAATTGTATTCAGCCATAAAAGAGAATGAAATTATGTCATTTGCGGGAAAGTAGATAGAACTGGAGAGCATCGGGCTGAGCAAGATGAGCCAGAATCAGAAAGCCCCAGGTCACATGTTCTCTCTCACAGGTGGAAACTGGAGAGAAAAACATTAAAAAGGGGGACCTCGGGAGAACAGAAGGAGATCAGCAGAGCTGAGTAAGGGAATCAGGGGAGAAAGGAGGGGACAGACAGGAGAGGGGTCGGGGAGTGAAATTGACCAAATTATGTCATGTGCACATGCAAACATGTCACAGTGAATCCCACCACTGTGTGTAATCTTCATGCACCAATTAAAAAATTTTAAAGGCAAAGTCACCTTCCACAGAGATCCTGAATCCACATATCCTTCTAGAGTGGGGTGCAGAAATCTGAATATTTAAGAAGGGCATCCCTTTGCAGTCCCCACCCCACATTATAGGGGTCATGGGTTGCTCCTTCTCCTTCCCCCATTTAACAGATGGGAATATTGGGGCCTAGAGAGCAAAGGTGACTCGGCCAGGAATGGACCACTGGTTATTGGGAGAGCCAGGACCAGGGTCAGGACAGTCAAACCAGCACGATGTCCACATGGTCCAGGGGTCCAGAGAGGACACAGAGGAAGGTGAATCCATGGAAGGCTTGGGGCCTTTGGGTCACTTAGCTATGGGGTTATGGGACAGGTCAGGAGGGAGCAGGAACCTTTCACACTGATTTATGAGGTGTCCTCACAAAGGACCCCTGAGCTAGGATGCCATTTGTCACTTCCCCAAAGAAGCCTTGGAAATGATGACCACAGCACATGGCCCAGCCCGGGCATATGCACACCACAGAGTCTCTCCTTAACAAGTCCCAGGCCATCTGGCACAGCAGCTACGGTATCTCCCGTGCTGGGCGTCAGGTGCAGGGGACACGACAAAGGTGACAGAACAGGGTTCTTTCTGTAAACAGAGAGGTGTTTTTGCACCACACAGAATTAGAATTGGGAGAAAGTGTAAGTGCACCCATCCCCAAATCTGGACAAGTGCAGGGTCTCCTTGGAGTTCAAGTCGTTCCACATTAAAGGACTGCAGCACTCAGGCACAGTGGCACATGCCTACAGTTCCAGAGACTCGGGAGGCTGGGGCAGGCAGGTCACAAGTCCAAGGCCAACCTCAGCAACTCAGAGAAGTCCTGTCTCAAGATAAAAAGGGCTGGGGATGTAGCTCAGTGGTAGAGCACTTGCCTAGCACATGTGAAGTTCTGGCTTCATACCCAGTACTGCAGGGGGAAAAAAAGAAGGCTAGAGCAGCGCTGTTCAGTAGAACTTTCTGTAATGATAAAAACGTCCTATATCTGCTCTGTCCAAAACTCTAGCCACTAGACCCATTTTGCTACTGAGCAACTGAAATGTGGCTGAGACTGAAGAATATTTTTTTAACTTTGGTAAATATTAAAATGATATCACAAGTGATCTATGTATAAGTACTACTCCTTATTGTCCCTATTTGTAGAATGACAAAACTGAGGCCCAGAGAAGTCAATTAATTTGCCTAAGATTGCACAGCTAATAGGTTTTGGAGCTGGGAGTTAAATCCAAGCAGTCTGGATCCAGAGTCTCTCTTGAACCCTATAGTCAGCCGCATCCCTACTGCCGTGCTCTGCTTCTCAGTACCTGAGCCACACTGCAATAAACCCACCTGCCCATGCACACAGGCAAGGTCTGAGCAAGGAGTCTGAACAGGTACCAGGCTTGGAGCAGATCCCTAGCCCCGCTCTGGAAGACCCTAAAAAAAAAAAAAAGAAAGGCAGTCCCCAGCGCCTTGGCCAGGCCTGGAGCTAACGGGTAAAACCCAGCAGGGGCTTTGCAGCTTTGCCTCAGTGAAAGAGGCACAGGTCCCTGTGTGACAGAGCCACCTGCCTCATGGAAAAGGTCCAGCCCCTGCCCTGAGTATGTCCCAGGCAGATGGAAGAGGCGGTGAACTGCGGGGCTCAACCTGGGGGTGTTATGAACCATTGCCTTCCTACCCTTGCTGTGGCCCTAAGAGTTTTGAGGTCCCGGGGAGCTCTAGGATGAGTCCTCCCTGGGCCTCCCCGGAGAAAACATGGCAGTTCAGAAGATCACTCCTCTGCACCCCAGGACAGGGAGCCCCGCGACGCCAATTAGCCAAACACATTAGAACATGGCTTACGGATGGCCCCATGCTTCCTGTACCTCATTTGCATTGAGCTGTTGTTACCTTATTGATTATATTAAATTAGGAGATAGTCACACTGTCTGCAATACACCAATTATCATCATCAAACCAATTAGCACCAAATGGGGATGTGGTCCCTGCCGCCCCAGCTCCGCGCTCAGCTATTTCCAACCCCGTCTGCCTGGCCTCGTGAAATAATTGTGTTTCTGATGAAATGGCAGCAATCTTCCCAAGAGCCTCCCCTCTCTCTGTGGCTCGGTGTCAGGGTACCTTGTCCCAGGAGCACAAGCAAAATGATACAACCCGTCTCTTCTGTGATGAGTCTCTACAAACAAAATACTCGCAGCCACAGAAATCCTTGATGATCAATCACGGGGCTTCAATCACAGCCACACACACACAAAGCCCCACACACAAGCCACGTGAGCACTGTTTACGCCTGATCATCCACTGTCTCACAAAGTGTGCACATAGAACACATCCAAACCCACTCACACGCGAGCACACGTGTGCCCCGCCGTGAGCTTCATGAACACGCACCCGCTGCTCGCCTGCAAGCAAAGGCACGTGGCAAACTCACACCCACACACGCACGCACTGGTGTATCCTCCAGGCAACCTGCACCCAGCATTCATGTATGTTCACACACACAAGGATCCACCCAAACACGCAAGCCACACCCGCTGAGCGGCCAGACCCAGCTCACAGGGCAGTGAGCACAGGACGCACAGTGGGCACACACGCACCAGGACACGCCTCCCAGCACACCCACGGACACACGCGGTTTTGGAGACACTTTAGGTAGGATTCAGGGGTCTGGCAGAAAGACCCAGGATGGCTTCTTATGGCCACTTAGGCACAGGACCCTCATTCTTCGTCCACACGAGCGCACTGCCACCCCACGTCTGGCACATCTACTCCACGACATGGTCTGAAGCCGGGGCCAAGATCAACGCCAGCTCTTCTCCCTCCTGATGACCAGGGACGGGGGGGGGGGAGGGCGGAAGGGCAGGAGAGACGCAGTGAGGAGGCAGCCCTCAGAGACGATCCCCTCTCGAAGCTTCACCTGAACCCAATGCGCCCTCGGCGGGGCACGAACCCAGGCCCATCACAGAGCTGGCCCTTCCTCCAGCATCTCCTGCCGCCTCCTGGGTGCCAGGTGCTGGAGGTCCCACAGCGAGGGGAATAAGCCCTCCTCCTGTCACACACAGTCTAGATGTGGGGAGAGCCCAGAGGGTGACGGACAGCACCTGTGCCACACCAGGTCTGCAGACGCCAATGAGCAGGCAGCTCTGTCTGCCTCCTAGTTGCGCGACGGAGCTGCTGTCCTCCACTGTGACATCCTGTCACCTCAGGCCCAGAGCAAGGAGTCAGGTGACCACGGACTGAGACCTCTGAGACCGTAGCCAACTTTTCCTCCTCTAAAATAGAAAAAAAGTTTATAAAATAAATAAATGAAGCAAAGAGGAGAGCGTGGGGTGCTGTTTCAGACAAGGGGATCCGAAAGGCTCCCCAGAGGAGGAGGGACAAGCTGCAGGGGTACCTAGGAGAGCACTCCAGCGGGGAGGGGACAGCAGGCACGGAAGTGGCATCAGCGCCACCCTCTGCCGCCCTAGGAGCAAAGCATCCAGCATGGCCAGGGTGAGCCAGGAAGGCAGGCGCAGAGAGATGCTGCCTGTTGGGGTGCATTATCTCATTTAATCCCCGTAGCTCTCCTGGACAAGGACTGTTTTCACTTCCAATTTACGGACAGGAAAACCGAGGCTTGGCTAGAGACCGAGACAGCAAGGTCACACTGCTGAGAAGACCCTGAGCACAGACACCTTCAGGTCTACCCACGCCGGCACCACCTCTTCACCCAGCCTCTCCCCTGCTCCCCTGCACCCCGCTCCCCACCAGGCTGTGCCAGGGCTGTTTACCTAAGGTCATGGTCTAGCTCACACTCACATGGCCGTCAGAGTCCCAGCTCATCTATTCATTCGTTCTAGAGCTTTAGAACACACATCATCATGATGCATGTGACTGTGGTCACTAGCGGAGCTTACAACACAAACACCATTAATAACTCCCGGCTCTTCCTGTCCCTGCTAAAGGGCCCCTTCCAAGGTCCCTCACACATACCCAGGAGCCAGGGAGGAACTCCTGTGGGGCTGGGGGACACCCCCGCCCCAGGAAGCGAAGCCTCGGAGTCCTCTGCCGCCTGCCTCTGCCTGCGACAGTGGCCCCTCTGTCCTCCCCGAGTCGACCTTGGCTCCACCATCCCAGAGCTGGCCTCCTCTGAGCTGGCTCTGCACCTGGTGCTCTTCTCAGGGACTTGCTTCTGTAGGTTTGAGGGACAGGGAAGACAGCGAAACCCGCACCACAGAGAACTGAACACTGACTGTGGATAATCCTCAGCCCGGTTCCAGCGTTAGACAAGGAGGAGGGAAGCCCTGTAAACAAAAAGACAGCAGGAGCTAGGCTCTGAAGCACACACCTGGAATCCCAGGTACTCAGGAGGCTGAGGCAGGAGGACAGCAAGTTCCAGGTCAGCCACAGAAGCTTAGGGAGACTCTGTCTCAAAATAAAATTTGGAATAGGCTGGGGATGTAGCTCAGTGGGAGAGCCTTTGCCCAGCATGCCCCAGGCCCTGGGTTCAATGCTCAGTACGGGGGGGCAGGCAAGGGAATGTCAGAGGCTCAAAGAGGTTGTCAAGATCTCCTCTACAATCAGGGTGAAAGAATATTAATAAGAAAATATGATATGCTATAGCCCTGAGCCGTGGCACATGCCTGTAATCCCAAAGGCTGAGACAGGAGGATCCTGAGTTCAAAGCCAGCCTCAGCAAAAGTGAGGCACTAAGCAACTCAGTGAGACCCTGTCTCTAAATAAAGTACAAAATAGGGCTGGGGATGTGGCCCCATGATCGAGTGCCCCCCGAGTTCGATCCCCAGAAAATATGTGTGTGTCTAAATCTATGAAGTCATTGCTAGATGTAAACATTTTCTCATTTAATGTTCACAACAAACCCATAGAGAAGAATCATTACGCACATTTTACAGATGATAAAACTCAGAGATATTCAGTCACCTGCCTGAAATCACACAGCTCGTAAGTGGAAGAGCTGAGATTTGAACCCAGGTTGATTTGAACCTTACAGCCGGTGTATCACCTGAATTGCCCAGACCAGGGGGATAACAAGAGCAACAAAGGAGGGTCACAACATGTCCAGATGACTGTTCCTTGGCTGTCCTCTTCTCTGTTCAAGAGCAAGGGGGAGCCAGGTGCAATGGCGCCCATCTGTAATCCCAGAGGCTCAGGAGGCTGAGACAGGAGGATGGTAAGTTCAAAGCCAGCCTCAGCAATTTAGGGAGGCTCTCAGCAACTTAGCCAGACCCTGTCTCTAAATAAAGTATTAAAAACGGCTGGGGGTGTGGCTCAGTGGTTAAGCACCTGTGGGTTCAATCCTCAACGCCCCCCCCCAAAAAGAATTAGCAGTAGGAAGAGGAAGAGGAAGGGAAACTGGGAAGACAAAGCAGGGGTTTAAGAAAGAAGAGGAAGAGGAATCAAGTGGACAAAGAGGAGGCCCTGCCCATGGTCCACCAGCCCCGCCCTCACACCCGCCCCACCTCATGCCTTTGCCACTCAGATCTTTAATGGAGTGCCACTGCAGGGCGAGCATCAGACCATCCAGCTCTCGGAGCGGGACCTGGGGCAGGCCTGGGCAATGCACCTGCAGCAGAAGGCCACTGGAATGGTCTCCGCGCCGCTCCTAGGGAGGCCCTGGGTCAGTCATGGGGAGCCTGGGCCCTTCCCCACACGCATGCGCTCTCACACCACCTGGCTCTGCCTGCAGCGCCATCCCCCTCACTCCAGGTCCCACTGAACAGCAAACGCCCATCTGTCCTTCAGCCCTCAGAGTCACCTGTGTGGAGCCACCGTGACTGTTGTGACTGTCGCAGGCTGCAGGAGAGGAGCCATGAACGATGAATGCTCTCCACACAGCCCCCTCCAGGCTGTCTGTCACCTGGGGTCCCAGCAGGTGGTGTGTGGGACGTGGCTCTCCTCCTCCTTTATTTCTATTTGTTTATCTACTAAAGCACAGGATTCACGTCAGACTGCACGCTCAGGACAACACAGGTGCTGGGATCGACATTCGCGGATCTTTACGTTCCACACCATGGACTCCCAGACGAAGGGTTTGTGAATCAGACTGTTCATACTTTAAATATTAATTGGTGCTGCTGATGTCGTTCCTAACACTCTGAGCACTCCTCACTCCCCCGGGACATCCGGAGCCCTTGCCTGCGTCATGCCTGGACAGGACATTACCTATGTTTGTTGGTTTGTTTTAGGGTTGCTGGGGGATTGAACTCACGGCTGAGTCATATCTTCAACCTTTTTTTTGAAATTTAATTATTTATTATTTATTTGCTGGGGATTGAAACCAGGGGTGGTTTGCCCCTGAGCTAGGTCCCCAGCCCTTTTTACTTTTTTGAAACAGGGTCTCACTAAATTGCTTAGGGCCTCGCTAAGTGGCTGAGGTTGGCCTCAAACTTGGAATCCTCCTGCCTCTGAGTCACTGGGATTACTGGCATGTGCCACCGCTCCTACCTTTTTTATTCTTGTCAATAGATGGATGATAGGACCTACATCGTGGGATTGTCATGTGGTTTCAGTAAGTTTTAAATGTAAAGTACAGTATCCAGCACGTAGATCCTTAATAAACTCTGGCCCTGTGTGTAACTATGACATCATCTCACTATCACCCTCTAGGGAAAGCCGGCAAGGCCTGACGTCTGGCAGGTTCCAGTGACTGTGGGTGTGCTTTAATGGACCTGGATTCCAGTCCAGCCTTCCCTGACCGACCTGGTAGCTCTCAGTTAGTTACTTTACCTCTTGGAGACTCATCTGGAAAACAGATGACGAGCCCTGTGCTTTCTCCTTCGCAAGGAAATGACAGCTAAATAAATCCGTGACTTCGGAATCACCTTGAGCAACCACTGACCCATGCTGGCATGGGGGCTGGTGCTGCTGTCCCCCCTGTGACAGGTATAATCTCTGGACAGTTGGCAAGAAGCCACTTTTCAGAGGAGCAGGGACTTTCCTGTGACCTTGGTCCTCAACCCTCCAACCAGGCATTTGTGCCCCAAGAACCCCTGAGGGTGGGATCATCTAAAGACCTGCAAAAGAATCCCGTCCCCACGAATGTGCCCTAACCCAGATGCCATTGCTAGCAGCTTGAAATGCCTCCCTGAGGGGCCTCCCTGCACCAGTCCCTGGCAGATGACTTCAAGTACGAATTACCAACACTTTCCTGAGCAATGTTCTGTGGAAGCCTGGGTGCTGATCAACCCCCAGAGGCCACCTCGCATCTCGGGCTTCCCTCCAAGCTCCAGACCCACATTCCCATCTGTCCACTAGAAACCTCACCCTCCACATCCCACCGGCCTCTAAAGTGAACCCTGCAGCCTTCTGCACCAAGATGCCCACCCTCCTCCTGCTTCCCAACTCCAGGCCTGGCCTCCTGGTCCTCCAAGCCACGAGACCACAGGCCTCAGTTCTCACCCACAGAAGGAATTCTCCCTGGCCAGCTACAAACCCCCGATGACCACGCCTGTGAACCCAGGTGTCTTTGCCACCCTCCTATCCAGGGCCAGAAGCAGGGTAAGGCACAAGAAGCAAAGTGAAAGAGGCCCTCTCCGGTTCCTGCAAGGCTCACCTTGACCGTGAGCACCACCAGCCTCACGGCCCCTGGCCTGGCCCAGCCCTGCCCTCTAGATGAGGCCAGCCCTGCTCATCACCTCAATGGACAGTGGGAGCAGTCGTCACCTCCCTGCCACCGAGCCTGGCATCCGCACATGACATGCCAGTCACTCCACTGGCACCACCACTTTTCTTCTGCCGAAGCCTGCCAGCTCAGGGCTAGCCCCTGACTGGACCAGAATGAGCACCTGACACAAGGGCAGCCCCTCCATAGGCTACCTGTTAGCCTATCACATAACCTGACACAAAAAGGCTCCACAAAGACACACTAGTCTTAGCTGGGCCAATCGGGTTTCTTCTTTCAGGAATTTGAACTAGAAGGAAAATGAGAAGAATTGGCTGATAGCAAGAGAGAAAAGGCAGACACAAAGAATTGAACCTGGGTTAAGAGAAATGGTAAACGCCCTGCAGCGGCTGAGGTTCCGGTGCCCTCTTGCATCTGATCTGCCTTGGTTTCCCAGGAGCCCCTGCCCTGACAGTTTCTCTGGTTGCAAGTCCATAAGAATGTCCCGAGCCTACCTCCAGGGCCTTTGATGAAATAGCCTGAGCAGATTTGTGTCCACATGGGAGGCTCTTTGCAGTACCATCTGCTTAGAGTCGCGGCTATAAGCAACAGGTACAAGCTGGCATCACGGGGGCTTTTAGGACCCACACAAGGGATTTCAGGGGAGAACACTGGGACCAGAATGCAGAGGGCCACTGCAACCAGACAACCCATTCTCTTACTCTGCAGTGCCCTTGGCCACTCCTGGCTTCCCAGGGAGAGACCAGTCACTCAACGGACTACCCCGCCCTCTCCCAGCCCCAGTACTCCATTTCCAGAAAGGATACTCTGACATCTCATTTGCATTTTGGGTCAAATGTCCAGTTGACCACGAGCCAGAAGAGTCGTCCATCAGGAGAAGTGCATTCTTCTGCCTCTAAGTGATCCGTGCCCTCGACCAACCCACCTGCACCCACAGCCAAGTCATCAGAAAGGCTCTGCAACTAGAGCCAGAAAGGAGGTGTGGGCTCGCCGTTCCTGGACGTGCAGACCGTCACGCAGGCCTGGCACTGGCTGAGGAAGGCAGGAGCCCACCATGACCCAGGGCAGGAGACAGCTGTCTGGAGAGGAGTAGAAACCTCAGCTCCCGCCAGCCAGCCCCGAGCTTGGCTGTGACACTCAGCCACCCACAAGAAAAGGGGCACCCAAGGCTTCTATGTGGTTCCAGAAAGCTAGAGGCATCTCACACCCACAAATAATAATCCTGATTTTCCATAATTATTATTTGTGTATTTTGCATAATTGTCATAATTATTATCATCAGCTCATCAGCCTCTCATCCCAGCATGCTCTCCTCCGTCCTCAGCCCTGAAGTCTGATCACATGGGCACCCTTTCCTGCCTCTGACTTCCTCCCAAGAGCCTGTCCTCAGGTCTCTGCAGGAAGTGGGATAGGATGCTCCTGAAGTTTCTCTGTTCTGTTTGTCCTTCCAGAATATCTCTGGCCTCAGTGCCAGCTCTGTATAGGGCCTGGGCTCAGTGCTTGGACAGGAGACGCGGGAAATGCAAGGGCAGCTCACCTGCTCACTGGCTTACTCTAGGAGAAATGAGGCCTCCCCACAGCCCTCCAACCTGTGGCATGCAGTGTCCAGATTGCACCGGCTCAGGGGGACAGACTGGTAGCCTCTCACCCACCTCTGCAGGCAGTGATGTCTTGCTGATAGCTTGAGGTCATGATGAGAGAATTTACGCCATAGAAATTGACAAAAGGGCTTTTGTTCTAGAGTGACAGGTGTTGATCTCCGGCCAGCCTACCACGAGGGGGTTTGGCTGTTGTGGTTGTTTGGTTTGCTGTACTGGGCAGCACCCAGGGCAGCTGTACCACTAAGCGACACCCCCAGTCCTTGTTATTTTCCTCTGGGCGGGGTCTCACTAAGTTGCCCAGGTTGGCCTCAAGCTTGCCATCCTCCTGCCTCAACCTCCAGGGTCGCTGGGATTACAGGTGTGCACCCCCATGCCTGGCACGGGTGTTCTTTAAAGACTGCCAATAAAGGGTCCACAGCTCTACACTGCCCACGGGTAAGCTCCATCTCTGAAAGGCAAGGCCTCCAAAGCCCCGTGTGCCCAGCTCCAGATGGCCACTCTGGCTTCTTCCTTGACCATCTCCCCACATGGTCCTCCCAGATCCCATGCCCCAGAGAAGTCATCTCCAGACCCCACATTCTCTGGCCTCCCGTGTCCACAGCACACCATCTTGAAACCTTCTCCCCTGCATCCCCGAGGTCTGGACTTAGACACCGCCTCTACCTGGGAAGCCTCACTGAGCCCAGCCCAGGCTGGACAGCCTTGCCTGACGCTCCCTGTGCCTGCTGTCCATGCATCTTCACCAAGTGTCTCCAGCACCACTTATCTCCAGGCTCCAGAGGGCAGGAGTCATGTGTCATTCAGCGTCTGGCGCAGGGTCTAACACTGCCGGACTGAAGAGAATCAGGCTGAATTGAATCAAATACAATGAACACTGCACCCAAAACAGGCTGTAGTCAGCGCCCTCCCAGAGGCCCACATGGAGTGGTCTGGGGGGTCAAAGTAGAGCAGGAGGCTTCTGATGAACCAGTCTGCATGAGTGTCCTGGACACATCCCCAAGGAAAAACGCCAGGCCACATAGGAGAGGGGGTAGGACATGAGGCTCGGGCTCAGGAGCTCGCAGCCACATAGAGCCTCTGCTCAGTGCATCCTGACCAGCAGCTGCAGTGAGGCCCGGGGCTCCTGTCCACTCCACCGACGCTGCTCTTGGTAGAGGAGCCCGCCTCCACCCCTCTCCACACGCACACCCCAACTTAGCCCCGAGAGTGTCTGTGGCTGATTGCCACATCCAGGAGGGAGGAGGAGGGTTCCAATGTCAGAGAGTGAGAAGGGTTCAAACGGAGAAAAAAACATGCTCTCTCTTGCCCATGTGAATATGCAGACTGAGACGCCTGTGTGCTGCTAACATTTATTAAGAACTGTCGAGAAGCCAAACAAAACCAGCGGAGCTAAATTAATCGTAACAAAATAAATCAGACAGACCCTAAGAGCTTTAACGCACCAGAGGTACGCACACCGCGAGGCTGAGCAAGCAGGCTGCCCAAGGCGGGAGCGCCAGAGGTACTCAATGCCAGGAAGGGCAAAGGCCACTTATGGGGCTACTTAACTCAAGGATGAAAGCCAGAGCCCTGCCGACGACAGAGCCAGGGACGAGCATAGATGTGGCATATGGATGGGATCCCGACGCCTCACCGACAGGGCTGCTGGCAGTAAACATATCCCCTTATGTGTTGCCAGCACTTATTATGTGCTTACTGTTTCCTGAGGACTTGGCACCCTTTAACCAAAGACATAGTGGTTAAGAGTTGGGGTTCAGGCAGCAGACCACACAAAAGACTGCACACAAGTCACTCCCTCAGTTCCCCCTCCCCAGGCCAGGTGACAATGGTGTCAGCCCCATGGGTTGTTATGGGGATGAGAGAGGCAATGTGCTCAGAGCCATGTAGTACTCAGGAGACGGGATCTCCAAGAGCTGATGTCGCCAGGGACAGTGGAGCACACCTGTAATTCCAGCAACTCAGGAGGCTGAGGTAGGAGGATTACAAGTTTGAGGCCAGCCTCAGCAACTTAGCAAGATCCTATCTCAAAAAGGACTGGGGATTTGGCTCAGTGGTAAAGCACCCCTGGGTTTAAATACCAATACCTTCCCCCCACAAAAAGAGTTGACTATCATTATCTCATCAATCTTGTCATCAAGAGGACAATAATTTATTCTTATCTCCACTTGACACACTGGGTACAATGACTTCCTCTCTGCCCACTTCCCCCCACACACATCCAGGTTCTCAGAATTGGCCATGTAGTGCCCAGCCCCTGGGGAGGCCTCTCTCTTCAGGGCCAGTATTCAATAAGGATTGCTGTGGGACACACACCGTCTCAGTCCCCAGGACCCTTTCACCTCCCCCACTAGCACACTTGGCAAGGCCAGGAGCCACACAGGCCCTTGCAAATCCCACTTGGCCCAGGGCCCTGCCAGGGAGCACACACCAGTGCCCTTTGCCTGGGACTTCCGTCACGCCCCAGGACCCAGACTCCATGCAGCTTCTCTCCTGGTGGGAGAGGCCAGAGAAAGCGGCAAAGTTCTAACTCTTTGCCACTTTCTCTCACCTCTCCCATCAGGACACCCAGCTCAATCCCCAGGAAAGGCCCAGCACAGGAAAACAAAACCCAATCAGAGAAGCACCTGGCAGACAACACCTCGTCCCAACCAGTCACAAGGAAGCTCAGGCCAGCTGCTTGTCCAAACAGAGGAAAAAGAAAACGTCACCATCTCCCATGGCCACCTCAGCAGCGTGAGTGGACCCAGGAAGCCGGCTCAGAGTGGACCCCCCAGAAGTTGGAGTCAGAGTCTGAGGTGCCAGGCTGGCCCGGGAGCATCCCTGAGACAGCCCCAAAGGAGCCCACGAGGTGGTGGGGACATGCGCCCCCGTGACCGTGACCGGGCTGGGTGGGCAGTGTCGGCGGAGGGCGGAGGAGGGTGCCGAGGGAGGCACCATCAGTTCTGCCTCAGAGGAGCTGGAAACCAGGGAGGGGACAGCTGGAGGCTCCTTGCTGAGGAAGTGGAGCAGGTGGCCCTTGGCATAGAGGGCACAGGGCAGGAGGCAGACCAGGGTCAGTGGTGGAGGCCTTATGTGCCAGGTGAAGGAACTTGGCCTTCATCCTGCAGGCAGCAGGCAGGTCATAAGGGTTTTAAGTAAGGAGGGTCACCCTTTGGGTTTGGGATTTGGAGAAACACGTTGGTTACAGTGTGAAGAATAGGGGAAGAAAGGGTGGAGAAGAGAGGCAGAGAAGACGGGGGGAAACTACCGCCGTGGTTCAATCAGGGGCCGGAGTGGGGGGTAGGAAAGGGGTGACTCCAGGTGGCCCCCAGATGAGCCTCTCAGAGGCTCCTGGGTCAGGGCAAAGCACCTGTGCAAACTGCCACCAACCGTCCCTCCTACTTAAAGGACTCATTCCTTCAAGCCCACAGATAGGACCCCACAAGGAAATATAATTGGGGCAGCAGCAGGATAGAGCCCACCCCCTCTCCACGGCAGCCTGTGGCTTGTGGGAGCCCTGGGAAGGTCTACCCAAGGCTGCAATATCTTGACTGGAGGGCTGAGACCTTGGATCTGTCTGTCCCCAGGAACCCATTCACAGATATGCAAACACACACACACACACACACACACACACACACACGGAACACCCAACTCACCCAATCATAAAAGCTGCACACTACAAATATACCACCTGACCGAGGGCTGAAGTCCATGTCCAGGGCTGGGCTGCTTGAATGAGGCACTTTCTTCCAGTCCACAGAAGTACTTACTTAGGTTAAGCATGGCTCTGCAGAGAGAGCCAAAATTCTCAATCCAGATAAATCCTGATAGAATCCTGTCTATGAGAACAGACTTTATAGCCACATCCAGTTATCTCTATCCTTAGTGAATTCACCTCCACTTATAAATGACAGAAATATTCTGATATCAAAGTCTACTCTAAATAAATTAAAATGTACGTCATGCTCAGAACATGCAATAAATCATGTGTTCCCTAAAGCAAATACACCGTTTTCACTAACTTACACCTGCCCATACGCTGAATAAATGTTGGACAAATGCTGGAAGGATACGGACATAAACTGACATCAACTAGTTGCCCTGACTAGGAGGTATCCCCAGCTGACCCTTCTTAGCTTGGGGCCTCCCCTGACCTTTCCAAGATGGCGGGCCTGGCACCCTCCATGGGCACCCAGTGCAGGCTGCATCCACCATGAGGACACTCCAGCCAGCAAGGCCGCTGCCCACCGAGAAGCCGACTGAGGAAATTGTACCTGGAGGGGCTGTGGATTTTTCTAAGCCCACACTTGACTCTGTCCACACAGAGCTCGCCCGCGTGTGGTCTTTAGGGAGGCTTCACGGGAGCAGCATATCGATCAGGCTGGAAGGAGAGAAGAAAGAGGGGGGAAATGCCTTCAAACGGCAGAGCGTCAGCTTCCCCACTGTCTAAAAGACCCACACAGCACAGGCTGCACACGGGGCCAGCTCTGGGACAGCCACCCGCCATGGGTCATGGGGGACACACATGTACACAGAGACACACAGAGACAGCTCAGCTCTGGCCACAGTGACACTGACATGGAGCACAGAGGCCAAAGCACCCGCCCATGGCAAGCAGAGTAAGGCCCAGATGTCCCTGCACATGCCCAGAGGGATACATCTGCATGCATGGAGATGCCCAGCACCCCGCACGAGAATGCGCCCACACAAACACAGGATGCAGAGACATGATCATGGACCCACGCCCCACAGCTGGCTCAGAACCCCCCCATCCTCCCACAGGTGGGGGCAGGCACCTCCTGGGTGTTTTGCTCACCCCACCACCTTCTCTCCCCCTCCAGATGTTCCATCTGAAGCCAAGGGACCTTGGACCCACTCCTGGCACTTTCCCTGTCAGGAAATGTAAATGACACGACCTCCCACACAGGAGGGGAAAGTGGCCCTGACATTTGTCTGTTCAGTCTCAAATCCCTGCAACCAGGTAATTCGGTGTGCATTAGATTCGCCACGGGAGATTTTTTTAATTGCTAAAGCCCAGGCTCCACCGCCCAGAGACTCGGATTCAAATTGATCTGGGCAGGGCGCAGTTTTCTAAAGCTGGTGGGGGGGTTGTTTCTAAGGCGCCCCCAGCGTTGAAAATTACTGATGTGACTATTTGGCCTCCTGAGTTCTGCAGCAATCCTTGGTCTCGGGAGGGGCTGCCCCAGTCAATCATTTTGAGGTATAAAGATGCCCCCACTCCCTGCAGTTCCTGGAGAAAGCCGGGACACCGGGGTCTAACGCGCCACCACCACAGACCCAGAGCGCAGGTGTGGAGGTGCGGCGGCCCGTGCGCGCATTGCGGCTGCCCCCTGCTGGACAGAGCCGGTCATGCCATGACCTTCCGCTCCCAACCAGCACAGCCCCATACTCTGGAGACCTTAGGAGACAGACCCCACGGCAGTCCCAGCTACTTGGAAGGCTGAGGCAGGAAGCCATCCTGGGAAACGGTGAGATGCGGTTTCAAAGAAAGAAGACTCTAAACTCTCCCCGAGGCCCCAAACCTTCAGCTCTATGCTCTCCTGCTAAGCCCAAGCCTGCTCCCTGGTCCAGACCATCTAGAAGCTCCCGACCCCTTCCTTTCTCCGGCTCCAGGATCATCAGAGGCTTCCTCCTCTTGTTCCTGAATGTCGCACACCTGCCCCTTGTATTAATTCTCTGATTATGCACCTGCCTCTCCCCACCAGCCTGAACATTCCCCAGGGAAGGGACCAGAGTCCTGGGGTCAGTAGAGGTCTGCACAGTGCATGAAGCCTTCTCAGTCCATTGGGAGAGCTCCCTGCTCTGGCCCCATCTGATGGATGGGCTGAGCCTCTCACTCAGAGGAGCAAAACCTAGGACAAGAAAGAGACTTAGACCTTAGAATAGCCTCCGACATTCCCAAAGCACTTGCTAAGTGCCTGATGGACATTCTGTTCCAAGTGCTTTAGTTCTATTAATTCGCTGAGCCCGTTTTGCAGATAGGAAAACTAGGGCACAACGAGTAACACCCAAACAGCTGGTAAGTTCAGAGCTGGAGCTCAGCCCAGGGGCTGGCCCAGAGGCCACACTGTTAACCACACCGCCCTCCTAGAGAAGAGGACATGAGGAGGTCCCTGTCCGCCCTGGCCTGCCCCCAGGGTCACCCAGAGGAGCCAGCGTCCTCCCAGGAGAGGCCAGGCACAGACTCTCCCCCAAGCCCGCAGCTCCAGAACTTCTTTCTCTTCCTTCTTAATTTTTCTGACAAGAACAGATGCCACAGCAGCTGACAGCCCGCCTGTCGGTGTGAACGGAGAGGCGGGTCCAGACCCTCGTTTGTCTGCAGAAAGAATGGAATTGGACAAGGAGGCAGCTGGGCTCCTGAGACCTGGAGGACCCAGGGCTGTCGGCAGGTGCAGGAGGGCTCCCAGGGGTGGGGAGGGAGTGCCGGGACAGGCCGGGAGGTCCCAGGTGCCCACGGCTGCTCTGGACAGGCCTCCGCCCCCAGCCTTCCCTCCTTCCCTTCTCCTTCCTCCATCCAGACCTGTGGGCAACTACCAGGCTGCTGGGAGCGCAAAGACGAAGCTCTGTCCACCTGTCCTCACGGGGCTCCCTGCAGGGACAGGCCACCTGAGTCCATGACGAGTGGACTCTGAGACCCATCGGTCTGGGTTCCCATGAGCCTCCACCACCTAGGAGCTGTGTGATGCGCACAGCGCACTTGGCTCGGCCTCTGTAGAATGGATGCGGGCACACCCGCTTGGGTAGGTGGGAGAGGCTCTGGAGTCAACATGCCCCACGCCCTTCTGCACCCAGCATCCCTGGAAAGCTGGCTCCGCACCCAGCCCCCGGAGCCTCCTGGCCCTCTCATTTCCCTGACTCCTCTGTTGCTCCTCAGATACTCATGGGGCAGGGCCTCTGGTCATCCACTGCAGATACACGTACCAGTCGCAATGCACACACACAACTCCCATCCCCTCTGCCCAAGCCCGCCTGGGGAGACCCCTGGGGACCCTGAGATCCTGATCTAGGAAGAGGTCAAGGTTCTGCTTGAGGTGAAACAGCTTCCTGCCCCAAACCAGGTATGTCTGCCTAAACAATCGCTCAGGCCTGGGTGGTAATTGGCACCCCTAGCTGCAGAAAGTTGCTCTGCTACTGGCTTCTAGTTCTTCCTGAGAGGAGCTTCAGGCTTTCCAGCTGCAGTTGTCAAGGGTCATGTTCTACAGAGCAAAGGGACTACTGGGGTGACCCGAGGAGATGTCCTCCCTGACTCAGCCCTATCCCTACAGCCCACAGTCCCAGGAAGCAAAGGAAAAGACCCCACATAGTGCTTCTGGCCTTAGCAGGTCCCTCAAAGATGAACTCACCTCCACAGACCCCTGTTCTGGAGCTTGATGAGTGTTGGTCTGCGTGTGCCCAGGTGGAGAGCAGTACCCGTGTGGGCCTCGTGGTGATTGTAGTTCACATGACTGTATAGCTATGTCCCTAAGCATCTGGAGGGATGTGTGGGTGACCCTGGACCACAGTCTGGCTGAGCACCTTGTCATGGTCAAGTTCGTCCTTGGAGCATCCCCTTTGCACAATGTGCTTCACTTGTGTGGTTTCATTCATTCTCCGTATTGAAAAAAAAAAAAAAAAAAAAGCTTCCTGACTCCAACCCTTTCCTGAGCCCCATTCGTACCGTCTCCACAGTCACATCAAACCCAAATTCCAGAGTGTGGTCTTCAAGCCCCTCAAATCTAGCCCAAAGCAATTCCCTGGCTGTATCTCCCCTCTCCTGTTCTTTCCTTCCAGCCTCTGACTGGGGCCGTTCCCTCCTCTCCGATGCTCCCACCTGTCATATCCAGGAAACTCCTAGTCACCTCACAAGACCTAGCAAAGAGCTTCCTCTGAGAAGCTCCCCTGTGGCCATGCCACCTCCTCCAGGAAGCCTTCCCTGACTTACCTAGAGCTGGCACCTTTGCTCTGAGCCTGCTGCCACCAGGATGGCTCCTACTCCCTCTACCCCAGCTCTGCATCAAACCAGGAGCTCCCTGAGAACGCGCCAGTCTGATTCGTTGCTACATCTCCAGCCTGGCACACAGTAGGTGCTCAGGAAACACTGACTGAGTGCCTGCTGCTTGGTCAGCTAGGAGTAAGGGAAGTAGGGTGGCCCCCAGTTTCCATGCAGCTACTCCAGGGGCAGCTCTGCCGGATCAACTAGAAGGATCAAGGTGCCTGACAAACCCAAGTCCGGCCCTAAAGGGGCTTTTCAGAAGGCCTCTCAGTGAAGGAACAGACCCTGCTGGTGGACTCCCCCTTCTCCAGACCCGAGGGCAGGGAGCCCTATAGCTGCTCTGCCCCCGTCATCAGGGCCCCCTTGAAATGGCGCTGGGTGGAGGAGGAGGAGGGAAGCTGGGGAGGGCCCAGGGGGTCTGGGCGACTCTCCCCAACCCACCCCCCAGTTTGCTCTCAATACATAGGTCTGGAGAGCTGACATATTGCAGAATGTCAGCTCTTGTTGCTTCTGTGCTCAGAATCCTGCAATGGGGGCTGGGGGCGTAGCTCAGAGGCAGGGGGTTTGCCCAGCCTGTGTGAGGCCCTGGGCTCAATCCCCAGCACCACAAAAAAATAATAATAAAAAAAATAAAAATTGGTGGCTGAGAAGGTGGGCGGGAGGACTGCAGGGACTCTTCATGGATACAGAATTTCAGTTTGACAAGATGAAAAGGTTTGGAGCTGGATGGTGGTGATGGTTACACAGAGCAATACGAGGGTGCTTGGTGTCATGAATTGTATACTTAAATAGAATAGATAGAGGTATTTTGGGTTGACAGAGGGGAGTGAAGGGAGGAGGGGGCGCGGGGTAGGAAGGACGAATCGGGCATTATTACCTGTGTGCTACGTGACTGTAAGATCAGTGGGCTCTACATCAAGTACCACCAGAAGAATGAGAGTCATACTCCATTTATATATGATGGGTCAACAGGCATTCTACCTGCATGGACCCAAGTCAGCCCAATCATGTGTAACTAATTAGAATGAATGAAAAAATAGTGGAAATGGTAATTTTGTGTTGTATTTTACCACAATAATTTTTTTTCATTAAAAAAAACCCAGAAAATAAAAGTCTCTGAGTGTGACTCTGAGCCCAAGGAACATGCTTCAGGGCCTGGCACAGGGATGGGGACAGGCCATCCTCCCACCTCCACCAGGTGCCCACCAAGCCACTGTCACCAACTGGCCCTGCCCTTATAGGATCACTTCCCTGGGTTGGGGTCCAGGTTGGGCTCATATTTTTCCCAGGGTCCATTTTTAATGCCTCTTGTCCCTTCACCCACACTGGACCTGTCATACTGAAGTTCCCAAAGCAGGCGGAATTGTGCACGTGAGTCTCCAGGTGTGGCCTACCCCTGCCCCCTTAGGCCTGAGCCCCTGACGCCAGCTGGTCCTCAGGTCACCTGCCTCCGTCTGATGTTCTAATGACCACCAGGGAGGTCCCGGCTTTGCAAAGCTCCACAGCCATTTGTGCAAACTGACAGGGACAGATGATTCCCATCCAGTAGAGAAAACAACCTCAAAGGTGAGGGCTTTATTGTCCCCCTCGATATCAGCCAACTTTGTATCTCATTTAGTCTTCGAGATTCCACGGCCGCGTTTCTCACACCCTCCTGGAACCCCCTTCTCAAAGATTCTCTCACTGAACTATGTGGATCGTTGCTCGTTATTATATTGCATGAGAATTGTGTTTCCAATATTTTGAGAATTTTGAACCTAGATGTGTCCCACATGCTTGTCACCTGCACTGTTCCCCTGCTCATTCTCCTGGCTTTCCTCCCCTCCACCCTCTTCCACCTGCACCACCTCCTCCTCCTCTTCCTCCCTTGTGTCTCTCTCTCCCTCCCTCTCTCCCTCTCCCCCTCCCCCTCCTCTCTCTCTCTCTCTCTCTTCACCCCCCTTGCCCTTCCTCTCATCCTTCTTCCTCATTTGCCACCTCTACACCTGCTCATGTTCCAGGGGCCCCAGGCACTACACCAGTCTCAGGGGCGCTGTTGGAGGGACATAGCCTTGGGCTCTCTGCACTTAACCCCTGCTGGCACCCAGGCAGTGAAGTCAGGTCCCTTCCACAGCAAACCTGCCTGCCAGTGGTCGTTACCAAACACGGTTTAACACCTCCGATGGCATCCCCGCCCTGAGGTTTCTTCATGCAGAATTCCTCCTAGAACAACAGGCTGTCTCTGCCTTGCGGTGGGTGACAGGACCCATCCTGGTGATTTTCTTACAATAGGAGTAGGGAGGTGTGATTCCAGGTCATGAGCGTGCACACCTCTAAAACAGATATGGTTTCTAGAAGACCACTGCTCCAAACCGAGCCTCCTTGACTTAATAAAATGAAAGACCTTCTTCTCCAGCTAACCTGCTATAATATTTTTACAATGATCATGGCTGTTTTTTTTAACAGCTTTAAACGTTCATTCATTTATACCTGACATCTTACTAAACTCTCACTTGCCATAATTAATTGTGTTTTTATTAATTTTATTGGATTTTCCAGTTATAATATTGAGTCTTTGACAAATAATGATAATTTTCCCATAAATTTCATAATTATGTTTTCTCGCTTATCACAGCGACTGTAATACGTGGTCTTGGTCAGTGGTTTCATTTGTTTTTTGTGTTTCTGGGGAATTGAACCCTGGAGTGCTCTACCATTGAGCCACAGCCACAGCCATTTTTATTTTTTAGATTGAGGCAGGGGCTTGCTAAGTGGCCCAGGCTGGTCTTGAACTTGCCGTCCTCCTGCCCGGGCCTCCTGAGCTGCTGGAATGATAGGCGGGTGCCACCGCATCAGCAACATATGTTCTTTGTTATGATTGCATGTGTCAAGCTTTTGAGCAACTTTAGAAAAAAAAAATTATTGGCAAGCAAAGAGGCTAGTGACCGAGCAGGTAGCCAAAAGAAACCGTGTACTCGTAGTCGAAGGGTGGGCTGAGGGGACGGAGCCTGGGCTGGTGGCAGGACGGCCAAGGAAGAACTTCAGGAAAAGAAATTCCAAGCCAGGGATCAGCAACTAGGGCAGCAAAGTGGACGCCACTCCAGGCCCGCAGCCCAGTGGTCCCCCTGAACGACAGGGGCGGCGGGCATCGGGGTGGGCTTCTGGTACCACAGCAATAGGGATGGGCACTTCATCCAGACTGGAGCCAAACAGGCCTGGAGTCCCCACCGCATGGACCCAAGGCAGCCCAGTCAGAAATGCAGCTGAGGATGGAGATAGACGGGCTTCTGTCAGGAGTCACAGACTCGGGATGGATGGGATTGCTCCTGCCTCCCGGCCTTCGGCTCACCGCCTTCGGCTCACCGGAGTTGCACACCCAGGACTGGCCGAGGCTGTTGGCATGTGCACCTTCCACTCTCTTTATACCAAGTCCCTACTGATACATGGGGAAATTGACCATATTTTTAACAGATCTGATCATCCGTTGGCAATACACTCATTTGAGAAGAGGTGTGAGGGAGAAAAGTAATTAGAACTCTCAGTTTACAAACATTTCCTCCAATGTGAATTCATGGGAGAAATTAGCAGATCTTCTAATTGTCTGCTACATCTCACACTTCATCTACCTGCTCCCTAAATATATTAATTAACATTTCTATAAACACTCTTCCGGTTCACCGTGCAACACCTCACATCTCAGTTGGTGGGGTGGGTGGTTGTGGAAATGCCTCATTTTCTGTGGCGAGGTACAATTTGTGAGGCTCTTTCTCTTACTTTATTTTGTGTGATATTCATGTCTGGCCCTGCAGGCTCTAAACTCCAGAAAAACTATACTTGTAGTTTTTTGTGGTTGCACTTGTAGTTTCCTTGACCCAGAGAACTGCTTCCCAATTTCTCCCTTCACTGGTGTTCCTCAGTCATGATTGCCTTTCCCTAGCTGGGAAGCCAGATGAAGTCCTATTCATACTTAAAAACCCATTCCAGCATGTCCCTTTCCCCAGGTAGGTGTGGGCATGTATTTTGGTCCTGCAGAGGGATGCTGCTGGGGCCAGATGTGGCAAGATCAGTCAACTGGCTGCAGCAGGGGCTCTGGTCAACTGTTTAGTGGCTTGGAACAAACTCCATCCATCAGCAAAGGAAAGACACCAGCCACTCTGCCAGAGGAGGTGGCCTGCGCCCTTTGCCCCAAGCCATAAGAACCCACTTCTAGCTTGACCCATCTTCTCTCCTTGCTAAACAGAGGGAGAAGGATCAGAGTCAATCTGGGCCTTGGGCTTTTTGCTAGTGGCCCTCAGGCCAACCCAGGCTTTTGGCCTTCAAACGGGCCTCAGAGAAACTTGCAGATAAGCTCAGAAGGTCCTCCACATGGCCTCACAGACAGCCTCACCTGGATCTTCCTACAGGGCTCGGAGGGACCTTCGGTGGGAATGGCCCAGACACAGATTTGCACCAGGAAGCCCCTTCCTTCCATGTCTCCCTCCAGGCCCCCAAGACTGGGCCTGTCACCCACTGTCAGCTCCTTGCTGGGGGTCTCCCTCCAGCCTGCAGGACCCTGGGTCCTGACGGTGGCCACCAGCCTGCAGGACCCTGGGTCTGGAGGTCCGACTGCTGACAGTGGCCACCAGCCCGAGGCCTGATGGGGGTGGGGAACCTGGCTCCCCCCCCCCATCTTATGGAGGTTCTGGTAACAGAGGGGTCTTCTCCATAGAATGGGGCCCAGGGGGCAGAGAGGGTGGGGAGAGGGCTGTCCCAGTGGGGGACAGAGAGGATGAGTGGGGGGAGGGGAGGGGAAGGAAACAGATGAGGTGTCCTGAGCCCTTTGCCCCAAAATGGAGCCTGTTTCCCTGGGGGCGGCCTGGGAGGCTGCGATCCCATGTCCCTCCTGCATTTACAGGGTCCGGTCATTCTGAGACCTGCTCCTTGTGTCCTTGGCACAGCCGTGACTTTGGAGGGGGCCTGCTGGTGTCACCACAACTGAGCCCTCAGGTTTCCCAGCTGCTCCTCCTCCAGGTCTCCTGCTCAGGGAAGGCCCATCACCGTCCCTCCCCTCCCGCAGCAGCCACAGCGCAGCTGGACTAAGGCCAGGCCACCACATCTGGTGGGCCCTTCCTTCCCCTCCCACCAGCCTCCAGAATCAGTCTCCTGGGACCCCACCTGCCTCTCTAGAACCTTCCATGAGTCCCCAGGGCCCCCAAGGTGAAGTCGAGGCTCCTGTCACACCCTTCCAAGGCACTTCTGTCAAGGTTCTGCCCCACCCGAGTCCACGCCTGCACACAGCTCGCTTTCTGGCCAGATGCAGCCACATGCCCCTCCGCCTCCATCCTACCCGCCTCCCTCCTGGCGCTGGGCCCTGGCGGATGCACTTAGCGGAGCTGGGCAGGGGGGACCCAGGAGCCCCTCCTCCTCAGGTCTCCTCAGGCACCTTCACCTGTTCCTCCCCAAGCACCTCCCGGCACTGGGGCCCAGGAGAGCAGGGGTGCCCCCTTGCCTGCCCAGGTGAAGCCGGTCCTTCAAGCGTCAGGGACCTCGGAGCACCTGCTGCGCTCCTGGCACTGTCTGCCTGGGGCATAGCTGTCACTGAGGGGGGGTGCCCACCTGCGTGTGCCAGGGGCTCACTACCCGAGCAAGGGAGATCTGGCCTTTGCAGAGACCGCGGCTCCTTTCACAGACGCTTCTCCAGACCCCAGTGTCAGGACTCCCGGGCTCCAAGGCAGCTACGCAGCGCTCTCACCCCCAACCATCGCCCACCGTGGGAAGGGCCGGGGAAGGGGCACCAGGCACCTGGGCCGGGGGCAAGGTCAGGCCAGGGAGCTGAGGGTGGCACGTCGGCATGTGCCCGTCTAACCTGGGTGCCCCCTCGCCTGCGCGCGCGCTCCTGACACCGCGCGCTCCTGACACCGCGCGCTCCTGACACCGCGCGCTCCTGACACCGCGCGCTCCTGACACCGCGCGCTCCTGACACCGCGCGCTCCTGACACCGCGCGCTCCTGACACCGCGCGCTCCTGACACCGCGCGCTCCTGACACCGCGCGCTCCTGACACCGCGCGCTCCTGACACCGCGCGCTCCTGACACCGCGCGCTCCTGACACTGCGCTCTCCTGGCGTTTAATTTTGCTGAACGCTGAGGCCCGACCCCGTGTTAATTGTTTTACACCAGCCTCCTCTGCCTCCCATTAAATGAGGAAATGCCACCCATAAAATTTTAATTTTAAAAGCCGACTTGTTTGTTTTATATTGAAATTCCCCGGGCAGCTCCAGCAGGGGAACAGACACATCTTCGTTTCATTAAAGCAACTTGAGCAAGGATAAAAAAGAAGCTGAAAAATTAGATTTAAAAACAGAGAGAGAAGTTTAAAAAAAAAAAAAAAGAGCAAGAAGCATTTAAAGAAAATGAGTGAAAGTGAGAGGACTTGGCCTCAGCCCCCATATCCGCCCTCCTGAGCCCCCACAGAGATGCAGAGCAGGAAGTCTAGGGACACTCTGCGGGGTCCCCAGACGGACTCTCCCCCCACACTGAAAACTGGCCCCCTGCAGAGCCTGGGGGAGCAGGGCTAAGGCACCCCTGTACCAGGCGCACCCTCCTTCCCCAGGCCGCCCGCCATGGTCAAACTCGCTGGCTGGGAAGCTGGGCCACCTGGGCGGGCCTGCCTCGGTCACTTGCTGTGTCATGGGGGACAAAGTTTGCTCTTCTGTAAAAAGGGAATCATAGTCGAATTTAGTAACAGGTTTTTGAGAGGCTCAAATAGGTTAATACCTTGAAAACAAAACAGAGCCTGGTACACAGTTGGTGCTTAGCAACTAGCTCTGACCCGTCCCATCCCGCAGGTTCCCAGCACATTCCTCCTGCCGCACACCTTTCCCTTCTCCTCTTGGCGACGGGTCCCTCTCCCCCTTGATTATTCAAAGTTCCTGCTAATGGGGTCCCCACACTGCAGAGGGACTGGGAGGAGAGCTGGGGCACGTCTCCGGGAGCCCATTCCCAGGCAGGATTCCTGTGGCTCAGACCAAATCCTTACACTTTTGTGATCATCCTTTGGAGGGAGGTGAACCCCTGGGAGTCGAAGCCCAGCTCCGACACTTAGCCGCAGTGTATTCTTGAGCAAGTTTCTTCTGGACCTCAGTCTCTCCATCAATAACAGGGGGACCATACGTCCAACAGCCACATGCTGTCATGAAGACAGAAAAAACGAGCCCTGGGGAGCGCAGGGCACAGACACTTGCCCAGTGGTGGCTCTTGCATCAGCAGGAGCTACAGCAGCCAGGAGGGTATCTGGAGATCTGCAGCCGATGGGGGCAGGGCTACTGCACTTGGCCTGCTCTTAAAGGTATCCTCACCTGCCAATCAACCCCTGGACACGTTCTCCTGGTCAGTCCCTTAAGCCTGCCCGAAAACTTTGACTTCCAACCCCAGCCCCAACCTGCCCGGGCTGTAGCTGGGAAACTTCTTACCTCGATTAGCATTATAAAGAGGCAGACAGGGTGGGGAGAGCCTGAGGGGGATGGGGGGCGGGTAGGGATTTAGAGTCTTTCAGGTTTCCTGGCCTCCGCTGAGGGCAATTTACATAACCTGTGATCCTTAACTTCCTCCTCTCCACAGAGGGAATTAAGTAATAGTACATTTTCTTAGCAGAGGCTGCAAAGATGAACTCACAGCAAGTGACAATGGGAACGTGCTTTGTAAACTATAGTGTGCCGTGCACTGTCTGAAGAGTAGCGCCAGAGGCCAGAGGCATCGTACCAGCCACCAAAGCAGAACCTCAGGTCCTGTTCCTGGAAGTCACCTTTGAGGGGACAGAGCTGGGGCACTGAGGGTCACCAATGGGCATGGATAGGGTGGGGGTGTCAGGGGAGGAAGCGTGTGTTCCGATCCCCCGCATGTGGAAGTCCTCAGCTCACAGCCTGTATCCTGCAGACCCTGACCCACTGACACCCCAGCACCCGCTCAGGGCCCTGGCCCTTCTCGGAGACCTCTCCTCCAGGCAGGCCGCTGCCCTCCAGCTCCACGCTGGTGCTGCCACCACGCGCCTCTCAACTATTGCAGGCAGAATTCTTTCCCAGAGGTTCCCAAATTGTACACCAAGGAACCCCTAGGACTTCTTGACAGATGTCAATTCAAAGAGGACCAAGTGGATGGGACTCCAGGCACAAACCCTCCTCCTGCTCTTCTTCTTGCCCTCCCTCATCCCTCCCCTCTCCCTTCCACCAGTCGCTCTATTTTATATATTCTCTGCAAAATTTTGCTAGTACAAAAATCCTCAGTTAAAATATTTTGTTCAAGACCATGGCTTTGCTTCCCCCTCTGACTTCTTCCTGAACCTCGAGTCCTAAAGCCAGTGGGTGCCACCAAGGAAAGGTCTTCATGGGAGTGGGGGGCATGGGGAATGGAAGACCAGGCAGGTGGTGTGGGAGGGTGAGGAGGGGCCCATGTAGGCAGGTGGCCTGGGGGGGGGGGGTGTCAGCATACAGTGGGGCGAAGGGCACCCACACATGGGGCTGCCTAGTGTGGGCATCAGAGTCCCGTCAGAGGGAGCAAGGAAGCCAGGGTGTGGGGGTGCTGCGTGGGAACCCAGGCACAGGAGCCTCCTGCGCAGTGATGAGGGTCCATCTAAAGGGGGGAGACGTTTGCAGTCCCACCAGCAGTGTACAAGAGTACCCTTTTCCCCACATCCTCGCCAGCACTTGTTGTTGTTTGACTTCATCATAGCTGCCAATCTTACTGGGGTGAGGTGGTATCTTAGGGTGGTTTTGATTTGCATTTCCTTGACTGCTAGAGATGGTGAGCATTTTTTCATGTACTTGTTGATTGATTGTATATCCTCCTCTGAGAAGTGTCTGTTCAGGTCCTTGGCCCATTTGTTGATTGGGTTATTTGTTATCTTATTGTCTAATTTTTTGAGTTCTTTGTATACTCTGGATATTAGGGCTCTATCTGAAGTGTGAGGAGTAAAAATTTGTTCCCAGGATGTAGGCTCCCTATTTACCTCTCTTATTGTTTCTCTTGCTGAGAAAAAACTTTTCAGTTTAAGAAAGTCCCATTTGTTGATTCTTGTTATTAACTCTTGTGCTATGGGTGTCCTATTAAGGAATTTTGAGCCCGTCCCCACAATCTGTAGATCGGAGCCAACTTTTTCTTCTATCAGACGGAGAGTCTCTGATTTGATATCTAGCTCCTTTATCCACTTTGAGTTGACTTTTGTGCGTGGCGAGAGGAGGGGATTCAGTTTCATTTTGTTGCATATGGATTTCCAGTTTTCCCAACACCATTTGTTGAAGATGCTATCCTTTCTCCATTGCATGTTTTTAGCTCCTTTATCAAATATAAGATAGTTGTAGCTTTGTGGATTAGTCTCTGTGTCTTCTATTCTGTACCATTGGTCCACCTGCCTGTTCTGGTACCAGTACCATGCTGTTTTTATTACTATTGCTCTGTAATATAGTTTGAAATCTGGTATCGCTATACCACCTGATTCACACTTCCTGCTTAGAATTGTTTTTGCTATTCTGGGTCTTTTATTTTTCCATATGAATTTCATGATTGCTTTATCTATTTCTACAAGAAATGCCATTGGGATTTTGATTGGCATTGCATTGAACCTATAGAGAACTTTTGGTAATATCGCCATTTTGATGATGTTAGTTCTGCCTATCCATGAACAGGGTATATTTTTCCATCTTATTTGGAAAGCAGTATGGAGATTCCTGGGAAAGCTGGGAATGGAACCACCATTTGACCCAGCTATTGCCCTACTCGGACTATTTCCTGAAGACCTTAAAAGAGCACACTACAGGGATACTGCCACATCGATGTTCATAGCAGCATAATTCACAATTGCTAGACTGTGGAATCAACCCAGAGGCCCTTCAATAGATGAATGGATAAAAAAAAATGTGGCAGTTATACACCATGGAGTATTACGCAGCACTAAAAAATGACAAAATCACGGAATTTGCAGGGAAATGGATGGCACTAGAGCAGATTATGCTTAGTGAAGCTAGCCAATCCCTAAAAAACAAATACCAAATGTCTTCTTTGATATAATGAGAGCAACTAAGAACAAAACAGGGAGGATGAGCAGGAAGAAAAGATTAGCATTAAACAGAGACATGAGGCGGGAGGGAAAGGGAGAAAAAAAAAGGGAAATCACATGGAAATGGAGGGAGACCCTCATAGTTATACAAAATAACATATAAGAGTTTACGAGGGGAAGGGGATAACAAACATGGAGGGAAATGAATTACAGTAGATGGGGTAGAGAGAAGATGGGAGGGGAGGGGAGGGGGGATAGTAGAGGATAGGAAAGGTAGCAGAATACAACAGTCACTAATATGGCAGTATGTAAAAATGTGGATGTGTAACCGATGTGATTCTGCAATCTGTGTTTGGGGTAAAAATGGGAGTTCATAACCCAATTGATTCTAATCTATGAAATATGATTTGTCATGAGCTTTGTAATGTTGTGAACATCCAATAAAAAATAAATAAATAAATAAATAAATAAATAAATAAATAAATAAACAAGGGGGGGGAGACGGCAGAGAATGAGAGGTGGCCCGTCCAGGTCACCCGTCAGTCCAGCCTCAGGGCCCTGCCTCTCCTCTGCCTGCACCTTCTAAAGCCAAGCGGAGCTGACCCAAGGGAGACCCAGGCCCCTGCCCAAGTCAGTCCAAGTCCTCCAGCATTCACTGAGCACCAGGGATGTGCTGGCGGGTGCTGCCATGGCTGGGGACACAGCCAGGATGGGGCAAGGCAGGCCTCAGCCTGCGTGGACGGCACAGCCGGGCGGCCATGATGGAAGGGAGCCCACGGAGGGGAGCCAGGAGCCAAGCAGAGGAGCAGGCCGAGTCCCCAGGCAGGGCAGCATGGGTGGCAATGGCCCCTGCCTTCCTCACCTGCAGACTCCTCCCACCCCAAAGGCCACGCCACCCAGAACCTCACCAGAGGCCTTCCAGTGCCAGGACCCCACGGGCTACCCTCTAGCGACTCCCACCTCTTGACAGTCAACTTCGGGGGACATCTCACCTCTTCTCCCACGCCCCGCTTCCCCTGGGACTCTCCAAATGGGAAGGTCCCTTTTCTGTTTGCCTTTCTGAGGCCAGATGTCAGATGTTCCTCATAATTGGGAAGTTCTGCCTCGTGTTTCACTCAGAACCCTCTTGCTTTCTCTTTTCCTATGAGAAAGGCCTTTCACCAATGTTGATGAAGGGAAGATGGGGTGGGGGGCAGGGTAGGGGCTGAAGCCCACTCCAGGGGTAGGGTTAGGGGCCACAGAAACCTGTCCAGGCCCAAACTCCCCACCCTCAGTTTTTCCCTCCACAAAGCCCTAACCTACATCCTTTCCTTCCCCCCTCCACCAAGGCCTCCCACACCCAGGTAAGAGACACACACACACACACACACACACACACACACACACGCACGCACGCGCACCCCGCCCTCACAGTCCCCAAGCCTACTCCCCACAGGGCCAGTTTACACAGAAATCCTGCCTAGGGCACGTTCCCGGTGGTCCAGTCCATTTGGGCCTCAAGATGGCCCAGCCCAACAAAAATAAAATACCTGCCTGGACTCCACAGTCTATGCTGTAAGGTGGAGGAGGGAACAAGCTACCTTCAGCTGTTCTGCACTCTCAAGGAAACCCTCCACCACCACCCCTCCCCCGAGATGGAGGTTAGACCCCAGGAGGGACTTCCTTTTGTTCAGGGTACTCCCTGCAGTCACCAGGAGGGAGCGCCACAGGCCAGTCTTAGGACGGTTATCTGAAACGGGGTCTGTCACACAGGGTACAGTGAAGGTCCCAAGGCCTAGTGAGGGTCCGAGGGGTCGTGAGGACCCCGAGTTCAGAACATCGGGAGAGCTGTTGGAGGGGCCAGGCCATCTGGTGGGAGGGGACCCACCCCGAGCAGCCGGACGTGGGAAAGGGAGTGGCCAGTCCTCTGCCGAGTCATCGCCTGCGAAGACTCGCGTCACCTCTGATGTCAAGGCCCCAGGGGCTTCGCTCCAGCTCCGGGCTCCAGGAAAGGGCGTCGCGGGCCTGGGTTACACAACTTCCCCCGAGGTGGCGGGCGGCCAGCTGACTGGCAGGGCAGGGATTGGCCCCGGGGCGCCCCACCGCGCGCAGGTGGCTGCACGCAGCCCGGGAGCGCAGCTGGGAGGCTGGCCTCGGCCTTGGCCTGGCCTTTCCCCTCTCCAGGCCCTGGGAGCCCTCGGCAGCTCTGAGAGAGAGAGAGAGAGAGAGAGAGAGAGAGAGAGAGAGACTGACTCCTGCAACCACAAATGTTTTATAAATGAATTCAGCTCCCAAATTCCCGGAGGGGGCCGAGGACAGAGGGTGGCAGCGAGTCTTTCAGGGCGACAGGGACACGCAGGGAGCAGGAGCTGTCCCATCTCCAGAGCTCGTGCAGTGGACGCCAGGGCCTGACCAGTCCAGTCCTCCAGGGCCTGGCCAGGTGCCTTGTGCTTGAAGTGTTTGGTCCATTATGAGACATCTCCTCTCCCCACGGGCACCTTCAAATCCAGATGCTGTCCCCGCAGAACAAAAGCCCCCTCCCAATGCTCTTTGAGAAGTAGAGCCTGGTCCTTTGGAGGAATAAAGTCTCTTGCTAAATGCAATCCCTCCCCGGGGCCAAGAACCCGCTGCTCTGAATTTGTTAAGAGTGGTTTAATAACCTGTCTCCACTCCGTTTCAGATGCCAGGGCGGCCGTGACAGGTGGAATGTCGCTGGTTGATGGATTCAATGGATGGAGCATGGCTTCACTAAGAAGAGAATGCCCGCTTTTTTTTTTTTTTTCTTAATTCAAGACGTCCATTCCAATGACACACATTATGATGAAACAGGGATTGTCACAGAGGACTTCCTGGATGATACACTTTAGTTTTCCTGATTCGAATAACAACTTTTCCAGAAAGAAGGATGTATTCAACGACTGTAAAATAGTCCCAGTTTCGGTGACTTTGGGACTGGAGATGTAGCCGAGGGGAAGTGCACTCACCTCACATGCATGAGGCCCTGGGTTCCATCCCCAACACTGCCATTCAGTGACAATAATATAAGGTAGGTCAAAATATGGGAAATGCAGATGCTACATGGCTGACTATCATCTGAGTATAGATAGCCAACAAGGAATTTAGACCCTACAGAGGGTCTAGGACTTGTTGCTAAAACCTGCCATTGGGGACGGGGAATTCTCTACCTCTGAGAGCAATCCTTTTCCTTTCCAGATAGTTCTGACAGCCAGAGCTACTTCTCTGCTCCTTGTCTCCGTGAGTGACAGTGAGGCCCAGCAGTGTGCCATGTCCTCTCTTCAAGTTCAGGGTCCCCAGTTCCTCCACACAGTTCTTCCTCCTTCAAAAACTGGACTCTCTTCTCTCCCTGCCTCTTCAAACATGGGTCGCGTTCAACCAGAAGTGAACACAGTGCTCCAGTGTCACCTCCCTGCACCCTGCCCATCTGTGGATGCAGCCAGAGAGCACAGCAGGGTGGGGCAGTGACCTAGGATTAGGTTGAACATTCGTACAAAACCTTTTTCTCGCAAAAATCTTTACATTTGACATCGCATCCCTATTTACTTCAGAGGGGTCGGTCTATTGTGTCATCTGGTTTGGGTGCTTTGGGGGACCTTCTTTGGTCATTTAAAACCTCTGTTCCTGCAGCCAAGTGTTGTGGCGCAGGCCTGCAACCCTGGTTACTGGGAAGGCTGAGAAAGGAAAATCCTAAGTTCAAGGCCAACACAGGCAACTTAGAGCCTGCCTCCAAATTAAAAATAGAAAGGGCTGCAGATGTAGCTCCACGGTAGAGCACCCCTGGGTACCCAGTGCCTGGAGAAATAAACAAACAGAAAAACAACCCCTGCTTTCAGTTTTGAGTCACATGAGAGTCAGATGATGGCGCTTTCTGTGCCTTTGCCTAGTTGTTGACAGGAAGGTCGGATGGGGACTGTGCTCTGGCCAGCCACTGTGTCTGGGACCTTGGTTTCCCTGTCTGGTAGAACAAGAGTACAGAGAGGACCTCAGTGAACACATCTCTGTATTATGTGGGGGACACTAGGCCAACGCTCTTTGCGAACATTGTGATGTGATTTTTCACACCAGTTCCTTGAGGGAGGTATTGCTATCCTCCTCCTCATTCTCAGGTAGGAAAACAAGACCTGGCAGGATTTGAACCCCATTCTGTCTGGCACATAAAACGATGCTCTCAATCACCCTGGCTCACTGCCCATCTTGAGAGAGCAGGACCTCAGGTGTAGCCTAGAACAGGGCCCCAGGGACCCCAGTACAGACCCTTCAAACTCCTCTCAAGCCCTCCAAGTCCCACGCACAGCTCAGAAGCAGGGGAGAGCTGAAGGCTGGGGAGGAACTTCAGAAAGGGACACCAAGCCTGGCCCATGATCCCAGCTATCTGGGAGGCTGAGGCAAGTTGGATTGAGCTTCACAATGACTGAAGACAGGATGTTTGGCAGCTCCGTGAAACTGGGGCACAGCGTCACAACCTCAGGCAGGCTGTGAAGAAAGTGAGGTTCTTGCACACCTGAGCTTGTAGTCTGGGAGTCAGACCTGCCGCACCCCAGCCAGGTGCCAGATGCAGAAGACACCACCGCTGTCCCTACTCCCAGGAGTCCCATGGAGCTTCCACTATTAACACAGATGCGTTTGCAGGAAGCAGGCCAAGTTCAACCTCCAAGGTCCCTTCCCAGATCCTTCAGGGCGAGTGCCGAATTTCTTATTTGTAACTTTTTGTTTGTTTTTGAGGCACTGCTGGGAATCGAACCCGGATTCTCCTGTGTGGAGGCTGGTGCTCTGCCTGAGCCACACGCCAGCCCTCTGTCTGTAACTTCTAAGTGCCCCCCTCCCGTTCACATAAGTTGCAGACCCTACAATTCTTATTCCCCTAATGTCATCTTTCAGTTACTATCCCTTTTATAACTGAGGAGAAAAGTGGCCCAGGGACATGAAGCAAGTTACTCCAGGTGGCAGAGGGCTGGAAGGGGGCAGATTCCCGACCCTCCTCCCATGAGGCCCCAGGTTTCCTAGCACCTTCCAGGAAATTGTGTCATTTGTTGCAGCTGGAAATAGAAACTAGTGTCTGTTTCTATTTCTACATTTGAACCAATTGATACTTGTTTATTAATTTTGTTAAGTGGAACAGTTCTGGAGACTCCGAGCTTGTCAAATGCAGTCTTTTTGTCACTACGTGGAACACTGCCAGTCCCTGGGGCAGTTTTGCTTTCTAAATAGTTTTAAATTCCTTTTATTATAATAAGAAATGTGTAGTCCTCTGCCCATAGCGGATTACTGATGAAAGACAAAAACTCTAAATAACATTGATGCTGAAATACAAGTTCACCAGGGAAGGTTTTTTGTTTGTTTTTTTTTTAACAAAAATATTTCTGTAAATCCCCTAACTATTCATGCTGGTACCCGATCATAATTCTCGTACATTGGCTGATAAATGCTGCTGGGAACCACGAAGCATCCATCCACCAGGATTGTTAAATGGGGTCTCTTCCTTACATCTTAGGGCAAAATGCATCCCAACGGAGCAAAAACACTGCACATAACAACCATGAATGTGGCCAGGCCTGGTGGTGCACACCAACGGCTCCGGAGGTTGAGACAGGAGGATCGTGAGTTCAAAGCCAGCTTCAGGAACTTAGCAAGGCCCTAAGCAACTTAGCAAGACCCTGTCTCTAAATAAAATATTAAAAAGGGCTGGGGATGGGGATGTAGCTCAGTGGCTAAGCACCCTTGGGTGCTTCCATCCCTGGTAATTCCCCCTTTAAAAAAAATGTGTTAGAAAAGAGTGTGAAAATTTGTGTCTTAATCTTAAAATGAAAGGACTTCTTTTTAAAAAATCACAGAAAACCCCAATTTCATAAAAGGAAAAGGATCTCTTTGTCTACATAAAACTGAACATTTTCCCAGGTTTAAAAAAGAAGAAGAAGAAAGAAATTAATATACAAAGTCAAATAACAATCAACTAGCAGGAAAAGAAAATATATGAAAAAGATCACAAAATGCTCATTTCCCTCATCTTAAAAGAGCTCCTCCAATCAAGGAAAATAAAAGGCCAATCATGCAACAAACAGAAAAACAGGATATAGAAGGATATAGAAGACTGGTCCCCAAAGCCATGTAACTTGGTCTTCAATGTGTGAAAAGGAGCCTTCGTCCTCACCTGGAGGGGTCGTGCAAGGTGGATGCCCACCCACGAGAGGCCATTTTCTCCTACTCAATGGGCAAAGGCGGACAGGTCTGTGGCCTGCTGTTGGCTGGGCTGCACCCACATGACCTAGATTGTCTTCATTGTTGCCTGTGGGGAGGAAATGGCACGATTTCTATGAAGAGTCATTGGGCAATATTTTCCTAAAAGTAAATCCCAGGCTGGGAATGTGGCTCAGTGAGAAAGCACTTGCCTAGGGTGTGAGGCCCCGGGTTCCATCCCCAGCACTGCAAAAAGTAGACTATGCAAGTAAATGCTCAGGGACTTTACGTCGTGGGTTGTATTCTATCACCCACACCAACTAATTCATGTGTTGAAATCCTAACCCACGAGCTGGGCATCGTGCACAGGGGTGCACACCTGTGATCCCAGCTATTTGGGAGGCTGAGGCAGGAGGATTGCCAGTTGGAGGCCAACCTCAGCAACTTAGTGACACCCTATCTCAAAATAAAAAAAAAATAAAAAGCGCTGAGGCATTGCTAAGGGTAGAGCTACGTCACAGCCTTCAGAAGGAGCCAGCTCTGCCTGCCAGACACCTTTTACTTTTATTAGGTGCAAGGTATCTTGGATTTCTAGCCCCTGAGCCATAAGGAACCCATATCTGCTGCTCTAGCTACCGGTGGTAGTACTTTATCACCACAGCCTAGCAAACCAAGGCCCCTTGACTAAGCAAGAGGATACTGCTATAGCTTAAATTTGAACTCTCCCCCATGTGTTGAAGGCCTGGACCTCAGCCTGTGCCACTATTGGGAGATGGCGGAAACTTGAGGAGGTGGGGCCTAGCAGAAGGAAGTGAGGTCACAGGGAACGCCCTTGAAGGGCTAATGGGCCCTGGCCCCTTCCTCCCTCTCTCTCCTTCCTGGCTGATATGAAGTGAGAAGCTTCTTGTGCCCATCTCACCTCACCATAGGCCCAGTGACCATGGGGCCAAGCAACCATGGGCTGAAATCTCTGAAACTGGGAGTCAAAATGCATCTTTCCTCCTTTTAAGTTGATTTTTCTCAGGCGTTTTGTCACAGTGAAGGAGAGAGCTGAGTAGAAGGGGATTATGTTGCAGTTGTGTTTGTAATGGCTGAAGACCACAAGCACTCTAGACACCTGTCCATCACACACTGCCGAGATACACTGTGGCACGTTGTTACAGTAGAATGGTTTTATCAACTGATGACAGAATTGAAACAGGGTAGTGTGTACTGATTAGAATGATCTCAAATCATTCTCAAATGAGAAAAGCACAGTGCAGATGGCTGTGGAGAAGGCCTCATTTGTATAAAAATAAAGAGAAACAGGGCTGGGGTGCAGCTCAGAGGGAGAGAGCTTGCTTAGCATGTTCGAGGCCCTGGGTTTCGTCCCCAGCACCACAAAATATAATAATAATAATAGCTGGGCTCAGTGGCACACAATAATCCCAGTGGCTTGGGAGGCTGAGGCAGGAGGATTGTGAGTTCAAAACCAGCCTCAGCAACTTAATGAGGCGCTAAGCAACTCAGTGAGACCCTGTCTCTAAATAAAATACAAAGAAGGGCTGGGGAAGAGGCTCAGTGGTTGAGTGCCCCTGGGTTCAATCCCCAGTACCAAAAACAATAATAATAACAAAAATATAATATAATAAAGATAAAGACAAAGAAATATGGATGTGCATGTGTAAATATTTGCTCACAGATGCAAAGATTCTTCTGGGCAAGACACAGGAGAAACTGCAAACTTCGAATGTCCTGGGGAGCCACACACAGAGGACAGGGAGAGATCTTGTCTCGGCTGCAAACACACCTGCACCTTTGATGCCTTCCCATTGTTAATGTGTCACCTGTTTGTTTGTTTGTTTTTTTAATCTTATGGAGAACATCAAGATGTTTCTACTACTTCAAAAATGGAGAGTAAAGAGGGAAAATATAGCCATTTGGGGCTTTTCATCTTTTTTGAAAATAACAGCTATTCGGAACAGCAATGGGTCATTTGAGGAAGTGATATCTTCTCTCTTATCTCTTCATTTAGAAACAAAGCAGAAAATTTGTTTTTAAAATCACCAAATCCGTCACAAAGGCGAAGCCCAAGATGCAAGAATTCTAAACCCCCAGGTATTAAAAGCAAATAAATCCCATTTGTGACAATTTGACAGCACGTAAGGTTCGATCGGCAGTGATGACTTTGGTGTACCTTCAGCTCCTAAGTCAAGCCTGACCAATTATTCCTAATTCATTTGCCTATAAATCTTGCTTTTCATCATGAAATTAATTTAAATTCTATTAAACAGTAGGCTCTGCTTATTAAATAGAAAACAACCAAAAGTAGCCCTTAAAAATAATGAATCTTTCTACATGTGAACTCCCCCCCAGCCCCATATGGGGGGCTGAATCCAGGGGTGCCCCACTATATCTCCAGCCACATCCCCAGTCCCATTTATTTATTTATTTATTTTTGTGACACAGTCTCACTACATTGCCCAGCCTGGCCTGAAACCTGCAATCCTCCTGCCTCAGCCCCCTGAGGAGTTAGGATTATAGGTGTGCACCACCATATCTGGCTACAGTAATTTTTTTTTTTTGGAGGGGGTTACTCAGGGTTGAAACCCAGGGCACTTTTCCACTAAGCTACACCTCCAGCCTGTTTTTCTTGTTGTTGATTGTTTGTTTGTTTGTTTGTAAAGGTCTTGCTGAGTTGCTGGGGCTAAACTGGAACGTGTGATCTTTCAGCCTCAAACTCCCGAGTAGCAGGGATTACTGGTGTGAGCCACCATGCCCGGCTACCTGTAGACATTTTAACATAATTTCTGGAATCAGAATGATCTAAAATAAGATAAGTTTATCAATATATCTTCTGTATCTTATACCAATAAAATGTTTTTCTTATTAAAAAGTGATTTGCAAGGTCATCAATTGCTGAGAAAATTATTTGATCACCCAAACACGTTGAGAAATGCAAATGAGGCCTGCTACGTGTGGTCGCGCAAGCTGTAAACTGCACAACTTCAGAGGGCACCATGCAGACCCTAATCCAAATTCTGCAGGGCATCACCAGAACAGCCATGAACATCAATCCTGTGGCTACTGAAAATGCTGGAGAGCCACAGATGATTGGGGTTCAAGAGAGGGCAGGTGCCACGGCTGAGGTTGTAGGGATATGAGGCCAGAATCTCATGCATATAGCCTCTCATCTAAGCTGGCCTCCCTTTTGGAGCCTCTAGCAACACACACATCCTAAGTTTTCTCTGAGCCGTATAACCATAAGTTTCCTAAGGTAGGGGAAGGGACTCATCTACTGCTACCCACAATCTCTCCATCAGGCTGTTTCAAGAGAACGTCAAGTTACTGAGCAACTGAGAAGGAGGGCCAGAAAAGAGCCCCAACATGCCCCTAATCTTGACTCCTGTCTTAAGGGAGGCAGAGGCGGGTAGCAAGGGGTGGGGTGGAGGTGGCTGAACCCAAAGTGACATTCAGGACATCTGGCATCCAGGGAACACTATCAGTGCTTTGCTGTGTGACCTTTACTAAATCTATTAGCCTCTCTGGGCTTCTGCCTCCCCATTTGGAATGAAAAGAATTACTGCCATTCTCAAAGGAAAGAGAAAAACACGGAGTGATGATTTCACTGAGAAAGCACCGAAATTCAAACATTCCAGTTATCATTCAAAAATCAAGAATCGGTGGGCTGAGGGACAGGAAGCCTTACTAAGCAGCTGTAAAAATCTTGAACCAGCCTCACGACTTCTCTGAGCCTGAGTTTAACCATGTGCCAAAGAGCTAAGCCTGAACTACACCAGCAATCTGCTGGACTTTTCACCACTCAGTCTATTTAATTATCTCCAAATACAGACTTCATAGTTTGTAAGGTTTTTATCTCCCAAGCTGTATTTATGTAATTACTATATACTTAACAATTACCAAGTGATTATTGTTACCATTAGAAAGGATATTTTTGGTTGTGAGTGGCTATATTTATGGGGCTTACATAACCTAAAAGCCTAGCACTCGGGATAGCTTCAGGCAAAGCTTGATCCAGCAGCGGGTTACCAAGGATCTGTGCTCTGTCTCTTGGCTCCACCTCCTATGATGTGTCCAAGGTAGCTGCCAGAAATTCCTGGCACTACTTGCTTTTGTCATTTGTGATTAGTGATAAACAGTGTGCCTCCCAGTTGGCTTGAAGAAAAGACCTGGCATTGAGATTCATTAGCTCTGATTGGCCTAAATTGGGCCATGTTGTCTTTTCTGGACCAATTTCTAGAGCCTAGAGGATGAGATTTTCTGATTTGCTTAAGCCGGCTAAGCCCCACCCCTGGGACGGGGTCATTTCTGACCAGATAATAAGGCTAGGAAATTCCCAGTACTGTCAGTCTCTCGCTGTGGCGTGTTCATCAGCCAGTGAAATCTCTGGTTTTTTTTTTTTTTTTTTTTTTTGGTCCTTGGGATCAAACCCCGGGTGCTTTACCTCTGAGCTGTATCCCAGCCCTTTCTATTTTTTACTTTGAGACAAGGCCTTGCTGAGTTGCTTAGAGCCTCGCTAAGTTTCTGAGGCTCAACCTTTTGATCCTCCTGCCTCAGCCTCCCAAGTCTCTGGGATTACAGGCATGCACCATGGGATTTCTGACCAGCCTGTGAACTGCACATTAGTGCCCCCAGGATCCTGTGGGGCACTTGCTGTGACCACCCTGTGAGTGGCCATTCTGATCACACAGCTGACATCAGCCCAGCCAACAGCAAGCTCTTGACCCTGTGGCGAGATCCGGCCTCACGGTGGGTTCAGTCCTCCACTCCCAGGGGATCTTCAGGGTTGGTTTCCTGAAGACCCCAGGGGAGCCTGGAGTCCCCAGGCCTGTGACTGCCCTTGGTGGATACCCGGGGACGTCCATCTGCCACGGTCCTGTCCTGGGGAGGAGAGGTCATAGAGGTGGGCCCACCTTTGGGGAGCCACTGCCCTGAGGGGCCATGGTGGGGCCTTGGAGATGACGTGGGTGGGGAAGCCCTGAGGCGGGCACTGTACCTCCCAGGCCCGCAGGCAGGAGTGTGCGCCCAGCACCCACAGCCCAGGGCCCAGGCCCCAGGTCCCAGGGAAGGCCAGGGGGTTCTCTGGCAGCTTCGAGTATGTCCTCAACACTGTGTCCCCCAGTGCAGACCAGGGAGCTTCGGACCCCAAGACGGGACCCAACCCCTCTTCACATGCTCGGGCCTTTGCAGGGTCCTCTCTGGCCCTTGGGTGCAGTGGCTTTGGGTGGGGGTGGCAGGGGACAGATACTCAATTCTTGGCCCCCTTTTAGGACCTACCTCCTCCCGGAACTTCCACACCAGGTGGGATTCACCTGCAAAGGGGACACACCCCAAAGCCCAAGGAACAGCGTCCACTCCTGGTTGGCCTCTGCTGTCCTGCCCTTCCTTCCCATCAAGCACTGTCCCCACCAGGTCCCCAGGGATGCCTGACATGGAGAGAGCCTGGCTCCCTCCTTTGTAGCTGGGCCTAAGTCACCTTGGCACGTGGCCAGGGGTCCGGCTCTCGCCGCCCTCCCTCCACCCCCACTTCTCCCCAACCATAAACCAGCTCCGGGTTAATAAGTGTCCACGGGGCTTTCCAACTCCAGCCGATGGATTCTCGGGTTGGAAAGGAGGGAGTGGGGGGCAGCCAAACTGGGGGTACGGGGAGAAGAGGAGAGGCCGGAAGCTCATCTGGACAAAAAGATCTCAAGTATAGACTTTGGAGATCTTCCCCAGATGGGATCACAGTCAGTCGCAAGATGCACACCCACAGAACTGGACACAGACCGTGGCCCGTCACCCACACACACCATCTGAGAGGCCCAGGACATTATGTGTGCACTTCCCGAATAAACTGTTGGATTTGGGGATGAACTTTAGGTTTAGAGAAAAGCTACAAAGAGAGCACAGAGTCCCGTGGACCCCTCACCCAGACCCGGCTCCCCCAGGATCATCATCCTTCACCACCAGGGAATACCTGTCAGGACGCCGTCTCAGCACAACACCGGGAGCCGACTCCAGGGCCTCTGGGGTCTCAGCAGCCTTGGCATTTACTCCTCTGTCCCGGGCACCCGCCCAGGGCACCCTCCTGCACCCACCCAGTCTGTCTCAGAGTCCTGTGGTCGGTGACCATTGCTGGCTTCTGTGGTGTTCACGACCTTGACGGTGTGGAGGAGTCCTGGTCGGGTCCTTCTTAGGCTGCACTTGTTCTTATCTTGTCCTGGTGCACTATAATTGCACACGACGATGGGATTCTTTGACACAGGATCGGCCAACATCACTCCCAGCTGTAGACTGTTCTTTAACTTGGATCGTCCGGTGCTTTTCTCTGACACCACAGCGGTGAAGTTCCCCTTTGGGTCACATAACATCATAGAGGATAAAGGGTGTCACATGACGTCCACTTGACTATCGCCGGTCATGTTCCCTGGAGGCCCTGGCTGAGGCGCCATCCGTTAGGAGTCTACTGCAGAGTTGTGGGCTTTTGTCCTTTCCATACTCTTGTTAGGAAGGAGTCACCGAGCCCAGAGCGCACTCGTCCCACCACGGGGTTCACATTCCCCTCCCTCAGTTAGCTATCCATTCAGTACTTGATTCCTATTGTCTGGATTCAGGGATGGTCATCCTATAATCCAATATTCTCCTAGTTGTTCCATTGTTCATTGTCCCCTGGGGGCCCTTTCAGCTCATGGTCTCAATTATTTTGCCCTCAGAGCAACTTTTCAACTCTTGGGCACCACAAGATGCTCCAGGCTCACCTTTCCCCTGTTCCAGCTGTAGAATCAGACATTTGTCAAAGGAAATAAATATTTCTAAGTCAAGTCCTCTAATTTTCTCGTTGGTAATGCACACACTGCACCGCCTTCCAGTGCACAATCAAAAGAATGCATTTGCTCAGTTACCTGGGCTGGGGATGTGGCTCAAGCGGTAGCGCGCTCGCCTGGCATGCGTGCGGCCCGGGTTCGATCCTCAGCACCACATACCAACAAAGATGTTGTGTCCGCCGAGAGCTAAAAAATAAATATTAAAATTCTCTCTCTCTCTCTCTCTTTAAAATAAATAAATAAATAAATAAATAAAACATACGTCAGTTTTTGTAGACCGGCTTTGACAAGTTTGGTTTTGGTCTTTTCCTTTTGGTACCAGGGACTGAACCCAGGGGTACTTAACCACTGAGCCACACCCCCCGCCCTATTTTGTATTTTATTTAGAGACAGGGTCTCACTGAGTTGCCTAGGGCCTGGCTTTTGCTGAGGCTGGCTTTCTTTCTTTTTTTTTAACTTATTTATTTTTTAGTTGTACTTGCACACAATACCTCTATTTATACATGGTGCTGAGGATCGAACTCAGGGCCTCACACATGGTAGGCGAGTGCTCTACTGCTGAGCCACAACCCCAGCTCCCTGAGGCTGGCTTTCAACTCGAGATCCTCCAGTCTCAGCCTCCGAAGCCACTGGGATTACAGGCCTGCGCCACCATGCCTGGCTCTTTTTATTTTTTGAGACAGGGTCTCACTAAGTTGCTTAGGACCTCACTAAATCACTGAGGCTGGCCTTGAACTTGGGATCCTCCTGCCTCCGTCTCCCGGGCCACTGCTAGGATTACAGTCATTTGCCACTGCACCCAGCTCACAACAAATAGTTTCAAAATGTAGAAAGAGCCTCAAAACACAGGAGGGGCCTGAGCCCTTCCCTAGGTCCGGGAGCCCTTGTTGAATTCTTCAGCCTCTCTGCTATGTTAGGGGGGCGTTCCACAGACAGAGGCGGCCTAGCTCCTGGTGCCCTCCCCAGGCTGAGCTGCCTGAGGTCATTCCTGGGATCTTCCCATGTCCAGCCTCACCCACAGACCCCAAGAGGTGACCAGCTGAGGAGTTCTGTAGCCTTCACCACGGCTGGCTGGGCACAGGCAGGTGGCCAGGGGACAGGCAAGCTCCAGGAAGGGACTGGCAGGCCAAGGCTCCAAGAAGGGGGTGCAAGAGGTGGGCGGGGCGCTGGTCAGCACCATTGGGTCCACAGGGCTCCTGGGGACGGGACTGAGGTCTGCAAACTCCAGCTCTCAGTGGAGCAGGGGCTCCCCAGAGCAGCCCTGGGTTCTGCAGAAGAGCTTCAGCTTCTCAGGAAGGAGCCACCATCAGGAGCAGGAAGAGAGCGAGACTTCAGAGGGCAGGGAGGCGTGTGACTCATGGCCCAGTCCTGCCAGCTCCCATAGCACGTGCCGGACAGCATGGGGCCTGGAGCGTGGGTGGAATCCCAGCCCGGTCCTGGCCGGAAGGAGGTCCGAGGTTGGCCACAGCGATTCAGCACGTAGGGAGGGCACAAGCAGGGTGCAGCGGGAGCCCCAGGAGGAAGCCGCTCAGCATCTCCAGCATCTCAGGAGTCCTGGCAGGACTCATGGGGGAGGTGACATCATCAGAAAGATTGATGGAACTGGCCAGGCAGCCATCAGGTGGAGTGGGGAGGGCACTCCCGCTGAGAGACGAGCAGAAGCAGAGGAAAAGTGTCTTCCAGGGCTGGCACAGTGCCCACCCCACAAGCCCTCTCCAAACGTGAGGCATGATCACTGTGGCAAATTATTAGTCTCATTATTATATTAACCTGGACACATCACTTAATATTTTTCCCATCTTAAAGGCAGTTACTGCAATGAGTAAGTGCCTGCCACCCCTGAGCTCTCCTGGTCCACAAGAGGGGCGGTGACGGGGACATAGTTGCAGTGTGCCCGACTGCATCCACAAGAGGGGCGGTGACAGGGACATAGTTGCACTGTGCCCGGCTGCAGTGACTGTGTGTGCTCAACTCTGACACAGAGCTGGCTCCGTGTCCCCTTGCTCCACAGTCCTGGGGACTGGAGAGACACAGAGAGGGGGACACTTGGGGTCTTCAAAGGCACAAAAACAAGTACATAATGAGGTGGGGTCAGGCAAGCCCAAGGGACAGCCTCAGACCTGACCTGCCATGCACACGCCCTCCTCCTCCTCGTGGTCTCCTGCGGCCTCCCCATGAGCAGGAGTCCAGGGCCTTGCACAAGGCACTTACCTTTCCTAATCCCATGAGCCATTATTTCTTCAACTCTGCAACTGGGAAGACACATCGAGAATATCAAAGGGACTCAATGTGTATGTGTGTGGGGGGGGGGGTTTGAACCCAGGCATGTAATAGAAAAAAAAAATTTAAAATTTATGATATTTTGAATGGATAAATAACCAGGAGTATATTCACAAAATGGAGTACTGGTCAGTAGTAAAATAAATAAATTATAGGTAGGTAATAGACATGGATTTTAAAAAACATGCAGTGTGAAAAAGGAAGCACACGGGGCTGGGGTAGTAGCTCAGTGGGTAGAGTACTCGCCTGGTATGTGTGAGGCCCTGGGTAACAGTATCCTGGGTTCGATCCTCAGCACCACATAAAAATAAGTAAATAAAATAAAGGCATCGTGTCCAACTACACATAAAAAATAAATATTAAAAAAGGAAGCACATAATTATAGAGTGATTCTATTTACATAAAGGAAAACAGAACAATATAGTATTGAAGAATTTATACGAAGGTGGTTTAAAAAAAGCCAAAGAACGACTAGTGCCAATCCAGGAAAGTGGTTCCTCAGGATGAGTGAAGGAGATTGCCAGGGGCACCCAGAAGGCCTCAAAAGTACAGGCTGCTTGTTTGCTTGTATGTTTGTTTGTACCTGGGAGTGAACCCAGTAGCGCTTAGCCACTGAGCCACATCCCCAGCCCTTTTAAAAACTGCTCTTATTTTAATTTTGAGACAGAGTCTTGCTAAGTTGCTTCTTTGAACTTGAGATTCTCTTGCTGCAGCCTCCCAGGTGGCTGGAACGACAGGCATGTGATGCCCAGCTTAAGTACTGGTATTTTTAAGTTAGATAATAAATGCATGGGTTTTTTTGAAGTGAATACTGTTATTCTTTAAGCTGTACCTGTACGGTTGTACATGGTGTCTTTTACAATACATATTTTTTATTACAACAAAATAGTGCCCTTACAGGACAGGTGCTTTTAAGAAGGCTGAGATGACGTAATTAAAGTACCAGCACAGAGTAAGAAGCACTTAGTTTTGAGCTCTTTGGGCATCAGTGTCCCCATCTGCAAGACAACTGGATGGAAAGATGGAGACTTTGTCCTCTAGCTTATGGATTCTCTATGGCCCCCACCCGCCAGCATGCCCAGACTGAAAGTCAGCTCCCCCTACCCGGGGCCATTGGAGGCTCCTGAGATGGCACCGATGCACTGGTCCTGGTTCCAAGTCTCTCTAGCTGGGGAGATTTAGCTTTTTTTGAATTTCCCCAAGGCAAGTGGGCACAACAATCTCTGCCTTCCTTATAAAAGCCCCTGGGTAGACACTGTAAAGTGCTGTTCACATGTGAGGAATCATGACCAACTGACCCAGGACCTATAGATATCCTCATGGAGGGGGTGGGTGCTTCCTCCAGTGAGGCCATAGGTAACAGTATCCTTCCATGAACAGATGGGGATTGGTGTCAATGTCCCTTCTTTCCCTGGGTTTTCTCCCACTCGTTGTGCATCATCCTATTTTAGAAGGTGCTTACATCAGAAAAAGTGTACCTGATTCTGGGTGTGGCGCGCCTCTGGGTAACCGCTTCAACCACGACCGATCATTGGGAGTCCTGGCTCCATCTGAGAAGTGCCTGTCTGGGTGTACCTCTCTTTAAAACTACGGTCCCACCTTTGCGTACCAGATTCATTTCGCGCGCATCCTTTTAAGTTCTTCCATTCGAACGATGAAAACTGTACCTGTTCTTGTACTGCTGGTGCGCACCTCCGTCGGCCCTTACCTGACAGGTGCGCGTACCTGGTGACCTCACGCAGAGGGGATGCAGGCGGCCTGTGCGCTCCACCCGCGGGCAGGTCACGCCGCTGCAGGGCCGGTCAGCGCGTCGGGTGCTGCGCGCGCCGACCCTGCACTGGCTGGGCGAGGCGAGGCGCAGGGGCCGGGAGCGGGGCGAGGCGCCGGGGCCGGGGGCGGGGCCGAGCCCGGGGCGGGGTGGGACTGAGCCTGGGGGGAGGGGCCGAGCCCGGGGGCGGGGCGGGCGCGGGGGGCGGAGCAGGAAGGGGCGACGGCCCTGCCCGGCTTCCGCGTCACGGTTCTTAAAGCACCTGCCTCGCCCCCTGCGGTACAAAGGCGCCGGGGACTCGGCCCCATGGATCCGCCGCCGGCCGCGGCTGGGGCGCAGCGGGGTGAGGCGCGCGGCGGGGCCCGGGGAGAAGGGAGCGGGGAGGGCGCGGCGGGGTCCGGCTTCCCCGGCTCCTCTAGACCCCCTCCAACTTAGCTCCAGTTGGGGGAGCCCCGGGGAGGGTCCCGAGGTCCTGGGGCAGCGCCGCGACAGTGCGGGTCTCTACCGGGACAGCCTCCGCGTCACCGGCGCCCGGGAGCCAACCAGAGTCTCCCAGCAACTTTTTTCTCCAGTGGGTCACCCCGGAAACTTGCCCTCCCGCGGCCCGGGAGGCTGGCCCCGGCCCTGCCCCTTCTAGGCCTGGGTTCTGAGTGTGGGGCGGGCGGGCGGATGAAGGCGATGACCTCAACGGGGAAGCCCCCCACCCTGGCCCGCCAGCCCACTGGCCCCGTGGCCCCCACATCCCGGAGCGCACTTCCCGCCCAGGTTTCCGTATGAGAGCCCCGCCCCTGCCTTCTGGCCCCCTCCCTCCCGGTGTTAGCGTGAGGGGTTGGGCTTGGGGGTGGGATCAGACTAACTTCAAATTCTTGCGTCACCAGCTAACAGTTGGAAGACCTTGAGCAAGTTCTTAGCACCCGTGCCTCAGTTTCCCCCTTTATATAATGGGAAAGATAATCCTTAGCTGAGAGAGCTTTTGAGGGGACAACCTGAGCCGACATAGTGTCACCAGTCCAGTGTTGCCTCATCCTGTTGGGAAGGGCAGGCAGGAGAGGGGATGAGAGCAACATTCCCCATCCCTAACCCTGTGTTGTCCCATAGGAGCTGTGACAGGTGCCTTCCAGGAGTGTGAGATATGAGTGGCACCCGAGGAGAGAGGCCTGTCCAGGAAGCCAGCCCCACCATGAGTCTGTGGGGGCTTGAGGACAGCCACAGCTGTCGGGGTACCCCCCGGCCTGCCCGGGAGCCCACCCCAGAGGAGGCGTCAGCTTTGGAGCTACAGATGAAGGTGGACTTCTTCCGGAAGCTGGGCTACTCATCCTCTGAGATCCACAGCGTCCTGCAGAAGCTGGGGGTCCAGGCAGACACCAACACAGTGCTGGGGGAGCTGGTGAAGCATAGCGCAGCTAACGAGCATGAGCGCCAGGCCTCTCAAGACCCCGGCCCTCAGCTCCCTCTGGTGCCCCGGGGTGGGGGCACCCCCAAGGCCCCCAGCCTGGAGCCCTCACTCCCAGAGGAGGACAAGGAGGGCAGTGACCTGAGGCCAGTGGTCATCGATGGGAGCAACGTGGCCATGAGGTACGCGTCACTTCTGTGGAGATGAGTGGAGAGGTGGCTCTGTCCCTGCTGTTCTGTGGAGGAGCTTTCAGGCAGGAGTTGACTTCTCTGGTGGACTGGGCTAGAGGAAGGGAAAGCCCTTATGAGGGCCTGTTTCACGCCAGGAGGCTCCCTTAAGCCTTGTGACAGGTCATGCGGATGAAACTCGGGCTCAAAGCCTTGTCCAGGGTCACACTACTGGTAGCTAGTGGAGCAAGGATTGGAATTCAGGTTCTGTGTCCCCAGAATTCCCTTTATGTTTGGGTCTCCTGAGGCCAGCCATGTCCATCTAAATTCCTCGCCTGTAACAGGAGGCGAGACCGTGGCGGCCGGGGATTTGCCTGTGAGCGCCAGTGCTCCAGATGGGAGCGGTTACTTAGCCACTCTGGGCTTTATCTCCTGCTGCTTCAGGTGGTCATTGTGAGAGCAAAGGCATGGCACCTGGAAAGTCACAGGTGCTCAGTGAACAGGAGTTGTTGTTACTGTTCAGGGCCTGGGTCTTCTGAGGCCTTCCTGTCCCAGGCCCGGGCTCCCATGGAAGCAGGCCCAGCTACTGAGACCTTCAGGGCTGTGACCTGGAGTGACCTCAAGGCTGGCTCTGATTCTCCATGGGGTGTGGGTGGGTGGCCTGATGCTCTGGCCTCAGGTGACCCAAGTCTCTGCTAGACTGGTCTCTGGGGCTCCCAGAGCCAAAGTCAGCACACAGCCCCCTAACTGTGGCCTCCTATGTGGGGAGGGGTGGGAGCCGAGGATGAGGCCAGGGTTGCTCCTGACCTGAGAATCTGACTTCTCCCTTGGATCTGTGGCCCCGCCTTCCCTGCTGCTTTCTCCCAGTTCCCTACGAGGTGGCTGGTGAGTCAGGACGGGTGGATCACTCATCAGGAAAAGTTCCTGTTGGCAGGGATGCGGGGAGACCCCAAACACAGGGCGGGAGGCGGTGTGAGCACCTTCCCCGCTTCCCTGAGGACTCTCCCAGTCAGCCTCTGCCCTCCACCTGCTCCAGCCCAGCAGGGCAGACCAGGTCAGCTGGTCCTGGCCTAGCTCAGCACAAGCGCAGGGGAGCCCCTTCCCCACCATTCCCATTCCTGAACTGGGTAGGTCCTGGATGGGAGGCTGAGAAAAGGGGGCTTCCATGCCAGAGGGAGGCAGGTCACAGGAAGGTCGGGTCCCCTCACGCTCGAGCCTGAGCCAGGCTGAGGAGCTAGGATGAGCCTGTGACTCTGCCCCTGTGGGCTTCAGGCCCACAGAAGTGGCTGAGCCCTGGGGACAGCCATGTGCTCTGTGTGTTTGTGTCCTGGTAAAAGGAGGAGGAGCCTGGGAGGAGGGAGGAGGGCAGCAGTGGGGGGCACTTGGGAGCTGACCCTGGAGACAGCACCGCCTGCCCGCCTGCCTGCTGGGGGTTTCTGAGCTGGGGCTGTGGCAGGAGGGGAATTCCAGCTTCACACTTCCTGTCTCAGCTGTCGCTGGGTTCCTGCCCTGATGCCCCCTCCCCCCAGGGGCAGGCAGGCTGGCTAGCCCCCACCATATGCAAATCGTGGGGAAATTCACCTCTGTTTCCTTCTAAGGGAATTTTTCTCCTCTAATCAGACCCAGCCCAGGCAGGTCTTTTCACCTTGGAGCCCGCCCAGCCCTGCCTCTGTCTGGAGCAGGAACAGCGGCTGGAGGCTCCCATGTACACATCCTATCAGTCTCCTTGGCCAGGCTGGGGGGCCCTGACCTCCTGGGCAGTTAGGACTCAGTGAGGGTGAGGAGAGGTCTGGTCTCCTGAGCCCACGGAGCTCTCCACTGCAGGAAGAGGAGGGCTCCACCTGCTGAGAGTAGATGTCCCCACCAGTGTGTTTGGTGCCCACAGGCAGGACACCAGGTCCCAGGGCTTGAAGACGCTGGCCAGGAGGGGCACAAGCACATACCTGAGTGTGTTCATGTGTTCAGAGGGAGGCAGGTGAGCAGCACACTTGTGTGGCTGGGACAGGCAGCAGAGCCTGGGAACAACCACAGCCAGGCCTTGGGAGACCATGCAGAGGGCCCAGGGAAGGGGGCAGCACAGGGCATTGTGAGGACCACAGACCAGGGACCTGGCCAGCCAGGGAAGCCTCGAAGTCTCCTAACCTGTGTTCCTGCAGGAAGAGCAGGAGAGACGCCCTTCCTCCCACTCCCACCTGCTCTTCTCTTGCGGCACACTTTGTGCAAACACGTTTGGAGCTTTTTTCCTCCCAAATAGACTCCAGGACTTCTGTTAGGGACAGGTGGCAACTCACTGGCCCCAAACTGGGTTCAATTTCCAACTCTTGGCACTAGCCAGGTGACCTTGGGTAGGTCATGGAAACTTCCTTTCCTTTACTGTAGCAAGCCTTGTAGGATGAAGCTGTTCACTGGAGCTCAGAACCCCCTCCCCTGCCCCTTCCCCTCCATCAGAGTCTGTGCCTGTCCTTGAACCTGTCCAAGCATCCACAGAGTGGCATCCAAGCCGTGGCTCTGGGTCTGCATCTCTGCATTATTGTTGTGTGACCCTGGTGACTGTTACCCTCTCTGGACTACAGTTTCCTCATCTGACAAAAGGGAAGGGAATGGTCACTATGGTACTCTCCTCATGGGCTTGCACTTAGAGCAGTCAAGGCCACAGCTCTCAATACATGTTAACTCTTGTTATGAGCAGGCTACTGGGGGACAGCAGATGGGGATGAGTGCTGCCTTGGGGCTGGACTTTGTCTCCCCTACAATTTGCAAGACCTTCGGCATCTGGAACCCCAGCCTCGCCCCACACCTCCCGCCTGCCTTCTCTCGGGCCTCCAGCTATCACCCCAACAAGCCACCCACAGGATGTGGTCGACCCTGGACTTGCCTCTTTTGCGTAACATTTATTCAGTTTGATTTGCCAAATATGAGAGTCTGAGTTGTCACCAAGGGGCCAGTGACAGGCAGGGCCTCTGGGGAAGAAGCCCCAGTGCCCCCTCCAGCCCTCCCAGGAAGTCCCAGGGAATCTCTGCTTTGCAGGTCTCTGGCCTCCAGCCAGTGTAAACCTGTGTCACTGACCCATCCATCTTAAGAAAGCTGCAGGCCACTGGGCCCTTTTCTCAGCTGAAGAAACTGAGCTGTTGCAGCCCAGCACCTCCAGGCTTTCTTCTGGGTCCAGATGCATTTGTATGGAACTGCCCTCAGACCAGGGCAGGGAGGAGGTCCCTCTCTGGGTTCTCTTTGGGAGTGGCTGAATCCCCCAGCCTTCCAGCCCCTTTCTGACTATTTTTCTGCTGTAGGTCACACCCTCCTGGCTCAGTGAGGAGGCGTGGGGCTGGCCCTGGCGGTGCCGGGAGCTGGTGCCTTGGGAGGAAAAGCTCTGGCCTTTCACTTTCACACTGAAAGGGAACCAGCCAGCACCTCCTGCCGTCACTTCCTGTCCCTCCTGGAAGGGTGGAAGCACCAGCCCCTGCCCTGAACCCCTTGGGGTCCCTGCCCTAGGCTGTGTGCGTGGCCGAACTTTAATCCGGAACAATCTGGTTTCTCCCTGGTTAGCCGGCTGGTTCTTCCCCCACCCCCACCTCTGACAAGGAGCCGCAGTGGAGCAGGGAGGGAGGTGACTCAGTCTGCCTGTGCACATCTGTGTCCCCTGGTCCCAGAAGCTCCGGGTGGGGCAGGAACCAGAAATCTCCCTGCACCTTTTCCCCACCCCCAGGTGTGTTGCAAGTGCCTGACCCTCCCCTCCACGGGGAGCCAGTGCTGCCAGATTCCTGGGTGGATCCCCACTTTAGGCAGATGGAATCTTGGGGAAAGTCCCGCAGCTGGTCTGGCCATTCAGGCGTTGTGGGAACCAGCCCAGGAACAGAGGCCTTGGGCCCACAGACAGAGGACCCGAGCTGAGCCCTGCTGTAGGGTGAGGACCAGCTAGCTGGCCCTGTGGGCTGACCTGTCCCTCCTTCCCCCCAGCCACGGGAACAAGGAGGTGTTCTCCTGCCGGGGCATCCTACTGGCTGTGACCTGGTTTCTAGAGCGGGGCCACACCGACATCACAGTGTTCGTACCGTCCTGGAGGAAGGAGCAGCCTCGGCCCGACGTGCCCATCACAGGTGTGTGGGACTCTGGAGGTGACCAATATCACTGTCCCACAGCCCTGGTTCTCCTCAAGAGGGACCCCTTGGGCAGGGCTGACAACTTTTAGACTTCGAGACCAGGGATCAGCATCTCTTTCCAGGGCTTTTGTATCCCCAAAACCCTGCTGTAAACAGTGGTCTAGATGTCACCTTGTCCAGGCCTCTGCCTTAGATACTGGGTGCCTCCCTCATCCTTCTGGTGGCATGTCACTCATTCATCATCCCCAGTGGCAGAGGGGCCGTGTGTCTCAGTGGTTAGGGCTGATGGCTCTGGGCCAGGACAGTGAGGCCTGGCATTCTGACTGTCCATTCCTGGCTCTGGGACCCAGGCAAGGACCCCGAAGCCCTGCTCTAAATCTCGTTCCTCATCTGAAAAACAGGGTGGGGCAGGGTTTGGTACAGAGCCTTCCTCCCACCTGCTGTGGACCTGTGAGCTAATCTAGAGGTGCTCTCCTGGTGCCTGGTGAGTGTCAGCCTGTGCTAACCCCGGCTGCACGCTCTCGAGCCCCAGCCTAGATTAAAACCACCATTTCTCCAGGAGTCTGGAGATCCAGGGGCAGGCTGTCTGGCTGTGAGCTCCAGGAGGAGTGGCCCTTTCCAAAGGGAACTCTGTCCCTTGTCCAGGGACAGAGCCAGGACACTTCTTCATGGACCCCTACAGGACAGGCTGGGTGGACAGCCAAAGCCAAACCCCTCTGATTGAGCAGGCCTGATGTCAGAGTGTGAGAAGCCAAAGGGCCAGTCCGTGCCCAGAGCCCCACTGCAGCCTGGGCTCAGGTGTCCATAGTCTTCAGGCAGCAAACCAGCAGGGGCCTCCGCAGAACGGGTCTCCACCCTTGTGAATGTGGGTTAACAGCCCCAGAGCCTGGCCACTGGGAGGTTAGGGAGCCCTGTGGCCTGGCTCTAGGTCCTGAGTGGGCCCTGACTTTCTCCCTGTCACCCCCAGACCAGCACATTCTGCGGGAACTGGAGAAGAAGAAGATCCTGGTGTTCACGCCGTCCCGGCGCGTGGGAGGCAAGCGGGTGGTATGCTATGATGACCGCTTCATCGTGAAGCTCGCTTACGACTCGGATGGGGTTGTGGTCTCCAATGACACCTACCGGGACCTCCAGGGCGAACGGCAGGAGTGGAAGCGCTTCATCGAGGAGCGACTGCTCATGTACTCCTTTGTCAATGACAAGTATGTTCTGGGGGACCCAATGAACTTGGCTCTGGGAGGCAGCCAGGGATGCCCTCCCGAGGGTGGGGCTGGTACCAGGCTCTGCTGGGTCCTATGGCCATTGGGAGCCACCACCTGGGCTCCTGGCAGCTTTGGGAGTGAAAGGGACAGCAGATATCCGGCTAGGACTAGGTGGGACGGTTGTTCTTTGATTCAGGGATGGAGAAGTAGCACTTGAGACAGGATGTGGTCAGCGTCAGGACAGCCTGTCCAGCTGCACACTATTTCTCTTGAAAGCAGCCCGAAGCTGGGATACCTATTGTGGTTTCCTGATGACCTTGGAAAGATCCTAGCCTGGGAGTTGCCCTAAAGATGCCCCTGAGCTGTGACCCCTGAGCTGGGGGATCCCCCTTCTACTTTGGCACTGTTCTGTCCTAAAGATAGGCCCCAGTTTTATGGCTGAATTTGCAGCAAGGCTGGATGTCCTCAGCAATTGGAAGTCCCCCTTTGTGTCTCCCACTCCTGAGAGTTCTTTTTGCCCTCTACAGGTTCATGCCTCCGGATGACCCCTTGGGCCGGCACGGACCCAGCCTGGACAACTTCCTGCGTAAGAAGCCACTTCCTTCTGAGCACAGAAAACAGCCGTGCCCTTATGGTGAGACCCAGCTCTGCCCTCCCCTCACCTGGGCCCTAGGTGCCTCCTCCTGGGTGGCACCATCATGGGACCAGCCAGCCCCAAGTTTCCCTGCCACGACCACCTCCTGCCCGACTCAGCCCACCTCCCTTCCCCTCTGCAGGGAGGAAATGCACCTACGGGGTCAAGTGCCGATTCTTCCACCCTGAGCGGCCCAGCCGCCCCCAGCGCTCCGTGGCTGATGAGCTCCGTGCCAACGCCCTCCTCTCACCCCCCAGGGCCCCTGGCAAGGACAAAAGTAGCCAGCGGCCTTCCACTTCCTCTCAGTCTGGTTCTCTGCCTGCAGAGGGTGAGCAGAGCAGCCAGGAGGGAAAGAAGCTGGGGGCTCAAGCACCCTCAGGGCCCCGCCAGGAGGGGCTGACACAGACCTTTGCCCCTGCGGGCAGGGGCCGCCCACCCAGCGGAGGCAGCGGCGGCCACTTGGGGCCCACAGACTGGCTCCCGCAGACCCTGGACTCGCTCCCATACATCTCCCAGGATTGCCTGGACTCTGGCATCGGCTCCCTGGAAAGTCAGATGTCAGAACTGTGGGGGGTTCGGGCGGGAGGCCCTGGTGAGCCGGGACCCCCTCAGGGCCCCTACTCTGGCTACCGCCATTATGGGTCCGAGCTCCAGGCTGTGCCTGCCTTCCCTGCCTTTGGACGGGCCATGGGTGCCGGCCACTTCAGTGTCCCTGCTGATTACACACCCCCACCACGTGCATTCGCCTCCCGAGAGTACTGGTCTGAGCCGTACCCGCTGCCCCCACCTACCCCAGTCCTCCAGGAGGCCCCGGTGCCAGGCCCAGGGGCTGGCGGGGGTCCCTGGGGCGGGGCGGGGGGCCTGGCCAAGGAGCGGGCCAGTGTGTACACCAAGCTGTGTGGCGTCTTCCCCCCGCACCTGGTGGAGGCCGTGATGGGGCGCTTCCCACAGCTCCTGGACCCCCAGCAGCTGGCGGTGGAGATCCTTTCTTACAAGTCGCAGCACCTCACTGAGTGAGCCAGCCGCGTGGCCCGCAAGGGGCTCCCAAGCCAGCCCCGAGGCCGCCTGGATGCTGGGCAGAGGGAGAATTCTAGTAGGGAAGGGACCCCCACCTAAGATCCTGTAGGATTGGCTCTGGCGCACGTGGCACCCGCAGCCTGCCCTGTGGGCCAGAGGCGATCGCCCCGTTGATGCACATTGTATCTCGTTTAAGGAGACGCTGCCGATTAGGCCGTTGGTCCGTGGCTGAGGCCCAAACCCTCTTTTCTCTCAGAGGGCGGGGAGAGAGGCCTGGGAGAACAGAGGCCTGGGCAGGGCCCCCACCTCCACCCCGTCCCTGGGACGCCGGCGTGGCCGGCTAGTTGGGCACCGTGTGCCTGCCCTCCAACACCCCTCCCATAAGCCAATGAGGCCTCATCCGCACCCCTTGTGGGTCGTGAGGCTTCATGTCAGTAAGCAAGATGCTTCTTTAAACCCACCTCTACCCACTCTGTTTATCTGCCCCACCACCCCTGCCAGGGCTCCAGGGCCTCTGTCCCCACCCTGTCTTCTGCGCCCTTCCCCAAAGGTGGGGGGACATGTGTATGCTGTGTACAGTTATAAATTTGAAATATAGGTGGAATGTCCTTACCTGTAAGACATCAATAAAAATCAATGTGAGCCCTTTCGGGAGGTGATCATCTTCATGGGGGGGGGGGGGGCAAGCTGACCTGCCTCCCAAGGGAACCATGCTATGCCAAGTGCCCTGACCCTCCTCTGGAAGGCAGGTTTCCAAGAGTGCTGGGTCTCTTGGAGAGGAGGCATCTTTCCTGCGGCCTCCGGCTGGTCCTCTGTTGGAGGTAGCTATTGACACAGGAAGGGTTTGGGACAGGATGTGGGGGTTAAGCAGAAGTTTAAGGGTTTAGAGTCCTGTGGCTGCAGCATGGGGAGGGATGGCTCTGAGGGGTAGTAGAGGGTTTCTCCTTTTTTGTGTGCTGACCAGAGCTGAGGATGGCAAAGGAGTGAGATGGTGGCTTCTGGGGGCTTGGAGCAGGTGTAGAGGAGCTCCTCGGTGCTCAGTGCTGGCCCCATCTTCTAGATGTTGCCTTGCTCTAGAAATGGGGCTACAGGGCTGGGGAGGAGTGCTGGGCAGCAGCAGTTGGAGAGACAATGCCAGGGGGTCTTCCAGGTTAGGCCTGGTCTACCTCAAACTCAAGAACTGGCTCTGCCACTGACTTTATCATCTGGGGCAAATGATTGGCCCTTACTGGGTCTCCAGTTTCCTCATTTATGAAATGGGGATAATAATGGCACCTACCTTGGGGTTGTCATGGGGATTACAGGAGATAACGTATGCTAGGTGACCCCAGACTTGGCACATAGCAACTGCTCTTTAAGAGGCCTCTAGAATGACCCACTGCTACGTTCGCAGAATTTCCACCTTCATCCAGTCTTAACTTCTCATCTGACCTCAGAAAGAGACCTTTCTTTTCTTCCTCTCTCCCTTTCCCTTGCAGTTGAAAAGATGAGTGTGAATTTTTTTTTTCCTTTTGGTACTGGGAATTGAAACCAGGAGTACTTTACCACTGAGCCACATCCCCAGCCCTTTTTTAAATTTTTTTTATTTTATTTTGAGACAGTCACCCTAGGTTGCTGAAGGTCTTGCCAAGTTGCTGAGGCTAGCCTCAAACTTGTGATCCTCACACCTCAACCTTCCCAGTTGCTGGGATTACAGGCATAAGCCACTGCACCTGGCTGAATGTTAAATATTTTAAATGCAAAAGGTCATCAAATGATTCTCCAAACATACATTATCAGTCAGGTAAAATGGATAAAATGCAGTTTTAATAATTGTGTCTTGAACATCTCACCTGACTTGTACTTTGTCATGAGGCTTTTATAGTATTTGCATTTTTTTTGGAGGAACTGCTTCAGCACAGAACAGCTGTAAAGCACGTGGGAGACAGTGCCATCGTGGCCAGCCCTGTACCTGGGGCCTCACCACCTTCTTCACCCTGGAGCAGCTCTGGAAGCCAGCGCTTCCAGACAGAAATCAAGGAGGGATTCGGCACTCAGGACTTTGGCAAGCAGTAGCTCAGTCTCCCACTGAGTGCTGTTCAAGGCACCGCTGCCTGTTCCTTCCAGATGGCTCAGGTGTTATCTACACAGGGAAATGCCCTCGCCCTATTTTTATTTTTTTCCAATCAAGAACTGTATTCTGGGGGGCGGGGGGGAGTGCTGGAAAGTGGAACTGGCCAAATCATATGGTCACACCATGTGCATACAGGAATATGCAGCACCAAATCCTATCAACACTTACAACTAATGCACCAAAAAAAAAAACCAGGTAGAAGAAAATAAAGGTAAAAAATAAATAAAGGACTGTATTCCAGATTAAAAGGCTATTTATGGGCCTGTTTGGGCAGGAAACTAAAATACCGGACCATCTAGTTCATTATCGGCCACTTGGCAATGTTGAGTGACTTGCCCAAGGTCCCATGGAGGAGGACTGGCTGGGCCAGGGCTTGAACACTAGTCCTTGGCCCCCACACCTGAGGAAGGGCAGCCTTGGCACCTGCTTGCAGCACCTTGGGCCTTGGAGGGACACAGGGTGCCCTCAGCCCCTGAGTTTGACAACATTCCAATGAGTTCTCTGGCAGCAGGTGGGATGGTCACTCTACCCACCCGCTCAGCAGCAGGTGCCACAGCCTTGTCTTGTGTGTGCCACAGGGGTCACCTGGAAGAAGTAGGGCACTCTCTCACACCTGTTCCTGAACCAGAGCTGAACTTGTGCTCATGTGCCCTCCTGCTCCGTGGGTGTGAGGGCAACCAAGTATTCCCGGGGCAAGTGGGCAGTGGTGTTAGTCCCAGCCGGCTGCAGCTAATGGCAGGAGGCTGGGTCTGGCCTTGCTGGTTCAGATGGGCACCAAGGAGGGCTTGTGCAGCAGGCACCAGCCAGGGCCAAGCCCTCGGGATGGCTGGGTCAGTTCAGCACCACCAACGACCCATGCTAGCATCCTGTACTTTTCTGACAAGCTCAGCCCGGCTGGGCCTGCCGTCCAGTGTTTAGAGCCTCCCCTCTGGGCCTCTTCCTCAATCTGGCTTCCGCGCAGAGCTACTCAAGTTGCCAGGTCCAATGCCAAGGCTGTTTTTTTCCCATGACTTGGGTTTTAACTCCAAAATTCTCCTACTACCTCCTGTCCCACTGCCTGTTCAAGCAGCTTAGTCAGGTGGCATTCACTCATGGGGTCTCAGCCTCACCACCTATAAAAGAACACAGTGATCCTTGTCTTTTTCTAGATTTGACAATCTGATACTTCAATTCATGTAGAGGCAGCAGGAAAGACCTGGGTTCGAGCACCACTCATGGACTGTTCAAGACAACTTATTACCCTTCTTAGGGCCTCAGCTGCCTGGCCCACCCAGCTCCACGTGAGCTTCCAGGGAGAGGGTGGCAGACACGGACAGAATATGATTCCTGAGACCAAAGCTCAAGCCACGAGGCGTGGACTAGAAGGGATCAAATTCCAAGTAGCTGCCCCACTTGCTTTTTCCTCTTCTTGTTTTCCTGGTTCCACAAGCCAAGAAACTGATGGGGAAACCAGAGATATGCAAATTCCTGCATGCTGGGAAATGATCCTGGGGAGCCACAGAGGACAGCTGCCTGCCCACCTTTTCCCACCATGGGTCCCCACCCCTGGCCCTCAGGCTCTCATCAGCAGCAGGGGCTGACCCTGAATTTTCTTGCAAGCTCTGTCTTGCAGGAGTTACTCTGGGGCACAGACTGTGTGTAAGACAGGAAACCTCCAGCCTCCTGGGCCTCCCTCACAGCAGAGACTCATCAGCCCACAGTGAGATAAAACTTCCCTGCTCATTATGTCTCTGCCCCTCCATCCCATCATACTCCTTCAGGCTGAGGGGAAATTAGGCAGTCTCTGAAGATCGGGAGACCTAAACTAAGGGCAGGAGAGCTTTGGGCTCCAGGGGATCAGCCCTCCCAGTGCTGTTAATCCCCAAATATTGCTAGTCTCTTGTGGGGCAATAGACCAGATAGTAGCTGGGAAGGGGTCAGCACTTACCACAGATGCTATTTCATCCCACTTCCCAAGTCCTCTGCTCTCCCTCCTTCCCCAAGACTCCCCCAGGCACTGAAGGGCAACCTGCACACGTCCTCTAACTGGACCCAAGGGAAGTGGTAGGCAGGCCTCTACCAGACTGCCTGAGCAGAGGAAACAGTAGTCTCGGGGGGCGGGGCCAACAGCCTGAGCCCTGACTCCCAGGTAAGGCAGTCCAGGGCCCTGCTCAGACCTCTAGCTCATTCTTTTTCCTTAGCCCGTAGCAAAGTGGGTGGAGTACAAGTGGTAAATGTCTGTTCTGGGGACCTCCTAGTTCATGGGAAGGGTGTGGGAGATTTGGCTGAAAGAGACAGGAAGTAGAGCCCTGCAATTAAGGAAACCTAAGTCATCCCAGGCCACAGCATGCAAATACTTCCAGCCAGTTCCTGGAGGGGGTGGCGGCCCAGCCTGGCACCTCTGGGTGTGGCCTCTTGGAGCTCCTCTCAAGGCAGCTGCTAGTGAACTTAAACTGCTCACCAATTTAAGAAATGGCAGAAGACTAGGTGGGAGGAAAGGATCAGGCACCCCACCCAACATTAAGCCAGGTCTGCTGCTGGGAGGTCAGGTCAGGAAACCACCCAAAGGCTCCCATTCTGGCAGCGCTCCAGAGGAAGCTCACTGAAGGCATGTGGTGTCTTGCCTGCCACCTGCTGGTGCCTCCTGGCACTACTGCCTAGGGAAAACCCTGCCTACTCCCTGGGATGACCAGCACTGGCCTGGAATGATGGGCCTTGGAAACAAGAATCTAGGAGAATATGGCAAATGACATGCTAAAGCAAAAGCAGGGAACTCCTTCTTTGTTAGCAGGATTTTTTTTTTCCTGAGACTGGAGTCTCACTGAGTTGCCCAGGTTGGCCTCAAACTTGCGAACCTCCTGCCTTAGTCTTCTGAGTCAGTGGGGTGAACCAGGCATGAACCACCTTGCCTGGTTTATGCCTGTCTCTTTTTCTTCTTTATTTCTGGGGATAGAAGACAGGGCCTAGTGTACTAGGCAAGTACTCCACAACTGAGCTACACTCCAGCCCTTTTCATGTTCATCTTGAGACAGGGTCTCACTAAGTTGCCTAGGGGCTCACTAAATTGCTGAAACTGGCTTTGAACCTGTGATCCTCCTGCCTCAGCTTCTCAAGTTACTGAGATGACAAGCATGCACCACTACTTGGCTAAAATAGGGGATTCTTAATGACTTGCAACCAGAGGTCACTGTCATACCTTCTACAGTCTAAAATTCCAGAAGGTTTTGACTGTTCCAGGTAACAAATTATAAAAAAAAAAAAAAAAAAAAAAAAAAAAAAACAACTCAGGTTGGTGATATAGCTCAGTTGTAGAGCACTTGCCTAGCATGCATAGCGGTACATACCCCTCAACTCAACAATACCAATGCTATGAATTTATCCCACAGGCGCTCATTTGCAAAATTACATGTGTTAAGGCTATTTACTACAGGACTGTCTGACACAGCAAAAGATGGGGAACAATATTAATGTCAGCAACAGGGCACTGGCTGTATAAATTCTGATACCCACATGCAACGGAACATTAAGGAGTCAGTAAAAATAAATAGCTGAACACTTTTTGCTAGATTGCTAAATTTAAAAAGCAAGGGTAGAAATAGTGCATATTACACTACTACTTCCTCTACCCATTTTTGTAAATAGACACATGTGTGTACACTGCTCATACATGTACCAAGTTCCTCTGAAGGAACACAAGACCCTCAGAGTTGTCTTTGGGAAGGAAACTGGTGGTTGGAGGACAGGAGGACTTGCTTTTCCACTGAATACACTTCAGGACCATTTAAATGTATGCTAGTTTCATGTTGCTATGGTTTGAATGTTGTGTCTCCCCCAAATTCTACCCAAATTCTAAACCCCAAGGAGATGGTGTCGAGAGGGAGGTCTTTAGGAGGCGATCAGATCATGAATGGAAATAATGTTTGTTTGTTTGTTTGTTTGTTTAGAGAGAATTTTTTCATATTTATTTTTTAGTTCTCGGCGGACACAACATCTTTGTTTGTATGTGGTGCTGAAGATCGAACCTGGGCCGCACGCATGCCAGGCAAGCGTGCTACCGCTTGAGCCACATCCCCAGCCCATGGAATTAATGTTTTTATAAAAGAGCTTGTTCCCCTTCCATCATGTGAAGGGCTAAGAACCAGAAATCAGGCCTGCACCAGAGGCTGAATCTGCTGATAGCTGACCTAGATGTACTAGCTTCCAGAGCTGTGAGAAATGTTTACGATTTATAAGCCATCTTAGTTTATGCTAATTTTGTTATAGCAGTCCTAACAGACTGACATATGAATTCAAATTAATTAAATATTTTAATGTCCCCCATTCTAGGATACAGAAATAAGTTTTGGGGTTACCAGTAAGTGGGTAGCAGTAGGGAGGGCTATACTGGCCAAAGGTCAAACTTGGATCAGGTGCAGTGATACTAGTAATTCCAGTGACTCAAAAGGCTGGGGCAGCAGGATCCCAAGTTCTAGGCCAGTCTCAGCAACTTAGGAAGACTCTGTCGTAAAAAATAAAAAGGGGGGCAGGGGTTGTGGCTCAGTGGTAAAGTGCTCGCCTACCATGCACAGGACACTAGGTTCGATCCTCAGCACCACATAAAGATATTGTGTCCACCTAAAACTTAAGAATAAATATTTTTTTAAAAATAAAAAAAAATAATAAAAAGGGTTTGGGATGTAGTTCAGTTGTAAAGCACCCCTGGGTTCAATCTCCAGTGCAAAAAATTTTGGAATATATACATCTATAACAGGTATGTGTTATTAAACCATGATAGATGTTTTTGTTTGTTTTGTGGTATTGGGGATTAAACCCAGGAGTTCTCTATTACTGAGCCACATTCCCAGCCCTTTTTATTTTTTTGAGACAGAGTCTCACTAAATTGCTGAGGTTGGCCTTGAACTTGTGATCCTCCTACCTTGGTGTCCCAAGTTGTTGGGATAATAGGCATGTACCACTGTGCCTGGCAATAACTTTCATTTTTAATAGATCAAAATGATTTGAATATCAGCAATTTCTTGTGGTTCAACCTAATATTTATTTATAAATTATCTGCATGTAGTAATGAGCTAATATTTACTCATATTATACAACACATTCAAAGTGAAGAACTACATAATGCTGATCTCAAAAGTGAAGCACACATCAAAGTCCTAATCTAATCTTTCCTTCCCACACCCCCCGGCCATCCTCCATACCCTCTTCCTTGGAGACCACTACCCTGAGGATCAACACCAAATGCACACATCCCTACCAGTAATGACAACTTTTACTCCAGAAAACTGTTTGAAATCATGAAGTTTACCACTTAGAAGATTCAGACATGATAATACTCATTTAGAGTATCATAGAATGAAAATTCCAATCCCTTCCCATCACCACTGTATCACCTTCCTAGGCACTGAATACACCACCCTGGAGAAGTAAAGGTGCACAAAACAGTCCTGTACTTTCTCCTACCCGAACAGCATGGAATCAGGACTTCAGATGTGACTTTGCTTCAGAAATCCAGAGAAGGCTGAGGGACAGAAAAGTCAGAATACAAAAACAAGGAGTGCTGTATTTCACCACATAATCATCACTGATGCAGTAACATATATTCACGAGTATCCCATGCATTCTAATCTTACACCAAAGATAGTTTAGTAATAAATAATTTTTAAGTTAATACGAGCATGACTTCTTTTTTAAAAGAGAGAGGGGCTTCACATAAAGTTGCATCCCACTTTAAAAAAAATTTTTTTGGCATAAAATCTGTGATGATTATGCAATGAAAAACGGTATTTCAAAACAATACATGTAACCACTTACAAGCAAGTGTAGGCTATTTAACACTCATTTCAATGCTCTTATTTACTGTACGGGTCAAGATGTCAAGCTCACTCTTCACAGGATATTTAGAGTACTGTACCCAGAAACCAAGGGCTCAAGTGTGGAGGCAGAAATACTGCTTCCTTCTCTTACAGAACAAAGGATCTTCTAAGCAAATAGTATGAACTCATTTGTGGGGAAAATGTTTGACCCATGTCATGATTGATCAATTTCTTTCTGTGTTCCAAGGCCCCTAAGATATATGGCCTCTCCAGATCACCACAGCAGCTTTGGAGGCCTCTATCGGTTCCCACTGGCCTTGCCCATAGCCCTCCCCTAGGCCCCAAATGGCTTCCAGGCTTCTACTCTGTGGTTTACTCCTGCTCTCCATCTTCAACTTGTTCGGTATGATGGGTTTAAAACATTCTACGTTTAAATAGAATGAACCATTTTCCCAGTCCTCAGAGGGGCTGAGTTCACCTGAGATTCCCAGGAACTCTGCGCTGGCACTATGCTCCTAGTAGGAGACAAAAATGTTACAAGGGCCTTGACTTTTTATTCTAATGTCATATCTACTAAGAGGAGCAAAGGAAAACCTATTCCCACGTTTAAGAGAAATGTAAAGTACAGAAAGTGTACCCAGATGGCAGAAACAAACATGTACGGCCCCCTCAGTCTTCCCATTCCCACTTTAGTCCCTCTGGAATAGGAAAAAAGGGAAGAAGGAAGGATATATTCCAGGACACAGCTTCCTCAATCAGCTCTAGTTCTTTAAACCAATTTGTTCAATAACCTATAATGTGTAGCAAAGCACTACTCAAAACCCAACTGAGGGCTGGGAGCACTTGCCTAGCACGTGTAAGGCACTGAGTTCAACCCCAGTGCCGCATAAAAATAAAGGGATTGTATCCTTATACAACTAAAAATATTGTTTTTAAAAACTGAGCCAGTGAGGGCAGGCCTGGGAGGAAGCATCTTCTCAGTGGTCCTCAGAGAAGGTCCAGTTAAGAGGCTGCAGCAGGGCTAAAGTGGGAGAACACAAGCCACCCAGTGGATGGACTTGCTTTTTTCTTCAGTGCTGAACCTAGAGCCTTGCACATGCTACCAATGTTATCCATCCACTGACATTAATGTCTCTTTAGGTTGGCACATTCACTCACAAGCAATCTAACTAATAACCAAAGTTAAGTATTATAAGCACAATGGTGCACCCCTTGGTGCTTTTTTTCTAAAATATCCCCATGTAGGGAAACTAAGTAATCTCTCAGACCAGTATCCCTGGCCAACTTACAGGAAAACTGAAAGGTCTGCTAATCAGTGGTTAAACTTTATATAGCTATAAAGCCAGTAGCCTGCCCATAATCATGATTTTTATATACACACAGGTGTAATCACATAGATACACTTTTATTTTTTATTGGTACTGGGGATTGAATCCAGGGGCACTTTAGCACTGAGCTATATCCCCAAGTCCTTTTAATTTTTAAAAAATTTGAAATAGGGTTTCCCTAAGTTGTTCAGATCCTCCCTAAATTCCTGAGGCTAGCCTTGAACTTGTGATCCTCATGTCTTAGCCTCATGAGTTACTGGGATTATAGGTGTGTATCACCATACCTGGCATAGATATCTTTTAAACAATATCTTTAGAAGGGCTGGGAGTGTAGCTCAGCAGTAAAATGTGCTTGAGGCCCTGGTTCTACCCCAAGCATTGTAAAAATAAATAAAACAAAATAAATAACATACCTTTTAAACAACAATACTACTGCATCTCTAGCAAATGCCAAACTCTGAGTGTCAGAGATATTTTAAAGTCAGCTCAGCACTTTCCTTAGAGGTAAGGAAAGTGCAGGAAATCCCACTCTTCCTTCTTGGAAAAGGAGATGAACTGACAAAGAAGGACACAGAATACTTCAAGGTTTTTGTTTTAAAGGAACAATCTAAGAAACTATTTCCTTAAAACATTGCAACATTGGAGTTCTGCTGCCAAAGACATAGCCAAAGATGTCTAAATCATCACAGAGGAAAAAAAAAAAAAGTTTATTTGAGAACAAAAGTGAAAGGTTTTGCACACCTGACAAGGCAGCTTTGTTCTGATAACAGATGCCATCCATATTCAGCTCCACTGAGATCACAATGAACATATTTCTTCTTACAAAGAGATGGACATACATAAAGGACTATGACTAAATAGAGTCACAGAAAGGCAAGGCCCAAATCTTAGAATGATTCACAGCATAGCACTTAATCAAAGTATTCAGTTTCCTAAGGCAGTGGCTCTCCACATGGCTTCTTATCAGCATCACCAGGACCCTTCGAAAAGAAATCCTAGTAAGCAGGCTGTATGGACCCTAGGGTCTCTGGGAGCAGGGCCCAGACATCAGCATTTTTAGGGTTCCTAGGTGATTACAATCTGCTGCCAAAGTATGTGACCACTGCACTGAATCAAGCACAATCATCAGCAAGTTCCTCTGCCTACTGACCCCTGCAAGGACAATGTCCCTGGGGCAGTGCTGGCTCTGCTGATGCTACCTTTCACTCCGCTCAAGAACCTTACATTATCAGCTTCTGGTGGAATTTTGAGACTTTCCATTGCCTTGGTGATTTTTATAGCAATATTTAATCAGGTGATTACTAACAAAAAGATGGGAAAAAAGAAATTTCCAATAAGGCATGATATGAATAAATAAGTAAAAAAACAATCTCAGGTTTAAAAGTAAAGCATGAGAAGTCAAAGCCTGTGAAATTTTATTTATACAAAAGAATAAAAATATCTATTTTAAAAGAACTGATTTTAACTTGTGTTTTTCCGCTTTTCCTGTTCCTTGAACATGAAACTGCTTTCAACTCAAAGATTTAAGATAGGTAATTTTTAAATAAACACTCTTTACCTTCCTCCTGCAAGAAAACAAAGAGCCAAGTTTCCCATTTTACTATGGTAAGCCACATTATTTTCAGTTGGAATATTGGCAACTGCATGAAATAGATTACCAGATATGTTGGCAGGAAGGTATGAGCTGTACAAAGGCATTACAAAAAGTCCCCAAAGAAAATGAGATGGTAAAATAACAACAGAAAATAAAACACAACAAAGTAAGAGAATGCCAGATATTTACAGCCTACATCATTGTGACTTGTGTTCTACTTAGCATAAAAGAAAACCAGAGAATATTTCTCAACAGGGATCATGGATGTGGCTGGCAGCAGCCAGTTTGGGGAAAAATGTTCATTCTAAGAAGGGAGAAATGCACAGTTAACAACTTGCTGCGATTATAACCATGTCTTGGTCTTCCTGCAGCTCTGTTACTAAAAATGACACAAAGCAAATGATCCGATGTCTTACAGAAATGACTTGTTTGTCACAACATTTAGAACAAACTACTCAGAGTCACAGGCACTGGGTCTGGGAGAGCAGGGGTGGATGGCCACGCACTCAGGTGAGGGATGTTTATCTTTATCTGTATGAGGTCGGAGAAGGGAAGCAGAGCTCTACAGCCTGGAGGCTTCTGCACTAATGAGTCTTCTAATAGTCCTAAAGAGAAAGAAAGAAAAATCTCAACTTACTCAACAAAACACTCATTTCAATCTAGAGAAAAAAAAAATCTCACAAACAACTGTACTAGGGGATTGTTCTATACTCCAAGATATCTCAAATGTAATGTAGAACATTTCACAACGGAAAATGGCCTGTCTTCTGAGTCTATAAGGAAAATCAACTGAAACATCAACTCTGCTCTTCCTAGACCTAAACTCACCAGCCCTCCCCAAAAAAAGGAGTTAGTATCAACAACTTGTTATTTAATCAGAGGGAATTTTTCTTCAGTAAAAATATGCGCAACTGCTCTTTCTCCAAAATAAAGCAAATATTATCTAAAAGTTGCAGTATATACAAATGGACATCCCAGACTTTAAAATTAGAGTGTGACCCAGATTAGAGACACTCAGACTCTGAAGATGATACATTTTCCTAATCATCTACAAAATTTCCAGCCTTTCTGAAGTAGTCTGGCTGATACTTACAGCTCGTGGTTTTTTGTTTAACTTCAGATCAATTCTGTGATAGGAAAGATAAAAGATATTTGCATTTTAATTTACAGAAAAAGGGTCCAACAATTAGCTATTGCATAGGGCATAAGCTATAACAAAGGCTATTTGGTTAAGTAAAATCCACATTCTTCATTAGACTATGTCATATTTAGTTGTTTACCCAGATATTAAGCAAGTATTAAAAAATATGAGCAGATACTTTTGCCATAAGGTAAACTTGGATAATTTAAAAAGAAATATACAGCAGTTGCAAAAGTCATTTAATCTTTTAAAAATATTCCAAAGTTACATGTTAAAGAGATTGGATTAAGAAGGCATGCTCTATGTTAATATGTTAGCTTTATAACTATATCACTGAAAATTACTGAGACATGTGGTGATTAAGAATAGAAGAGAGACTAGGAGTTTGTATTTCTGGACATGAAACACAAAAGAAATTACATGAATTTCAATTTTTAAATCTTTCCAAAGCAAAATATCAAAATCTTTAACTATTAATCTCCTTATGAAGCAAAGCCAGAAAATCAATTTAAATATGAATTAAAGGTTATCTATTTAAAAAGAAATTAAAATGCATAAAAGTGAAGTTTACTTAATTTTGCTTAAGTTATTAAATAAAATGTTACCTCCATCACGTTTTTCTGTTTTTAAAAAAAACTTCCCAGCCTAACCTAATATACATACCTACAATTAAACAGATAAACTATGGGTTAGAAAGGTCTCAAAAAGGCATACTGGTGTCTACACACTAAAAAACACAGCACAAATACTAATTCAAATCAAACTTACTCAAAGTCATAATCAAACATGCCAGACGGGCTGAGGGGCAGCATTTGAAAGGAAGAAAGCAATAGAAATTAATACACTAATTGAATAAATTAGTCGATTAGCCACCCTAGCAAGATTTATAGAAACAAAACCAGCTTTAAGATCTTAAGCCATAAGTTTTAAACATGAAAGCACCAAAGATTCTATGGTCAGAAGAATCCCTTCCCTCAACAGATTCCACAGCCAAAGAATAGACTATGAAAGAAAAAGTTATATCATTAGAAAACTACAGACACCTGGAGCCTTTTTATTAGCTACCAGATTCAGAGTTAGAACTTTCAAAATATTTGTATCATAAAATATAATTAGGGCATTAGAAGAAACAGAGAAAGAAAGGTTTAGTCATATAATGAAAGGTGCTTATAAAACTCAGCATAATAGGCTTTCGCTAAAGTAAGATGACAAAAACATTTTAAACTTTAAAAAAAGGAAAACATTTTGCAACTTGTACTCAAGTTTTATGTTCTAAATGTGTCCAGGAAGCTGGTGCTCCATTGCTACAGCATTCATCCTAGAAGTCAGGGGTTGAATGAACATGCTGTAGGGTTGAGTCTTGTTCCAGAAACTGAAGAGTAAAACACTATTCGGCCCCATAAGATGGTGATGACAATTAATTGTTTATATCAAGGTGACATTTAACACCAAAGTCTGCAGAACCCTCCCCCCTTTTTTCAGAACCCTTTTTAAAACAAAGGAAAGTTGGCATCCATAAGCACCCCAGCCTCAAGGATCTGGAAGGGAGCAGTAGAGAGGAGGCCATTGTGTGCCATCACTGCTATAACAGATGATGGTCCGGGCAGAGCCCCAAAGCAAACATCAACTTGGAGCATGACACCAGCTCCACAGCTGACTCCAGTGCCTTTCACACTGTAGAAAAGGGGAAAAACAATATGCAAAGAGCTTTCCTCCTAGACCATGTTTACAAGAGTGAAATTGGAAGTTTAACTGCCATATCCCTTATTCAATAGTTTCATTTATGACATTTGGGAAAGCATACAGTGTACAAACCAGGAATTAAAAAATATTTTACTTTCAGCCTGACTTTAATTTTGTTCATCACTAAAATAGACAATATAAAAATAAGACAAGCCAGGTGCAGTGGCGCAAGGCTGTAATCCCAGAGCCTCAGGAGCCAGAAGCAGGAGGATCGCGAGTTCAAAGCCAGCCTCAGCAATTTAGCGAGGTATTAAAGCAACTCAGTGAGACCCTGTCTCTAAATAAAATACAAAACAGAGCTGGGGATGTGGCTCAGTGGTTGAGTGCTCCTGAGTTCAATCCCCAGTACCCACCGCCAAAAAAAAAGACAATTAAAAAACAGGGTGCAGCTCATTGGTAGAGTATGTTGCTTAACATGTTCAATCCCTAGCACTGGAAATAAATATATAAAAAAGAGTGTACTTGGTTAATCTTGGTTAAACTTGGGCTTGCTATAGTAGTAAAACTCTAACAGCTGTGAGTTATTCTTTCAATTTTTTCTTTAAAGACACTAGGACTTAATTATTGTTCAGATAACATACAAATGTAAGCATTCATTTGATCATTTATGAATGTTGAAAAACTGATATATTTTCATATTCCAGAAGAGGGCAAATTCAAGTTATTTCCTTCTGCTAAAGTACCATCTTAATTCACCACTAGACAGTGCCTCGCATATAGTATACTCAAACATTTCTTAAAATAGTCTACTATCAGCACCTTGGAGGAGAAACAACTATGTACCCGGTACTGACCTACCAATATGCCTAGAGGACCTACTCCATCTTCACCCTGAGTGGTCAGCACCACTAAGCCATCCTCCAGGGGCAAGGGATTTGGGCCAGATACAATTCCTCACTAAAGATGGCAGGAACCCAAACATCTTAACTGGCCCCTAAGATGCTACTAAGGTGTCCTGAACCTGGTTTCCCAAGAAAGAAAGCAAATCAGGTCCCCCCCTTCATTCAGGCAGATAAGCCCTTAAGGAGAAAGGAAAGACAGGGAAAGCAATAAAAATTAGGACCCTGCTCTCTGAACTGGAGACATCATTGATGAGAGCAATAACTAACACAAAAATCTTTATAAATGCTAGTGTTTTTCTGGGAGGAATTAGTTCCTAGGCCAGCCGAGGAAAGAATAAGCAAGAAATATAGATCCTATGGAAATTTACTAGAAAACTTCAAGAAGAAAGTTAATTAAGTTTCATGCCTCTCCAATTCCCTTTTGTCAATCTTCAGTCACTAATGGTCGGGTCATTAATGAAAATGAAGTATTACCTGAAATAAATAGCTGTCTAGAGAGTAAACTTATCAGTAATGGAAAAAGTCACAGACTTTTTTTTCAAGAATATTGTCCCTACTCTAGACTCTGAAATAGGAAAAGAATTACTTTAAAATGACACTGGACCTTAGTACCACATATACACACACACATTAAAAAAAAAAAAAAAAAACCCACTGGAGTAAATTAAATAAGAGCAACATAAAGCATAATATTTAATTATCTTGACAATTTTAAAAATATTTCTTTAACGGGCTAGGGGAGTGTAACAGTGCTTGCCTAGCAAGCATGAGGTCCTGTGTTTGATCCCAACAACAAAAAATAAATTAATGAATTTTTTAAGAGTATAAGTATCTGCTGTTTAGAAGCCAGCACCAATACCATCATGGTGGTCAAATAATCCATAGCCCCCCAAAAAAAGCGAAAGCAAATTTTGCTATTTCCTACTACAGTTTTGAGGCTGGCATGGTGACTTCTGGTTTGCAGAAAAATGTTAAGCAGCAGTCCTTTGTCACTATTTGCAGGAAATACTATTTCACCATTACCATCAACAACAAAAAACATTCTTAAGTGAATTAAAGAATCAGCTAATGCCAAAGAGGTTCAAACCAGTGAGAATAAATTCTACATATCCCCATCCATATCCATAAAGCCAACAGTTTTAATACTGTGGGTACATGAAGGAATATCCTACAGGTTTCTAAAATAACACAATATCGAAGCCAATTGGAGGACAAAGAACCCCACCCAACCCTTGCATGCCCCTTTCACCTTTTCTGCATGCAGGCCTCCAAGGACAGTAGGACAAAGCCAGTCAATGCAAATCCAGTTTCCATGCCTCTCAGAAGGTATGAGGCCAGGACAAGATTCCTCACTGTAGAAACTATTTATTACCCTCTCTTAATGAAGCTGTGTAAATTCCAATTATCTGAGTTAACAGGCCCCAGCATTGTCATACAAACCCCAGAGAGAGTGAAAGCTAAAAATCCTCTCTGGAAGACACCTGACCTCTCTGTCCACTGATGTCAGGCCTAACTCATTATGTACTGCAAAAAAACATGGTGGACAAATGTTCTCTAGGAAGGCACTGTCATATTTTATAGGCTTTATATTGTTTTCCAATATCTGAAGTTAGCATATTGCAGAGAAATACCAAAACAGAAAAACCATAAGCAATCAAAAAAACTTGTAATTAGAATAGAAAAAAGACGAGTCACATCGGTTCTCGTAAAGCAGGAATCAGAATGAAAAGCCTCTAACTTTGCAGCTTTGCAAAACTTCCTAGTGTCATGTTTCAAACTACATACATAGATGCCCTGGAGTCCATCTTGGCAAAATTGCTCACAGCTGGCCCTGACTTTTGACCCGAATCATTCAGGGTTACTCTGATACCCACCAAGTCCTCCCTCAGAGAGAACACTAGCCCATTTCATTTGGCCCAAAGGAATTCTTGCCCATCCACAGTAGAAGGCTCTGAAACAATCCTATAGTGTTTTACTCTAGGAAAGTACACGGAAGGTCTGGGAATGGGGTCCCTGTCACTGACCTGTGCCGGTTTTTATTCTTCCGTTTTTTATGGCTGCTGTGATGACTCCCTGAGGAAGTAGAAGAAGCAGCCTTCTGAGGTTTCACTCCCTGCACAGATCCATCCAGATCCTCAGGGTCCTCCTGGCTGGGCTCATTTTCCTGATTGTGGAAGTCTGGAGAAGTATCACTTTCTGTCCCACTTCCTGGCTCCCCTGGAAGAAATAAAACACAAATCCCCCCAAAACCTCAGACAACTGGTCCATTATCTGGAAAGAGTTTTTTGAGCATACATGCTAAATGACAGAGAAGATACAAAGTTACTAGAGTTCCTAAAAAACATGTAATCTGAAACAGTGTAACCAGGGGCAAGAGGTCTAAGGACAGCTGGGAGTTGGGAACATACAACCAGGATAACCTCCCCGCATAAAGTTTATTTAAACATAGAATACAATAATGGGGTTAATAATTATACAAAAAGTGTGACTGAAAATATTAGACAGGTCTCCAGGAGACAAGGGATGATCTTGACAAAATTGCCCACAGCTGGCCCTGATTCTTTACCCAAATCATACAGAAAATCTATCAAGAAAAGTTGGCCCCTGCCCCGAAAAACATACCAAAAAGGGAGAAGAGTCCATTCCCTAAATTACCTCAATAAGTCGTAAGTATTTATTTATTTATGTATGGTGGTATTTGAGATCAAACCCAGGGCCTCCCACATGCTAGGCAAGTGCTCTAAAACTCAGCTACATTCCCAATCCAAGAATGTTTTGAAAAAGCAGTAACAGTACTCTTCACCTGACATACGAGCCCTATTTTAAAAGTTCACTTGGTTTTTTTTTCTTTTTTTTTTATTGGTTGTTCACAACATTACAAAGCTCTTGACATATCATATTTCATACATTAGATTGAAGTGGGTTATGAACCCCCAATTTTACCCCAAATGCAGATTGCAGAATCACGTCGGTTACACATCCACAATTTTACATAATGCCCTATTAGTAATTGTTGTATTCTGCTACCTTTCCTATCCCCTAAAAAAGTTCACTTGTTATACTAATTAAACAGAACCAAGCTCAAGAACATTTTAAGTATGCATTTATTCTTAAGAGTATAATTAGCAAGGTGCAATGGCACATGCCTATAATCCCAGCAACTCAGGAAGCTGAGGCAAGAGGATCACAAATTTGAGGCCAGCCTCAGCAACTTAGTGAGATCCTTTCAGTCAATAAAAACAGCCTCAGCAACTTAGTGAGATCCTTTCAATAAATAAACAAACAAACAAACAAATAAAGATGGGGGTGTAGCTCTGTGATAGAGTGCCCATGAGTTCAATCCCCAGTATGGGGAGAAGGTGATTTAAGGGCTAAGGATGTTGCTAAATGGTAGCGCTCTTGACTACTAGCCCTGAATTCCATCCTCAGCCCAAGGAAATTTTTTAAAAATAAATTAAATTAAACATATTTTGGAAAAAAACACACTAGTTTCTTTCCCTTTAAATATATACTAGTTTATCCTGAAAAAAATTTTTTCTTTCTTCCTTTTTTTTTTTTTAGTATCAGGGATTGAACCCAGGGCACTTAACCACTTAGCCCTATCCCCAGCCCTTTTTAATTTTTTTATATTTTATTTAGAGACAGGGTCTCTGAGTTGTTTAAGGCCTCACTAAGATGCTGAGACTGGATTTGAACTTGCAATCCTCCTACCTCACCTTCCCAAGCCACTGGGATTACCGGTGTATGCCAGCACGCCCAGAAGGAAGGTGTTTCTTTTTTCTTTCTTTTTTTTTTTTTAAAGAATGGGAAATGATTCTTTTTTTTTTAAATTTTTTTATTATTTATTTTTTTAGTTTTCAGTGGACACAACATCTTTATTTTATTTGTATGTGGTGCTGAGGATCCCCAGCCCCAGGAAGGTGTTTCTTGAAACTTAATGGATAAGGATGGGGGAAAGATTTTCACTTTACTCAACCATCAATGGACCATAAATAAATGCATTATCTCTTGCTAAAAACTGTCAAAAGGACCAGGCACAGTGATGCATACCCTATAATTCCAACTGCTCAGGAAGCTGAGGCAGGAGGACTGCAAGTTCAAGGCCAGCCTCAGCAACTTTGCAAGACCCTATTTCAATATAAAAAAGGACTGGGGATGTAGCTCAGAGGGAGAATATTCCTAAGTTCTATCCCCAGTATCCCCCCCTCAAAAAAAATTTTTTTTTGATTGTATGGAAAGCACACCAGAAGTAGAGGGAAAAAAAATTCCCAAAATATCAGAAGAAACAGCCAGATCTCAGAAATCATGCACTATTTTGAACACATTTCATAAACGCAACAGAAGAGGGAGCTCTAGAGCTATGAAACCAGAAAAAGTATCCCACCCTTCTAAAATTCAAAACTGATTTCACACAAAAAATTATTGCAAAAGGCTAGGTATGTGGCACCTGTCTGTAATTCCAACTACTCAGAACATTGAGTCAGGAAGAGCCCAAGTTTGAGGCCAGCATCACCAACTTACTGAGACCCTTGCTCAAAATTAAAAATTAAAAGGCAGGGGGGATTGGGATGTAGTTCAGAAGTGGAACAGACCTGGGTTCAATCCTCAGTACTGGGGAGAAAAAATTACCAAAAGAGGGCTGGAGTGGTAGCTCATTGGTAAAGCACTTGCCTATCATTTGAGGCCCTGGGTTCAATCCCCAGCACCACGTAAATACCTAAATAAGTAAATATTACCAAAAGATTCTAAAAACTTACTACCAAAGCTACAGTAATCAATAGTGTGTGATAGTGGCAGAAGCATAAACACATATATCAAGGGAACAGAATTCAGAATCCAGATATAAAACTGTACCTTTAATGTCAATTAATTTTTGAAAAGAGCAATAAGGCAAGCAATTCAATGAAAAGTTTTTCAATAAACAATGCTGGACAACCAAATATTTACATGCAAAAGAATGAAGCAGGGCTGGGCACTCCGGCCCATGCCTGTAATTCTAGTAACTTGGGAGGCTAGGACTGAAGGATCACAAATTGCAAGTTCAAGGCCAGACTTAGCAATTTAATAAGGCCCTAAGCAATTTAGCAAGACCCTGTCTCAAAATAAAAAATAAAGAGAACTGGGGATATAGGTCTGTGGTAAAGTGGCCCTGGGTTCAATCCCCAGTACAAAAAAAAAAAAAAAAAAAAAAGATATACAAAGTGAAATTTAAATTATCAAAGGAGCCTGGCACAGTGGAAAAGTTGGGCCCCCAGTTCCAGCTACTCAGAAGACTGAGGTAGGATAACTGGAGCCCACAAGTTCAAGACCAGCCTGGGCAAAGTATTAAAAAATTAAATTAAAATAACTTAGCAAAGAATTTGAATAGATATTTCTCTAAAGATATATAAATGACCAATAAGTCATTCAGAAAGATGTGTTAGGCTAATACCAACCTGTTAATGTCAGTTACCTCACAAAGTTAGGATGGAAGTAGGAGTAACTTTTTTACATGACTAAATTACTTACCACAATAAGAAGGGGTTACTTTTGTAGTTTTAAAAAAATCTAATGAGGGGCTGGGGATGTGGCTCAAGCGGTAGCGCGCTCGCCTGGCATGCGTGCGGCCCGGGTTCGATCCTCAGCACCACATACCAACAAAGATGTTGTGTCCGCCGAGAACTAAAAAATAAATATTGAAAATTCTCTCTCTCTCCCTCCTCTCTCACTCTCTCTTTAAAAAAAAAAAAAAATCTAATGAGGGCTGGGGGTATAGCTCAATTGGTAGAGTGCTTGTCTAGCATGCATAAGGCCCTGTGTTCAATCCTCAGCACCACATTAAAAAAAAAAAAAAAAAAAACCAAACTAATGAAATATAAAACCTGAAGGATGGTCAAGACAGCCCTCCTTTCCCATAGACAAAAAAAAAAAAAAATCATTTCTGAAAATACAACTCTGTGAAAGCACTGGTTGATGAGAAGAAGGCTGACAGGGCATGAGGCCACAAAGCTTTGCATCAGAGACAGGATGGCAGAAGGGACACAGGACTGGGTAAGTAAGTGGGCTGGATACAGGAAGAGAAAAGGAATAACTGAAATATAAGAGAAAGGCAAGAAAGGCAAGTTAGACACAGCAAATTCTGTCCATGCTGCAATTCTATTAAAGACACCGACAGGAAAACCCAACTGTTTTCTCATTTGGGGCAAGCTGCTGTGGCACTACTAAGTAAATGAATGTGTCACTCACATTCTATAAGTACACTTAGGAAACAGTTTCAATCCTACCAAAGTCCTATGATGGAGAATTCACTTGTGTCCTGTCTCTGAAAAGATAACACCTGAGGCAATAACAGACACCTCAAAGGACTCATATGGACATGAAATACCACAGCAGAGAAAAGTATATATTGTTCAGAAAAAGTTTCACTGAGGGAATAGAATTTAAAATGGACTTTGAGGTTGGGGATATAGCTTAGTTATAACTGAGGGCCTGGATAAATATTAAAAAAAAAAAAACCACCTAGAATTTGAAAAATGAAAAGCAAAAAAAAAAAAAAGTACAAAAAAAGCACAAGATAAGGTACATAGGTAAGAAAACACAAGGGACAAATGAATTAAATAGAGAGCCTGAGAAATGGAAGGTAAAATGGAAAGACAGGTTAATAAGTCATATTTGTCAGACTTCATCTAGGAAGACAGTATAAGGTGACAGAGAAGAGAAATGACTTTTTGCTTAACCTTTTGAGCCTGTTCCCCCAACAGCAAAATAGGAATTCTTCCTCTCATGTGCAAACACTTGAATCTCTCTCATGGGCGAGGAACTAGCTGGACACAGTCCTTCGGCAACAGTCCCTGCTTCCATGGAGTTTGCAATCTACACCTATCCTCAGGAAGCAGCTCTAAGAATTAAAGAAGGTAATGCAAGTAAAGAACCTGCTCAGAGGGGCTGGGGTTGTGGCTCAGAGGTATCCCATGCAAGGCCCTGGGTTGGAATCTCAACTCCACATAAAAATAAATAAGTAAAATTAAGGTATTGTGTGAAACTACAACTAAAAAATAAATAAACAAACAAAAGAAACTGCTCAGAGTCTGGAACCTAGTAAGTGCTCAAATCTCGATACCTTTGAGATCTACAAACGTGCAAGTCAAACTCTAAATAGAGTGAAGACTATATGTAGTGAAACAACTGTGACAGAACAAGGGAAAGCTACCAGGAATTTCTGAATGACATAAAATGATCAATATTCAGCTCTTTGTACAGACCTGTATTGTAGGATTACTAGGCTGGTAGTGGTTTATAAGAGGGATGGGAAGACTAAGTGCTATTAAAATACAAAGTAAGACCACAAAATAAGAAAAACATTTTTCTTTAGTTCATAGAAACACAAGAAGCATGCTCATAACAGGAGCAGGTCACAATACCTCCAAGTGCAGCAGAAAGTCAATCATTCCACTGAATGATGCTGTCACTGTGCAAGACATGAACATGATATTAAAAATAAAAAATAAAAAAAAGTGGGGCTGGGGTTGTGGCTCAAAGGTAGAACGGTCACCTAGCCCGTGTGAGGCCTTGGGTTCGATCCTCAGCACCACACAAAAATAAATACATAAATAAATAAAATATATTGTTGTCCAACAACAATTGAAAAAATTCAAAACGTTTTTTTAAAAAGCAACTTGTTCTTTGAGCAAAGATCAGATTTTGATTAATGAATCTATAAATGAGGGCTGGGGCTATAGTTCAGTGGCAGAGTGCTTGCCTAACATGTATGAGGCACTGGGTTCAATCCTTAGCACCACATAAAAAAATAAAATAAAGGCATCTATCCGAAATAAATAAATAAATCTACAAATGAGAAAGTCTAGCTACTAAAAGAAAGGAATGGCTATTAAAGGTGTAACTTCTAATCAGCATGAAAAGGCTAGAGGAGAAGGAAAACTATCCAGAATCATACTTACCTACTTGAATGATGTAAATAAATGCTGAAGAGAGATCTGTTTCAGAGAAGCTCAGTAAAACAAACAGTAGAGATTGTTGATCTTTCAAAGGAAACCAGATACAAATCTGCCTATTTTCCTTTTCTTCTGCTTTATTCTTTTTAGAATGCTTCATAAATTTGCAAAAAGTCCTCTTTAGGGATGATGCAAATACACTTTCTTTCTAGCCTGGATACATACGAAACCAAAGATAGTAGAAAGCATTGCATTTTGGGGGATAGTACTAGGGATTTAATCCAAGGGTGCTATACCACTGAGCTACATCCCCAGCCCTTTTTATTTATTTTTATTTTGAGACAGGATGTCATTTAAGTTGCTGAGGCTGGCCTCGAACTTGAGATTCTAATGTCTCATCCTCCCAAGTCACTGGGATTCCAGGCTTGCACCACAAAACCCGTCAAGTATTACATTTTTTTTTTTTTTAATTATGTGGTGTTGAGGATCGAACCCAGGGCCTCCTTGCACTAAGCAAGCGCTCTACCACTAAGCTACAACCCCAGGCCCTCAAGTATTGCATTTAAAAAAATTATTTTATTTATTTGTCTTTATGTGGTGCTAAGGATGGAACCTAGTGCCTCACACATGGCAGGCAAGCACTCTGCCACCAAGCTACAGCCCCAGCCCAAGTATCGCATTTTTGAGGAAGTTTTTCAAAATGGTTTAAAATAAAATTCTCAAAGTGCAAAACTCCAAAATCAGGACATCTAAGAACATGTAAGGCAAGGGGCTGGGGTTTCGGTTCAGTGGTAGAGTGCTCGCCTAGCATGGGTGAGGCCCTGGGTTCGATCCTCAGCACCACATATAAATAAATAAAATAAAATATTGTGTCCACTTACAACTAAAAAAATATATATTTTAAAAAAAGAATATGCAAGGCAAAATTCTAAAAGAATGTTTATTTCATTCCTATCAAAAAGCAAAGGCATTAAAAACACAAAACTCATCTCACCAGACTTGTTTCTCAGAAATTCTGAAGCACTGGAGGGATTCTACATAAAACAAAAGAAGTAAAATGGGCCTGGTGGTGCATACCTATAATTCCAGTGGCTCCGGAGGCTGAGACAGGAGGATTGCAGGTTTAAGGCCAGCCTCAGCAACTTAGTGAGGCCCTAGCAACTTAGTGAGATCCTGTCTCAAAAATAAAAAACTAAAAAAGGGCTAGAGATGTGGCTCAGTGGTAAAGCACCTCTGGTTCAATCTCTGGTACAAAAAAAAAAGGGGGAGGAATAAAAGAGAAAGTAGACAATTCCTCTCATGGAATTAAAGCTTGGTTTGAATTATCTGGATCTTCCAGGGACCCTCAAGCACTAAACCTGGCTTAAAGAGGCCCAAGCACCAACCAGAAGCAAACACAAGTCTTCTCTCTGGAAGACAGTACCTTTCCTAGCCCTCAAATTTTTTCACTATGGGCTGGGGATGTGGCTCAAGCGGTAGCGTGCTCGCCTGGCATGCGTGCGGCCCGGGTTCGATCCTCAGCACCACATACAAACAAAGATGTTGTCCGCCGAAAACTAAAAAAAATAAATATTAAAATTCTCTCTCTTTCTCTCTCTCTCTCTCTTAAAAAAAAAAAAAAAAATTTTTTTTTTTTTCACTAATGTAGTCCACATTCCTGGGTCCCACTTCTGAGGAATCAACCAACTGCAGACAGAAAATATTCAGAACAGCCAGGCATGGTGGTACACGCCTGAATTCCCGGCAGCTTGGGAGCCTGAAGCAGAAGGATCACAAGCCAGCCTCAATAATTTAGTGAAAGCCTAAGCAATTCAGTAAGACCCTGTCTCTAAATAAAATACCAAAAAAAAAAAAAAAAAAAAGACTGGTTAAGTGGCTCAGTGGTTAAATGCCCCTGGGTTCAATCCTCAGCATGCCCCCACAAAAAGAAAATATTCAGAAAAAACCTGCATCTGTATTAAACACACAAAGACCTATTTTCCTTGTCATTATTCCTTAAACAATACAATACAAAAACAATTTTTGCAGCACTTATATCGCATTAGGTATCATAAGTAATCTAGAGACAATTTAAAGTATATAAGAAACCAGGCTATATATATGATATTCCAGCTATTCAGGAGGCTAAGACAGGAGGATCACAAACTTAAGGCCAGCCTCAGCAACTAAGTAAGACCTTGTCTAAAAAATAAAAAAAATAGGGATGGGGTTGTAGTTCAGTTGGTACAGTGCTTGGCTAGCACGTGTGAGGCACTGAATTCGAACCTCAGCACCACATACAGGTATTGTGTCCATCTATTATTAAAAAAAAAAAAAATGTTAAAAAAAATTAAAAGAGCTGGATATAGAGCTCAGCAGTAGAACACCCCTGGGATTCAATTCCCAGTTCTGTAAAATATAAAAATAAAAAAACAAAGTATATAAGAAAGGAACTAGATTCAATTCCCAATACCACAAAATAATAAATAAAGCATTCAGAAGGATATGTGGAAGTTATATATAAATACCCTATCATTTAAAATAAGGAACTTGAATATCCATGGATATTAGTATACTAAGTCTGTCTTGGAATGGGATTCTGACATATACCAAAAACACTGTATTTTTAACTAAAATGAGCAGACACAAAGATTACCTAGTACTCAAGGAAAGTAGACTTCACAAACAATAACCAACAGAAACAACAGATTACAGAAAGAAGCTCCTGTTTTTTTGGAGGAGTTTTGCTAAATTGCCCAGACTGGACTCAATCTCTGAATCCTAAACCTTCCAAATGGCTAGGATTATAGGTGTACACCACTAGGCCCAGACACAAACAGATTCATAAAGACTTCAGAGATTTAAATTAAACAGAGTACAAAGTGACAATGCTTAATATACTTAAAGAGGTTGTCATCCTAAATAACAAACAGAAAAAGATTCTCCAAAGATTAATAAATTTATTCAGGACAAAAGAGCCTGCAATGGGAAGATGTGTGACATGGATGTGTCATATGAGCATACTCAAAGAGATCTAGAAAGAGCTAGGAATGCAGCTCAGTGGTTATGTGCTGGCCCAGCATGCTTGAGGACCTGAGTTTAATTCCTAGGACTGTCTAAATTAATTAATTAATTAATTAAATTTAATGCCTAGGTTGACTGGAAAGAGGATATGGCAAGGGGGAGATTTTAAAGGCAAAATGAGGAGGGTTCTGGATCAACTATTCTTGGTTACAAGGATCAATAGCAAGGGTGGCGTCAGTCTAAGGTTGGACAGACAGTTCCTGGACAGATGTCCTTGCAGAAGTATTTTCTGTGTAAGGTTGTGGTGGCCATCCTGCAAGGTTGTGGTTCTCGAAGTCTTTTGTGATAGTTTTTGTTTTCAAACATATGTACATGAGATCCCCTCGTTCATAACCTCTTGGCTTTATTTTTCTGTTGTTGACAGGGCTTGATACAAGTGACTCCACTGTGATTCTGACAATTTTCACAGAGTAAAGACAAGTTTAAAAATAACTGTAGAAAGAGTTGGAGATATAGCTTAGTTGGTAGAATGCTTGCCTTACATGCACTGGGTTCAATCCCTAGCACCAAAAATAAAATAGCTGTAGAGAAAGGTATGAAAAAGTTAAATATGTTTTTTTAAAATAAGTAGAACTTATGGAAATTAAAATTGCAAAAACAAAGGACTTAAAATCAAGGGAAGGTTTAACAACAGATCAAACAGTTAAAGGGAACTAGTGAACTCGTAGATAGGTCAGGGAAAGAAGCACTCATGAGAGAGCAGAGGCAAAAATGAAAGGATAGTAAAAAAATAATAAATAAAGGCTAAAACGAGAAGGTTTAAATACATTTAATCAGGTATCAGGAGGAAAGTAAAGAGGGCTTGGGGCAAATGCAATCTCTGAAGAGGTAACAGAAGAAATTTTCAAGAAATGATAAAAAATACCAAACCACTGTTTCAAAAAGTCTAATGAAATACTATTTGGCCATTAAAAAGAATGAAATTTTGTAATTTGTGGCAACATAGATGAGCCTAGAGGATGTTATGCTAAGTGAAATAAGCCAGGCACAGAGGAAAATCAAATCAGGCATGACCTCATTCATTTGGGTATCACAAAAGTTGATCTCATAGAACTGGAAAACAGAAAGTTGGTTACCAGAATAGGGTGGGGAGCGGGGCTGAGGAGAGGCTGGACAACATGTACAAAGCTACGGACAGTAGGAATAAGTTCTCATATTTTCCTGCACAGTAGAGTAACTATGGTTCACTAATAATATTAGGTATTCATATTAATGTACTATACAATGTATTATTCAAAATAGCCAGAAAAAAAAGGATTTTGATAATGCTTGAGGTGATGGATATGCTAATTACTCAAGTTTGATTGTTACCCATTGTAAACATAATGAAATATCACACATATTATGAAATGTGCCCAATAAATGTGTAATTACTATGGACCAATTAAAAAATAAAAGAAACCCATCCAGATAAATAAGAAATTTACATTTAAACAACAGTAGTTAACTGCAGAAAATCTAGATAAAAATAAAAATTTAAAAACTAGCAGTGGGAAGTGGTAATGGTGAAAATGGTGAAATAAAATGCCATAGAATAAAAATAAAGGGCTAGGAGCAGTGGCTCACACCTGTAACTACAGCTAGTTGGGAGGCTGAGGGAGGAGGATAAGAAGCTTGACACCAGCCTGGACAACTTGGAAAGACCTTCTCTCAAAAATAAAAAACACAGAAAGGGCTAGGGATATTGCTCAGTTTGCACCCCTGGGTTCAATCCCCAATATGGGGATAAAGAGGGTTATGTAAAAGGGCTCTGACCATTTGAATTAATGAACTCCATTATTCATTTAATTCAGTATACCTGCCTTCCTCCAAAAGGAACTCAAGGGAGCTTACTAAGAATCATATAATGCTATCCAACAGAATAAATATAAAATAAGAATAAATGAATAAGTAAAGCAATGATAAACAGAAGAGGAAAGTAAGCTGGATACAGCACTGAGATTCATTCCCAAAATGCATGTTACAAATTCCTACTTGCTTGCTTGGGCTAGGGGTAGACCACAAATTTGGCTTTATGAATTTTAGTGACCACACAAATGGAAACAATCAAACAAGATTTAAAGGTCTGAGGATGTGGTTCACTGGCAGAGTGCTTGCCTAGCACATATCAAGCCCTGGGTTCAATCCTAGCACCACAAAAATTAAAATAAAAGATTTTTCAGTTAAAAAAGAAAAAACAAGTATTTAGGGAAAACTATTCCTTTTTTTTTTTTTTTTTTTTTAGTACCAGGGATTGAACCCAGGGAATCACATCCCCAGCCCTTTTTTTTATATTTTATTTAGAAACAGGATCTCGCTGAGTTGCTGAGGATGGCTTTGAATTTGCAATTCTCCTGCCTCAGCCTCCCAAGCTGTTGGGATTACAGGTGTGCACCACTGTGCCCAGCCAGGGAGAACTATTCCTACAGGAGTCAGTTTTGATAATAAACAACATCTGGAATGTCCTTGTAACAACACAATAACATTTTAAGGGACCAAAGTATATAATTTTGCAAAAAATAACTTTTTGGGAAAAAACAAAGAAAAGCAGTTATGATGCAACCCAGGCAGGTGGCTCCATCCAGAACAAAGATTTTAGGGGAATGAATGGCCTGCGTACACTTTAGAAAATCTTTCATACGTAAGTTTTTGTTTCAGTCAAGTTTCTGAAAGGAGTGACTTAATTTAAGAGTCTTTTCCTGAGAAGGGCCTGGGCATAGATATCCTAAAATAAGTACAGAGCCACATACTGAATTATCACATAAGCAGGGGAAGAATTACAGGCTCCTGTGAAAACTGAGAAGTCCAACATCACTCCATCTCAACTCAGAAGAGAGGTCCAGCATATTCTTTAACTAGTCTTGGTACTCTACAAAGTTCCTCTACACTTGAGAGGTTGGTATTAATTGAAAAAATTAAATAATAAGACTCAGCTGAGAGTCATAGTAAAGGAAAAATCAAAAAGACTTGGTACAATTGATAAGGATGGTAGAAAGGAGTAAAAGAGTTCTGAATGAGGGAGAACAGTAGTATCATAACAAAAAAATTAGGCAGACAATAGAAGAAAACAGAACAGTTCTGTTTTAGATGAAATGTTTGAGTTTAAATATCCAAATGGAAATGTCTAAAGGAAAGGCAGGATTAATGTTCAGGAAAGGTGTATGAGATAAGACAAGAGAAACTGAAGTCACTGAGTAGTTATAATTCCCAAATACCAAAATTCCTTTTCCACAAAACACTGCCCCAAGGAAAACTAGAGAACTAGATCCTACAACAAGATATATCATCTGAAAGAAGTACACAGGTGAAATACAAAAAACAGGTTATATTTCAAAGTGATCCCATGCACACAGAGGATACCCAATTCAGCTACGGAGAGCCTGATTCAGCAAAGTAAAATGTACAGATCTATGTCTCATCACTAGAAATTAGAACAAAATTAGACCATCTGGCTTACATACAGAAAATAGTGGAATTTTTAAATAAAATAAATGGTACATATTCCCCATTTTATATTTAAGAACATAGGTACTACTTAGAATTTATTTTAAATTATTGAGCTCTAAGATTTCATTATATGTTTGCAACTTTCCACAAAAGTTTTTTTAATTAAAAAAAAAAATCCCTGGGCTGGGGTTGTGGCTCAGTGGTAGAGTGCTTGCTTAGCATGTGCAAGGCCCTGGGTTCAATTCTCAGCACCACATAAAAATAAATAAGTAAAATAAAGGTATTGTGTCCAACTACAACTAAAAAATAATTTTTTTTTTTTTAAAGAGAGTGAGACAGGGGGGGAGGGAGAGAGAGAGAGAGAGAGAGAGAGAGAGAGAGAGAGAGAATTTTTAATATTTATTTATTAGTTTTCGGCAGACACAACATCTTTGTTTGTATGTGGTGCTGAGGATCGAACCCGGGCCGCACGCATGCGAGGCGAGCGCGCTACCACTTGAGCCACATCCCCAGCCCTAAAAAATAAATATTAAAAAATATATATAAAATAAATTTTTTTTAAATCTCTAAGAATTTAAAAGACTTATCAGGAGCAACGACATAGCTTTGTGTCTCTGAGCAATAAAGCCAATCTTCATGTGACAGAAGAGGCAAGAAGGGCATAGTAGTTTCTTCCTCCAAAGAAAGGCATGATTAAAGATGCCCAAAAGGCTTCCCAACTTCTAGATAGAAAAGGCAGAGCATTAAGTGATGCAGATCGCAGATACACAGTTGGATACAAGTTAAATTTAGGGATTGTGGCAGCTTAAAAATAAACCGACAAGGAAAGTGAAAACATAAACTTACTCTTTTCAATGAGCTGGTCCTGAACTCCTGCCAATGCACTTACTGCCTAAAAGAAAAGCCACCAGTTACTAGAAAAGTGACCACAGACCTCAGGAGAGCATTTCCATATAGAGAGGAAGGGAAAGAGAAAACTCACCTTCCTTAACTACATACCATAGAAAACACACACCGCCCTCCAAGCCACCACCACTACCACTTACAGCTGCCGACGTAACTGAGGATTTACTGAAGAGCCGCTCAGCTTCCTTAAACTTCCGGTTTCTTCTATCATTTTTGCTATTGGAGTTTCTAAAAGCACACAAAAGAAATTCATTATAAACATCAAATTAAGTCCATCGCTCAAGTTGGGGATGTCCAGGGCAAATATAAAAAGACTTTTTTTTTTTTTTAATCAAGTTCCTTACAGGAATGCCTCCAATCCTTTTGGATTGGCCCAAACAATTATTATGTTGAATGCCTAAGGAGATAGCAATGTTTCCCAATGTATGGCATATGCCCCACTATGGGAAGAGAGATTATTTTAGTTGCTTCACAAATATTTTCATTTTATCTATCTATCTATCTATCTATCTATCTTTTAAGGGGCTCAGAGGCCTGGAGCACATTTAAGGCATGTCTTGCCTATCATCAAAATATAGTGTACTAATGCCCAGCCAATATGTGGTTGGTGGGCACCAGGTGCCTGCCCAGCCCAAACCCTTCTCCCCATTTTACTTTATTAAGAATTTATTTGAATGTTTATTAGTAAAAATAACTAGCACAGCCAGGCACTGTGGTACATGCCTGTAATCCCAGCAATTTGGGAGGCTGAGTCAGGAGGATTACAAGTCTGAGACCAACCTCAGCAACTTAACAATGCCTTGTCTCAAAAAAAAAAAATTCCAAAAAAAGGGCGGGGGGAGGGGGGTGCTGGGGATGTGGCTCAGTGGTTAAACAACCCTGGGTTCAATACCCAGCACAAAAAAAAAAAAAAAAAAAAGGAAAGAAAGAAAAACACCTCAGCACAAACCCAGGCATGGTGGCACAAATCTGTAATCTCAGCGACCCAGAAGGCTGAGGCAGGATTGTAAATTCAAAGTCAGCCTGGGCAACTTAGTAAGACCCTCAAAAGAGCTGGGGATCTAACCCAAAGGCAGAATACTCCTGGGCTCAATCACCAGTAATGCTATTAAAAAAGAAAAAGAACACAATCAGCACACGCTAGTGATATGCAGTATCTTTGTTAAATAAACTTAATTTTCTAATTTATAAGAACAGTTTCCTTAGAGAAATGGCTAGGGCAAGAAAAGGACATGGTCAGTCTAGGACCTCTTTTGGGCCAGAAAGTACAAGTGCTCAGAGACTAACAGAGTTATGTCAAAAGGACAAAGAAACATTTCAAGAAGGCTCTACAGTTGGGACAAAGAAAACATCAAAAAGGATAACAAAGAGTATGTTTACATTATGAAAAAGCAATGAGCAGTATACTTAAGACTTGTGTACTTATTTGTATATATTTCACTAAAAATAAGCCTCTATAAAAAAGAGAGAAAAGTGACAATACTAGATTTCAACACTGATTCACTTTGGCTTTTTTTGTGGTTTGTTTTGCAGTACTGGGGATGTAACCCAGGGGTGTTCTACCACTGAGCTACATTCCAGACCTTTTTATTTTTTATTTTGAGACAGGGTCTCTTGAATTTGCTCAGGCTCTCAAACTTGTGATCCTCTTGCCTCAGCAAGACGTGTACCACATATGGCCAATTTGTTTCAATTTATGACTCTATTAATCAAAAAAGAGAGAGGAGAAAGAGCTGGGCCAGTGATGTATGCCTGTAATCCCAACAGCTTGGGAGGCTGAGACAGGAGGATGGCTAATTCAAAGTTAGCCCCGGCAACCACACAGCACTAAGCACCTTAGTGAGACCCTGTCTCTAAATAAAATACAAAACAGGGCTGGAGTTGTGGCTCAGGGGTCAAGTGCCCCTGATTTCAATCCCCAGTACCAAGAGGAAAAAAAGAGAGAGAACAAAAGGAACAGAATAAAAAAAAATTAAGACTTTTCTTTCAGAATACCAACAATAAATGTAAAGGAGAGCTGGGGTTGTAGCTCAGTAAAGAGCACTTGCCTAGCATGTGTGAGGCACTGGGTTCGATTCTCAGCACCATTTTAAATAAATAACATAAAGGTCCATTGACAACTAAAAAATATATTTTGAAACAAAAAATGTAAAGGAAATAATAAAATTAGAAAATCATCATTTTACAACTTCCAGTATAAAAACCAATGTTGGTAAAATCAGTAATATATAGTAAAACTACTGAATAAACACTTGGGGGAAGCAATATATTCATAATATCTTAAAGAGTAACCTTCTAATCACCACGGGAGGTGAACTTTTACAGCAGAGATATTATATGCCCAATCTCAGCAGCACCAATAATTAGACAATCTGGCAGTATGTGCCTCCTGATCATAGACATATAATAAAAGGCACACAAATCACACTGTTTTTGCCAAAAATCTTTAAAGGATTGCTCATGAGGTCACAATAAGAAAAGTGTGAACTAGAACATTCTATGGGACAATGTCATGACTACCACTACAAAAAGAGTGACAGCACCAGAAGCAGTGGTGCTCAACTATAATCCCAGCAACTTGGGAGGGGGCAAGAGGATCACAAGTTCAAGGCCAGCCTCAGCAACTTAGTAAGACCTGTCTCAAAACAAAAAATAAGGGCTGGGGATGTGGCTCAAGCGGTAGCGTGCTCGCCTCGCATGCGTGCGGCCTGGGTTCGATCCTCAGCACCACATACCAACAAAGATGTTGTGTCCGCCGAGAACTAAAAAAAAAATAAATATTAAAAATTCTCTCTCTCTCACTCTCTCTCCTCTCTCACTCTCTCTTTAAAAATAAATAAATAAATAAATAAATAAATAAAAATAAAAAATAAAAAGGCCTAGGGATGTGGCTCAGCAGTAAAGCACTGCTGGAAAAAAAAAAAAAAAAAAGAGAGGGACTCCTAAATATTAAGACTACAGAGACTTAATACTGAAATACTGACTGGATGCTGGATTAACGCAAAGCATTTTCAGGACAACTGAGGAAATATGAAGAAAGACTATAACAGATGATACTACTAACATTACACATAATGTTAATAATACATTAGCATTGTTAATATACTAAGTATGATCATTGCGTAGCCATACAATGGTAGAAGAAATGTTCTTGTTCTCTGGAGGTAACCATTGACATAATTAGGTGCAAAGTCTCATGATATCTGGAATAGCATGAGGGAGAGCTTCATGGTGATTGAATAGCTCTGTACCTTGACTATGGTTATATGAATCTACACATGTGATAATATGCCATAGAACTATATATACACATTGTACCTATGTTGATTCCTGGTTTTAATAATATACTACATTTACATGAAATGCAACCACTGGGGAAAACTGAGTGAAGGGGTACATGAGACCTCTGTATACCATTTTTTGCAACTTCCCATGAATCTATAATTATTTCAAATAATAAAATATTATTCAAATTTTAAAAAATCTTAAGTATATGCAGGTGTTTATATCACAGAAGGAGAAGAGAATACATAACAGCACAAATGTGGCAACATGTTAACAATTTGTGAGTATAGGTGAAGGATAAAAAATGTTCATGTACCATATTCTTTCAATTTTTCTAGGTTTGAAAATTTTCCAAAACTTTAGAAATTTTTTACAGAATATTATTAAGTAAATAGTGGTAAAATTGGCATACAAGTATGGCAGACTGAGGGTGGAAATGTGGAAAATACCAATAGAGTGCTGTTGTATAAGGTACTGGCATATGCTGTATTTCATTTAAACCTCACACAACTCTGCTGATAGGGCCAACTTCCCCATTTACAGATGTGGGCTCTGTCCAAGGTTACTCAGTGAGGTGGTGGCAGTGGCAGAAGTGAGCCAGAAGCCAAGTTCAAACCCAGACCTCTTTTCATACCATCATTTTTACTACTGCCTCTCTGCAAAGTTGCTACCAAGAACACTGTCCTCCAAACAAATATTACTAGGGCACAACAGGAACATTACTGGCTTCTGACACTCACTTTTGGTTGGTCAAATACCGATCCCAGCCACGAATAATATTGCCATACATCTGAGTGTCTTCCAGGTAGCTTCCTTCAAAAGCATAAATCTGTCTCTCCAAGTTTGCCAGTGTTTCCTAGAGATGGAAAAACAAGGTCATGGAAAGTCTTTTTAATGTGTCTATTAAGGATAATATGAAATCCTGATATCAGCCTTGTAAAGCCAAGCTCGCCCTCACGGATACATTTTTGTGGAGAGAGGGATGATATGGGGAGTGCCAGGTAGTCCAAGCCAAAGACAGTCCAGACCTCCTGGGGATGATGAACCCTTTGGTGAACAGAATGGAATATATAGAGCCTGTCCTCAGAAAAACGCACACACAGGCAAAATTCTGCATATACTCCAAAGGGAAACCTGAGTGTCAAGAACAGGTCTGAGACGGAACGTGGGCAGTCTCCACTCCCACTCACTAAAGGTGTTGCTACCAGGAGAGCCAAGGGTGAGAAGCTTTTCAGCATCCACGGGCTCCCCTCTGCGCGGGCTGCAGTTGCTATGGAAACCTGGAAGGGCAGCTTCAGGTGAGATGAGCCTCCCGATTGCGCAAGCCAAAGCGCTGGGGGCAGGGGGGACCGAGCCGCAGGCTGCATGGGACCCTGGGTGCACGTCACAATCCGAATTCCCTAGCCCGGGTCCTCTCCCTTTGCCTGTCACCTTCCAGATGTTCCCAAACACATCACATCCCTGTCCATCAAAATCCCCAGCCACCTCCTCCCAGCACCGAAATGGACATGCTTTCCCCACCCTCGGCGGCCAGACCGGGCGCCGGGAGACCCTCCCACCGCCGCCTCCCTCCCACCCCGATGCCCACCGAGGCGACGCCCGCGCCCGCGGCTGCGGCCGCCCTCACGCACGGCCAGCCGGCGCCCTCACGGCAGCCCGCCCGGCCTCCGCCCCGCGCCGCCCGCTTCCCGCGGGCTCCGCAGCCCGGGCAGCAGAGCTGCCGGAGGGCCGCGCAGCGCGCTCCGGGCCCCAGCCCGCCGCGCTCGCCCTGGCGTAACCAACGGCCTGCGCGGCGGGCGGCAGCGGGCGCGGGGCCCAGGCCGGTGTCCCGGCCCCAGCCGCTCACCGCCAGCTCCTGCTTCCGCTTCACGAGCTCTGCCAGCTCCCGCCGGGTGTCCGGGATCTGCGGTGGCGCCGCCTTGTTGTGCATCGCCATGTTGGGCTGAGGCGGCGGCGGCGGCGGCGGCGGCGCGAGGCTGGGGGCGGTCTCTGCGCGCCGCCGCCGCCCGCCAGGGGGCGCCCGCTGCACTGCGCCTGCGCGCGCGGCTTCCGGCGCCGCGGGGCGCCCGCGTGCTCCTAGCCCAGCTTGCCGCGTGGGGCCAATGGGGCTTCTGCGGCCGGGATCTGCGGACGCCACACCTGTACGGTGCCAAAGCCGAGAAGCTCCTTAAGCCTCCCAAGAATCCTGTGTGCCCCGCCTCGGTGAATGCCTTTCACTGTTCTCGGAATTGCCCGTCAGAACTTGGGTACCATCCTCAATCCACCCTTGATTTAGATCCATCCAAAACCGAGTCCCGTGGACTGCACCCCAGATGACCTCGCAACCCGTTCACTTTTGTCTGCCCCTCTTATCACTTCCTTAGTTCATTCAGGCCCTCCCTATTTGGGCCCCCATTTTCCAAAAGTCTCACACCTCTATCTTTGGCTCCATCCAATCCCTTATCCGGAGTGGTGCCTGGATGATCTTCCCAAAACAAATGTGATGTCCCTCCCTTGGGTAAGGTTTTTAACGGCTTCCCCCTTGTCTTAGAGAGACAAATGTGTATAGCAGGTAAGAGCACAAATGGGGGCCAGAACTACCTTGTTCAAGATCTTTCCTCTACATTCGTAAACTGTGCCACCTTGGCAAGGACTAAACTTATCTCAACTCCCTTATTATAGAACCTACATGATGCTGTAAGGAATAAATCGCTTGATGTATGTAAGGGGCTTGGCAAATAAAAAGGATCATGTATTAGTTTTTATCATTAGGTCCAATATTGTTAACGTTGGCCCCATCTAACTTCTCCAGCCCCGTTCTGAATATTTTGCAATTTTGCAACAGGTCTAGGTGGGATTCTATTTTCCTCCCTTGCATGGAAGCTGTTGGGTTTTTTTTTTTTTTTTTTTTTTTTTTTTTAAGAGAGAGTGAGAGAGGAGGGAGGGAGGGAGGGAGGGAGGGAGGGAGGGAGAGAGAGAGAATTTTTAATATTTATTTTTTAGTTCTCGGCGGACACAACATCTTTGTTGGTATGTGGTGCTGAGGATCGAACCTGGGCCGCACGCATGCCAGGCGAGCGCGCTACCGCTTGAGCCACATCCCCAGCCCTGTTGGGTTTCTTTAATCTTGAAGTTGGTATCTTTCATCAATCCTGGAAAATTCTGTCATTTTTCTTCAAATGCCTATTCATTTTTCTCTCCCCTGTAATTAAGACATAAGAATTTTTTTTTTTTAACCAACTGTCTGCATTTTCTTTTTGTCTCTCTGTTACAACAGTCTGGATAATTTGTGTTTTTTGTTGTTGTTGTTGTTGTTTTAAGAGAGAGAGAGAGAGAGAGAATTTTTAATATTTATTTTTTAGTATTTGGCGGACACAACATCTTTGTTGGTATGTGGTGCTGAGGATTGAACCCGGGCTGCACGCATGCCAGGCCAGCAGGCTACCGCTTGAGCCACATCCCCAGCCCCTGGATAATTTGTTTTGTGTCAGTACAATACAACCTGGCATCTTGCTGGTCTCCCTTATTAATTTTGTAGAGTGTGTGTGTGTTTTGTGTGTTCGTTCCTTGGCATTTCCCTGCAAATTTCATCTGCAAATAGGAAGTTGATTTTTTTTCCCTTTCCAGTCTGAATGCTTTTTATTTTCCTTTCTGCCTTATTACCCTGAGTAGGAGGACTTTTATATGTACTAAGAGTGATAAAAGTGGACATATTTGCCTTGTTCTTTTTCAAAGGGGAAAAGCAGTCTTTCACCATGAAGTATGTTAGCTATTTAGAGGTTTTGTAGATGCTCTTTATCAAGGCCAGAAAGTTCTTCTATATGCCTAGAATCACCAATTACCATTGAATATTATCAAGGTTTTTTTTTCCTGAATCAGTTGGCATGATCATGTTATTTTTCTTCTGTAGCCTGTTGATACAATGGGTTACAGATTTTTCTTTGTGGGGTACTGCAGATTGAACCCATGACCTCACATATGCTAGGCAAGCCCTCTACCACTGAGCCACATCCCCAGCCCTTTTTGTGGCAGGGTCTGGTTAAGTTGCCCAGGCTGGCCTCACATTTGAGATCCTCCTGCCTCAGCCTACCAACTACCTGGGATTATGATGGCATGTTTTCCTGTGTTTTAAGAAATATAACTGTGAGCTGGGCATGGCGGCTCACATGTGTAATCCCAGCTGCTTGGGAGGCTGAGGAAGGAGGATCAAGAGTTCAAAACAGTCTCAGCAATGGACTCAGTGAGACCGTCTCTAAATAAAATACAAAATAGGGCTGGAGATATGGCTCAGTGGCTGAGTGCCCGTAAATTCAATCCTCGGTACCCCACCCCCCCAAAAAAAATAAAAATAACTGTGTCTCTGGGGAAAGAATATAGAAATAATTAGATTAGAAAATCCATTCTTCTAGAAAGTATTTTCATTTATTTCTATCAGATATCCAAGACACTAACAATACAGAAACATAGCTTGAGTATTCCTAAATTCCTGAGTTGTAAATCCTTAAGATTTTATTCCTGACCTACTCTTTTACTCTGAAAGGTGTACGGTATGCCAGTTTTTGTTTAAAAATGAAACATTAGACTCCCCATTATATGTGGACTTTGGGTTTTGATTTCTGTCCCACTCAATGTGAAGTCTGATTTGCTAGAATCAAACATGGTTTTCCTTTAGGTCAAATGTGGTTTACATGGCTGGGGTTGAGCAGCAGTGTAGCTCAGTGGTTGAGTACTTACCTAGCATACACCATACCCTCAATGTGATCTCCAGCATTGCATCCGTACTCCATTTCTTTCTGGATTCTTGTTTATCTTTATTTTCTTTTTTTGGGCCTGGGGATCAAACACAGGTATACTTAACCACAAGGCACATCCCCAACCCTTAAAAAAGACAGGGCCTCAAACTTGTGATCCTCCTGCCTCAGCCTCCTGAGTTGCTGGGATTACAGACATGGGCCACTACACCTGGTTTTATCTTCACTTTTGACTGTTAACTTTGTGTTTGCTACCAGGGATCAAACCCAGGGTTTCCCACATGCTAGGTAAACACTCTACCACTAAGCTACATCCCCAGTTTTTTTGTTTTTTGTTTTGTTTTGGAGACAGGGTCTGGCCTCAGCCTCCTGAGTTGCTAGATTATATGCATCACCATGCCTAGTTTGACTGATAACTTTTTACTAATTTGTCTGTTCTTGGAATCATCAAGAACTTTTTCTGTTCATATTTTACCTTTAAGTTTTTGCAGGTGGGTTCATCAAAATAATGTAGTTCCATTGTGAAAAGAAACCAGAAGTCTCACTACCTCAATTACCCTACTGAACTTCAAGTTTTCCCAAAGCCTCCTTTAGCATTTCTAGTGCCATTGCTTGGCTTGTTCTGTGTAACTCCTCATTCTTCTATTCATAAGGCTCCCTTAACCCCAGCTTTTCACTTAAACAATCCCCAATGTGTCATCCATCTATTGATGTATATGGCTGATTCTATGGCTCTGCAAGGGCCAGCCTTTGTACATCTTAACGCTAAAGGTCTAGCTACTTGGGATACTGAGATTCACTCATTTGAACCCAGGAGTTGAAGAGCAGCCTGGGCAACATACCAAAAGCCCATCTCAGAAAGAAAAGAGTGTTTGAATAATACCAGTACTGCCTACCATTGTATGACCTTAACCTTCTATGCCTCAGTTTTCCCATTTGCAAAATGGAACAATGGTTGAAGCCTGCCTCATCTGAGTTATGAAGATGAATTAAGAATACATGAGAGTTAGTACATGCTTAGCTCTGTACTTATTCATAGAAAGTGCTCCTCAATCCCAGCCAGCTTTATTATTAAAGTCTCAAATTGATAGCACTTCTTCCACATTCAATTACTGAAAACTTTTATGAATCAACAAGATCATTTCCAAGTAGCTCCAGCTGTGACTTGGTGATGTAAGTTTGGGGGTGACTTCTCTACCCCCAGAAGTCCCATCTAATCTGATCTCCTTGAGATCCCTGTGAAATGGGCAGCTTAATGAATCATCTGTCTTCTTTTTATGAAGTTCTGCAGTTGGACACCAACAGTCCAGAGGAAAGATGACTTGAACCAGGACTGCATGATTTCTCACTATCATTATGGAACTTGAGGCAAACAATGTATAGAATCCTTTCCAAAATCCCCCACTGTGGGTGTTGCTCCCTAGACTATTCAGGCTTCTTCAGTAGTCCAAAATCAGCCTGTCCTCTAAGGCATATTTCAGATTCCATCTGTTAGTTCAGCTTTGAATCACTGTGACCAAAAGACCTGACAAAAACAACTTAGAGGAAGAAAAGTTTATTTTAGTCCAGTCTATGGTCAGTTCACTCCATAGCCCTAGGCCATAGGTGAGGCAAAGCATCATGGTAGAGAGGGCGTGGCAGAAGAAAGCTGATCAGTTCTTGACAGCTAGGAAGCAAAGAGAACTTGCAAGCAAGGAGCCAGAGATAATATAACCCCCAAAGGCATGTACCCAGTGACCTACTTCCTCCAGCCACATCCTACTTGCCTACAATTACCATCCATTAAAATTATTAATCCAGCCCAGTGTGGTGGCACATGCCTGTAATCCCAGCGGCTTGGGAGGCTGAGACAAGAGGATTGCCAGTTCAAAGCCAGCCTCAGCAATGGCGAGGCACTACGCAACTCAGCGAGACCCTATCTTTACATAAAATACAAAATAGGATTGGGATTGTGGCTCAGTGGTTAAGTGCCTCTGAGTTCATCCCTAGTACCAAAAATATATATTCATATGTATTAATCCAGCAAATGGTTTAACCCACTGATTAGTTATCTCTCATAATTGAATGATTTCACCTCTGAACATCCCTGCACACAAGCTTTCAGGGAATAACTCATATCCAAACCACACATCATCTCTTATACAAGATGCAGTTCACCTTCAAATTTTTGCTCCCTATGTCTGACTCAGTGATAAACCAACTGCTAGCACACTATGCATCTGCTGATGGGAAATTCACTCAGTATAAACAAATTCACTTCTATTTTTTTAATGAAAAAACCACTTTTTACTTTTTTTTTACGTATTTTTGCAGTGCTGAAGATCAAGGTATGTGCCACCACACAGAGCTGGATTAATAATTTTAATGGATGGTAACTGTAGGCAAGTAGGATGTGGCTGGAGGAAGTAGGTCACTGGATACATGCCCTTGGGGGTTATATTATCCCTGGCTCCTTGCTAGAAGTGCTAGGCAAGTGCTCTACCACTGAACTACATCCCCAGCCCTTTTAAATTTTTAAAATTAACATACTGTGGAATACCACCAAGCACAGTGGTACACACAGCAATTTAGGGAGACCCTGTCTCAAAAAAAAAAAAAAAAAGAAAAAAATCGACATGCCACCATAAAATGTGCTTGTTGGGGAAGGGAAATCTCAAAAGAGTTTTTAAGCAACTGTCTTTTTAAATTGTTTCCCATTTGATAAATACACTGAAGCTTTAAGATCCATAATTTTAATTTAAACCAAGTAGCCTTTTCACTTGATATAAACTCACATAACCAGAACATTATTTCTTAAATAGGCATTGCTGACATTCTGTGCCACATTTAGACTCTAATTAACAGGACATTTTGTTCCTCAGATCCACAACTGATTTTCACAACAGGAAGGATGTTAAAAAATATAACTACCTGTGCAACATATCAAAGGATACTCAACCTGAAATACATATTTAAGTTCTAAGTTCTTTAAAACTAAGCTATTGTATACTAACACACTCAAAACAATAAAAATTTTTCTTTATCTTGGTTACTTCTGTTTCATCTTATCACCAGCACACAATAAAGTAATATAAAGTTACATCACCAATGGCACTTAATGAGCTATCCTTTGTCAATAATAGAATGAGTGAGTGGGTTAGAGTTGCTAGAAGACTGATGGGAGCTGGGCACTGTGGCACACTTCCATGAACTCAGCAATTTGAGGGCTGAAGTAGGATTAAGTTCTAGGACAACCTTAGCAACTTAATGAGTGAGATCCTATGGACATAGCTCAGTGGTACAGGCCCCTGGACTCAATCCCAGGCACTAGAGAGAAAAAGAAAATAAGAGGCCCAATGGGGAAAATCTGAAGATTTTGTCTCATACCTCCGCAGAATTGCTGATGACCAAGAAGACTTGGAGGAGGGACTCAGAAGCAAAGGGCTGTTTTGCATGTAGCTTTGATTTTGACAGCAATGATTCACAGAAAAGCCAGCCCCAGAGGAGAAAGAATGAAGCAGCAGCAAATAGCCACGATGAACAGAAGTTTCTAGGTTCTGGAGACAGTGTTTTTCTTTTCTTTTTCTTTAGGAATAGAGAGTGAAACCAGGGACACTTTATCTCTGAGCTATATTCCTACCCCTTTTTTATTTTGAGACAGGGTCTCACTAAATTGCTTGGGGCCTTGAAAAATTGCTGAGGCTGTCCTCAAACTTGCAAACTTCCTGCCTCAGCCTCCCTAGTCACTGGTATTTTCAGGTATGAGCCACCACGTTCAGCAAGGAAGGGAAAAATACCTTAATTTAGGAAGTTATTCCTCCACTAAAGCAGAAGTTCACTATATAATTGGGACCTCTTTTTAAATAATGTAGGCAAAGCAGCCTATCACAGTGCCCACAAGGAAGGTGTTTTGAAGCCAAGTTCAAGGCTACCAAGGAGCAATTTCAGCAACAAACACCAAATAAAGGGGCCCTGGAGTAAGATTATCAGATTACTACCTAATCCCAGAAAGAAAACCTATCTGGGTCAAGAGGAAAAAAAAAATTTTTAATATTTATTTTTTAGGTGTAGATGGACACAACACAATGCTTTTATTTTTATGTGGTGCTGAGGATCGAACTCCGGGTCCCGCCCGTGCTAGGCGTGCGCTCTACCGCTGAGCCACAATTCCAGCCCCAAGAGAAAAATTAATCAAAACAGAATCTACTTTTAAGACATGCACATATGTATTACCTGACATACGGCACTAAGTAGCAATTGTAGGGGCCAGTGTAAAACACATGAGATGTGAAGTAGCAATTGTCATTCCCTTGGTTGCTGTAGTTTTCCTTAATCTTGCCTTTCATCTAATTGGCCTTATTAAGTGGTCACTCTTCAAAGGGATCTTTCAATTTCTTTTGAATAAACACTAGTCAGAGCTGCTCCTCCCTGCTCTAGCCAAACTTTACCCCTGAGTACACCTGCATATGTGATACCATAATGTAAAAACAGTGGAAAAGAAGAGAATCTAACTCAACAGCAGCCTAAGTTTCAACCTAGGAGAGTCAAGAGCAGCACTGAGTGAGCTGCATCTCCTTTTGCCCAGCACCCCTACCACGTGAGGACGAAATGGTAGAGATGGTGTTTCACTGTGTGAAAGGCCAATTACACCTAACCTGCCTTAAGTTCTGAATACTCTAGGATGCAAAAACCCTTCACTGCCAGTTCAGAAAAGCACCGTTGCTTCAAGGTAACCAATATTCACTCACTGTGATCTGAAGACTGGATTCCAGGGCAGATGTAGGTCCTCTCTTCATTAGTTCCTGGTCTCTCTCAGTGGCACTCAACAAGACTACCTATTTTTACCTTAAAAACACTGGATACAAAGACTCCTTCAGCAGCAAACATACCTATATACACATAGCCCTCTATGCTAGGAAAGTATTACCCTTTGAAATGTGGCTATATTTACAAATTTTATTTTTTATCCCAAAAATACATATAAACAAAAACCTGCTCTTCAAATGCAGGGAGGCCTTTGCCTATCATGTGGTATTACATTTATATCACAAAACATTGTCTTATGAAAATTGGTACACAGCTCTTTAACACAATTTGTGTGTATATATATATATATATATATATGTATATACATACATACACACATACACACACACACACAAACTATATGTAAGTAGTTAAAGACTTTTTTCCTACTTACACATAGTCCTCTGGTAGAAAATTTGGAAACTGGACAGTCCCCTTGATTTCCAGACTTGGATGGTAAATACAACCTTTGAACAATTTTTTTAAGGATGAAATGTGTAGAAACATGTAAGCTACACAATCTCCTTTAGACATATATACATGTTGTTAGAATAAGGATCCTGCCACATTAGCAACAGTGTTATTACTCAAAGGGGAAAAAAAAAGGGAAATAACATTTGAACAAAAAGGCAAACTTTAGAACAGATAAGATGATCAAAATTGTTATATACATGTTCTACAAAGAAATCAGGAATTTTCTCTTAAGAAACAGATCCACAATGCATTTCAGCCTCTCATGATATTAAATCAGCACCCGTTGGTAGTAGCCATGATCTTCCTGTACAGTCATGTACTTAAGCAGGTGCCATAAAGCATCTGTTTAAGTTAAACAGTCACTAATGAGGTCACACGGTAAACCCCCTCCTCTCCCATCCCCCAAAAAAGCTAAGTGCAAAATCAACTTCTATGACTCAAGAGCTCAACCAGGTCAAAGCTTTGGTGGAGGCTGTTTTGGTGACAACCAAAGCTTATTAAGATTCTGTTTAGAGGTTTGCCCCCAAAAACTCCTGGTCCACAAAGCTTAACAACTAAATAAATAATAAAGTAACTATACAAAGAGAACAAGCCATGACTCCCCTTCAAATAAGGGTTAGTTTCCTAGGCAGCAGTTCTGAAAGCACCAACTAAAGCCACAATGCTTCTACTAAAACGACGTGTTGTAATTGGTGAGACTCTTCTGAAAACAAATGGCACAGACACGTGGCTGATGGGCCACAGAAAAAAGTTCAACAAAACCTAAGTCAGTGTTCTTACACTGTAAAATAAGCTGGTCAGCAACACAGGAAAGACTTAAGGCAATAAAAGGCATTACAGAGAGCACCACCGTGCTCTTTGAGGCAATCCTAAAGTCTTCCAAGAAGGAAAAATGTCTCAATGGTTTGGTTAAGTTTGCTAGCTGTCAGACACTATTTCCTCCTCCTCCTCGTCATCCTCATCTTCCTTTCTGTCTAGTTCAGAGGTATCTGATGACTCATGAAGCAAGACATACTCTCTGCTGCTGAATCCAAATTTAAGCACATCCTTTTCTTTCAGTTCATAATATCTCTGTGGCTCAATGCGCTTGTTGTTCAAGAAGGTTCCATTGCCTGAGCCAAGGTCAATGATGTAGGGCTTCACCCTTCGGCCAATTGTGCCATCAGCACGGGTGTATTCCACAAGCCTAGCAAGAGAGAAAGGAGACAGCCTATGAGGAAAATCCTGCCTCAGATCATCTAGCCTTCTCTAGAGCTAATGATGTCAATAACCTGGCTGAAACAGGATTCAAGTTAAAACTTTAGGAAAGGGGGAAAGCATTGCCTTGGATAGGGAAATTGGGAGCAGCTTAGATATACTTAGTAGAAAGGTAAGAATGTACATTTGAGTTCATTCTTGGGGGGTAGATCAAAAGTTCGAAATGCAGAATTCAAGTCTTTTGCCATGAAAAAGAAAATTTTTTCCCCTGTTGTTTCTAATCAATAAAATGCTTCTTAAACCTATATTTTGATATGTTTTAGCTTCATTCCAAATGGAGAAAACCATGGCCTTGGACTTCAAAGTCAAGGGAGCCAAACTTGAGCCAGAGTTCTATTATGGCAATTATTTATTAGGAAGTCACCTGGCTTTGCTGAGCTTTAGTTTTCTCATCTGTCAGATGGAGATATTAATACTGATCCTATCTTCCTCACAGGATTGTTCTGAGAATCAAATGGTCACAGATACATTATGTAAGCTATTAAGATGCAGATTTAGGTAACATATATGCCAGGCATTTTTTGATATATTTCCATTTAAACCTCATAACAGCCCTGTAGGGAAGATGGAAACAGGCCCTGAGAGAAGCTTGCCCAGGGTCAAATACTTGTAACTGGCAATGACAGGATTTTAAATCTGGGTTTCTGATACCAAGATCAAGCTCTTCTACACATATAAGCAATTAGTAAATGTGCATTTAGATTTACAGTACTCTAAAATTAACATTAGGGCTGGGGACGCAGCTCAGTGGTAGAGCACTTGCCTAGCATGCTTGGGGCCCTAGGTCTACTCCCAGCATGGCAGGATGCAAGGGGGGAAAGGTATTTAATATTAGACACGAGGGGTACTGGATTCTTCTGCAAATACATGATGCAAATCTTAGTAATCTTAACTAAGGAAGCTATTCGGTTTCTGCTGGCATTTCAGGTTCTTCCTCTGAAGGCATACCTACCGATACTGAAAGACTGCATGTTGCTTTGAACACGAGGGATGATCAATTGGAATGTCTGCAATGCGGCGGTGTCGACCCAAAAGGTAGGCACTCTGTCGATGGATATACATGACTGGAAGTACCTCATCATTTTTAAAGGGGTAGAGACGCCATCGTTTTTTGGGGATACGAGCTTCTGGGGGCTCACTGTATTTAATGACTACACCCCGGAAAGTGTTGGTGTCCTCAAGAAGTGCACCAGAAAGTTCAAAGCTTGGTTTTTCTTTAGCAGGCACCTCTTTGTCTTTATTATTGCCACCAGGTCGAGGAATCACCTCCTGAGCCTCATTAGCACTGCCACTGATTTCATTCTTCTGGCGATGCTCCCGGCGCCTGGCATTATAAAACTCCCGCTCTTCCTCCTGAGCCTGCAGGTTTTGGCTGTCCCGATCCCGTCCAGAGGCCTGCCCGCTCCCAGGCCTCTCATCAGAACTTCTCCTTTGGCGGGAATGGCCACGGTGTCTGTCTCGGTCACTGTTCCTAGCTCTCCTGTGTTCCTGTTCTGATGATTCACGGTGCTGCCGATCCTCCCGTCCTCTCCGGGGATGATCCTCCCGCTCCTAAAATTCAAAAGGACTCAATAAATCAAAGGCAGTCCACAATTTATTTTTTAAAAAGCTGCATTCAAAAAGTAATTTGTCCTCTGGATTTTGACAGTATGGTGGTTATGTTCCCTCATGAGGCCATGCTGCTGCTCAACTACAACCCTAACAGCACAAATTCATGGCTACAGTCCTAAAATCAAGAGATTAATTCATATACAGAGAAGAAAAAGTAATACCCTCCCTTTCAGAATATGCTTAACTACAGGCAAACCTGCAGGGAAGCTATAAAGAAAATGGAACAAAGAATTAAACAGCATATCCAAGATTCAAAAAAGAAAACACTACCTTTCTCTTCTGCCAAAAATGAAACCATAATAGTTAATTTTTCAAAAATCCTACTTCAGCAGTAATAAAAATTACTCAATATTGAAGAATAAGCTTAAGAAACATGAAAGATAAAAGAAATCTATAAAAATGTATTAAAGACCTGAAAAAAATGGATACACATACCATAATTTCATGAAAAACAAGTGTTGAAAAACAGCCTGCCAGAAAATGTTCACCACAGGTCCCATATATTAATATACAATTAAAAATAAACAGTAAGTTCAATAGAAAAATGGGCATTAAAAAAAAGCAATTTTCAGATGAAATGTCTAATAAATTCTTGAAGAGATGTTTACCCTCACTAATAACCAAACAAAAGTTCTAAAAATAATATGAATTTTCTTAGATCAGCAAAATTAAAAAGCTCATTTAAAAAGATCATAAAAAGATAATAGCTAGTGACAAAAAAAAGAAAATGAGATATCCTCAGTCACTGCTACTGCAAATGCAAACTGGTACATCCTATTAGGGCAATACTGCAGTATTCAATATTGATTTCACCGACCAGTAATCCAACTCACAGGAATCTATTTTATAGAAATATCAGGCAAAAATGCACAAAGATAAATATGTAAGGATGCTTACTGCAATCTTATTTGTAGTAATAAAAACTGAAGACAATAATAAAATGGTTAAATAAATTGACTATATATTCATACAAAGGGTTACTTCAGAGTTATTAAAAAAAAGGAGATAGCTTGGGAGGTTGAAATAGAAAGATCCCAAGTTCAAAGCCAGCCTCAGCAACTTAGCAAGACCCGTGTACAAAAAAAAAAGGAGGACTGGGGATGTGGCTCAGTGGTTAAGAGCCCCTGGGTTCAATCCCCAATACCCTCCCCACCCCCAAAAGAGTATACCTAAAATAAAAGAGAAGGGGATAAGTTTCACAATATATAGAAAAATCTCCACTCAGCAGGTAAGATACTTAGAGGGGTATTCCCACTACAATTCAACTAAATATCAGATAAAACTTTGTTAAACTCACAGAAAGCAAGGGAAAATCTTTGGGAGGGGGATCAACTAAACATAAGCTCAAAAATTAAAAAGCACTAGACACACAAAAAAACAAGCCTATGTTTATGAGGAACAACAGAAACAACTCCTATAGATTTAAATCCCCAAGGACTTCAGACATTGTACTAGTAAGATATAGAATATAAAGCATATTTATGTATAAAAATGTTTGCAGTTGGGCATGGTGGCACATGCCTGTAATCCCAGAACTCAGGAGGCTGAGGCAAGAGTTTTACAAGTTTGAGACCAGCCTAAGCAACTCAGCTAGACCCTGTCTCAAAATAAAATAAAAACAGTTAGGGATGTAGCTCAGTGGTAGAGCACTTGCCTAGCATGCGTGAGGCCCTGAGTTTGGTGTTTTTTCCCCCAACATGGGAAAGAAGGAAAAAAGGGAGGTAGGGAGGAATTACAAATGATTAAAGTTAACAATTTTTAAACAGCCAGAAAGCCCTAGGTTCAATCCCAGCACAGGGATGGAGGTTGAGGAGAACCAGAAAATAACAACTATTGGTGAAAACACAGAAAGACTGGAACCCTTATGTACTACTGAGAGGAATGTAAAATGGTATAGCCAAACAAAATGGTGGTCTGCAAAAAATTTAAAAACCATTATATGATTCAGTAATTTCATTTCTGGGTATGTAGAAAAGAAATGATCTGGGCAGGGTGGTGTATGCCTGTATTCCCAGCAACTCAGGAGGCTGAGGCAGGATGATCTCAAATTCAAAGCCAGCCTCAGCAATTTAGGGAGGCCCTAAGCAACTTAACAAGACTCTGTCTTGTTAATCAAAAATAAAAAAGTGCTGAGGATATGGCTCAGTAGTTAAGCACTCCTGGGTTCAATCGCCGGTATTTAAAAAAAAAAAAAAAAAGAAAACAGGATCTCAAACAGTTGTTGGTAGGCAGGCGTGGTGGGGCACGTCTGTAATCCCAGCAGTTTGGGAGGCTGAGGCAGGAGGATCACGAGTTCATAGCCAGCGTCAGCAAAAGCAAGGTGCTAAGCAACTCAGTGAGACGCCGTCTATAAATAAAATAAAAACATGGCTAGGGATGTGGCTCAGTGGTCGAGTGCCTCTGAGTTCAAAAGGATTGAACCAGGGGGTACAAAAAAAAATGTTATTTGTACATGTGGTTTAATCCTTTTGAACTCAGCAACATAATTCACAATAGCCTAAAGGTAAAAGTAACCCACACCATCCATAGATGAATGGACAAACAAAATGTGGTATATACATACAATGTAAGATTATTTAACCCTAAAAAGGAAATTCTGACACATGCTATAACATGGACGAATCATGAGGATATTATTCTAAGTAAAATAAGCCAGACCCAGTACGACAAATAATACATCAGTCTCCTTATGAGAGTTGCCTGAAGTAGTTACATTTATAAAGACAGAAAGTAGAATGGTGGTTACCAGGGGCTGGGAAGAGAGAGGAATTATTGTTTAGCTGGTACAGAGTTTTACAAGATGAAAAAGAGTTCTAGAGAAGGATGATGCTGATGGCTACACAACAATGGGAATGTATTTAATACTAGTAATTGGATACTTTAAAAAGTTAAGAGTGAATTTTATATTTTTCCCAAAATTAGAATACTTAAACTGGGCAGAATGGTACACATCTATAATCCCAGTGACTCAAGTGGCTGATGCAGGAGGATTGCAAATTTGAGGCCAGTGTGGGCAAATTAGCAAGACCTCTTCTCAAACCAAAATAAAACGGGGTGGGGGTTGTAGCTCAGTGGTACAGCACTGCTGCGTTCAAACCCCAATAGTGAAAAATAAAACATTAGGTGGGATAATGGATTTGTGGTTATCATTATTTTTTTTTTAAATCCTCATCTTTTAGGGACATGTGCTTAAAATATTTACAGATGGAATGGTACATCCAGAACTTGCTTTAAAACAATCAATCCAGGGCAAAGAAGGAAGTGGATAGGAATAGGCATGGTAGGCTGACTACTTATAATTATTTAAGCCAAGTGACAGATACATGAAGGTTCATTAAATATGCTTTATATTTTTCTCAATAAAAAGTTAAACAAAAATACCCAGATAAGGGCTGGGGATGTAACTCAATGGCAGAGCATTTGCCTACACATGTTCAAAATCTTGTACCTCCAAAGGAAAAAAAAAAAAAAAAGGAAAAAGAAGCAAGCAGAGCTTTTAAAATCCTGAAGTGGGTAAACAAAAAGAAATTTGCCTCTAGGATGGCGATACTGTTTATAATCCCAATGACCTGGGAAGCTGAGGTGGAAGGATTACAAGTTCAAGATCAGCCTCAGAAACTAAGTAAGAGTCTTGACTCAAAATAATAAATAAATAGGACTGTGAATATAGCTCAGTGGTAAAGCACCCAGGTACCAAAAGGGAAAAAAAAAATTGCTGTTTAGGTACATGGTAACCACGCTGCAAAACATCAAAGCAAAAAGACCCTTTTTTGGGGGTCAGGGAGTTTTTTGGAAGCAAAGGAATAAAAAGAAGTCTCCCTATCATCAGGGAACAAGGAGGGTAGGGAAGGCATGGGCATAATCATTCTGATGTCCTGGTTTCCCCAGATGTTAAACATGTCCAGAGTCAAGAGGGACAGAACCCTGAACAATGTGAGCAAAGCTATGACCTCAGGAGAGGGTGAGGAGGAACTTCTGAGTACTGCAGCAAAAGGTCTCTCCCCACCCCAAATCCTTCTCTCTAGCACAAAGAGGGATCAAATGTACCCTGAATGCTCAGAGTAAGTTTCTCTGGATTTCCTAGCCTCTAAAAATAAGTATTCAGAGGTATACCCAAACACCGATCCCCTTCATACCTGCAAACATTATTCAAGGTGGTACCTGCCTTGAGTTCACCAGAACTAATCTTTTATGTTCTTTATCATTTAATTGATGATGATGATGATGATGTTGTTGTTGTAGTAGTAGTAGTACTGGGGATTGATCCCAGGAACACTTTACCAATGAGCTGCATCCCAAGCCCTTTTTTTAATTTTTTGAGACAGGGTCTCACTAAATTGCTTAGGCTAACCTCAAACTTGCCACCTTTCTACCTCAGCCTCCCAAGTCACTGGGATTACAGGAACACACCACAATACCCCATTATCCCTGATTTTAACAAGTATCAGTCACTAGCTGGGTGTGGTGGTGCATGCCTGTAATCCCAGTGGCTCAGGAGGCTAATGCAAGAGAATCTCAAGTTTAAAGCCAGCCTTAGCAAGGCCTAAGCAATTTAGCAAGACCTTGACTTAACAAATAAAAAGGGCTAGGATGCAGGCTAGGGTTGTAGCTCAGAGGTAGAGCGCTTACCTTGCATGTGTGAGGCACTGGGTTGGATCCTCAGCACCACATAAAAATAAACAAACAAAATAAAAAGAGAGCATCAACCCCATCTCCTTGCATTCTTCTCCTTTTTTTTAAATAATTTTTATTATACATATATACCCACCTCCTTGCATTCTATATTCCCACAAGGCTCTATACTTCCAATACTCTGTTCAAATCCCACCCTTTTTTAACTCCTGAAACCACCGCACTGCACTATTCTCCCTAGAACATAAAGCTCAGCAAAACCTACATTCTCAATGTTTTCTCTGTTCCCTTCACCTTTTGCTCAAAGAGAACCCTCCCTCAGCTCTAAGGACAGTGCTCCCCTACAGCTCTCAAATGGCAGTAGTTCCCCCCACCCAACCCCTCCTCCTTCCTACACCATCTCTGGGCCTGGATATAAGTCAGGTATCTTCCTTGCCAATGTAATACACAACCCAAACCCTCCTCTCTACCCCCAAACCTCAGTTTCTTTTTTCTTTCTTTTGGTACTGGGGATTGAACTCAGGGACACTCAACCACCGAGCCACATCCCCAGCCCTATTTTGTATTTCATTTAGAAACAGGGTCTCACTGAGTTGCCAAGTGCCTCACCATTGCTGAGGCTGGTTTTTGAACTTGCTCCTCCTGACTCAGCCTCCGGAGCAGCTTGGATTACAGGCATGTGCTACCACGCCTGTCCCAAACCCCCAGTTCTGAATCTCACAGACGATTATCACCCACTACTCTAACCCTCTCCAACATTAGCCTCAGTGACTTGGGTAACACATAGGCAGTGAGTTCCTCTCTTTCAAGGATGCCATTTGTCTCTCCTTCACCTCAGTCACCTATTGTCAATAGACCTTTTTCATTTCTAGCAACTTGAACCCCACTATAATCTTAATTTCAAGGAACCTTCTTTCTGGCCACCATTATTCTTTCCAGCTCACATTTTATCCCAACTCCAATGGCTCTTATCCCAGCAAGCCAATCCTTTGATTCTATCACCTATGCACAAGTCTCCCACCTCTAAACTCTCTTTTAGCCTACTATTAAGCTCCACAGCCAAGCAGTATGGTCACTCCCTTGCATGCACACTGAAATCTCTTGTCCCCATGCTGTTCTGTTGTACTCTCTTGGCAAAACCACAACCATCACCAATAAATAAATATGGCTGAAAATCAAATAAAATATCAAATCAAATCAAAATCACTCTGACTGATCCCAATATAAGAGTGACTTAGAGAGGCTGCCTTTGCTAAAAGCAGAGACTCTAAGGCTTGCAGATGCCCAATGTGTAACTAAAAGCAGGATAAAGCCTGGCATCTTTACCTTCATTATCTGTCTCCTCTATTAATTTAAACTTTGAGTAAGTTTCCTGCTGCTCTGCACACAGGCATATGAAACACTTATGGAATGTTCAATCCAAAACTAACAATACAAGGTTTATCATCCCTATACCTTACCTATCTTGTCCTCCTTCAAGACAGATGCAAGATCTATAGGGACAATATAGCATGCTGTTTCAGACCCCTGTAGTAGCATCTACAAGTCCTTATTCATTCCTCTACACCTTCTAAGAACAGTGGAGCCTTGCAGACACATTGTCACATGATAAGACTGCCCCCCAACCAAGTAGGAGCAATCATATAATGGAAACCAAAATGCCCCCTTTCAGGATCACAAATCTGACAGGCAAACATACAAAGCCAGAAAATGAAGACTGCCCCATCAGGTGATAAGGACTTCTCCAGAGCCACCTCCTAGAACCAGAACAGAAAGAATGATCAACTAGACCAGAGTTAAGCAAGACTGCTTACTTATGCATACATCTTGCTCCCTGCCCCCAACTCAAGCCTCTTTTAAGGATGTTCAGCAACTACCCTATCTTTTTCTAATCCATTAATTTCCCTTAATGACTGTTTCACTCCTTCTCTCTCCTCAGTCTCCAATAACTCTTCTCCATCCCTTCCTTAGAGAGTCAGATCTTCCCTCATCTATCTATCCAACAGTACCTACACACATATATTCTATCTTCCCTTCCCCCATTCCTGGGACCAAAAATGAACTATCTGTACTGTTATCTAAAACTAATTCCTATACCTGGGAGCTTGATCTCATTCTCTCCCATCAAGAATATTACTATAGGGGATGGGGTTGTAGCTCAGTGGTACAGCACTTGCCTAGCACACGTAAGGCACTGAGTTCAATCCCTCAGCACCACATAAAAATAAATAAAGGGGGCTGGAGATGTGGCTCAAGCGGCAGCGCGCTCGTCTGGCATGCATGCGGCCCGGGTTCGATCCTCAGCACCACATACAAACAAAGATGTTGTGTCCACTGAAAACTAAAAAAGAAATAAATATTAAAAAAATTCTCTCTCAAAAGAAAGAAAGAAAGAAAGAAAGAAAGGTAGGTAGGTAGGTAGGTACTGTGTCCATCTACAACTAAAATTAAAAAAAAAAAAAAATTGGACTAGGGTTGTTGCTCAGTGGTAGAGCACTTGCCCTGCACATGTAAGGCACTGGGTTTGATCCTCAGCACCACATAAGAATAAGTTTTTTAAAAAATAAAGTTATAGCCGGGTGCAGTGGTCACACCTGTAACCCAGTGGCTCAGGAAGCTGAGGCAGTTATTTAAAAAAAAAAAAAAAGACTTCCTTTTTAGCTTTTTTATGGGGTGCTGGAGATCAAACCCTGGGCTTTGTGCATGCGAGGCAAGCGCTCTACCAACTGAGCTATATTCCCAGCCCCTAAGACTTCCTTTTTCAAAATATATATATATATATATTATTTTAAACCAGGTGTGGTGGCATATACCTGTAATCGCAGCAACTGGGGAGTCAGAGGCAGGAAAATTACAAATTTGAGGCCAGCTTGGGCAACTCAGCAAGACCCTGCCTCAAAAATAAAATAAAAAGGACTGTGAATGTAGCTCAATGGTAGAGCACTCCCGGGTTCTATCACCCTGCCACACAGACACTAAAAATAGATAATGGAGGGCTGGGGATGTGGCTCAAGCTGTAGTGCACTCGCCTGGCATGCGTGCGGCCCAGGTTCGATCCTCAGCACCACATACCAACAAAGATGTTGTGTCCGCCGAGAACTAAAAAATAAATATTAAAAATTCTCTCTCTCTCTCCTCTCTAACTCTCTCCTCTCTCACTCTCTCTTTAAAAAAAAAAAAATAGATAATGGACTTAAATATAGAATTTTAAGAGAAAACATCTAGTTAGTGCCTGTGTTCAGGACCTGCTAAAAGAAATTGCTTAAAATTATAATTTTAATAATATTTCAAATACTCAGAGGAAATATATCCAGAAAATTAATTTTATTATTGAAAAATAATTTTATTATTATCCCACCAGCAATGCAAAAATAAAATGTGAATATTTAATAAAATGTGAATATTTAATAATTGGTTTATTTACTTATGAGAAAATTTAAATATTTGCAGTACTTAAAAAAATTATACTTTAGAAGAAAATTGCTTTCATTTTCTCACAATTATGTAGGAAATTTGAAAAGAAAAAAATAGTATTTAAGTCCTATTGTCCACAATACCTTCTGTTTAAAACTTGAATGTTATCTCCTATTCCTTATTTGAAGTCCAATACATGACACCCTTAGCCTTGATAAGCTTTGAAGATAACTCATACTTTAGGGGTCTCAGTGGTGGTATTGCTGCATTTATATTAAATAGCAAATATGTCTGATGGATTTTTCAATCATCTAAGTGGTAACACTGCTCCTAATCAAAAGCTGTCATGGAAGGTCTTTCTCCATGACATCTAACTTTATGTTGCAGGCTTACATTAGTCCATTTGTTTTTCAGGGCAGCTGGTTATTGGGTTGTTGCAAGTACACCAAGTGCCCAGAGAATATTTATGGCCTTATATTGTAAACTCAGATTGTTGGACAACAATTCTTCTTGCATGTCATCCTTTTGTGGTAGCTTCAATTTCCCACTCCAGAAAGTACATTCTTTAAAAGTTATTTAATGAGGACCCCCTAGTGATAAACACTATCATGTGTGTGTCTTAAAATGTAGCCTCCCTTGGAAGAAAATGCTGAGTTATTTATTACCTTTAGTTCCTTAATAATACTTAAAGCAGAAACTGTAAATTATAAGGATATGTCTATTTTACTGCTACTGTCTTTGTGGGTTGATGCGCTTATTCCTTTATGGTCAGTTTTTATTTGCTTCTCAGTTTTCAAAATCTGTTTTGTTTTTTTTTTTAATTTTTTAATATTTATTTTCCATTTCTCGGCGGACACAACATCGTTGTTTGTATGTGGTGCTGAGGATCGAACCCCGGCCGCACGCATGCCAGGCAAGCACGCTACCGCTTGAGCCACATCCCCAGCCCCAAAATCTGTTTTTCTACATGTGTGTAGTTGTATAAAAGAATCACTGTTTTTTTTTTTTTTTTTTTTTTTGAGAGAGAGAGAGAATTTTATTTATTTTTTAGTTTTTTTTTTTCCAGTAGACACAACATCTTTGTATGTGGTGCTGAGGATCGAAGCCGGGCCGCACGCATGCCAGGCGAGTGCGCTACCACTTGAGCCACGTCCCCAGCCCCTGTTTTTATTTTTGATAAATCTGTTTCTAGTATGTCTTAAAAAAAAGAAAAAGAAAAAATATATAGTAGAAAATCTTCAGGATCTAGAGTTAGGCAAAAAGTTATTTGTTATGACCTCCAAAAGCATAATCCATAAGAGAAAAAAATAAACTGTATCATAATAATTAACAAACTTTTGCTCTGGAAAAAAATTTAAAAAGCTGTTAAGAAAATGAAAGACAAGCTACAGAGTGAGAGAAAATATTTATAAACCACACATCCAAAAGACTGCTATTCAGGAGACTGACTCCATGTTCAAGGCTAGCCTGGGCAACTTGCTGAGATCCTGTCTCAAAAATTCATGTAGCTCCGTGGCAGAATGCTTGCCTGGCTTGAACAAGGCCCTGGATTCAACCCCAGAACTGCCCCTAAAAAGGGGGCATGGGCAGAGAAATTGGATCACTCATACATTGCTGGTGGGAATGTAAAATAGTACAGCCATGGTTATGGACTAAATGGTATCCTACAAAATTAATATATTAAAGTTCCAAGACCACAATACTCAGATTGTAACCATTTTTTGAAGATGAGGTCTGGAAATACATGATTAAGTTAAACTGTATTTCATAATAATTAACAAACTTTCTTTAACTCCATGAGTTAAATAAAGATAAAACTGTGAAAGTGGGTGTGGTTAAAAAGTGGGTGTGGTTATAAAATTGGATCAGGTGGATCCCTGATCCAATATGGCTGGTGTCCTTTTTAAGGATAGACAACATGGGCTGGAGATATACCTCAGTTGGTAGAGTGCTTGCCTTGCAGGCACAAGGCCCTGGGTTCAATCCCCAGCAACTCACACACACAAAAAGAAAAAGAAAAAGAAAAAAAACAGACAAAAGGTAAGTCTGTGCAGAAAAAAAGGTTGTGTGAGGACACATCAAGAAGGCAGCCATCTGTAAACCAAGGAGAAAAGTCTCAGAAGAAACTAAATCTGCTGACCTTAATCTAGGACTTCTGGCTTACAGAACAATGAGAAAATAAATCCATTATTTAAGCCACCTAGTCTATGATATTTTTATGGCAGCCCTGGCAAATTAATAATCACTCCAGAAAAACTATTGGGCAATTCTTAAGAAATTAAAAATGCAACTACCATTCAATTCAGCAATTCATTTGTAGGCATTTAATCCAGAGAAATGAAATGTTCCCAGAAAAACCTATACACAAATGATCAGACAGCAGCTATATGTTTAACAGCCCCAAAATGAAAAGCACCTGTTTTTTTTAACAGGCAAATGGCTAAATCCATACCACTGAACACTGTTCAGCAGTAAAAAGGAATGAAGAAACTACTGATGGATGCAACAACCTGAATGAAATCCAAAGAATTTTGTTGAATGAAAAAAATCTAATCTCAAAGGTCACATACCATATGATTCTATCTATGTAACACTCTCTTTTTTAAAAAATATTTTTTAGTTGTAGATGGACACAATATCTATCTTTATTTATTTATTTATTTTTGAAATGTATTTTTTAGTTTTTGGCGGACACAACAACATCTTTGTTTGCATGTGGGCTGAGGATCAAACCCGGGCCGCACGCATGCCAGGCGAGTGCGCTACCGCTTGAGCCACATCCCCAGCCCCATATTTATTTATTTTTATGTGGTGCTGAGAATTGAACCTAGTGACTGACACACACACACCACACATACACACACCACACACGCGCGCGCGCGCGCGCAAATAGCCCCAGCTCCTATGTAACACTCTTGAAATAACGAAAGTATAGAAATGGAAAACAGATTAGCAGCCTCCAGAAGAGATTAGAAGCCTCCTGGAGTTAAATAAAGATAAAACTGTGAAAGAAATGGGTGTGGTTACAAAAGGACAATATCAGGGTGATAGAAATATGCTGTATCTTGACTGTATCAACAAAATTCCAATTGTGATACTGCACTATAGCTCTGAAAGATTTTACTATTAGCAAAAACAAGGTAGAGTACACCTTTCTATTAATTGTGACAAATATAACCAACACATGTAAATGAACAATTACTCAAAACAAAAAGCTAATTTAAAAAAACAAGCAGAAAAAAAAAAAGCAAACACACCCAGCTTTTAGAAGCCCACTGCAGAACACACACATATACACTTTAGCTAGATGGCAAGTGAAGTGACTCTAGATTTGGACAAATTATCAAAACACCCAATCCACTTACCTGCTTCACTTTGACTGTTGAGTGATGAGGACTTCGGCTTCTCTTATTCCGAGGAGACTTGCTTCTTCTCCCTGAAGACTTGTTTTTCTTTTTGGCTGGGGACCTTTTCGGAGCATGGTACACACAGGATTTTATCTCAATTTCCCTTCCCCCACATGTTAGCTTTAAATATCAGGCTTACCAACTAAACACAAACACCACATTTGTGAAGATCTCTGCTGAGCTCCAATGGAGTCAGAGGCTTCATTTTCCCAGCCCTGATATCTCCCTTGAGTTCCAGACACTCATATATAACTAACTGCCTACTGAACTTTCTCACTTGGGTAACATAACTCTTGGTTCTCAACCCTCAAAAACCTTTCTTCTCAGAGTCTGTGTCATCTCTCTAATTGGTACCACCATCCAGAAGCTGCTCTTGGCCTCTTTGGTTTTTTCCTCACCACCAACACCCTGCCTTCCCCAATAATCACAAGTCCTGTGCTCTGCCTCCTCCTTAACACTCTATCTACTTCAATCACTAGACTCCAAATACATTTTTCCCCCTAGTTTCTAAGACAATGACAATTCTACTTTAAGTTCTTTGCCCATGTTGTTTCCCCTGCCAAGATTCTGGATCAATCCTATCAATCTTTTGGGGCACGTAACTGGAAAGACACCACCTGCACTCCATTCTTGTGCAGATGGGGAGACATTCAACTCGGACGACCAGTGCTACCCGCTGGGCCGTACTGTACTAAGTGCTGGGGACACAAGAATGAAGGGGCGGGATCCTGCCCGTAATAAGCTTTAGATTCTCAACATCCAGCTACAATGCAAGTGACCGGTGCTGGAGTAAACATTCTTTAATACGGGCACCTTGGGGTCACTCCCAACGTCTCAGCATTAAGCCCAGGCTGCTGCGCTCGGCATTCGAGGCCTATTTCTGACGTTAGCTCTGCCTTCCTTTCTCCATCAGCTCGACCCAAGGTCCACTCGGGCTGCTTCCCACGTACCGGCTAACTCCTCGGGCTCGGTTCCCACGGTGGCCGGGGCGGCCGGCCTCGCCGGGTGGCGGGGACGGGCTGCCGCCGGAGAAGTCCGAACGGCGGTGGATTGGAGGCGCGGATTCCGGGCTGAGGCGCTCCTGCTTCACCACCACCGTCGCTGCCGCCATCACGTCCCCATCCCGGTGCCTTCGCCGGTTTCCTCGATCCCTCTCGCTTTTCACCTCCTTCATTCTGCGAGTTTGGTTGAGCGAAAGAAAAAATAGGTCCGTTACGCTCTTCTCCCTGAAGGAAATGACGAATTTGGCCACCGAACTTCCGCTTCCGGGTACGCACTCTCCCAGAAGCCCTCGCGGCGGAGAAGCTGAGCACGTGACGATTCCTTCTTGGGCGGGACCGCAATTGGCCCATCTCGGGAGGCGGGAATTTTAAGTTTCAAAAGCAAACTTGTGACTACTTCATAGGTAGACCTTGGCGCTTCACCTCCAAGTTACACCCCCAGCCCTTTATATTTCATAACGAAAACTTAACTGTCAGCATATAATTGTTGGCACAGTTTTAAAGGCTTAGTAAATTTTGGCCACTGTTATTATTTCTGTTTCTACGTTTGAAATTCATTATAATCAATAAAGCTATTTCTACTCTTGGGGGGGGGGGAAGCAAACTTCTGAGTTTTTTCACTTTCCAAGGCTTTTTGTTGCTCCGTTATTAGTAATTGTAAATGGAGATAATCCAAATGCATGGCAATAGTGAATCATTTAGTTGATTATTGGATGGATTGTGGTTATTAGTGAAAGACCCCCAGACCCTCAAATCCCCCGTCCAAAAGAGAACTAGCGTCACACTGGCTGCAAAAGCAAGAGGCAAGTTTATTAATACACAGGCGCCTGCGGGTGCACAGCAGAACCTCAGCCAAAGCTTTGGTGAACTGGCACACCGGGCTTTGGGGTACAGATCTTTTATAGGGAAAAAGGAGTTGTTTTCCATCTAGCACAATAACAGGTGTTTTTGAATCCAGCATACATGTCACTTAAAGGGTAAACTTGTTTTTCACTATGATAAACTTGTTTTTCACTATAGGTTCCCGAAAAACTCATAAATCTCACAGGTTTACATTTTGTTTCCTCCCTGTTCCCGCTTATGATCCCAGTTTGCTCAAGCATATCCTGTAATGTGGGCAGGGTGCCCTTTCTAACAGGTTATGTGGTGAGCTCACCTGTTTACTGCATACTTTCTACTTTTCATAATCGGGCCTTAGGTTATGGGGCTGGGGTCTTTCATTAGTATACTATTTGCAAACTATGGCAAATAAAAAAAATTTAATTTTGTGAGAGGGGATCGAAACTAGGATCTCGCGCATACTGGGGAAGCTCTATCACTGAGCTACGCCCCTAACCCTAAAACCTGACTTTTAGACGAAAAAGCAGGATACAAAATTGTGCTTAAACTGCGTTTGGAAATATGAAGGAATGAAGAGATGGAAATGCAATCATATGTGGTAGCACATGGGTAAATCACTAGCATATTTTCCCTCTATTTCCTCAACTTTATGTGAAACTGTCATTTCTCCATTTATTTATTTACTTTTTTCAGTATTGGGGACTGAACTCAGGGCCTCGTGTATGCAAGGCAAACATTCTACCCCTCAGTTACACCCCCAGCACTTTAAAAAAAAAAATAATAATTTTTAGTTGTTGTTGGACTTTTATTCTATTTATTTGTATGTGGTGCTGAGAATCTAACCCAGTGCCTCACGCATGCTAGGCAAGGGCGCTTATCACTGAGCCCAAACCCAGCCCCCTCAGCACTTTTTATTCTTTATTTTGAGACATGGTTTAAATTGCTTAGGGCCTCGCTAATTTGGTGGGGCTGGCCTCGAACGCACGGCTCCATTTAATTTTAAAAGATACTTTTTTAAACCTGGAAATACTCGATGTCTTCTTCGGAAATCGTCCCCAACCCTTTACTCAGGGGTCAGGAGATGACTCCCATTTTGCAGTAGTCAAAACTGAGGTTCGGGCTGGGGATGTGGCTCAAGCGGTAGTGCGCTCGCCTGGCATGCGTGCGGCCCGGGTTCGATCCTCAGCACCACATACAAACAAAGATGTTGTGTCCGCCGGGAAAAATAATAAATATTAAAATTTTCTCTCTCTCTCTTTAAAAAAAAATAAAATATTAAAAAAAAAACTGAGGTTCAGCAAAAGTGATCCCTCCATCCCATTCAAATAGCAAACTAGACGCAGTGTAGGAACTTGAACCTTGTTTTCCTTGCTCCGGAAAGTACAGGACGAACCAATGAACAGGAGGCCTGGGAAGCCAAGAACAGGAGGTTTGAAGCCGGCTGTTCGGAATGAAATCCGCGCGCTGATGGCCCCACCCCACTCGGAAGCCCCGCCCCGGCCAGGGGGTTTCCGTGGTTACCGTAAACAAGGCCGGGACTAGAGGGCCAGCTGCTGAGCCGCAGTCCCAGCCGCAGGCATGATTCCTCCTGCTGACTCTCTGCTCAAGTATGATACCCCGGTGTTGGTGAGCCGGAACACTGAGAAACGGAGCCCCAAAGTAAGGACGGGTTTCAGGGGATGAGGGACCTGAAAGCTTCAACGGGGAAAGACAGATCTCAGAGCCGAAGGTCGGGAACCCCAAGGGACAAGAATTGCAGAGACTGGCAGTAAAGGGAATTGGGTCAGGGAAGAGGGGTGGGAGAGCGGTGCAAGAAGCCCGATGGGGCTGGGGATGTAGCTCAGTGGTAGAGCAATTGGCTAGCATACATGAGACCCTGGTTCAATCCCCCGTACCACTAGAGAAGGCCCAAATGTTGGGTGTGACCCTAGATCAGAGATTTAGAATGAGAAAGAAGTCACAAGGAAATGGATGAAGCTGGCTGTTGTTCATGGTAGCTGGGTTCAAGAGTAGATCAGGCAGTGATTTCCCATCACTATAGCAGTGACAGACCACTTGAGCCAGAAACATCAGTTCAATCATTGGGCTGGGACCAGAGACTCTTCATGGCTGGCTTCAGCTCAGACATTTCTGCTGAGCAGACAGATGAGAAAAGTAGGCTGGGATGGAGAGACTGGCAGAAGACCTGGAGCAATCCAGAGGACCAGGCTGTGTGGAGCTGAATCCCTGAAATATCTCCTGTTCCTTCCTCTTAGGCTCGGCCTCTGAAAGTCAGCCCCCAGCAGCCTGGACCCTCAGGTCCAGTCCCACAGCCGCCCAAAGCCAAGCTCCCCTCAACTTCCTGTATCCCAGATCCTACAAAGCAGGCAGAAGAAATCTTGAATGCCATCCTGCCCCCAAGGTAAAAAAAAAAAAAAGAGCAATGACTGGGAGAAGGCTTTTATATCCCAGAATATTTAGAAATGCAGGGAGAGGCACTTTGCCTTAGTTCCTGGCTGGGATCTCCTTCCTGCCTCTTAGAGCTCCTAGAACTTGCACATGGCTGGATTCTGGGAGGGTGGTGGGAAACCTTAAATCTACCCTGAGTGTTCTCAGCCAGTTTGATGGCTTTAGATGCCATCTGTATACTGATGGATCCCAAATGTGTATTTTCGGCCCTGTCCTCTCTCCTAAATTCCAGACCATATAGTCCACTTCTTCCTCAGTGCCTTCACCAACTTGTCCCATAGGCATCTCAAGTTCAACATGTCCAAATGAAACCACAGTTTCTTCCTCTTCCCACTGCCCCATCTCAGTCTTCTTTCTGCTAGAGACACAGGTTGCCTTTCAATGCTTTTGGTCTCTCACGCCACCTGTCTTATCCTTCAAGAAATTCTTTTGACTTCACCTTCAATTTATCTCCCTGGGCCAACCACTCTTCACCAAGTTTTTCTGCCATCTTGTCCCTAGTCTCTGTCACCCATACTACTTGCGATGGCCTGTTTAAAAACCCTATTTCTACTCTTTGCTTCTACAGTGTTCTCCACATAAATCAGATCAGACCAAGTCTTCCACCTGTAATGACCTCCTACCTCACTCAGAGTAAAGCCTGAGTCCTTACAGTAGCTTCAAAGATGTAGAATGGCCTGGCCCATGATATCCCCCATTTTCTCTCCTGTTCACTGCCCCAGGGGTCTCCACTTGCCTTTCTGAAGCACTTCAATCACTCTCCCACCTCAGGGCCTTAACAATTGCTGTTCTCACTTCCAAGGATACTCTTCCTTTACTATTCCCTTCATTTCTTCTATCAGAAGAAATATCATTTCTTCCAGGTGAAGCCTTCCTGTTTTTTGTTTGTTTGTTTGTTTTTTGTGGTGCTGGGGATTGAACCCAGGGCCTTGTGCATGGGAGGCAAGCACTCTACCACTGAGCTATATCTCCAGCCCCTCGACTGTTCTTATGTAATGTATTGTTCTTATGTAACATATTGACAGCAGTTTTTAAGGCTTTAATGAAGAGAGGAAACAGGCAAACAGAGATCCATCTCCTCTGAGAAGGAGGTCAATGGAGGGAAGTGATGTGTCAGCTGATCCCCTCCCACCAGCAGCACTGAAGTTCTCTCCGCCACGTCTCCTATGTGTTGATTCCAGACCCTGGTTGTTACTCCACCATGAAGTTCCCTGTGGGTAGCCCATGCAGGCACACCCCGTCAAGATCCTCCCCAACCCCTGCACACACACTTGCCTCTTTCTGGCTTGCACAAGGTTTATGGAATCTTGTGTCTCTTACTCCTTAAGTCAGTGGAGAGTTCCACTGGGCCTTCCACACAGATCAGGCAACACAATGTAAATCATGTTAGAAGGGTAAAATCTGCAGCAGTGGTGATGATTTCATGAAGACCACCTGGGGAGTAGACGTGGCCCTGTTCCCCAGATCCTTTTCTGTGGGGCAGCAAAGCAAGTATGGTTTTGGAACCCACACCACAGGAGTGGAGTGAGGGATTCTGGTGGGATGGTGGTAGAGTTGCCCCTCACTCCTGCTCAGGCCGAGAACACAAAGATATCTCTCTGCTGATGTCCTGAGAACTCTCTCAAGTATGTGGATTCTGCTCAGTGTGGCTGTGTCTGTGCCACAGGGAGTGGGTGGAGGACACGCAGCTATGGATCCAGCAGGTGTCCAGCACCCCCAGCACCAGGATGGACGTGGTGCACCTCCAGGAGCAGCTGGACCTGAAGCTGCAGCAGCGGCAAGCCAGGGAGACGGGCATCTGCCCTGTCCGCAGGGAGCTCTACTCACAGTGTTTTGGTGAGTGGGCGAGGTGGGGGTGGGTACCACACAACCCCCACCTCCTTCCTTCCCTTCAGCACAGATCTGGCTCTGAGCACCTCTGAGCTGAAGCCCATCCCATGTTGAAATCACCTCTTTTCACCCTTCTTGACCCACCCAATAACTGCCAAGTGGAACTCCTCCCCCCTCCCAACCACCTGTCCCAACAGGCCCCCACCTGCCAGTCACTGTACTCTGATGATCTGGTTTCTTCATCTCTCACACATTTTGAGTCAAATAAGAGCTTCCATTTTAAATCTTGGCCTTTTCAAAGATAGTCACAATAAGCACATTTTTTGTTGTTGTTGTTTTGTTTTTTGTTATAATGCTGGAGGTCAAACCCAGATCCTCATGCTTGCTATGTAAGTGCTGTTCCACTGAGCTAATTTTTTAATCAGAAAAATTAATGTTTGGTATTTATATACATCAGCATTCAGTACTTTCCAGAAAAATGTTGCAAAACTAATCTGTTGTCCATCAGTAGACACAAGGGATTTAAAATCTGCCACCCTGAGGTGTCCAGTGGCTGGATTCTAATCTGCACACTGCCTCTAAACTCTTGAGCAGCTCCTCTCAGTCTTACTATGATTATTGTTGACCCTCCAGCTTTATAAAGGAGATTTTATATATTTATAAAGGAGATTATGTGGGCTGGGGTTGTGGCTCAGTGGAAGACCACTTGCCTAGCACATGTGAGGCACTGGGTTTGATTCTCGGCACCACATAAAAATAAAGAGCTAAAAATAAGGGCTGGGGTTGTGGCTCAGCGGTAGAGTGTTCGTCTAGCACATGCGAGGCCCTGGGTTCGATCCTCAGCACCACATAAAAATAAATAAAAATAAAGGTATTGTGTTCAACTACTTCTAAAAAATAAATATTAAAAAATAAAAGTTATTTTAAAAAGGTGATTATGTGTGCTCTAAGACCCTGCTGTTCTCAGCCACAGATCAGTCCAGCCAAAGGGGCTGCTTTAAAATTGCCACCATCTTCTCACCGAAAAAGTCAGATTTCTGCATTAGTTCCCAGTTTCTAGCTGAGGGGGACCCACTACCACAAACAAACCTGGGGTTCCTAGTCTCCCTGTGTGTTGGCCAACCCCTTCTTGCTGGCTGGGTGCTGTTCCTTGTGCTAAATGGAACGGGGTGGCTGCATGGCAGACTCTTGGGCCAGTGAAGGTGCCCTCCATTAGGGCCTTCCCTGAGACCTCAGCTCCAAGTGAGAACACACCCTAGGGCCCTTCCAAGAAGAAGGGTGGCTTGCCATGGGCAAGGTGCATGTCCCCTTGCCCCTGCCTTCTCTGATCTTGCGCTGTGCATATTGGAAGATGAGCTGATCCGGGAGGTGACCATCAACTGTGCAGAGAGGGGGCTGCTGCTACTGCGAGTCCGGGACGAGATTCGCATGACCATCGCTGCCTACCAGACCTTGTACGAGAGCAGCGTGGCGTTTGGCATGAGGAAGGCGCTGCAGGCTGAGCAGGGGAAGTCAGACATGGAGAAGAAAGTGAGTCGGGTTTACCATGCCCCCTGGCCCTCAGGCTCTTCTGTTGATACCAGGGCCACTCTGTTGTCATTGCCGCACTGCATTCTGGCTGCTAGGGTGCCCTCCTCACATTCATGACTCTGGGCCTGTCATTCAGGGAGGACCCTTGCTTGGGTGTAACAGCCAGCCACATACATGGTCTTGGCTTGCTGGTCTCCCTGAGGATGCTCCGTGCCAGTCACTGACCTCCCACTTGGTGGCAGTATATACCCTGGCAATGTCAGGTTGGACAGCTGTGGTGTCCCAAGTCCTCACCACCCAGGCTCTCACACCACCCATCTATGGGCAACATCCCAGGATGACTGAGTATTGTGCCCTCAGATTGCAGAACTGGAAATGGAAAAGAGAGACCTGGAGAGGCAAGTAAACGAGCAAAAGGCAAAATGCGAGGCCACTGAGAAGCGGGAGACCGAGCGGCGACAGGTGGAGGAGAAGAAGCACAATGAGGAGATTCAGTTCCTGAAGCGGACAAATCAGCAGCTGAAGGTGATGGAGGCCCAGGCCACGGTGCTCCCACAGCACTGGTCCCCAGCCTCATGGGCTGGACAATCCCCGTGGCCTTTACATGTTGGTCCATACGCACTTCCATGGGGTAAAGGAAGCTGACATTGGGGTGGGGCAGGCCCATGACGAGGGTCCTCCATCCCTCTGGCTCTGGAGAGGCTCCATTCTCAACTCTGACCCCATGACACATCAGCCTGATTCTCTAGGAGAAGACTTTTTGCCCTGGGAAAAGTCGCCTAACCCCAGAGAGGAGGATATGGCGGAAAGTAGAGGTGCCCTCCCCTCAAAGCTGGAGTTCTCCTTCATGGGCTGACTGTCCTCCTGGCATCTACTGGGGTTCCATGTCTGGGGCAGAAGCAGAGAAGGCCAAGTTAGTGGGTGCACAGAGAAGGAAAGCCCCCTGGGAGGAAGAGCCACTTCAAGTTGAGGACCTTCCCAGGCACGATGGCGCACACCTGAAATCCCCAGCCTGGGAGGCTGAGGCAGGAGGATCACAAGTTCAAAGCCAGCCTCAGCAACAGCAAGGCGCTAAACAACTCAGTGAGACCCTGTCTCAACAAAATAGGGCTGGGGATGTGGCTCAGGGGTCGAGTGCCCCTCAGTTCAGTCCATGGTACCAAAAAAAAAAAAACTGAGGACCTCCCCAGGCATTCGGTCTCAAGCACCCCCCTGTAGATGGTCTTCCTTACTTAGGGTCCAAGAACTGGTGACATGCTCCCATCTATATAAGGTGCTGGGAGCCATGCTGGTGGGAAAGGTTGGTCCAACAGAAGGCTAGTCACAGGCCTCTGCAACCCTATGCTCCCTGACTGAGCCAAAGATTTTCAGAGGTTTGACCCCAGACTAGCATCATCCTCATCGGGGGCAGCTTGTGGAAATAAATGTTTGGGGGGCTGGGGATGTGGCTGGGGGCTGGGGATGTGGCTCAAGCGGTAGCGCGCTCGCCTGGCGTGTGTGCGGCCCGGGTTCGATCCTCAGCACCACATACCAACAAAGATGTTGTGTGTCTGCCGATAACTAAATAAATAAATATTTAAAAAAATAAATAAATAAATGTTTGGGCACTCCCTGCATCTGCTGAACCAGGAAACTTCAACAAGGCCTCCCGAAGTCCTGGTGTCTGCTGAGGCCCTAGGCACTCTCTTAGATGCATAGCCTATTGACATTGAGCCACTTCTCCCACAACCCTGGCCGCTTCCTCCCTAATCGCAAGGAGAGCTTACATTCTTGAGATTAGCAGGTGTGTTGGCTCCACAAACCAAAAAGGCCAGCTATTTGTGATAAAGAAGCCTTTGTATTAACCACCATCAGAAAAGATTCTTGTTACCAAAGAGTTAAAGAAAAGCAAGAATTCTTTATTCCATTATTATTATTATTTTGTACCAGGGATTGAACCCAAAGGCACTTAACCACTGAGCCACATCCCCAGCCCGTTTTTGTATTTTAGAGACAGGTTCTCCCTGAGTTGCCTAGGGCCTCACTAAATTGCTGAGGCTGGCTTTGAACTCCTAATCCTCCTGCCTTAGCTTCCTGAGCCACTGGGATTACAGGTGTGCACCACTGCACCCTTGGTAAAGCTAGAAAATTTCACAGCAATGTGATCACTTACCTAGCTACCCCTGAAAGCTGCTTCCCTATCTGCCACCTTCCTTTTTCCGCCATATTCCTTTGTTGTAAGTCCTAGTTACACGGTTTTCCGAAGTTGAATACCTTAGCATCTTTTTAACATTCAAGAGCAACCTTGTAATCCCCAGGGTGAAGGATTCTTTAGAAGTGAGTTTCTTTTATTGGCTCAAAGCTGCACTGCAAATAAAGCAGTGTTTGCAGTCCCCAGGATAGACCTACTTAAAGATCTGTTCACATACCATGATAGTAAATTATTGTACCGGCTGCCAGAGAAGCCGGGTAAATAACTCCCAAGTGTCTTAAGCTTTACCTACAAGATGGACAGCTCCCTACTCACTGGTAGCAATTTTCTCTAATTGGGTGTCAAGTTGTCTTAGTGGCTGATAATTTGCTGCTTCCCAAACCTCTGGTCCCAGCAGAGATCCCAGGATCCTAAACCAAAGAGCAGACACATTCAGGCCTGAAATCTGAGCAATGAAAAACCACTATTTCAACAACTTTTATTCAATTTCCTTTTCAATGCTTTATATTATACACTGAGCTATTACTGTATGGAAACCAGGACAGTTCTGGTTTCTCCTGGTGTAACAAGACTACGCCAAGCCAGAAACCAGCTAATCCCGAAAATATGGAGAATGAAGGGGGGAGAAAAGAACACTTGGAGTGGCAGCATTTGGATTATTCTTCCCAGAGACTTTATCACCTCTCAGCTATTTGTGTTAGGCTGCAAGCTTCAAGCACTAATGGTTTGTTTTGTTTTTCAGGCCCAACTGGAAGGCATTATTGCACCAAAGAAGTGATAATTTCCATATGGGTCTCAGCGAACACTACCACCCCATCACAAGCCCTTTGTAATAAAAAGCTAGTTTCCTGAGTGAACAAGCCATCCCCTCCCCTGACCACCACCTACACATTTGTCAGAAGTCACACTATTGCCCCAGTATCATGGGACACCTACAGTCTGGCAACCAGGCTCCTGGTTAGGCAAGAGGGTGGCGTGACCCTGATAGTCTCGGTATGCAACTTGTGGGCCAACCAGGAGATTTGCCAACTCAGATAGTAAGACTGAGAAGGAACTGCTTTCCCATCTCATCCACGGTGGCATCCATCTGTGGCCAAAGGAAGCTACTCCTATCTCTCAAATGTCTGGTTCACAGGTTCCCTTGTATCCTAACTGGGGCTTCTCTGGCCTCGGTCATTCCATTTTCATTCCTAACCAATGCAGTTTTGGTAACTCATTTTGGAGCTTTGTTTTTCTGCTGTATGGTCTCATCCCCACCCACCACATCAACTGGATCTCTTCCTCAGTCTAAGAGTTCAGGGAACAGCGGCAGCGGCAGACCCAGGCTGCAGAGGAAGTAAATGTTTGCTGGAAAGGAATCCAAGTCCCAGTGTCCTTTGTGAGCTGTCCACACCTCAGCTCCTCCCTCCCATAGACATCGTTCACCTTATTCTGCAGAAAATTGAACTCTAACTCCACATCCCCATAGTTACCTGTTTAAACAACTGGAGAGGTAACCGTCTCTTGTATGCAGTTTCTATTACTTTGTGTGTGTGCGCGTGTGCATGGTACTGGGGACTGAACCTAGGGGTGCTCTACCACTGAGCTAGTCTTTTAAAATTTTGAGGCAGGGTCTCACTAAGTTGCTGAGGCTGGCTTCGAACTTGCAATCCCCCTGCTTCAGCCTCCCAAGTGGCTGGGATTACAACCATATGCCACTGTGCCCAGGGGCCATGCTAATTATTAATGACCAGAGTATGGCCTGCAGACAGCTTCTGTAGACCCAGAGGATTGAATTAGTGACACAAATCCTTAATTCTGGGCAGACCAGGACAGCAAGCCAGGTGACATTCACCATGCAGTTTAAGTTTCCCAAGTCTGGTTCCATAGGAAGGCACTACCATTTCACGGGGTTGAAATGCCACTCAGTATCCCTTGAAGTGCAAGGACAGACTGACTCCTTGGCAGAGCTCTAACATAACAAACACCCTTCCCGATTAGGGCTTCAAGGCTCACTGGGAAAACTAGTCCCACAAGAGCTGTGTTCCTAGAGCACACCCCACCACTCTAATCTCAGGTTGCAAGCCACAGCTTTGACCCATACCCAGTGTCTTGAGGAATTATAAGTCCCCTCAAGTGACCTGCCTGTGCTGCCATCTTCATAAGAAAGAACTCCATTCCCTGAGGTCTGTGGTCCCATGACTCATGACAGCAAAGCATGCATGTCCTAAATGGGTCCACTTAATGGGGACAAAAGTTGCCAGAGCTTTTTTTTCATATCTTAAAGTACAGCCAGGTATACCAAACATCCTTGAAACACGCTACAGCTCTATGAGCTTCCACACACACTGCTGCCTGGCAGTTCAAAGGAAATTACCATTCTGTACTCTGCGCATCTCAGACAGCCAGAGGCACACTTGGAGGAACTCAGAGCTGACTCAAGTGTTTGGAGAGGTCAATGGAACTCAGTAGGGCTGAGGGCTTTATTTTCACCGGCACCAGTGAATGGCTGCATCTGTCAAGCCTCAGAACACATGCACTGTGTCCTTAGAAATGCCAAGTGGGCATGAAGAAAATGACTTCAATTTCTAATTGTATATTTTTGTATAATTTAATAAACAATTTTTTACATGTTACTGCTTATGTCTGAATCTTTTGTGTCTGTGTTTTTGTCCCTCGGAGTCATTGGTCTTCTTTTTGTTCCTGTTCCTATTTTTCACGTTGTGTGTTTCATAGTAGCGCACACCAACTTTTCTGGATTGCTGCTGCCGTGCTGCTCGCCTTCGCTGCAAAAAAAAAAAGAAAAACCCAATCAATCGCTGAAAGTCATAAAACAGGAGCCTGTCTCTTACCACTCCCCCACACAGACCTGTTGACCCCTTCCTGATTCACATTTGGTCCAGCCCCCAACCCAACCTCTGATGCCTGAATCCTTTGTGGCATTCCTGAAAATCTGTTCTCCCTGGAGGGCTTGCTCCAGCTCCACAGAGCGCGGTCACAAAGCTGTTCTCATGGAGGTCAGTGATCTGCCTGCCTAGTCAGTTCTGCTCCTTGGGTCATCTCCCAGGGACCACACAAAACAACCAACTCTTCCAAAAGGTAGGTCACAAAGTGGAAGACAGTTCTCAGGAACAAATTCCATGGACTTATGACATCTGTCCAGTTGGCCACCTCTTGACCCTATTTAAGTTACCTCAACCAGGTAGCTGAGGTCTGGGGTTCCTAGGATTCAGCTCTAGACCCACATTTGTTTCAGAAAGTGCATCCTGAGAACTGCACTTCTCCCTACTTTCTACACCTGGGTCTTGGGAACTAAAGCACTTACTTCCTTAGATGTAAGTGTCCTTGGAGTTTTACTTGAACGTTCTTCTTCCCTCTGAGCCTTCCGCTTCCTTCCCTTTTTAGTAGGTGCTGGATCTAAATGATACATAAAACACACATGGAAAAAAAAAAGGAATTTTCTATTCCAAGTTTGCCCTTGAATTCCACGGTGGAAAGGAGGAGGAAGGTGGCCAGTGGATGGGGCAGGTGAGCACAGCATACAGTAAAGCAGGACGAGGCAGGGTGGGGAGGGCGCCAGGTCAGGTCAGACCCCACAGACTATAGCAGGGTTTGCTTTCGTGTCACATAAACACTCCTGATGTGGAAGCTGTCAGTCAGAAGGGGTCAATAACAAATTCATGTAATGTCCCTGCTCCAATTTGTCTGTGGACCCACCCTTAGATTCTTAGACTAACACTGTACCCTTCTTAGAAAGATGATTCCTGAATTGCCAAGTTAATCCTGACAAAGTGAACAATGAGAAGCAGATAACCCAATTTGTATGATTAATACTATGGAGAACCAGGTCATGTATCTGTGTGGATGCCAGCAGAGGTCACCTGGAAGTTCAACTTAGGCCCAAAATTCTAAAGATGCAAATCACATTTAAATGATTTAAATAATGTATCTTCACCTATATCATTTTCTTCTTTAGATGATTTTCTCTGTTCTTCAGGTTTGGCAAAAACCATTTCACTTAACCCCTTGGATATTCTGAAACAGAAAAGCAAAGTAATGAAGCGGCCCAATATTCTCTTCAGTCACCCGCAGCAGGGTGCCTTGGAGACCTGCAACAACCTCTAAAATAAAGAAACTCCACTCCTGTTTGCATGGTTAACACCAGGGGAAAAAGTTGGTGGAGTTCCTTGGGCATTTCTAAGATACTGGATAACTAATTTTCTCATGCTTCAGGGAGCTAAATGTGACAAGATTCACACAATTTCTTCTTAAAATCTGAAATGACCGCCACCCACACACATGTACTGCCAGGACAGGGGTGGGTAGGCTCAGTGGTAGAACATTTGCCTAGTGCACTCCAGGCCCCGTTCCACCCCTAGCACTAAAAACAAAAACACCCTTTCCCATACTTGTGGCAAGTTTTGGGGAAAAGAACAAATGCAATTCATTTAATGGTGAAAATATTACCTGACGGCTGAAAACTTTTTAGCCTTGGCTTTGTTTAAAAACTTCTGGTATTTTGCGATCTTCTCATCCAGGGCTTTAATGACTGCTTTGGTGTCACTTTGCCCTGGCTCTTCCAGGGACTCCTGGTAAGACTCGGCCTCATCTTCCTCCCCTGGCTGCTCCTCTTCTTCCTCCTCCTCAGCAGACAAGCTCTCCAGCTCTTCTTCAATATCTGACACCTCCACAGGAACCAGGTCATCCCCAGAAAACTGGGGCACTACATTGATTTTGCCAAAGTTCTGGCGAACCCGTGTGAGGATCTGTTGCATCTCTGAGCTGGCATTGCAGGAACTGTCCTCTTCTTTTTTTCCCTCAATGACGGATTCTGACCCTTTACCTATAGTTTCTGTGGTTTCCTCTTCTGGGTTGTTCTGGGTTGTTTCTGTGGCAATTTCCAAAGATGAGGGTGGTGGAAGCTATTGAGGCCAAGAAGGAGCAGAAGCCGGGAGAGAAACAGAATCAGAAAAGGAAGCAAATGCCTGAGCTCACACCTTGCTCTTGAATGAGCAGCCAACATCTTATTAGAACCAAGAGAAGTATGGAAAATATCTACATTTGAGTCACATCCTTCATCTATTCTAAGCCAATATATGTCAGACCCAGAAACAAAGGATCAAAGGAACTGATATGCACTTCTAAAAGATGCACCCATTTTAACAGTATTGAACCAGGGAAAACCAATCGATCATTTAGTACAGACAGGTAATGTTCCCTAGATGTTCCTGGAGAGTACTGTGATGAACATGGAGCTACTGAGATAAGCACATGCCACCATATGAAGATGAAACGAGCTGAACAGTGAGCAGGACCAGGAGAGGCATGTGAGGAGGAGGTGTCTTAAAAGAAGAAAGTCCAAGAATGCTGGAATAACTGGATTTTTTTTTTTTTTCACAGAACTCAAATGATTTCCCAAAGAAGAGCAGGTATGTAGGGCTGAGGAAGTAGCTTGGTGGTGGAGTGTTTGCCTAGCATGCACCAAGTACTAGGCTCAATCTTTAGCTCAAAAAAAAAAAAAAAAAAAAAAAAAAAAAAAAAAAAAAAAGAAGAAGAAAAAAGGAAAAAGAACCAGTGGCAAAGCACTAAATACGTCAGGAATCCGTAAAATCAGGGGAATTGTCCATTTTTCTAGTGAGGCAATTTTTAGCTTTCAAGTTCAAGAGGTTTCTGCATCACCAATAGAGAAAAAGAAAGGAAAAAATCACAGCGTAGGAGAACGTAATAGTTTTGGGGGCTGGGTTAGATATGGAACCCAGGACCTTCTGCATGCTAGGCAAGTACTCTACCACTGGGCTACACCCCCAGCCCCAGCAGGATAGTTCTTAAGAATTATGTGAACTCATTACCTAAACTTAATGACTAGAAAAGAAAGAAGGACTGAGGTAAATCCAGTGTTTCCCACAGGCTCACAAGCACACAGACTTCCAGCTGGTTTAGACCCAGCCTCCTGCCCCTCCAACTCAGCCAGCCACTTCTCTCCAGCACTCTGCGCAGGCCACGGACACCCCATCTCAGGTGCTCTGGCTGTGCTGCTCCCCTTGCCTGGAATGTTCTCCTCCCAAGACACCCGAAAGGCTCCAAACCTGAAGTTCACTGCTAGAAAGCCGCTTCTCAGAAGCCGGTCCCAAGCTCCCACTCACAGGAGAACTTCTCTGCCTGCCTAAACACCTTACCCCGGTTGAGTTTTCTTCATAGCACATGACACTTCTTGATACATTTTTTATGTATGTATTTAAGGAGACAGATAACATTTAGTTTTTGCCCCAGAGCTCCTAAAAATCTTGGTATTTCCTGAGGGCCAAGGGTCTCTTTTGCTATTCATAAGCCCCTCTCCCTCACACCTGCATTTAAGTTAATATGATGACTTATGATGGGATTCCCAGGTAGCTTCAGAATGGAGGCTGGTCTCCAGAAAGACAAAGGCATGACCTTTAGCCCCACCCCAACCTCTGGGGAAGGAGGCGGGGCTGGAGCCCAATCACCAATGGCCACTGACTTGATCAATGTGTCTGTGTAATGAAGCCTCATAACCATTCTTCCCTGATGGGGCTCAAGGGCTTCCAGGCTGACATGCCTGTAGACCATGAAAGCACCCGGAAGCTCCCTGCTCTTCCACCCATGCTCCAGGCATCTCTTTCACTTTGCCGTCCCTTACTTACCTCTATCATCTGTAATAAACTGGTAATCATAAAGCAAGCACCTTCCTAAACTGTTTTGTTCCAGAAAATTATCAAATCTTAGAACCCCTAAATGTGCGATCAGTAGGGCCTAAGTGGGAGTTGTCTGGGAATCCCACTGGCAGCTGAAGTGAGAGCAACCTTGTGGGACAGAGCTCTCAACCCGTGGGGTCCACACTAATTCCAAGAGTTAGTATAAGAATCCTATGAAATTGCTGGACACACAGCTGGTGTTAGAGAACTGCAGAATTGGTGTGGGGAAATGACACATATCTGGGGACACGCATACGCACACAGAGGAATATCAGGACCCTCCCACTAATCACTGCAGCATCTCCAGTACCCTGAGGGCTCGGGCCACAGCAGATCCTCCACTGGTGGAGTGCAGGTGAGTGAATGTCTCAACAAATGAATGACCTAATATACAACAAAAAGGGAGAGGAGCTATTCTGCACAGAATTTGGGTGTGTGTGTAGTAGGGGAGAGAAGAAGGAAAATTCATCAACATCACTTCAGATATTTTAAGTTTTAAAAATTTTGGGAAAATGTTCCAACTGGTATTATCTAGCTACAACTACAACTCTGGAAATAGTATCTTTAAGAGGAAACCAGAACTATAAGCACCCAAACAGAAGCAAAATTTGAAGTTACCACTTCAAGAGACTTGGTTGAGTTTTGAAACAGGCCCTAAAAAGAGCTTTGAACCTCGAGGCAGCTCACTGTCCAGGTAAGTCAGGGAACCAGGGAGTTTCCTGACTCAGGTCAGAGGCTCCAAATCTAAGACTTCTTTCCGTAAGCATCACCTCTACATGATGAACTGTGAGCAGGACCAGGAGAGACAGGGGCACATAACACCCAGCCACATCCCCAGTTCTTTCTTTCTTTCTTTCTTTCTATCTATCTATCTATCTATCTATCTATCTAGGTGCTGGGGATTGAACTCAGGGGCACCACTACCCCAGCTCTTTTTTGATTTTTATTTAGAAACAGGGTCTCGCTGAATTGCTAAGATTGGCTTTGAACTTGTGATCCTCCTGCTTTAGCCTCCTGAGCTGCTGAGACTGCAGGAGTGGGCCATCACACCTGGCTCATTCTATATTTTGAGACAGGCTCTTGCTAAATTGCATAGGACCTCACTAAGTTGTTGAGGCTAGCCTCCAATTCGTAATTTCTCTGCCTCAAACCTCCCAAATTGCTAGGATTACAGGTGTGTATGATGCACTTGGCACATGGTTGGTTCTAACAAATGTTTGTTAATTAAACAAATGAATCTTAGCAGTGCCTCCACTCCTCATACAGAAGAAAAGACAGAGGTACCAGAAGATCCCTTACATTTAATGAGCCTTCTTTCCTAAGGCCCTGTAAGCTGGTATTTAAGCTTGGTCTCCTATTTTATTTTTGCTTATTAGTCTCTGACACCACTCTCAAAAAGTAATGGCAGGGAAGGGCAGGGGTGGTGGTGGCTGGGGCTGTAGCTCAATGGTAGAGCACTTGCCTAGCATATGAGGCATGGGGTTTGATCCTCAGCACCACATAAAAATGCCTAAATAAAATAAAGGTATTATGTTCATCTACAACTAAATTTTTTAGTTGTAGTGATGCATATAGTGATGCATGCCTATAATCACAGCAACTGGGAAGGCTGAAGCAGGAGGACCCCAAGTTAGAGGCCAGCCTCAGCAACTTAGTCAGACCCTGTCTCAAATAAATAAACAAACAAATAAATGTTATGGTAGTGGCACTCTGGAATGAGACACTGCAGCTGAGATAGCTACCACAAAGAAAGATGCTCTACTGAGGGAGGCAACCAGAAGTTACACCACATTGGAGTAGACAATCACGCTTTCCAAGAGTTGGGTCCACCATATTCTTACCTGGGGATCAGCTGGTGGCTCTGCATTGGGTGGCTTGACGAAGAAAGGAATCCGGCCCCTCTGCCAGTCATTGAGAACCATCTTACCCACAGTCCGCAAGTCAGGCTCTCCACCCTGAAGTGTTAGGAAAGATTCCCAATTAAATTCAAAGAACAACACCACCTCCAATTTGGGGGCACTTCAGCTGTCACAGCTATCACTTTTTGGTAAGTTTTACACTGTTCACACAATGCACACAGAATAGTTCCACACCAAACACACACATGCCTGTAGTGTATAGCAGCCCAAATTCTCTCAGACTCTGGATCACCTTTAGTAACTTCCCAGTGCGAAAAGCGAGCTTCCCAAGAAAGTCCTCAGCGTTCTCCCAGGAATCAATCTTGTATGTCTTGCTGATATATTCTGGCTTTGCCCGCTCAAGGACAGCACCAATGTGGTCTTCAGGAGTCTTAATTTTTTCAACTTGAACCTACACGTGCATAGAAATCTCTTGCTTGTAAAGAGGTAGGGAAGTTTCTGGTGTTCTTCATAACATGAAATAGGTTTCAGTATCACAGGGCCAGTGGACTTGGCAGGAGCCTCTCTCTGAGATGGCTACATATGGCTGGCAGCAGGAAGCACCACTGAAAATACCAGAGCCATGGAGCCCAGAATTCAACTTTTCTACCAGTTTACCAAAACTGAGTGGCTTCCACAAGCAGTTTGACCATGGAATGCTTCCTGCTATCCATTTGCAGAAATAGTTAACAGCCTGCCAATCCCAGAACTTGAAAAGAATGGAATTGTTTTAAGAATAGAAGGGAAGAATGTACACAGGATGCATGGTTAAGGTCAAGGGGAGCCTTCAGAGTTTTTGATTGTATTCAGAAACAAGTGAGGAAATGACTGGGCTCCAAAATGACTCAACCCATAAACCCTCTAAGATGAATTATCACTGAACATAAATAGGCCCTGCTTCCCTTTGGATCCTGTGTGTAAACTACAAACTCTGCTACAGATGATACTGACCAGATATGCTCATGGTTTCACTAACTCCTCAAGCAGGCTGAAGTGGAGAGAGAGGCTGCCCTGTGCAGCATCATGTGCCTGAAGTTTGGTTGGACAGGCTGACCCGAAACTGCCTTGTGAATGGGAAGAAAGCAAAGGTTTCCAGTGTTCCTTAAGAAGCTTCCCAAACGGCAACAGAGGCTTTGGGACCAAATTACTCACAACTCCTTTCAGCACAATGTCTGTTTCCGAGTCCTCAGAGGGGTAAACCACACCTGGACAGTCAATCAGGAATATGCGCCGCATCAAGGTGATGTACTGCCAGACCTGCAGTTGAAAGCAGAGACACCCCTCAGTCAAATGCTCAGAGCTACACTTAACACAATTGCACAGTTGCTGCAGTAGAAGTGCAGAGTGAAGGGAGGAGTCAAAGCAAAGCAACCTGCAGGATAATCCAGTGCTTTTCTCCTGTTTGTGCCACACCCACAACACTTCCACCAAGGATCCAGGTTTCATCAGCTAAGAGTGCAAAAATTATGCAGAGACAGGATTTTCATTTAGCATCACACAGAAACACCCAGTGAACCATTCTCTGGGTTTAAAGTGGTCTGGAAGCAGAGTACTGTTTGTCTCTTTACCTCTAAACCGAACCATGCTATTCCCCAAACACTCTGTTCCCTGGCCCCCCAACTCTCGGATTCTACCAGAAGGTGGAGTTTTCTTTTTATTGTGGTGTGTGTTACTGAGGACTGAACCCAGAGATGCTCTACTACCAAGCTACATTCCAAGCACCCCATCATTTTGTTGATGTTGTTGTTTGTATCAGGGATTGAACCCAGGGGTTCTTAACCACTGAGCCACATCCCCAGTTCTTTTTATTTTTGAGACATGGTCTCCCTAAGTTGCTTAGGGCCTCATTATATAGCTGAGACTAACCACAAACGTACAATCATCCTGCCTCAGCCTCCAGAGTCGCTAAGATTAAAGGTTTGCACCACCATGCCTGGCTTTATTTTTGAGACAACTATCTTGCTAGACTGTGGAGTCTGGCCTCAAATTTGTGATCTTCCTGGCTCAGCCTCCCAAGTTGCTATGGTTATGAGTATGTGCAACCATGCTCAGCCAGGAATTCTTAACCCCAGCAGCTTGGGAGGCTGACAGAAAAAATCACTAATTCAAAGCCAGCCTCAGTAATGGCAAGGTGCTAAGAAACTCAGTAAGACTGTGTTTCTAAATAAAATAAAAAATAGGGCTGGGGATGTGGCTCAGTGGTTGGGTACATCTGAGTTCACTCCCCAGTACCCACCCCCCCGCCAAAAAAAGTAAAAGGCTGGTATGACAATTTGAAATAGGCTTAAATATAAATGGCCTTAACTAAATTACACCAAAGCTACACAGTGGCATAACAAGTATGCTCAAGTCTTACTGAAATGGAAAGCAAAACAAACAACAACAACAACAACAAAAAACCCTGGTACATTCAAAATTAGTATATGGAGAACTAAACTGCCAACAGTGGTTTTATCCAAGCAAAGCAGATGGGGCTGGTGGTGTGGCTCAGTGGCCGCATGCTTGCCTAGCATGTGCAGGGCCCTGGGTTTGATCCCCAGAAGAAAAGAAAAAGTGAAAGGGGGAGAGACAGAAATCCCTATGTCTGAAACAATCACCCATGACAGAAATAAAATACGCGGAAGTCAAGTCCAAGTCAGACGTACCTTGGTTTCACCTGCAATGGGGGCCACGTTACAAACTTTCTTGGAGCGCAGCGTGTTTATCACAGAGCTCTTGCCAACATTTGGGTAGCCGATGAACCCCACGCTGATCTGTTTCTTATCAGTGTGCAACTGTGCAAAAAGGGAATACACACCACATCTGTTCAGTCATGAATATCCCTTAAGATACACTGCTAATTTGCTGATCTGAAGGGTATAGCACAAACCTGTTGATATGTGATTGGAAGCCTAGACACATACCAGCTACACAGCCTCAGTGAGCTGCACACAAATATTGATTAATAAATCAGAGGCAAGTCATTTCCTCGGTATCCACATGAAATTACCCTTGAATGTTTTAAGGTTAACAATGTGTAGGGCAAGAAAAAATTCATAAAAATTGAATGATAATTTCAAGGAATAACAAAAAGTCCTGAAATTAAATGTTGGGTACCTTTGAGAAGAGGACTAAAAGCCAAAGGCCCGGCTCTGGCAAGTGGCCAAACCCCTTGTTTCCCACCCTCACTCAGCACAAGCACATGGCTTCTCTATTCCCCAAGAAGTCCAGGTCCTCAGGAAATCCTGATTTTTGAGACCCTGCATGTCTGAAAATGTTTTATTTTCTAACCTGAAATGGATCCTTTTAAATATACCAGCAGCAAAAGGCTGTTTCCCAGGTCATACACTCAAAGCCTAAGTATCAAACAGTGAGATCTTGTTCCTATTCCCAGAGAGAGCTCACGACCCAGCAGCTGTACTAGGGATTGATACAGAGGTGTTCTATCACTGAGTTACATCCCCAGCCCTTTTTAAACTTTTTTTTTTTTTTTTTTTAAATTTTGAGGCAGGGTCTTATTAAGTTGCTCAGTTTGGCCTTGAACTTGTGATTTTCTTGCCTGAACCTGCCAAGTTTCTGGGATCTCAGGTGTTCCCCACCACATTTGGCTGGCAGCCAGGTTTATATACCTGCCAGGGCTAGAAATTAGAAGACTGTTTTAGAGATACAACCATAAGAAAAAAAAGACCTATCAACAGTGACATCTGTTTTACAACAAAATATCTGGGTCACTATCTAATCACCCCACAATGAAATCTATCAGTCAATAAGCCACTATGCCAAAATTTTTTTTAAAATCATTTTTTGGTGCCTTATTCCTTTGTTCAGATGGGATCTTTCTATTTCATCAGGGCAATATGAATTCCAAGGCTTAGGCCATCCTCCTGCCTCGGCTCTTGAGCAGCTGGGATTAAAGGCTCATACCACCACACCAGTAAAGTATTCTGAAATATGGAGAACAACCATTTGAAACATGACTAGCAGAAAAGACAGTAAAACAAAGAAACTTGGAGCCAACAAAGTCAATGTTGGGAATAAGGAAAACTTGAAAACACCACTATCATTAACATTCTCAGAGAGACAAAGAGGATATTATAGATGTAAAGTGATGTATAAGAGGTAGGGAAAAAAGAGGTAAGTAAGAGCTTTCAGAAATTAAAAATTAAGAGTGACCAGAAAAAAATACATTTTGTGACAGAACAATTAGATAAACAAGTCAAGAAAACTGAGCAAAATAATTAAGTACTAAAATCAAGAAAAGATATGAAAATTCAAGAATTAAGCCAAGAGGTAAAAATCAAATTCCTGAATGAGAAAAAGATGATGGATAGATAAAAGGAAATTTCAAAGAAACAGAAAATACCAGGCTGAATGTCCCATGGAATGCCTAGCTCACTCCACAATAAAAGACCCAGCTTCAGACACAATACTGTGAAATTCCAAAAGAGAAATTTTCTAAAAAGATCACAGCCACAAAGGATTAGGAGACAGAATGGCCTCTGACTTCTCAATGTCAACACGGGAAGCCAGAAGGCAATGCAGTGATGCCGCAACAGTGTGACAGGAGAACACGGACAGAATGACAGGTCTCTCAAAGTTTCCCTCTAAAGACAGGCACAATGGCCCACTCCTATAATCACAACCGTTCAGGAGGTGGAAGCGAAAGGATCACAAGTTCAAGGGCACCCTGAGCAACTTAGCAAGACACTGTCTCAAAGTAAAAAAACAAAACAAAACAGTTCTTGTGAAGCACCCCTTCTCAGGTAACTTTTAGAAAATAAATTCTCAGGTAACTTTTAGAAAATAAAATTATAACTAATTAAAAGAATTAGTTATAATTCTTTGAAATGTTCTTTCAAGTCTAATTGTTTTAATGCTTTGTCTTTTGTCTCATAACCACAAGTAATAAATTCCTTCAGGAGGGTACAGCTGCATATGCCTATAATCCTAGTGACTCGGGAGGCAGAGGCAGAAGGATCACAAGTTCAAGGCCAGCCTTAGCAAATCAGCAAGACCCTGTCTCCAAATAAAACATAAAAAATCAGGCTGGGGATGTGGCTCAGCACCTCCTAGCTTCAATCTCCAATATCCCCCCTACCCACATAAAAAAAAAAACCAAAAAAAACAAAAAAAAAAACAAAAAACAACAACAACAAAAAACACCATAAAACAAAAACAGAAGGAGTAAATTGGACAAGAATAAAAGTGATCCAACATAGGAAAGAGCCCTGGGAATGAAGATAGTGAAAGGAAATCCCAGGAAGACTGCAGCAGGCCTAGGAATAGTCAGTTCCCGTCAACTGGAGGGAGGACCAAGGGCTGGCCACCAAGGCAGATCCTGTTACACGTGGACACATTCCCACTCTACCAGAGCATCTCTGGACTATTAGTAATAGACACAAACATAAAAAGAACAAATTAACACCAGAGAAAAACAAAGGTTTTCATCAGAAAGGAATTCTAATCATATCACAGAGTGACTCAGCTATACTAGTGTTTCACACAAACATAACAATATAAACACTGATACACACACACATCTAATCCTCACTTTCCAGAGTAGGAAATTAAAAGTATCTTAAACAAGGAAGAGAATTAGGGAAGTTTAAAAGATCAAATGATAGGCATGTGTTAACAACATGAAGAAAAATACCAGAAATGATGGCCAAGAGTACTTGGAAGTGTTTCCTTCTGGGAAGAGAGAAAGGATGGCACAGGTGACATGTGTTTTTCGTTAAAGACAGGTAGAATTAATCAAAAACACACACACAATTACAGATAAGAGCATGAAGATAAGTTTTAAGACATCTGAGAGAGTGATCTGGTCCCACGGCATCCATGACAACTGGCATCTGAGGCTTGAATGTTGGCAGCACCCTCTCCAGGCCAAAGGATGATACATAGGCCCCGAGGGAGGAAGAAGCAAGGTAGGCCTTGCAAACCAAAGAAAGAGAGGACAGCAACCCATTGTTTCTAAAGGGAAAGAAGAAAATACATTGGTAAACTGGAGCTTGTTTATTTATAACATGTGGACACACAGAGTGCAGGGAAGACATCCACCGGACCAGAATGTGGCAGAAAGGGAATCTAGGAGTGGGCAAAGGTGGAGTGAGAAAACACCTCAGGATTCCTCATACTTCACAGGCTCTACGCATTTTTACATCTCTAGAATACATGGAGGGAAGTGAGGCTGGCAACTTTTGATGCACAGCGGCAAGTGATCTGCACACAAACTCCCAGCTACCAAACTCCTAGAACAACAGAGCAGGTCTTCATACCTTTCCAAACTGCCGAAGAAGCTGAATGAAAGCTCCTTTGCCAAAGGGGTTGGTGAGACTTGCATGGAAGGCAAGGGTAGGATAGTCCTGAGAGAGGACAGCAACCCATCTTTTCTAAAAGGAAAGAAGAAAATACACTGGTAAATTGGAGCTTGTTTATTTATAACATGTGGAAGAATCGAAGCTTGAATTACAGTTTGAATTGTGTTTCAAATGCACTGTTGCCTAAGGGAAAATGCTAGTTATAATTCTTTGAAATGTTCTTTCAAGTCTAATTGTTTTAATGCTTTGTCTTTTGTCTCATAACCACAAAAACAATATTCAAAAATGCCTTCATTGCTACTAAATGCAATTAATGGAACGCAATGTGGAGCAGGCTAGTAGCTATGGCAGCTGCTGCCTTCTGACAGGGCACACACTCGCCTGTCCTTGGGGGCCCTGCAGCTGTCCCATTACAGACGACAGAGAACAAAAGGAGTTGCTGCTACCCACCATTGGTGAAGCTCACTTTGGTTGTTTCAGTAAGAACACTCCAAAAACTACTAACGTGCTCAAGAGTGCAATACCTTAATGTATTAATGCCTAGAGGCCATGAAACTGATGTGTTAACAGATTACTGTGTTAACAGTGTACAAGAGCTGAGTGGCCTTGAGAGTCTTGTGTTTTATTAGTAGCTGTACTTACTGTGGCCCAGGTTGGAACAAGGTCACATTTGTTAAGCACAAAAATGAGATGTTTCCAGGGTTTTTCCTTTTTTAAGTAAGCCTCAATGTGAGGGGAACGGGTACCCATTGGATCTCTAGCATCAAGAACTTGAACAACAACATCTGATGAATCTATCACCTGTGAATTCAAGAGACAGAAATGGTTTGCTACAGTACAGAGAAAATTAAAGAGAGATGACATTTAAAAAAACTGAGGAAATAATATTTAGAGACAACCACAACTCAAGTCTGGTGAGAACAGATGCTAGCCAACCTCAATCTGACACTTGAATGTGGGCAAGTGATGAAAAAATTCAAGATTTTTCAACCTGTAACTACTTGAAACTTAACAAATTTCAAATAGGAAAGCCAACTTGGATAAGACCTATTTCATCTCATAACTACTAGAGATTATTAAACTTAATCTATCACTTACATAAGTTTCTAGTATTATAAGTCTCGTGTGTTTTTCTAGAAAACGAAATTATTTAATTTACCTTTATAGTCTTAGTTTCCTATTATGATGCTGTTTAATTATGAGACTATGCTTAAAGGTCTTTCTTCCTAGAATATTATTACACAGACTCAAAACACAACGAATTAGGGGCTATGGTTGTGGCTCAGTGGTAGAGCGCTTGTCTAGCACATGTGAGGCGCTGGGTTCAATCCTCAGCACCACATAAAAATAAATAAAAGGTATTGTGTTTATATACAACTAAAACAAAATAAAACCAATACCTCAACCAGTTAAAAAGCATTGTTTGGATCAGGCTTTTTCCACCAACAAGCTCGTAGGGTATTAACCCTTTCCAGATAAGAGTTCTCAGCCACAAAACAAAACAGCTGGACTAATTTAAAACTTCTCATGTGGCTCTAACCATGTAAGATGAATCTAAATAAGAACACCATTTTGATAATAAATCTAAATATCAACAGGAAATATATGAATGCATAAGGTAGCTTTTACTCTTATAAAAGAAATTTTTAAAATGCAATCACTTACAGGTTGGGGTTATGGCTCCACAGAAGAGTACTTGCCTGGCATGTGTGAGGCACTGGGTTCAATTCCCAGCACCACATATAGACAAATTAATAAATTAAATAAAAGGTCCATTGATAACTAAAAAAACATTATTTAAAAAAAAAAATGTGATCACTTACAACAAAGGCAGTATGTGCCTGGCTGCAACATCCTGGTTTCTTTGGGAGGGATAGAGGACAGAATGGGTCACAGAGTCTGTACTGTCACACAGCATCCCTATATCAAAATCTGTGCTCATGAGGGCACAAATCACTCACTCATTTGTGAGAATATTAGAGTCTTACCTTGTAGAGCTCACCCCATATTCTTTTGGACTGTCCCTTTTTGTAGATCTCTTCTTGGGCTTCATTTCTAAACAAGAAAGCACTCCAAATAAGCAAAAGAAGCACTTTCAAGACTAAAAGGATGTTTTAGGGAAAAGTCAACATATCAGAGAAAATGGTATCAAAACCAGTAGAGATGGACTGAAAACAATTTTACAGAGAAATGTTTTTGTTTTCTTTTTTGCAGTACTGGGGATTGAACTGAAGGCCTTATACATGCCAAGCAAGCACTCTACCACTGAGCCACATCCCTAGTCTACAAACTAAATTTTAAAGTTTTCTGTTTGTCTGTTTGTACTGGGGATTGAACCCAGGTACGCTTAACCATTAAGCCACATCTCCAGCCCTTTTTATATTTTATTTAGAGACAGGGTCTTGCTAAGTTGCTGAGGCTGGCTTTGAACTCAGCCTCTCAAGCGGCTGAGATTACAGGCATGTGCCACCATGGCTGACTCCCAGATCGAATTTTAAAACTAACCATACCCAAGTGTCCATCAATAGATGAGTGGATAAACAAAAATACGATAAACACATGAATGGAATATTATCTAGATTTAAAGGGAAAGACATTCCGGCACATGATACAACATGGATAAACCTTGAAGACATTAAGTGAAATAAGGCAGGAACAAAAGGACAAATACTGCATGATTCCACTTACAAGAGGCAGGTACGTAGGTGAGTCAAACACTTAAATGGTAGTTAACAGGGGCTTGGGCAGAAGGGAGCGGGAATTAGCACTAAAAGGACACATGGTTTCAGTGGGATGAAGTTTGGGAGGTGGGCAATGGTGATGATTGTATAATGTAAATGTACTTAATGCTGTTGAACTGTGTACTTAGGATGGTAATTTTTTTTTTTTTAAATACCAAGGTTTGAGCCCAGGGGCACTTTACCACTGAGCCACATCCCCAGACCTTTTATATCTTGAGACAGGGTCTCAGAGCCTTGCTAAGTTGCTGAAGCTGGCCTCAAACTTGTGATCCTTTTGCCTTAGCCCCCAAGGTGAGTGGGATTAAAAGCAGGTGACACCACTCCTAGCTTAAAATGGTAAATTTTAGGTATATTTCACTACAATAAAAAACTAACCAGCTGTAATGAGGCTCAATGTCAAAGAATCATGAAATATCCTTGGCAGGATCTGAATCACATCTATACTCCATAGATACTATGTAAAGTAAGGACATTTTTTTCGATAAATGACATTTTAAAGAATCTGTTTATTTACTAGTTTCAAAAACATTTACCCAAGGAAACAAAACAAAAATAGCTTTGCCTTTCTCCATTACCTACTGTACATTTTGGAGGAGGAAAAAAATTCTAATCAGAAGAAGACATGAACCCAACTAGAAAGTTCAAATAATTCTTGTAAACGGACTTGCTGCCTGTTTTTACTTGGCCTCAAAAGGCCTAACATTATCTCTAGGAGGTCCAAAGCTGGTGGGCTGACAGCAATGAGGTTACATTGCTGCTATCATTGGACAATGCCTCTTCACATTAATAGGGCAAAACCTCCCTCTTGAGAGACTTATGGGGGAAAATGGAGCCTGCAGTGTAAACCTCTCAAGAGAAGCTAAACTAGAAAATGTGGCAGCAGCCCATCGAAAAACATACACATTTAACACTATAATGTGCCCTGTAGGATTTATCTTTGGGGGAATAATTAAGGATGAAGACGATTTAGCCACATTGATTATTCTCCCTCACGTTATTTACCATATGGTAGAACCATAAACCAGCACACATGTCTAAGTCGGACTGGCCACAACAAAATACCGCTGATAATAAACATTACGTGTAGGTGACTGACATGGAAATATATTATTTTTTGCGGGGGAGGGGATTATTACTGGGGATTAAACCTAGGAGAGCTTTACAACTGAGCTATACATCCCCAACACTTAAAATTTTTTTTTTTTTGTACTGGGAATTGAACCCAGGAACACTTAACCACGGAGCCACATCTCCAGTCCTTTTTTGTATTCTAGAGATAGGGTCTCACTGAGTTGCTCAGGGCTTCACTAAGTTGCTAAGGCTGGCTTTGAACTCACGATCCTCCTGCCTCAGCTTTTGGAGCCACTGGTATTAGCACTACAGGGCTCCATTTCCCCGTACAAGTTTCTCTAACTAGAGGGAGGTTTTGCCCTATTAATGTGAAGGGGCATTGTCCAGTGACAGCAGCGAGGTGACCTCATTGCTGTCAGCCACAAGCTTTGGACCCACTAGGGATAATGTTTGGCCTTTTGAGGCCAAGCAAAAACAGATATGTGCCACTGCACCCAGCCACCAATTTTATTTTTTAATATTGAGACAGGATATCTATTGCTAACTTGCTGAGGCTGGCTTGGTTTTGTTATTATATTTTTGTTACCAGGGATTGAACCCAAGGGTGCTTAACCTCTGAGCCACATCCCAGCACTTTTAATTTTGAGACAGGTCTCACTGGGTTGCTTACAGCCTTGCTAAGTTGCCGAGGCTGGCTTCAAAGCTGTAATCCTCCTGCCCCAGCCTTCAGAGCTGCTAGGATTACAGGCATGCACCACCACACCCAGCAAATATATTCTCAGTAACACAGGAAAACACAAATAAAAGACAAGTTAAAATAGATGTAAGGTATTATATTTGTAAATAAAAAATGAGCATAAGGAAGACCTAAAAGGATATGTATCAGTGACTGATTCTGAACCTTCTTTGGGTTATGGATCCCCTACATGAATTTGATGAGAGTTATGGACTATTCCTCTCTTCAGCTCCAAAACAAAACTAAATGAAAACAAAACAATAAAGTTCCACTACCTTGGAGCTGGGGTCATGGCTCAGTGGTAGAGCACTTGCCTAGCATGTGTGAGGCACTGGGTTCCATTCTCAGCACCACATATAAATAAATAAATGAATAAAATAAAGACCCATCAACTTTAAAAAAAATTCCACTAATACTTTATGTGGGTTCATAATTTTCTATGTTATCTTCAGAGGATCACAGGCCACCATAAATACTCAGTGGCTAATTGTTTTTGTTTTTTTTTTTTTTAATATTTATTTATTTTTTAGTTTCGGCGGACACAACATCTTTGTTTGTATGTGGTGCTGAGGATCGACCCGGGCCACACGCATGCCAGGCGAGCGCGCTACCGCTTGAGCCACATCCCCAGCCCGCTAATTGTTAACAAAGTATTAACAATGCTTTTAATGAAGTAATGAAATTATGAATTATTTTCTTTTTGCTTCATTTTTCAACTTAACTGTATTTTCTAATTTGTCTATGATGGGCTATACTACTATTATAATGATGAAGAAAATATCATTTATTTTTATTTGGGGGAATGAAGAGATCTGTGACAATCAAGCCATCCTAAATAGTTTTCCTACTGGACTGAATTCCACCAATATTTTTGGTCTAAGGGAACAGGAGAACTCTCTATATCAACCCTTCATACAGGCAAAATAGGTAAAACATTTTGTTGCAGAGGAGCAAATGATGAGACTCATGCAAACTTTGACAGCATACCTCACACCAGTATCCTCAGTTACCAAATCACGATCTTTGCCCTTGTCATAGCTGTCAGTGGACATTTCAGCATTTTCTACGAGAGACTGCATATCGCTTGCAAATAGGTTTGGCCGCTTCCTCTGAGACTTAGGGCCAAATGTAGTTTCAAAACTTTCAGTATCAAGAATATGCACCTTTGAGTTCTAAAGGGAAAGGAGAATTAAAGGTAAAACTAAGGAAAGCACTGAGGAAAAGCAAAAATTTAAAAACCAACCCGGTAAAGGTTTTCTGCCTTTATTTTTCCAGAGCTCAACACACATTTGAAATCTAAGTGAACATGAATTTGGTCTAGTTTCAAATCAGAAATGCTTATTTAAATAGCACAAACACTTGTTCTATTCTGAAGTTCTGTGAGCTTCTTTGGAGAAACACAAAAGTAATAAATTAAAGCAAATATGAATAGTTGTGTTTAAGATTTGCCAAAACTCTGCTTTATTTCATTTATCATAAAGTTTAGTCAAATGTAATTAAGGCTACAATGATGAAAATTAACTTATCTTTTCTTATTTTTTTTTTGAGTTTTCAAATGAGTGCATAAAGTTTGCCAAATTCACAGATTTTGTCAAGGACAATCATACTCAAATTTGTGTTTTTTTTTAAACCAACTGTAAATGCCAACCTTTTCTTGGAAGTTAATTTCTTTCATGGCGAAAAGGAATCGCTTGTTTTGTAAGATGCATTTTAGTTTCAGATAACATTTTCCCTAATTTAGGTAACATTTTTATTAAACGCACATGGAAAGTCTTTAGATGAAAAACATCTAGCAAAAGTCCAAAATAATACTTTAGATGTGATAAAAGGAACTTGATACTAACTAGAACTTGATGTGCGGTAAAGGAATTACAGGCATAGGAATTCTTGAAGCAGGATAAAAGTCAAAGATTTGAGTTAGGATCTATCACGTAACAGAATGTTGAGAGCCAACAGAGAACCACCTTTAAAAAATAAAGTAAAATCACCCCCTTCCCCTTGATACAAACTCCAAACCTCAGCATGACAGAACAACTTTAATTGATCTCCCCTTCCAACCTTTAAAGATCTTTAAACTACTATCACTTGCTTGGATTCTCTAATCCACCTCTTAGTTTATTTGGTTTCCTCAGGGAACATCCCCAAAACAGAAGAATCACATTTTGCACAGAAATTAGGTTCTAAAATCAAGTATGACCAAAACTATTCCTGAATATATCTTAGCTTAGAAAATACAGTGTCCATAAACCTACTACGTTGTACTTATTAAAATACACATGTAAAGTAAGTTGCATCATTTTTATTGTATTGCTACAGAAATACAGTTAATTCTTTTGGGTATAGGTAAATGAACACAGGGCACCTTATTACTAGCTACATCCCAGCCCTATTTTATTCTTTTTTTTTTTTTTTGAGGGGGAGGGAGATAGAGAGAGAGAGAATTTTTTAATATTTATTTATATTTTTTTTAGTTTTCAGCAGACACAACATCTTTGTATGTGGTGCTGAGGATCCAACCTGGGCTGCACGCATGCCAGGCGAGCGCGCTACCGCTTGAGCCACATCCCCAGCCCCGTTTTATTCTTAATTTTCTATTTTGAGACTGTGTCTTACTACACTGCTAAGGCTGTCTGGAACCTGTGATCCTCCTGCCTCAGCCTCCACATTAGCTGAGATTATTAGCGAGTACCACCTCACCCAGCCAGAAATACAGTAATTCTAATACATAAAAGCTGAATGTGCAAAAGTCAAAGTATATCCGATTTGACTAAAATGTGCAGAACGAGATTTCAAAGCAAACAGATATCACACTAAAATAAAACAGGTAAGGGCTTTCAAGGCAAAAGCAGAAAACCTACTGATTTAAGAATTTTCCTGCACCATAATCCAAGCTGAGTAGTCCAACTGCAGACCCTTCATCCTATGTATCAGATATTTAAGTACTGGATTTTAGGAGCACCGAGCAACTAGAACAAGCAACAAAGCAAAAAATCTGTAATAGAACCTCTCTGTTTTTTCCCATAAACAGGATTCAATAGCTGGTTAGAAGATGGCTTTAGGGAGAACAGACAAAGAGAACAAGGGAAATGAGCAACTTGCCTGTGGTTCATGAATTGTACTCATGTGTTTCCCTGAAAGAAAACAGCCATTCCACTAATAGGTGCCATTCTTTTAGTCCATCATAAAACAAAACCTAATTGACAAAACCTGAGGCAATAACCAGGCCTTGGTTTTTATTTTGTTCTGCAAGTAAACACTTTTCTTTGAACTGCTTAATCCATGTATGCATGTCAATGTTTCCTCCCCTCCTTATACTGGAACTGAAGTGTATGTACTGGCTATGTTTCTGGGAATTATTATTCAATGCAAGCAAAAACATGCAAGCCAACATTAGGGGATGTCTGTGTTCCATGTGACACTCATCCCACTCTTGCCAGATTGTCCTTCCAACTCCAGCAATCAACAGACAATCTGAATGGCACCTTTTCCCCAGGCTGAAAAGCATTTCCAGGGGCCTCACAAAAGCGGAGAAGCAAGCAACACCAAAGGCCTCCTTCCAACTTGGTCCAGTTCTAATCCTACATTTCCCCCCCCCAGACTGATGGAATTACCACTAAGACAAGTTTGCATACCGAAGAAAATGTTAAGGCTCACAGAGAAACCTAACAAAGGGTACATGAAGGGACAGAGTAAGGACTAGAATTCAGGTCTTGCTTGAAGACCTGTTTTGATTCACTACATTACAGCATGTTCCTCACAAAACTTGATTCATACTAAAAGTGAGGACCCTAACAAAGATAAACAGAGAAGTCTCAGAAAGTTCAAGTTTATTAAAGCCAAAGACAAACAGGTTAGACAGGTTGCCTGCATGCAGTCTGCCTGAGAAATTCTATCACCAAAGATACCCTACATCTTACATGAGGCTGGATTCGGTCATGGAGAAGAGACATTGGTAACTTGCTTTGCTTCATGACAACTTTGTATGGATCCTTCATAACTGTATCCATTTCCTCTTGAAATTTTTGTAATGATGCTTGCTTAATCACACGTGTGTTTCCTGTTTTACAAATAAAGAATGTTGCCATTTAATAAATAACTTAGTCTTACTTCTATACCCACCTTCCCACCAATACAATGAAAGGCATGACGCTAAGTTACTCTCCAAGCACCTAGACATCCAATCCCCACAGTCACATTTTCAAACTTGAGAGAGGAGAGGAAACAACCAAGAAACAACTGCCTTTTCTGCAATCATATACCATGAATTAATCTACTACCCAGACATACAAGGGAATTTAACAGTTTTCCAAGCCCAATTTCCTGGCTGAATGAAACTGAAAAATAAACATCACCCTATGGGACTAAGATTTGAAAAATGTCCTACTTCCTTCTCATTCTGGCAAAGAAATCTGGAGCCAATCACAGCTCGTCAATTGATGTAGACCAGGAATCTTGAAGCTCAGAAACGCAATAGTCGTAGTTACAATTTTTAGGGTTACGAATATTAATCATTAAATCCACCAAAGAGAATAAAACGAAGCCCTAAAACACACCCTGGAGAACATCTTAAGTGACAGATCCTGAAGAAAGTACTCAATTAAATAGCAGCAGCATAACAAAATTCAAAACATCAAGGCACTGTTGATAGAAATGCATAAAAGACACTCCCTGTATGTTAGGCACTATTCCAAGCACTTTACATGTATTTATTAATTTAATTGCCATAACAGTTTTGTGAGTTGGTACTATTTTTATTCTTTTTGTTTTTGTTTTGCAGTACTGGGGATTGAACACAGAAGCACTTTACCACTGATGTATCTCCAGTCCCTTTTATTCTTAGTTTTGAGACAGGATCTCACTAAGTTGCCTAGGCTGGCCTCAAATTTGTGATCCTCTTACCTCAGCCTCCTGAGTTCCTGAGATTACAGGTTTATTCTCATTTTACATAAGAAATTAAATAGACTTAACAATTTTACCCAAACTCACACAAATGGCAGAAGTTGATTCCAAACTCAGGCACTCTGGATCTACAGTCCCAGTACCCATGCTAAATGCTCCTCTACAGTCTTCTTTGACATGTCTTTTTTTTTTTTTTCCTTTCTTTCTTTTTTTTTTTTTTCAGTACTGGGATTGAACCCTAGGCCTTGCACATGCTAGGCAAACACTCTAGCACTGGGTTACATCCCTCATCCCCTTTTTGACACTTTTTTGTTTTGCACTTCTAAAGGGGTATCCCAACAAAAAGTGTAAAAGATATTCAAAAGACATTGCCATCTGCCCCCAAGCAAGGAGTTCAAACACCAGGTAAATGATGACCATCACATATCTTACCAATGGCCATGGGAAAAGCTGAAAAGTCAAAAGGAAGAAGCCTCAATAGGAGATAGTCTATTCACTCCTGGAAGCACCAACAGTGAAATCCACTCTGGGAGTTAATGGCACAAACACATCTGCAAGGCCACCTTTCAAACAGTAATCTCTCTAGGCAACCAGAAATTAAAGGGTAAGAGTTCCAAGGTCTGCGAATGCTAGTCATTAAGGATTGTTTTTATCTGCTTAAGACGGTTCACTTACAATTAAGAATGATAAGCTCTCTTCAAAAAGAGACTTAAGAAATCCACCACTTTCCCCAGTACTTCTTCTATTACGGGTACTTTTTATCCCTTCCTCCTATAACTTTTGAGTTTCACTCACCAAAAGCTCCTTTTAGACACTTAAAATGCCTTTTAGATGTTTAAACATTCTAGTCTTTCCCATACAACATTCGTTCTGTTGCACAAAATAACAAGGGACAGTACTCACCAAACCATTTAATATTTGGCTCTACTCGTGCCACTGTGCCAGAAGCTACTGTTGACTGATACTGCAGAGGCTTAATCACTTTACCACGACTGTTCCTAAATTGAGGAAATAACAGATTCTGGTTTGACGACAGAAGAAAGGCAACACAAAAGTTTGGTTTACAGAATACCCTTTCCATCAAAAGGACTTTTTTTTTCTTTTAAATGATCATGCAGTACAGATTTCAGTAAACAAAAAGTACTTCTATATTTGAAACAGATTGCCCAAAAGTCATTTAACCTCTTGCAACAGAGCACGTAATGATTTCTGCTAGATGAGTAACAATGCTATGTTTAAAAATCTGCTCACTGTTTGTTTGCTTTTTAAAAAAAAAATCACATATTTGAGTTTTTTGGTAATTATTTGAAGCCTGGTTTAAATGAATTTTAAGTAGAGGATGATTTATTCTGGAACTCAAAATTCTAAAACAAACTGCAAAGAGGTGACTAAGGCAGATTAAGTTCACTGACGTTTGTGTTTTAGACACATCTTTTAGAACAGACGAAGAATCTAATTACCAAACAAATTAAGACCAGCTAGCAAAATGCCACACTCAGCAAGTCCCTAGGGTGGAGGCTGCCTCAGCAGAACTGAACTGGGATGAGTTTCCAAGTGCCACAATGTTGTGATCTAAAAAGTCTGGCACTGAAAAACAGTTTTTCTAGCAGTTTTCATAACTATATACTTTGATTTCTACCTGATGGATATTTAATTCTGAGATTTAACATGCCCTTCGTGGAGACCTGGGCTGTGAGGAGCAAGACACTTGTCACCTGTTGAAAGTACTATGAAACAATCACTATTTCACCATCCACTACCCATGCGTTTAACCAAAAATGAATGACTTATGTTGACGACACTCATATAGAAGTGGTATTTGACAACATATTACTCCTGTTTGGGGAAAGTGAGGATGGGAACACCAAAGGCTTAACAGGTCTCAGCTACAAGTCAAGGATACAAAGGAAAGGGGAAAGGATGGCAATACCCAGTCCTCACCTGCGCTCCTTTTGTCTATACATATTCAGGCGGCGGATGGTGGCACGGTCCCTCATGTTTTGGCCTCCTGCTCCCTGTACTCGATCTAGGAAGGGCAGAAGTAAACAGTACACTATTTGATAACCAATAAGGATGGTCATTGCTCAAATTGAACCATGTAGCTCACCCACACTGTACAAACTACACCACAAAATCTCTATTTTTTTCCATATGTTGCTCCAATAAGCTATTACTTAAAGCTACATGGTATGAAAAAATGTATCCAATCTTTGATCTTCAATGATTATATATGATAATAGCTAATATTTTAGCTTAATTATGACAATGAACTATCCATATTAGTCATTATCTCACTTAATCTACATAATATTCATATAGAGATACATTATGTCCATGCTGCCAGCTAAGAAATCAAGGCACAGACACTTTGCTCAAAGTCACAAAGCTATGAAGCAGCAGAGCCAGAACCAAATCAAAATCTGTGCTCTTACACTCAAGACACCTATCTACGTCTCAGTTTAACCAATACTGGTGCCTGACACATGCAAGGCACCATGGACACTACAGTTTTAATATGGAATTGTTCTTAATGCTCCAGTTTCTTAACTTCCTAATTAAAAACTTGTCAATTTTAGTCTAATTAAAATAAGTAGGAATCCTTCCTTCTACCCCAGAGAGAAAAAGAATGTCGAATAAGCAAGGTAATACTAGCCTAGCTTCTCACCTAAGAAGCCCTTCAAGTCACCTGCTCTTGAAGTAAAAATGCAGTAAAAAACTGCCTGGTATCATAGGACTGGGGACTCTACTAAGAAGTGTGGCCACCATGACAAGCCACATCCTCTATTTTGGTTCAGTCTCTTCACCAAAAAAAATCATGACCTCTGACAGCCTTTTGGGGGCTAATATTCTCAGATTCCAGTCTACAAAAACTGGATTAATTTATCATCCATCCGGGAAAACATTCAACACATGCTGGGTGGACAAAAATTCTTAACCATATTTAAAAACAAAGTTTGATTAACTAAATCGGAATGAAAGGGACACCCGCACCCCCATCAAGCTTATCTTGTTCACCTTGTAGGTGAAACCTTGCCAAAATTTAGACTCATATCCAAAAAACACCTGGACTGAAATGACCATACTTATCTCTCTAGGGTTTCCTAGTCATTTTTACCGGCGAGGATGAATGCACGGGCCCTTTCTCTTTTAAATGGTCAAAGCTAAGGTGGCAGGAGAGTGTGGTCATGTGTGAAAAGCTCACCGGGTCGGCCTAGGCCACCCTCAAACTATCTTTCTCTGCATCTCACAGCTGGCGAGGCCCCAAGGCTGCCAGAGGCCCGGGCTTCGCTGTCCCCAACCCCCACCGCCTTTCAACCAGGTGACTGCCGTTCGGCCTGCCGGGCTAGCGAGCTGTCAAACCTCCCCGGTGTCCCCAACTGAGAAACCACCTCAAACGCTGGTTGCCTTCTCCCTTCTCATCCCCCAAAGCCACTGGGCTCGAGGTCACCCCAAGTGACGCCACTCAGGTGCCCTCCTCCCCCTCCGACCTCCCCCACGTCTCCTCCAAGCTCCCCCTCCGCGAGCCCCGCAGCCCGTACCCGGGTTTGTGCTGGCCTTGGAGGGGTTGATGGTGCTCCTTCCTTTGAACTTGGGTTTCACCATCTTGTCGACGGGACCGGGACGGTTCTGGCTGTCGATGGGTAAACGAGCGCGGAACTCCCCAGGCCCGCCGAGGGAACGCGCGTGAACCACGCAGGACCACGAGCGCGAGGATACGTCACTTCCGCTCGCGCCACGCTCTTCCCCGGAGCGACTTCCTGCGAACGCGCGGCGCGCGCCTTCTCACTCCCGGCCCCAGCCCGGGCCCTGGCCCCGCCCCCGCTCCAGTCTTAGGCTTCACGCTGCGTGGACCGCAGGACCACTCCAGCCCTAGCAACCGCCAAGCTGCCCCGCCATAGCAACCTCTAGTTACCCTAGGAGTAGGGCACAGAGCTCCTAGTTGGGTCCACCCCAAATAAAGAAGGCTTTTCTCATCCAGCGGGGTGGCTTACGCCTGTAATCCACAACGACTCCGGAAGCTGAGGCAGGAGGATTGCAAGTTCAAGGCCAACCTGAGCATCTTAGCAAGACTGTCTCAAAATAATAAAGGGTTGGGGATGTAGTTCAGTGCTAGAGTATCCCCCGGTTCAATCCCCACTATCCTCCCCGCCCCCCCCCCCCAAATAGTCTCTTCTTAAGCCAACACAACCTTAATTATCCTAGGAATGTGTCCTCTAAACAAACCCTTCCAACCTGGACGACCACACAGTAGCCAAATGTCAATCAGTACTCAGAATTGTCCTGATCTTCTTCCTTAAAACTCTAGGCTGAGGGAGTAGCTCTAGGAGTATGGCACAGAGACCCTAAGTTCAGTCCCAGAACTACAAAACACCTCTTATGGTCTAATGTTTTACCATCATAGGGGTTAAGGGGGGGGGGGGACTGATTGATGGATTCAATCAGGGCATCCCTACAGAATTCTGTGACATGGCCCCTGCTTATTTATCTGACCTTATTTGTAGCGCCCTCTAACGTTTATGGAAGATGCTTCCTCTGCCTGGATCACTGTTTCCCTGAAACTTTTATGGAGCTGGTTCCTTCTGGTCATTCAATTCTACTGTTAGGGTTGTAAGAACTAGCAAATAAAAATACGGGACACCATTTAAATGTGAATTTTAGATAAATAATGAATCAATTTGTTAGTGTAAATATATGCTGGTACAGCTGGGACATACTTAACACTAAGAATTTATTGTTCACCTGTAATTCAAGTAGAACTATGTGTCCTGCATTTTATCTGGCAACCCTTCCCTTTGGGAGAAGTCTTCCATTTAATGTGGGTAAATCAACTACTTTCATTGTTCCACAGTGATTCAGTTACATTATTCTGTTTTATTTACTTCATGATGCTTATCACTAGCTGAAATTATCTTATTTACAATATTGTTGGATGCATCCCCAAAATTACAATGTGAGCTTCTTGAGAGCAGGGAATTTGTTCACTACAATATCCTAAAAAAAGTCAAGGTCAAAGTTTCAACCAAGAAACCAACCCTCTGTTTTGGTACCCCAAGTTTCCCCCATCACTGCACCCTGGGGATTGGCCAAAGAGGACATGGTTTAATGGGAATTAGGAGGGCTTTCTGCAGCTCCCCTAATTCTACAAAAACAATTTGTTATAAAGTGAGGCATTCTGATTGAGGGGGGATGATTGAGTAGTTCTCTGAGTCTGAAAAATATCCCCAAATGTTATTTCTAGAGCAAAAGTGGTCTGAGTCCTAGATGAGAATTAGATGTAGCCTCTCTCTCTTGAACTTCACTCTTACTGCCCCAAGGGTAAGCGTCATGAGATTAAACACAACTTTTTTAGGTAGGTCCTGCCCCTGGCATGTGTCTAAGGGAACTCTGAGCTAGTTGGAGAAAACTTTACAGTCAGTGAAGGTCTAAAGATGCCCCTTTCCTGCCCCAACTGTCCCACTGATTCCCAAAATGAGGGTCCAATATCCTCCTCCCAGAGAGAGGATTAGGTTAATGTGTTTCTGATGCTTCGACTTGGTGCAAACCAGAATAAACACGAATGGCAAAAATCCCATGAGCTCATGCATGCTTTGATCAGAGACATAATTTCATTATGAAATTTTGAATCGGGCTGTTGTGAAGTCTTGCCAAAGAGTTTCATTTTCCCAGATGATACGATGGGTCGGTTCTCTCCTGTTCTCATCCTCTGCTCACATTTATCATACAAACTTTCCATCTATTTTTAGAATCTGACCTATCAATCCTTTTACAACTGTGTTTGCTCATCCTGACCACCAACCTCAGTTTCATCAAAGATAATAACCTCGATGGAGATAGGTTATGCTTCAGTGACTGGCTTGGTTTGCCTGCCCTGCTTCCTACAGTTGTAATACTGGGACAGTTTTTCACTTTTTTTTTCCTGATGTCATGGCAACTGGAGGAGGCTAGACACCTCCAGGCTTGCAGTCCCTCAGCTTTAAAACAGAATAATTTAGCTACCCTGCAAAGCTGCGGGATAATTATATGACTTATGGTACAGGAAAGCCTCACAGATGTGGTATGCACCATGCAAATGGGATACTTTCTCTTTTTTTCCCCCTAGAACAAGAGGTAGTGCCTCATTCCTTGAAGTCTTGCTCCTAGTAACCGGGTCTGTGTGAATGGAAAGAGCCCAACAGAGACTGGTTGGAAATACCACCTTTCTGAAACCAGTGGACTGGGGTTTTTCATAAGAAACAGATTTTGGGGGTGGGGTGGGGAGAGTACTGGATATTGAACCTAGAGGTGCTTTACCACTGAGCTACATCCCCAGCCCTTTTTTATTTTATTTTATTTTTTTTTAATTTTAGACAGGGCCTCACTAACTTGTTAGGGCCTTGCTAAATTGCTGAGACTGGCCTGAAACTTGCCATCCTCCTGCCTCAGCCTCTCCAGTCACTGTGCTTATAGGGGCATGATGGCGCCAGGCTTGGAAGCTCAGAATCTTGACCTTGCTTCTGTCTTCATTCACCCTGTCATTGGGGGTTGCAGCAGCTCCTAACACAGGCTTTCTTGGCGTGTGATCAGAGGATCACCATCATCAAAATCACTTGGAAGAGCTGGTTAGAAATGGAGGCTCCTAGCCTTTATCCCTGAGCTTCCAAAGTCAGTCCCTCTGGGGTGTGCAGCCCAAAGAACCTACACTTTAATGATTCTTATCTTCCTTTTTACAGTGCTGAGGATCAAATCCAAGGCCTTGTACTTGCCAGGCACAGGCTCTACCACTGAGTTACATCCTTACCGCTAGTGATTCTTGTGTGCAAAGCTTTGAGATCTGGAAAGCAAAGTCTTTCCCCAAAATCACCTTGAGGCATTCAGACCAGCCGGCCAGAAGGCAGGCCTGGAAGATCTGGCTTTTCCCACCTACCTTACATCCTCTCATTCTTTCAGCAGAGCCTGGGTGAAGACTGCAACAGAGTCTAATGCTCTCTGAAAATATATGTCTTGGCTCTGCCCCAAATGTCTTGATATTTATGCCGCAGCCGGAGGGTCGTTATCCTTTGGCAACACTCCATTGTAAGGCCATTAGCTCTTAATTAGTGCCAGCTTGTTGGTTTATGCTTCCCAGTTGAGCTGCAGCAAAGGCTCCTCGGCTGGCTCCCTTTGGGTCTCTCTCCTCTGGCAAATCCATGATGCATTGATCCCTGTCTGCTGTGGCCAAGCGTTAGACATTGGAGTGGCTCCCACTTAATGCCAAACAGTCCTAGTTCCCAGGCAGGAGGCTCCGGACCCTGGAAGAACAGGGAAGGACTCAGAATGTATTTACTGAGTTTTATCATTTTGTTTCATTTGAAGAAAACAAAATAAAAGAGAGAGTGTGAGAGAGAGAGAGAGAGAGAGAGAGAGGGTGTGAGTGTCCTTGGTAATACAACCTCAATGGTTTATCAGGAAATATTTTTAAAAACAAGGTGTGTTAATTTGGGGCTTCCCTGGCCAAAGTGCCCTCAGTTTTCAGACTGGGTTGCCTGGGACGCTTTTGGATAAGGACACAGCAAGCTGGAAGCCTGGCTAGCTATGAAAAGCAGCTCTGGCAAACCCTAAGAAACTTCTCTTTGTGGATGATGTATCTCTCTGGTCACCACTTATAAGTGGGAAAAGCAGTCGATATTAGTCTTGGTATTCAGTATTCATCACATTGCCGGGTAAGGAGCTCTTCAAAAAGATCCCTAGATTAAGCTTTGGAAAATAACCCGAAGCATTTTCTTCCTATGGCTGGATCCCTATGGTCCTCAGCATATCCGCTTAAGAAAACTCTGAGAAGCACTTTCATGAGATGCCATTAAGGACCTCTAATTTTCAGCCTGGTTTAGAGAACTCAAGGTTGCTGGCTATGTCCTGAGAAATGGATCCAGAATGCACACTGATGGTGGGAACTTCAAGTATGATTCCAAATCGTAGATCATTGTGCCAGCTCCAGGGAGGCTGGGAGGGCCCTTATTAAATACCCTCTCCAGAATCAGTGTGTTTCCTATTACACTTGACATCTATCTGTCCAATGATCCTTTTGATTTCCAAGACATTAGACTAAATCTTTGTGTAATTCTTTACCCCCTCATCGCCTGCTCACCTTCTCCTTTTTCCTTAGGAAAACACTTTTTAAAAATGTTAACCAGGTCCCTTGGACTGTTTCCAGAAGAATAATGTCACATCAAAGAATCTGCAAAGTCATCTCTAAAACCGGTGTATCAAGGGGAGGTCTATCAGTCTTGCCCCAAGGGCAGCTTCTAGCCAGCAAGATGTTGAGATGTTCCTTGACTTCCTCCATCATTCCTGTTCCACTGTCCAGTCTAATCTAGACTGGGAACGAAATCTTAATTTCAAAATAGAGATTTAGGCCAAGGTGTGGAAGAAAGGTAAATACCTTCTCAAGCAGCAGAGAAAGAACTGAGCAAAACCTTATTTGTGTAACTTTTTAGAGCCCTAATTAAGATAAGTCTACCAGTTTCCCATCTTTGACAAAAGCTTCCCTTCCAACACACCATGCAACCCAGGAGAGAGGAGTCTTCTCATTGCTTCAAACACATATTTGAGAAACATGAGCGTTATCAGTTTTGCTTCTAGTTAGAGCTGGGCGAATCACTGAGATGCCTCTCTGATGTTCCCAGGACATGGGGCCACAGACTTCTGCTGTGCTTTCCTCCTCCCCCACATCATTAAGGCACACACACACACACAAAGACATGAACCAAAACCAAGGAGCTTATTGGCCAACTCAGGGATTAAAAACTACAGTCCATTGGGCAAATTCCCCCAGCTGCCTGTTTGAATATGGCCCAAGAGCTAAGATTGGACTTTACATTTTTAAATGGTTAAAAAGCCAAAGTAGCGGGGCACAGTGGTGCATGCCTGTATGCCTGTAATCCCAGTGGCTCGGGAAGCTGAGACAGGAGGATGGAGAGTTCAAAGCCAGCCTCAGCAATATCGAGCTGTGTGAGACCCTGTCTGTAGATAAAATACAAAATAGGGCTGGGGATGGGACTCAGTGGTCGAGTGCCCCTGAGTTCAATCCCCAGTACCGAAGCCCTTTCTGACACATGAAAGTGATATGAAATTTGACTTTCAGTGTTCATAAATACACTTTTATTGGAACACAGCCTCACTGTTGTCTATATATGGCATTTGGCTATTTTTGCACTGAGAGGAAGATGAGTTAAAGCAACAGATGACATATGACCACAAAGCCTAAAATATTTAATCCCTGGCCCTGGACAGAAACAGCCTGCCCACATCCCCCATTGCAGGGGACTAGAGTGTGTTCTGGCATTGAATGGGCATGCAACTATTAGATGACTATATAGTTACCATTGTTCACTGAGTGAACAATTGTTTATCCCAATATAGATATTTTGGTTTTTCCACCCCGATGGGATTCAAGCAAGGGGGCCCCTGCAATCTGAATGTAGCTGATGCTTTTATGGGCCAGCAGGGGGCGCTCTGCAGGGGTTTAAATTTCATGGGGAGGGTCTAGAGAGCCTGTGCCAGAGAGCAAATCTGGTCTAGGGCAGCAGCACCCATCTATTCTGTGGTCAAGCTCTGGGATTTTTTTTTAATCCCAAAGGAAAAGGGGCTTCAAGTAGAAACCTAAAAAGCCCCTTTATCCAGAGTCTGTGAGACTAGCTTTGGTTACCTTGAGTCAAAGCATGACACAAAGCAGAAGGGAGAGACTGCTTTACCCAGGGTTCTTCAAGGGCTGGGGTGGGCAGCTTCAGAAGCATCCCGAGGCAGCCACTGTGGCAGGACACCGGGCACACACCGGCAGCCTTGGTGATGGTAAGGCAGTGTTAAGAGGTTTTGTGAGCAACTCATACTGGCAGGGTAGAGGGCAGAGCCTGGCAGAAACCCCTGTGGAGTCTACGGCATTATCTGTGAGCACCTGCAATCCAATCCCTGAAACCCCTCTATCTGCAAAGGGGCACCACACTGATACCCTGGTACTGAAGTGGGAAAAGAATATGCCAGGAGTAAGTTTGTCCACTAGCTAGGCAGTGGCAGAGCCAGAATATCTGGGTTCCAATCCTAACCTCACCATTTTTTTAGCTATGTGCCTGGGTTCACATCTTTTCTTTCAGCTCTTTGTCTCAGTTTCCTCCTCTATAAACCAGGCATGATCATGGTACCCATCTCCCAGGCCTGTATCATGGGTTAAGTAAAACACAGCAAAGAAAAGGCTTAGAAGGGCCTAAGGGCTATATAAATGTTTGCCATTATGATTACGTTCCCAACTTCATCCACAGCCTTAGGAGAGACTTGGGAAAAGGCAGGGGATGCAGTAATGAACCCCACCATCCCTGCTCTCAGGAGCTTACGTTCAGTTGGGGGATGCAGCCATAAATGTGGTAAAGGCGTATAGATGTCCACAAGAAAATGCAGAGGCTAGTCCTGGTGAGGAAGGCTGCTTCACAGAGGCATAGTAATTTGCTCTGGGAGTAATTTGCTAAATATGAGCAGGAGGTCTGTGGATGGGAGTGTGAGGGAAACCTATTGTAGGGAGGGGGAGCCACCTCCAGAACAGCACCAAAAGGGGAGGTTCGTTTGTATTGGGCACCAGTGAGGAATTCAGAGCCGAAGAGTCGAGGAGGGTAGGAGAGGCAGAAGATGCTTCTGGAATGGTGGGTGGTCATAGCCAGCAGTGGCCCAATGACAGAAAGATCAAGATCAGGTTGTTTTTGACCCCATTTGTCAACAATCTTTGAGGTAGCCTCTTTTTTCTTCCCAGAAAGAAAAAGAAGTTAAGTCCCATTAATAACACAAATCCTTTTCATTTATTCAGTATCTAGCCTGTAATTGCAAAAACAAAAAAAAAAAAAAAAAACAGATGCCATTGGTCAACTATACGTGGACCAGGCACATTGTGACCATGAAGAACCTGCAGCTACACATCAAAAGGAAGCAGGAACATGCAGAGGATGATGGTGGAGGGAGCCCTCAGGGCTAGCTCGGAGAGCAGGAAAGTCAAGGTCAGCCAGCTTGGGGAGGGATCTGGAAGGATCAGAGGGACAAAGCAGGTTTGAAAAAAAAAATAGGAGGAGGGCGGGAGAAGGGTGCACCATGGGAATGCAGGGAGAATGTGTTTGTAAGAAATTGAGATGCAATGTCTGTGGACGTTTTGTTGGTTTGGTGGCGGGCAAAGAATTGTAAATATGCGTGGTAGGCAAATACCTCGCACAATAAAATATCTTGTGAGAATGATGTGAGGGCATGAGAGAAATCCAGCACAGTCCTGCTCTTGGGAGAAAGGCCAAGTGTATATTCAAGGTAGTTGTTGCCAGAGTCTCCAGGCCCCTGGGACATATCTGAGATCTGAGCCAGATGGGTTCCTTGCATCTCAACCTGGTACAGCATCTTTGTCTTCTGCTTTCCCATTCAAAGTGGGGAGGCACGGCTGTCCTCCTCCCCGCAGAACCAGCCCTTGAGTGGCCAGGCAGGCTGGGATACCACTCTGCTGCTCAGAGAGAGGTGGGAACCACTCACTTTGGGCTCTCAGTGCCAATGGCTCCCAAGCGCCACAGTGCATCAGGACAAGTGTCCTTGAGCAGCGTGACTCAGGCTCAGTAGGGAACCCTTAGCTATGTGTGAAGCCCTCAGAGATAAACCTAATAACAGAGATGTTCCCATTAAAACGTCGGGTTCCGCAACCCTTGTAAGCCTGCTCTTCTGTTGGCCCTGACGCTAAGTCCACCCTCTTGCAATCCTCCCGGATGAGACAGTGGTGTCCAACCGCCCAAATGGCCATCCCCGTGCATCCACGAGGCTGGCAGCTGAGCCCCAGCTCGTGGATCCACTCACCCAGTCTGTCCCAGTCTCTTCCTGTCTATCTTGCTCCAGCCCCCAGTCCCTGAAAGAATGCTCCCCATGGTCCCTGGGGTTGTGACACCCTCATTGTCACCCCTTTAGCCAAGTGAGCCTTCCAGGGCTGGCCTGGGAAAGCACTTCTGTTGTTTCTCGAGCCGCCAGCTCGACAGGCTTGGATCTGGTCTGGTTGTTCCAGCATCACCTAACCCCCTCCTCTGCCCCCAGTCCCTGTTCCCCCTCCTCCTGTCCCCATGCCCGGAGGCTGTGGCTTATTCCTTTTGGAGATGAACTCATTGTTGACTTTAACTCACTTCGATGTCTCCCAGGGAAGCATGCTGGCGAGAGGCCCGCCCCAGCTCCTTGAAGAAGACAGCCGGGCCAGGGCCAAGACGGGGTGCCAGGGGCCTTGGAACTGCCAAAATGTCTCCCATTTTTATGGACAGGCCTGGCTCCACCTGAAGACATTCCAAGTACTCAATCAGCAGCCCGTGGTACGTATTGGGTTGCAGAGGGAGCCCTCAGAAGCCAGCCCCTTCAGGAGGCAAAGCAGCCAAGGCACCGGCCTTCTGCATGGACCCAGCTGATGTTCAACAGATGGAAAAAGTGCATCCCAATGATGATAATCAATAATCAAAGACTGCCAGCTGCCGGGAGCCAGCCTGGGGAGTCCTTGGGAGCTGGGCTCTGCCCTCTTTTGCACACCAGATTGAGTCCAGCCAGGAATCCATCTCACCCACCTCCCTGCACCAAGCCCCGGGAGAGCAAGCAGGCGAGGGAGGAACCATTTTTTACATACTTTCTCTTTCAAAATGTAGCCCTGTTTCGCAATATCCTACTTAAGTTCTGGAAGGCTCTAGGGCATAACCCAAGCCACCTTCTCCAGCCATTGGCTGGACTCTCTGATGGTGGTGGCCACCAACCTGGTAGGTTAGGGGTGCCAGAGAAAGAAGGGGTTCCGATTTACAGGTTCTCCCAGAGTCCCCCACTAGAGTGCCCCACTAGCACCTGCATCCGAGGGTCTATTGAGGGCAGGTCACTAACTCAGTGCTGAAGGAGCTTCAGCTGAGCCTCCGGCCAAGTCTTGTTATTTTTTTCCCCTATGCTGTCTGTGTTGGCTTTTTCCCCTGGGAGAGCTAGCAGGAGGCCACACCGGGACAGGTGCGCCCTGCTCAGGTATGCTCGCGTCTCAGCAACCCCGAGGCATCTGATCTTCAGGTCCTCTCTACTCCCCGACAACTGGGCTTTTGTTCTGGCTCACTTTGCCTGGCAGTAGTAACAGTGCAGCCCTCTTCCATGAATCCTTGGAGTCCCTCAAGATGGAACCTGTTCTCCTTCCTCAGCACCACGCACTAATGTGTCTACTTGTTGCCCATTTATCTCTCATAAGGACTATATAACTGGAAGGTCAGAGGCAAAAAGCCAGCACCTGGAGCCCTGGCCCTGTGTCAGAGGCTTGTAACAAGGCCCGAGAGGCTGACCCTTTTCCTGAATTCCCTCTCATTCCTCCTAAACCAACCCAAATAAACCAGAGGAGGAAAACAATCCCCAGTTTTAAAATATATATATATATATATATATATATATATATATATATATATATATATATATATATCTAGAAAACACAACCTCATCACCCAAAATAATGAAATGGAAAACAAATCCATCCCCCGGAGACTTGGTCTAAAACATACCAGAGCTGGAACCGGGTAAGGTGGCCAGAAATGTGTTAGTCTGGGCAAGTCTGTGACCCTGTAGAGGATAAAGCCAACATTTTCCAAGTAACAGTGTGGTCAGATAACCAGATACAATCATGGGCTGTTGTTGCCTAAACCTGGGAGCAGGGTCAGGCTCACCTAGATCTCAACACAGACTCCCTCTCTCCATCACTTGCTCATCCCCAACCAAAGCACAAAGTGTGATTTCTGGACTGGCTCTGGTTGCTTCCAGTCCTAGGGTCTCTGCCTCAAGTGGGATGCCTCCTGGGGCTGTGGAAGGATACTCACCCCTCACTTTGAAACCCACACTCCCCTCCAGCTCCAAAGACCATAGAGTGAGACACACAAGAATAGGTCCTGGGGGGCATGGTATTGAAGGATGCACTGGGTTCACAACTGGAAGCTCCCTGGGTACCAATAGCAAAACCCACTCTGGCTACTGCTTCTCCAGATGTGGAAGCTGAGGCGTGGAATGTGGTCAGTGGGCTCAGGACTTCCTGGAACCACACTGTCCCTCCCTGAGCTGCCTAGAGCTTCAGGAGCAGCTTCAGGGGACGGGGGTTCAAGAAGGTGATTTGAAGAAGCGGAGGCTCAGAGGATCACCAAAGTGATCAGGAGGCCCCAGCTCATTCCTGGACGTGACTAAGCTTCTGGATTCTGGTCTGGTTGTTGCTTTAAAAGAGCGCTATGGCAGCGCTTCTCACCGTTGAAGGCGTGCGTGAATTACCTGGGGGTTCTAGTGGTAAGGCAGCACATTCTTTACATCTGGGTGGGGCCTGGGAGTCTACATCTTTAACAGGCTCTCAAATGAGGCCAAGATTGCCGGTCCATGGCCACACTTGGAGTTGCCTAAGGATCTGGCAGATTGGAACAAATCCGAACCAGAGACAGCCAAGATATACAAGGTCTGAAGATTGACACCAGCAGAAAGAGAAAGAAACAATGGTATCCACGGACCGCAGCCAGAGACGGCAGTGGGAGCAGAAAAAGCTACCGTGACAAAAAGAGGACCCCCGAAGAGGACACAGAAACAGAGAGGGGTGACGAAAGAGACAGCAAAAAGTAGCGATGGAAGGTTGGCAAAGACAGAGCCAAGGTCAGGGGGCGGGGCAAGGTGAGAGCCAGGGAGAGAGGCTGGAGCTGGCTGGGGGCAGCCTGGGCTCCAAAGCCAGACCAACCAGCAGTGAAAGGGGCCACAGACCACAGACACTTCCTCTCCCACTCGCCCCTTCCATATCCTGTGTATTGCCACAATCTGCCAGTTTTACTCTCCAAATATCTTTAACGTAGTCATCTTCTCTCCATTTCCACCACTACCACCCCAGACCAAGCCCCCCAACCTCTCTCCCCTGGATGACAGCAGAACTCCCAGGAGGCCTCTCTCTAATCTTCTGCACTGCAGACAACATGATCTTTAAAAAAATGCAAATCTGGTTATGTTGACTTACTGCTGACAATGCTTCAGCAACCTCCCTGGCTCTGAGGATAAAGGCCCAACTCCAGAGGACCTTTCTGGAATCATCATCTGGCCTCCCTTGCCCTCAGGCCTCCCAGCCATACTGGCTTTCTTTCAGTTTCTTGAAACACCAAGCTTCTTTCTGCCACAGGACATTTGCATGTGTTATATCTTTTATAGGCCAGTAACCACATGTGGCCATTGAGCACTTGAAATATGGCTAGTGTGCAACTAAAGGGCTAAATTTTTTAATACTATTTAATTTTTAATTAATTAAACTTACATTTAAAGATATCCCATTCAGGGGACCGGAGTTGTGGCTCAGTGATAGAGCACTTGCCTCACATGTGTGAGGCACTGGGTTTGATTCTCAGCACTGCATATAAATAAATGAATAAAATAAAGGTCCATCAATATCTAAAAAAATATTTTTTAAAAAAATCCAAATTAGAAGATTTAAGTATTCCTAAAACAACTTGGGTTTGAAAATCTTCTGTTTCAACCTTAGTTTTTATGCAGTCTAAATACAGATTAAGCATCTCTGATGAAAATTTAGCATCCAAGTCTGATGCAGTAGTCGTGCCTGTATAATCCCAGCCACTTGAGAGGCTGAGGCAGGAGGATCACAAGTTTAAAGCTAGCCTCAGTCATTTAGGGAGGCCCCCAGCAACCTAGAGACCCTGTCTCAAAATAACAAATAAAAATGGCTGGGGATGCGGCTCCGTGGTTAGGTGCCCCTGGGTTCAATCCCTGGTGTCCCCTCAAAAACGAAAGAAAATTCAGCATCCAAATTAAATTAGGCTGTAAGGGTAAAAAATCGCACAGGATATTGATTTGGTCTTTAAAAAGTAAAAGATCTAACGATTTTGTTGATTACATGTTTAAAAGATGGTATTTTGCATATATTGGGTTAGTTCGTAGCTATTTGGTTAGATAAGTTGTGGCTTCTAGAAATTTGTAAATTATCTACATGGCTGGCTCATGTATTGCTATGGGACACGCCGTGTCGCTGCCGTCCCTCCACTCTTTCCCATCCTTCAGAGCTGGGCCCAAGGACTGCCTCCTCCGACCTGCCTCCCTCAGAGGCTCATTTCCTAGTATTCACGTCCACAGCTCCAAGTCCAGCCAGTGTTGGCCTGCCCTTCATGCCCACCAGCCCACCATTTGCAATTAGGAATCTGCTTCTCTGCTGACGGGAGGCGGGCCTGTCTCAACCAATCCTGAGGTGCGGGAGAGCTGCACTGCATCTGCCTGGCTCCCTGCTGCAAACCCTGCACCTCATCCAGAGCCCAGAGGGTGCCGCATGCCACAGGAAGTCAGTCCACCCCGTCCTTCCTTTCAACCTGACCTCTCCTCCTCCTCCTTCTTTTTTTTTTTTAAACATGATTGTGTATTTTTTTTAAGTTGTAGATGGACATAATACCTTTATTTATTTTTTATTTGGTGCTGAGAATTGAACCCAGAGCCTCACACATGCCAGGCAAGCACTCTACCACTGAGCCCCCAACCCCAGCCCCTCTCCCTCTTTCTTGATGGCTCTAGGATTTACTGCTCCCCTTGGTTTAGTCCCCAGCCATCTCAGAGAACCTGTGCACCCCTCTTCCCTGGGAAGGCCACCTTAGCCCTTCAGGACACAGACTCTGCCCTCCCAGGTGGGAAGTCCTCCTTTAGAGCTGGCCTGGAGCCCTTTGGTCCTCCTTAGGGTTCTTAGAGCAGTACCTCTTGAACTGGGAAGTGCATGCCGATGACCTGGACCCTCCCTTCAAAGGCAGACTTTGGCTCATCAGGTTTGGGATGGGATCTGAGTTCTCATTCCTAAGAAGCCACCAGGTGACTATGTCACTGCCGGTCCATGGCCCGCATTCTGAGTAAGAAGACTGTGAGAGAGACTGTGATCACCTTCCTAGAGTCCTGGATTTCTTTTCCTGCTCTGGATCCTTTGTCACAGAGGCCATTAGGGGCCTCTGAACTTTGACCCTGACTCTTCTTGCTCCCATGTGGACCTCCCGATCCTCAAACCCTGAAGAGGAACATGGTGCCAGAGACTACTGCTGGGTTTTTTTTTTTGTTTTGTTTTTTGTTTTTTAATTTGAAATAAACCTTTAAGCAGTTTTCCGAGTCAGGTCAGCCCTGTTAGGTATCACGGCTGTGTAACAATAAGTCTCCAACCATAAGGTCCCACGACGGGAATGCTGAATGGGGTGGGAGGTGGCATCGCCCTGCGGTCCTCCAGCTTTGGCTCTGCCCGCCACTCCTGGCAGATGCGATCCCAGCAGCTTCTCCCGAAGGTTCCACTCTGCAAGGTTGGGGTTTGGATGCTGGGAAATGTTCTGACATGCCCACTGGGCACATCTTAAACCGAGTGTGTACCGCCCGGCCAAAGGATGAAAGCATCTTCTGGTGGCCTCAGGGGTGTGTGTGTGTGTGTGTGTGTGTGTGTGTGTGTGTGCATGCACACGTGTGCACTGCCTCCGATGATCCAGTTCTGGAAAGCTTTCATCACGCAGAACAGCTCTGGGCCCCTCTGTGCAGGCCTGGTATCTGGATGCTGAGCCTATGTGGGCCCCACAGATGTGAATGGCCCCACTGTCCCGGGCTGCTGCTGCTGCTGCTGCTGCCCCTTGCGTCTCCGAGAGCCGGAGCCCGTCTCCTTGCCCTCCTTCCTGGCCAGGTTCCTGTTGGTATTCTCTCGATGGCCCTGGCTCTGCTTCCTCCTCTTCTGCCCTGCAACAAACCCCATGGCAGGAAAAATCAACAGAGGATGTGCTCCAGAGTCCCAGGAGGGGAGTGACGAAAAGGCTGGGACGGGAAGCCCAGCGACTCCTCTACCAGCAGACACTTCAGAGAACCCGCAGCATAAGGGCAGGTCCCCCACCCTCAGTACATGCTAGTGCCCTCCTCAGACCCGGGATCCCAGTAGGCCTGGCTTCTCCAGGTGTTGGGTGCAATCTCCGCACAGGCAAGACAGTCCCCACCCCTGCCCCTCACTGGGTACCTCTGGGGCCAGGCAAGGAGCAGCAGCCACCTGATGACCACGTAGGCTATGTGACCTTGTTTGAATCACGGTATGTCTCTGGGGCTTAGCCCTCTGGCTATCTGACCCCTGAAGGCCCTTCTAACATGAACACCCAGAAGAAAAGGGGGACTGCAGGAACAGTGACCACAGAAGCTCCCCGCTCCTGCCACGGCATCCTGGGGCACTGCCTTCCGCCAGGACAGGGCCCCCAGTCTGGACGGCATAGGGCCTCGAGTTGAGCATTCTCCATCTGGCCTTGCCCTGGGCACCGGCAGGACACAGAGGTGACTGACCCCGGGGAGGCAGAGGTTGCCGCTCACCCTCAGGACACGGCGTCCTCCGCACTGTGCACCTCCGGGTCTCCTTGGTGTCAGCGCAGGCGGCGTGGTCCCCCCCAGGGGCATGAAGCACCCTGCGCGTCCGCTCCTCAGAGCCCTTCCGGAAACCACAGAGCTTCTTTTTTTTGGAGCAGGGCCCCCAAGGGGACCACTCGCTCATTTCACATTGTGCTGGTAGGAAGAGAGGGAAAAGGAGGAGAAGGAAATATGGGAGGCTCCTCCCCTGGACCAGAACAGGGCAACCTCATCCACCTGTCCCTGGCCTGGGCCTCAGGCCAGAGCATCTTTAGTCCAGAGGGCAGAAGGGCCTAGGGAAGCCCCAGCAGGTGAGTGTGGCGGGATAAGCTTTCTCTGCACAGCGCTCCCAGGACACATACATGATCCCTGGCCGGACCCCGCCCTGCCGTTCACTCCACCTGGGGTGCGGGAGGCTGTGAGGCGCCCTCCGCGGCTTACCAGGACTGCTGCACTCCGTAGTGCCGTTGACAGCGATGGAGCCCTCTGGACAGGCCGGATAGCAGCGGCCCTTGTGCAAGTACAAGCCCTCCTGACACCTGGTGCAGAAGTTGTGGCTGAAGCAGGCCTCGCAGTGCTCGATCTTGCATTCTGTGGACAGCACCAGAGTCGGGGTCTCTGGCCCAGCTGGAAACAGACCCTTCCCCTCATCCCAAGCTCCAAAGCCCACCCATCCACACTCACCCACATGGAGGCCAGAACCTCGGCCTACCACTGTGATCTCAGAGGAAGCTTGGGAGAGGAGCAGAAGCAGGAACGAGGGCAGATCGGGGCGGGGGGGGGGGGGAGTCTGAAGTGACCACTCTTGAGGGCTGGTTGGGACTCTCCCCTCCATCAGCCAACCCAAAGCCAAACCCAGATTCAAGCCCTGGAACCTAAGGTAAGGCCCACAAGAGCTGGTTTTAGAGAAGAAGTTGGGGGACCCTCTGTGCCTGGTGGGGATTGTGGGAGGAGTGTTTCCCAGAGGGCCCTCTACCCAGGGTGGAACTGAGGAGTGGGATGACCCCTGGAGACCGCTGTCGGGGCTCCCTCCTCCACCACTGGGCATCCACAGTATCCCAACCTTGTTCTCCTGCCCTGGGCAGAAGGAATCTTTTCGGAGAAGCAGGAGCAATCCCAGAGCAAATTCCTTTCCCTGTGCAAGGCCAAGTTCCAGGAACCACCTTGGTTGGACTCCTGGGTCCCTCCCTGCCACCCTCTTGCCAGCTCTCTCCTTGGTAGGGAGGATGGCTCTTCAGGGCTTGGCTGGGAACAGGCAGCCCTTTCACAATCTCTCCCCTCCCAGTCTCTGGAGCCCGAGGCCCAGGCCTCCAGTTTCCCAGGAGCCAGCCCAGCCAGGAGCCCCTCTCCCGACCCCGAGGATCAAGAGCACTGCTCCCGGGGTCCTACCTCTATCCTGCCAAGCTCCCTACTGCACCTCTGTGCCTCAGAGCCCCCATGGCTTTATCTCAGCCTCACTCCCTCCTCTCCCTTCTTCCTTCCCCTCCCGATGCTCTGAGGCCTGGGTTTGGTTGCCAATAAAATAGAAACCAAAATAACAATAGCAGCTACCATTATTGAGTGCTAGACCCCAAGAGCCTTATCAGAGCATCTCCCAACCCCAGGGGGGGGGAAAGCTAGTACTCCCATTTTAAAGATGAGGGAGGCTGAGATATGCCCAAGGTCACACAATGCCTAAACAGCAGAGCTGAGATCAGAACCCAGTTGGCGGAGCTCAGGCCAGACATTTCCCCTCCAAGTCTCTAAGTTATCTGCTATAAAAAGGGTACCATCCCTTGGCCCTGCTTCCCTGAAAAGGTCAAAGGATCAACTGACATGAGGTGGGAAAATGTGAAGAGATGGGAGGGACGTGGCCACTGTTCACCCGGTGTGCTCACTGAGTATCCCCAGCATGTTGCAGCTGCAGTTACAGAGATGGAATGGAGCCCAGGCCTCGGAGCAGGGAGAGCCGTGGCTGGTATGGAAAAGCAGGGTTGGAAGACCAGAGCGAAAAGAGAGTGAAAGGGTGGGGCGGCACACTTAGATTTCTTGGTGGCCAGTGTGGTGCAAACGGTGGTTTTCAAGCACAAGTGGGAAGCCATAGGACGGGTGTCTTGGAAGCGTCTTTCTGGCTGTGGTGCAGAGGGAAGGCTGGGGGGACCATACAGCCTGGAGCACAGATGATCAGGGAGTGCAGGGGTTCATGGGAGAGACCCCGGACCAGGCTGGGAGCCAGGCGGAGAGCGTGGCAATGAGGAAGGAAGGGAGCAGCCAGCATCTGGTTACTGGGTGGATGGGGGCAGCACAGGCGGGAGGCTGGCTGCCAGGTCTGTGGCTCGGGAGATGTGCCGGGACCCTGAACTGACCTGAGAGCACAGGCAGGTGCAGGATGGGGCCTGGGTCTGGACAAGGAGTTGGGAGTGCAGGTGGGATAGCTGGGGCCATGTCTGGCTGGCAGCCGGACACCTGAATCGAGAGCCTCGTCTGCTCTCACCAGCGTCCCCTCCACTCCTCTCACCAACCACCAACAGCTCAAAGCACCCTTCCCGGGCGCCCAGGGTCGGTGGCACCCCAGCTCCAGCGCCGACACTCACTGATGCACTTGTTCATCTCAGGGTTGCGGGCGTCAAAGTATCCGGGCGGGCAGGACGGCAAGCAGACGCCCACCTGGCGAATGTCGTTCCTCTCCAGCAGGATGAAGAGCTTGGGCGAGCACTTGAGGCAGCCGTTGACCTCGGAGCAGAGCTCACAGCCTTTGGCACAGGCCTGACTCCCCTCGGCGCTGACTGCAAGGACAGGGCGGGCGGGCATGAGGAGATGCTGAAGGAGAGAGCCCAAGCCTCGTCCTTCCAGACTCCCACCAGGACAGGGGGAGAGTAGATGGGGTGTCATTCTGTAGCAGGAATGTGCTCAGGAAACAGCCAGGCAGGCAGCCCTCTGAGAGGCTGTTTTATGAACACCTCCAGAATCCTCTCACCAGGGAAAGAGCGTGGACGCCTGGAGTTAGGGCTCCCAGGACCTGACGTGCCCCCCCGAGCTCCAGACACAAGTTCACCCCACCAGGCTCGCTGTACCACCACCAGAGAAGCAGCTGAAGCAGCCCCCTTCCCGGAACCTGCCCTGACTCTCCCCAAAGAGGAAAAGTCCAGCCTCAAGTTCAGAAGGACAGTTTTTACTCCCCTGACTGAGTTTTAAGGACAAGACAGGTAATGGATCAAGCTATCAGAGAAAAGGACCACCTACCTAGAGACAGAAAGACGACCAAAATAACCTATGTCTACAACAGTGGTCTCAACCAGGGACGATCTGGCTTCCCAGGGGACCGTTGGTAATGTCTATGGACATCTTTGATCCTCACAACTGCAGAGGTGGGTTGCCCTGGCATCAAGTGGATAGAGACCAGGGATGCTGCTAAGCACCCTCTAAGGCATGGTGTGGCCCTCTTCAGCAAATAATTATTATTTGAGAGGGGACACCAGGGATGGAACTCAGGGGCACTCAATCACTGAGCCACATCCCCAGCCCTATTTTGTGTTTTATTTAGAGACAGGGTCTCACTGAGTTGCTTAGCGCCTCGCTGTTGCTGAGGCTGGCTTTGAACTCGAGATCCCCCTGCCTCAGTCTCCCGAGCCTCTTGGCAGCAAATAGTTATTTGATTCAAAATGTGGGGGGGGGGGGTGCTGAGATTGAAAAATCCTGTCTTAGAACCATCCTGAGAGGCAGAGTGACCTCCAGGTGCAGCTCTGAGTCTCCAAGCTTTGATCTTGTTCCTTGGGCCAACCAACACTCACTAAGCCCCTTCCATGCACCACGCACAGGGTGAGCCTTGGGGACAGGGAGGCAGGTGAGCTAGGCCACTTGGCAGGGGACTTGGCCTTTCAGCAGAGCAGACACCCACAGACAGGCAAATGCTGACAGCCACAAAGCCAAGCAACAGTGGACTCGAAAAGAAAGGGGAAGGATTCACAGAGAAGTGTAGAGAGCTTTCCTTCTGGAAAATGGAGATAAGGTACTAGAAGGAGCAGGACCACAGAGGTAAAATATTACAGAGGGGAACTGCAGATAATTGGGGGTGGAAGTGAGGGGAGGAGGTAGTGAAAAATAAGATATCCTATCTACATATCACAAACTTGAACTTGATCCTGCCACGTGGCATTTTCCAAAGAGTATTCCTTGGAAGGAGATTCCCTTAAATACCAATAGGAAGACTTGGAGAAAAGGCTACTGTAACAGGTAAGACCAGGACCCCGTGGGTCAAACAAATGCAAACAGGATTTGTAACAGCGAGACTTTTTGCAAACTCTATGACACTCTCATGCAGAGCATATAAGAGAGGGACAGAGGAAGCTGCGTTTCCCCAACATTTTGGACACAAACCACTTATTTTGAAGAGTCTTTCTTGGGACTTCTTCAGAGCTGCTTGGACAACAGGGAGCCATGGGAAAATGAATCAGGAGTGAAATCCAATTTGCATTGGACATACTGGTCCAGTTTACATATTGTGAAGATTCAACTGGGAACCAGGGTAGAGACAGGAGACCAAAGGAATATTTGGGTGGAGCTGACTCCATTCATCCAGATGAGAAAGTAAGAAAGCCTTAAAACAAAACTGTGGGTAGTGCAGACAGAAGAGACATGCTTAGCAGAGAGGAGTGGCCAGGAGCCTGGGTGATTCTGGCCTAGGGTGCAGGTGAACTGTGGGGTCAATCACTAAAAGAGGCCCAAGGGAAGAGAATCGAGTGGAGAAGGAAGGAGAGTAGTTATAAGCCACTTAGGAGAAGTCAAGCAGCAAGAAGCTGTCGATACACCTGATGCCAGGGCTGGAAAAATCAGAATAGAGACAGCAGGAGGGAGCTCGGCAGCATGGACCCGGGGCTCAGGCTGCAGACCTAGCTGGACCTCAGGCCAAAGTCTCTGACTGTGAGCCCAGGCAAAATACTGGATCCTGTGCCTCCCTTCCCACCCCAGAGAAAGGGAGGTGAGGGTGTCCACCCTGGGGACTCCTGGGAGGAGTACAGGCCACAGGGACGACTCCTGATTTCAGAACAGGAGAGCAAGTAAGACGCAAGGAGGCAGGCAGAGGGGGAGGGGAGACGAAGGCCACCACAGGCGTCACTGGGCAGTCTCAGTCCTAAAGGCAGAGTGTCGCTAAGTGTGACACTGACCCCCTGACAAGGAGGGCTCTTCAGGGCTTGACAAGCACCACCTCATGAGGTGGGTGCTGTAATTATCTCCCATCCTCATTGTCACAGATGAGGAAAAGAAAAGGTTCAAGTTCTCCCGCCAGATTCCTCAGGCAGAATGAGTTCCAGGCAGAGGGAACCACGCATATAAAAGGCAGGTGTGGGGCAACATGAGGGAGCAGAGGAACTGCAAGTGTGGCTAGAGTGATTATTTTTGAAGTATGCAATTTATTTGTATAGAGTCAATGTTATTATTGTTTGTGGGGGGGGGCCACTGGGGATGGATCCCAGGGGTGCTCTACCACTGAGCTACATCCCCAGCCCTTTCTACTTTTTGAGACAGGGGCCTGTTAAGTTGCTGAAGCTGGCCTTGAACTTGTGATCCTCCTGTCTCAGCCTCCCGTGTCACTGGCATGACAGGCATGCGCCACCACATCTGGCAAGCCAATGTTACTATTTCATGAATAAGCTTAAAATTTACCATCCTTCTTGTTGGTTTAGAATTGTTTGGGATTATTTTTCTACTCCGGGCCTTTTTTCCAGCTCTATGACAAATTTATGTCCTTGAAGATTTGAGGTACCGCTTTCCCTTCCAAGGCGTTAAAACCCCCCTTACTTATTGTTTTTATTTAAATCCTTGTTGAAATGAATGTTCCCTCTGGGCTTCTGCCTAGAGATGTTGACCACTAGTGGTCCGCCTGGCCGTCCTCTGGAGGGACCTTACCAGACTCCTTGATCCCTTCCTGCCTCCTCCGTTGAGGACAGATTCTCCTCAGAGTCCCACTGCCCGCCACTCACTCGACCGGCAGCCATGCCCTGCGTGCATTTTTCTTCAGTATTATTATTATTATTTTCTTTCAGTGCTAGGGATGGCCCCGGCCGTGGTGCACTGGCAAGCGCTCTCCCCCAGCTCCACCCCAACTCTTCTTCAGTGCCATCAGGGCAGGGCAGGGAGAGCGTGGCCTCCTCAGCACAGGGAAGCAGGAGACTTCAGACAGGAGGCCGAGGGGCAAAGCAGGGGCCAGAGAGGAAGGGCCTCCAGCCCGAGCTGTCCTAGAAGCGAGGAGGAATAAGCAGGGCACTGGAAGGGCAGGCTGGGGCTTCGTGTCAGAAAGACCCCTCTGCAGCAGGGAGGACGGGTTGAAGGACGGCCAAGGGCCAGGGGGAGATGCCAGGTGAGGACCCAGGGAGAAGAGCTGGGGCTGAGCCAAGAGGGAGGAAAGGATCGAGGACCAGGGGACGGGTTGCGTGGGAAGACCAGGGACAGGGCACAGCACAGGCCAAGGTGACCTGGAGATGGGGGGCCCATGTCAGGGGACAGCTGTTGGGCCTTTGCTAAGACGGAGGCCCCAGGAAGAGGAGCAGGTTTTTTTGGGGGGTGACATGGTGAGAACTTAGGCTCTAGGTGTGGCCAGGTGTGGCCGCTGTGGGGCACCCAGGGGAGTGAGCCAGCTGCACACAGGGGCCTGGAAATGGAGACGCCAAGTCCTTAACGTGAAAACAGTCACCAAAGGCATCTACAGAGCAGGAAGAGGAGCTCGACACTTAAGAGAAGGACAGAAGAAAGAAGGTCTCCCCAAGAGGCTGAGAAGGGGGCAGCAGACACTGAGAAGCATATTGCATCACAGACCCAGGGGAAGAGCACTTTCCATGGAAGGACGAGGTGTGGACGTGCCCAATGCTGCTGAGAAATCACCTGGGGAATCAGTGACAGGGTGCTGGCCACTCTGGTGGGGAGCTGAGTGCCTGGCAGAGGAGTAAAAGAATGGTGAGGAGGCAGAGAGGCCGTGTGCCGTCTCTTTCTAGAAGTGGCTGCGGACGAGGGGTGAGGACTGCCTTTGGTAAGAACCCCCTGGGAATGTGTGGGTGAGGAGGAGACCAGGGCTGAGCCCTGGTGACACCTGCAGTCCACAGAGAAGCAGAGGAAGAGGGGCTCCAGAAATCTGAGAAGCAACCCTTGGAAATGCAAGAGGAGATGCAGAAGGTGAGGATAAAAACCAAGCAGAAAGTGAAACGCAGTAGCGCACACCTGAAATCCCAGAGACTGAGAGGCTGAGGTAGGAGGATTGCAAGTTTGAGGCCAGCCTCAGCAACTTAGCAAGACCATCTCAAAATCAAAAAAATTTAAAAAGACTGGGGATGTGGCTCAGTAGTCAAGCAACCCTAGGTTCAATCCCTGGTACAAAAAAAAAGTTGAAAAGGAAGAGTTCTTCAGGCACAGGGCTGGAGAGAAGCCAAGGCCAGTGAGCCCTGGAGCAAACCTAGAGATGTGACCACTGGTGGCCATTGACTGGGTGATGTCAGGAAGGGCAGTTTCATGGAGGGGAATGTCGGCCAGACCACAGTGAGCTGAGGAACGAGCAGAGGGAAGGAGGTGGGAATAAAGCAAGGAGAGAGATGAAAATCAGAGAGCATAGAAAGAGCCAGCGTAGGACCTGGGCTAGTGGCTCATGCTATAATCTCAGCAGCTCAGGAGGCTGAGGCAGGAGGACTGTGAGTTCAGGACCAGCCTCAGCGAGACCCTGTCTCTAAATACAATATAAAAAAGGGACTGAGGATGTGGCTCAGTGGTTAAGCACCCCAGAGTTCATCCTGGTAATAATAATAATAATAATAATAATAATAATAATAATAATAGAGAGAGACAACATGGAGAGAAGAAATGGTGGTGGAATGTGATTCCAAGACTCAAAGGCAGAGTAAATTGATGGAATGAAGACCTGAGGATACAGGAGGGTCGAGATACAGAGGTCAGGCTGGGTGCGGTGCCCCCAGCTATTTAGGAGGCTGAGGCAGGCGGATCACAGTTTGAGGCCAGTCTCAGCAACTTAGTGGGACTCTGTGTCACACTTAAAAAAAGGGCTGGGGTGTAGGGTAGTGGTACAGTGCTTGCCTAGCATGTGTGGAGCCCTGGGTCCTCAGTACCATAGGGGAGAAAAAACAACAACAAAAAGATCAGGTGATGAGAGACTGAAGTCAAGGACAAGGGACAAAGAACTAAGGAATCCGAATTCCATGGGAGTTTGAGGCTCAGAAAGGGGAGGGGGCTCAGCGATGGGCAGGGAGGGAAAGGGATACTTATAAGGGGAATAAAAGCCAAAAGGTGTTCTCAGCTTGACGGGCAAACGTGTGGGCAGGGAGGGGACAGAGCCAGAGAGGAGGGCTCGGTGGGTTCAACAATGAGAACAAGACTTCCAATGCAGGGTCCCGGAAGACGTGTTTGAGGGATGCCTTCAATTCCAGGGGACTTGTTCCCCAGGCACTTGCTGCAACCTGACAGGTGCCAGGACTGCTGGGGGCCGGGACATGGTGATAGAGAGAGGAAGGCCCCCCAGGGCCTGGGAAGCAGGGCTGGCTCTGCAGGGCAGCCAGGGGTGACGGAGCCCTGGTGGGGGAGGCCCCTGGGCTGCACCAGGAAAAGCGTGCGCCCCACGGGAGGAACAGCCTGGGCACAGGCTCAGAGGCACTGACGTCCGTGGGTGGGAAACAGGGCTTTTTACTATTGGTGAGGAAAGGGACCATGGCAGGGTTGGACTGGCCTCTGTCAACCTTGTGCAAGACACTTCCCAGTTGCTGGTACTGAGTCCCATCCTGTCTCAGCCTGCCCCTCCCTGAAGAATGGATTCTGTCCCACTGTCCCTCCTCCCCCAAAGTCTTTGCTTCTTCTAACTCCCAATGGCCTCCTCCCCAGGCATCTGCTTTAGACCAGAAATCTCATGGTGCCCCAGCCCTGCCTAAGATCCGTCAATGGTTCCTTATTACTGACAGAAAGAAGACCCAGCTCCTGGAGGGGTCTAAAACATTATCATGAGCTTACCCCCCCGCCCCAATCTCTCAATGCTTCCCTAAACAATATCTATTTCTGTTCTCTGGGCATGTCACCTTATTTCATACCTCGGTGCCTTTGCTCAAGATGGCCCTTCTGTCTGGAACACTGCCTCCTCCTGAGCCTGACAAACTCCTACAAGCCTCAGAATTAAAGTCACCTTCTCTAGGAAGTCCTCCTAGATCTCACCTCCCACAAGTTTGGTTGGAGTACTCCTGTGTTCCCACGTCCCCGGTATTTGATCACTTCATGTTGTTCTTATCTGGTAATAAGTCTGGTTCTCCCACTAGAAAGAGCTTTGGAGGGCGCAGCCTCTTATTTTGGAACGGAGGCCCAGTCAAGCAGTGAGACTCCTAAGGAGCAGGACCCCACGGGTGGAGGGTGGGGGAGGCACGGTGTGTGCATAGGTCTCAGAGGCAACCCCTGAAACCTGGGGAGTGGGATTGGACAGAAATGCAGGGGTCATGGGGATGGAGAGAACTGGCCATGACTCAGAGGAGCATTGGCCTTGGTTGTAGAGTGGACCCAGCCTTGGAAGAGGTAGACTGAGCAGGCAGGGAGCCTTCTCAGGGATGCATCTGTTCCTGGCACCCAGGACCAGCTACTGCATGGACAACAGGCCCTGGGGATGTCCCCCTGGGAATACCGAGGTTTTTTTATTTTATCTCATGCTGAGGATTGAACCCAGGGCCTAGGCAAATGCTAGGCAAATACTCTGCACTGAGCCACACCCAAGCCCTCGGGATTCTTTAACTAACCATGAACTTAGCTTAGACTTTTTCTCACCTGTGCCAAGACTGCCTCATAGCTTAGCTTGTTTGCCTGCCTGTAGCCCGTCTCCAGCCTTTACCAATGCTGGCCCATGTGCCCCCCAGACTAAGACCTCTCGGTGGCTCCTCCTCACCCACAGCTCAAGTCAGGGCAAATCCAAACTCCTCCACCTGATGAGTACAAAGAGCTTCAAATCATCTGACCTCTGCCCAGGTCCACAGCATCATCTCCCTAGGACCCTCAGCTCATGTCCCTCTAGCCTAAGGGGTGCTGGGCTTCCTGCTTCACCAATGGAACACTTCTTCTCAACAGCAAAGATCCCCAGCATGAAAACCAGATGCGAGCTGGGAGTGGTATTGCAGACCTGCAATCCCAGTGACTCAGGAGGCTGAGGCAGGAGGATCCCAAATTCAAGGCCAGCCTGGCAACTTAGTGAGGCATTAAGAAACTTAGTGAGACCCTGTCTCAAAATAAAAGCAAAAAGGGTTGGGGATGTGGCTCCATGGTTAAGTGCCCCTGGGTTTAATCCTCAGTGCCAAAAAAGAAAAATAAAAAAGCAGATATGAGCAGCTGCCCAGGTGAAACCCTGAGGGCCCCCAGAACCCCATTTTAAAATCATTTCCCTGCTACTCCCCGCTGCTCTCCCTTCTGGAACAAAGCTCTGGGCCTCCCCCAGTTCTCCTGGGGTCTCTCTGCCCTGGGGCTGCCTCCTGTCGCAGTAGTCAGGAGGCTGGATTGCTGGTCACCTCCCCATCACCGTGAGCCCCTCAGGAGTCCTCTCTGTGATCTGGGGTCAGCTCTGCCGGTTCTCAGTGACGCTTGCTGGATGACCCCATGAATGCACAGGGAAGGGGCCCTGAGCTTGGTCAGTGTGGGAGGGGATGCGAGCTGGGGTGGCGGCAGGGCAGTGAGATGGGGCAGAAAGGTACCATCTGGGCTTCAGGGGCTCAGGGAGGAACGGGGCCAGGACTGGCAGAGGGGCCCTGAGATCAGATCGGGTGGCTCAGGAAGGGATACTGGGTGAGAGAGATGGGAGTGAGAGAGGGCTCAGGAAGGGGACTCGGAGGGGGTGAGGGTCGGTGGCGAGGGTCCTGAGGAGCAAGGAAGAGCAGCCCTTGCCAGGGGGCTTCATAAGCCACCGTCAAAGAGAAGTTCTGGCTCAACTTCCCTGCGCCTCGGAGCAGGGGACCCTCCCTCGGGCTCCGGTCAGGCATTTCTGGGTCCAGAGATGGCTGTTACGGTTTGGATTGAGATGGCCCCTAAAAGCGCCCGTGTTCCCGCAGGAATCTCCAGGTGACTGGAGGAGGTGGGCGTGGCTGGAGGAGGAGGGTCCCGGGGGCGTGGCCTGGGCGGGCGCTTCTTCCCTCCCGCCCCTTCCCCTCTCTGGGCTCCTGGCTGTCACCTGAGCCGCTCTCCTCCACCTCGAGGCTCTACCTCCCCACAGGACCAGAGCGCAGGACTCAGCCCACCATGGACTGAGCCTCTAAAACATGAGCCGAATGAAAAACTTTCCTTCCTCCAAGTTGTTCTTGTCGGGCATTTTGTCACAGTGACACAAAGCTGACTAGCTGGTGTAAGGCTCAGGATCAGAGCTCTATTGGGTGGCTGCGGGGAGCCTGCTGTCATATGGTCAAGGGACATCAGACCCACCCAATGGCCCTAAGACCCATATACACACAGCAAGCCCACTTCTGTGCTCCTCAAAACAACCTGGTGCCCTTCTGTATGGTGGAGAGCAGCCCACACAGGTGCCTGGTCTCCCACCTCCCGCCACTCCCCGGAAAGCCCAGGGTAAAATGGTCCACACGCTATTTATTTAACCACCGCTGCATCCCCGACTCTGCATAGAGCTTGCTGTTTTACAAAGAGCTTAAAATGCATATCTAGGGCTCGGTGTAGCTACCGGTAGAGCACTTGCCTGGCATGGGGGAGGCCCTGGCCTCCCTCCCCAGCAGCACTAAAACAAAAATAAAAAACAAAATAGCTGCTATCTCACGTGAGCCTTACTATATTCCCGTAGGATTACATTTCAGCTTTACAACGGTGATCGTTATGACCCTTAAGTGACAAGCACTGCCTCACAATGCACACCCTGTATCTCCTCCAAGCCTCCCTTCATTCTGGACCCTCACTGCACCCAGTCTTTCCCCACACTTCCCCCACCCTTGACTCCCACTACCAAGGTTGTCTGTCACATCATTTGGTAACAAAAACCGGTTTACATGCTGCTGAGGCTGCCGAATGCCACTGTATCAAAAGTGGGCACATGGGAACTGCTGCAGTAGATTAGCCACGGCCAAAGCCCTTACTGATGCTCAGACCAGTAAGGTTTTTTTTTTGTTGTTGTTTGTTTGTTTTTGTGTTTTCGGTCCAACAGACTTGAACCCAGCCAGGTCTTTTGGCCCCTGGTTTAGGTGGGTGTGTGTGGCTCTGCGTGTGAACGTAAGCAGAATCGTTTGTGCATATTCCATGAGTATTGCTGCTCTCTCTCTCTCTCTCTCTCTCTCTCTCTCTCTCTCTCTCATTTCGGAAATAGAGGAGACTGATTATAAACCACTAAACCACATCTGGCCCGTGGAGTCCAAAATACTGGCCACAACAGAGGAGAGGGGAGGGAAATCAAGGCCCGCTGCTGATTGAACCTAACCGGCTCTAATTGTCTGTTAAGCCAGGGATTTTCAGCTTCACCAATTCTCTGAGCTTCCCTCCCTGGGCTGAGTCCTGGCCTCGGCCGCTCCCATCCTCCCGTGGGGACACAACAAGACTCTACTGCCTTTCAGCCTCCCCTGGCGGGCGGCATCCATCTGAAGGGAAAAGTGAAGCAAGAGGGAGTTGGGAGAGACTTCAGGAAGACTGGGCGTGACATCTCCTCGGTGTGTGTGGAAATAGATGAGGCCTTGGGAGTCCAGAAGCCACCAGCCCACTCCCTGGCATAGGTCACTGTCACATAATGCCACTCCCACGACATAACAGCCCCATCACAGGAGATGATAAGCAGAGGGGAGGGAGTGCCTGGTGGAGGGGAGGGGTCCCACACCTTAATCTTGACCTTTACTGAGCTCTGTCACCCTGAGAAGGGTTCCCACCATGACTGTGTGGGCTCAGGCCCATCCCTTCACCTTTCTTAGCATCATACAGAGAGAGATTTGCTTTTCCTTTTTAAACTGAGAACCTTTTGTTCCAATGACATCTCTTTCTTTCTTTCTTTCTTTTTTCTTTTTTATTTTTGCAGTGCCGGGGCTTGAGCTCAGGGCCTTGTGTACGCGAGGCAAGCTCTCTACCAACGGAGCTAGGTCCCCAGCCCCACAGTGACATCTGACATGGAGGCTCCCCACGAGAGCAGGGACAGTGGAGCTGTCCCCGTGCCAGGCTGCCAGGGCAGCGCCCGGCCTGCTGGCCTCCCGTCTCCCCCACAGCTCCCAGTCCCACTGGGCCTGCTTTAAAAGCCACAGGACGGCAGGGTCTCCTGACCTTCCCTCCTGCCCTGTTTGTGGGGCGGGGGAAGCCCTTTGTGGCCCACTACCGAGAGGTGCAGAGTCCCCCAGGGACCACGCCTCAGCCATGACAGAAAGCAAGGAGCCCCCGCCTGGGATCCGGTGAGGGGGGAACCCAGCATGCTGCCCGCCACCCGCGTCTCCATGGACACCACAGAGCTGGTGTCATGTCACAGGGCTAATTCACAAACGGATCCTCACAAGAGACGGGTTAATCCAGAAAGCAGCGTCTACACCAGGGAACACAGTCAGCGAGGGGGCAGGAGGGAGCAGGTGATCTCCACAAACCCACCCAACAACTGCGAGGCCGCGGACCTGGAACCGACCCAGGGGAGATCCCAAGAGCCCGGGACCCCCCTCCCACCGCCAAGGCTAGCGGAGGCCCGGCCCCAGGCCCAGCCCCCTGCCCGGTACTCACTCCGCCTCTGCCTCTTGCCCTTGATCCCCCGGCTGCCGACGACGGCCAGGTGCAGCCAGCTCAGAACCAGGGCCACCACACACAGCCCAAGCCGCATGCTCACTGGCCGGCTCCAGGCCCCCGCAGGAGGGGTGGTCGCTGGGGGGTGGACAGCGCAGGGCTCTTGCTAACGCTGGGTCAGCAGCAGGAGGCCCAGGTCCGGGCCAGAACCCAAATCCACCATAATCTCAGCGGGGGACAGAGAGGGTGTGGGAAGCCTCCATCAGCCCAAATGGAGGTCCTCAAAGCCACCTCAGAGTGTCACATGGGAGTCCTCTGTGTCACTTCAGCAGGAGTTACCCCCAAAAACAACCTGTGGGGAAGGAGAGAGAAGGGTTAAGTCTGTGGTACCCGGGAGCCCCGGGCTCCCCATGTGTTTCCCTACCCAGAAGATGGTGAGAACTCAGAACCTCTGGACACCACCAGTTACCCACCTGGCACCAGGGAGAAGAAATCTGCTCCTCTTCCTGTTCCTGCCGGATCCCCTAACCTGACACCAGAGCCGGCTACCTGAGTAGCTGGAATATGGTGAATGCTCAAACCAGATTTGTGGTTTAATGATGATTTTTCAATAATGGGAACCAGCTGGCCCCACCCTGACTACTGTTGGCCAGCTCTCACTGGAAGTCCTTCTTTAAGTCTACCCTACAGACCTCATGCTGCAGTAGCAGCTTGTTACTTGTCCTTCCATGAGTGGCTCCTCAGCCTTCTCTTCCCAGTGCTGAGTCACCCATGTGCCTTTCACCTGTCCTGGAGCTAGAGCAGTGGCCCCCGGCAAGCTGGCAGACTCTGGATGGCCCTCCCGGCTTGGCGGGAGAAAAGGAAGTAAGGCTTCCCCAGGCCACAGAAACTCTGACACAGCAGGCCCCGCGGGTCTGGCCTTTGTGAGGGGATAAAAGAGGCAGCAATGCCCGCCCTGGTCAGGGACACAGAGAATGGCGATAATCCCCCAGCCCCGAGAGAGCCAGGGCTCTGGACCCGCAGGCTGGGGTGATGGGGGCAGGGGAGCTGGGCCCTCCCTCGTGAGATGTGTCTGGGAAGTGGGACATCTGAGCCTCGAGCCTGACCTGGGAGTGGGGACCAAAGCCCTGCTCCCCACCTACAGGGTCTGCCGTTGGATGCCCTCTCACACAGAGGCCCGCCCACACGGCCTCTGCACACTTCTGCACACCTGCCCACGCTCACGCGGGGAACACCCGGCCCACAGCAGCGGAAGCCTTGTGGATGCCAGGGAAGCATCGCCTTCCTGTCCACTGCTTAGTCACCTTTGGAAAGTCACTTAGCTTCTCTGAACCTCGGTCTTTTCATCTGTAAGATGGGGATTCAGGACTTTCACAAGCTGGCTGAGGGTCACTGAGTTTGGCTTACTGATGAGGAACTTGAGGTCCTGGCATGGAGGTGTCCTCCTCCCCTGTCCTAATCCTTTCGCCTCTCGTCTCCTCGGTGCCCAGTTTACCCCTTCGCCTCTTGGAGAGGCCCCAGGAGAGCCCACCTGCACAGGAGATAAATCATTATCCCCCCAGGGAGTTCAGTACCTCCCTCCTCGGCCTCTCCCACTAGCTTTGAAGGCCAGACACACTCAAGTGGTTAAGCTGCCTGGAAGAAGTGTTTACACGAGGGCTGATGGATCCCACCTGCCGCTGTGGCCGGAGCCAGCGGAGATGCCCCCAGCTACCCCCAAATGCCAGCCCCTGCGTGACCTTCAAAGGCTTCCCACCTTCCCCGGCCCCAGCTACACACGTCCTTCACCCAGAGTGTGGATGCCCAGTCCAGCTTATCAAACTAGGGTCTTCGGTCCCCAGTACGCAGCCTCAGAGGCTGGGCACACAGTTTGATGGTCAAGGGCACAGAACGCTTTGAATGCTGGCTCTGCGGCTGGCTAGCTTGTTACCCTGTGTTCCTGGCTTAGCTGGTCTAAGCCTGTTTCCTGATCTGCAAGACAGTTGTTTCTGGACACCTTAAATGAGTTACTATGTGTCACTGCTTTGAGTGGGGCAGGCACACAGGGAGGTCTCGATATCAATATCAATCTCAATATCAACAAAAGCAATATCGACATTTTCTGTGTCATCTCGATACCAACCTTGATCATGAGCATTGACATGCAATTTACTCATTTGCATTGATCTCTCTGGACACCACCAGTTACCCACCTGGCACCAGAGGGACAGGATTTACCTCTAACAGCACTGGTCAGACGGGGCTGTGAGGACCCCTGGCAGATCCATCCTGCCAGTCCTTACATTTGACAAACACTGCATCAGACAAACTTGGTGTCACACCCTGGGTCTGTGAGACTTTGGCCTAACTGTGTGATCCATGTCCCTAGGGTCCTTGGGGTAGAAAAGGTTCCTTATGCCTCTCTGTGCTCTGTGCCTGCCCACACGGTGCCTGGGTCAGTGCTCAGAAGGCTGCCCCCTCCCTGAGCCCCGGTCCTCCAGGTTCGACCTGGCCACACTCACCTAGCCTCTGCCTGCAGTGATCTTCTGGCCCACTCCCACGGGAATCACCAGGGACCACCGTCTCAGCTGGGAGATGAAGAGGGGGATCCAGATGCAAATTCCATCTGAGCAAGAGGCACTGGCTTCCCTTACCTCTGGGATCAGAAGCGTTCCAAGCCCTTTTTTTTTTTTTTAGGAGAAAAATATAATATTTTCAACCCCACAAAGAAGCTAAGGACTCATCTATACCAGGGGATGGGAGTAACGCATGTGAGCAGAGCAGGATGTGGCATGGGCAAACCCAACTCAAGTGGGCACAGGCCATTCGGCTCCAGCTGGGGGCTGACGGGCAGAAAGGATGGCTCAACATCACCAGATCCTCAGGCATTTTGAAAGAGCAGTAGAACATTCAGGATCCTGGGTGAAATCTGATTTTCAATGTTGCACAGTCTTAGACTACAGATCCTCAGGTGCCAAGCTCCAGGGGGCCACAGGTCCCTGCCTGGAGGTTCCACATCCCTCTGACTCGATCCTGGCCCCCCACAGAAGCATCTAGGAAAGGAGGTCACCATGGGCTGGGGCGGGAGTGGAGCCAGAAGCAGACAACTTTCTTTTAAGTCGCCTATCATGGTTCTGCTGTCCGGTGTCCTGGGGGCCTTGGGCTATGGCACAGGCAGTCTCAGGGGCTCCTTTCTCTACCCAGAAAGAAAGGGAACTGCTGATGTTCAGGGTGCCCGGCATTGGTGGGGGCTCTGGGTGGGGAAGGGCATTCCTCTCTGCCAGGGTGGGGGTGAGGGTGCCTCCTGCCACCTGACATGCTCTAGGCCCTCATTTATTCTACCCTAAGGAAGAGGGAGGTAGTATTATATCCCATTTTGCAGAGGTTGGGGTCTCCGTGGCTACACAGAACGGGGTGCCTGCTGGGTGCTGCGAAGGTCGCTGAGGCCCCTTCCCTGCTTGGGGACTGGACCTGCAGCAGGTGAAAGGGCTGGGGGCCGAGGCCGAGCTGGCGGGAGACCGAGCGATGGATCCGGAAGGGAGGCCGCGCGCGCGTTGGGGAGGGGGACACGGTTGGGGGCGGAGCTGGGCGGAGACTCGGTCCTGACAGAGGGCTGGAATCACTTCACCTTCCTGCCTGCAACACTGTCAGGATAAATTGGTACTCCGACCGGGGCCGATCCGGACCCAAAAATGTAAACCATCCAGATAATTCCTCATTAGCCCTCCCAGGAGCGGCTGCGGGCTGGACAGCTCGGGCTGCGGAGCGGGCAGGCGGCGGGGGCCGAGTTGCTGGGCTGGGGGGCGGGACGAGTACGCGCTGCCCAACCTGCCGGGATTAGCTTGTCCGCCAGAGCCGAACCAGGTGCTGGGGCCGTTTTCCCGCCCCCAAAATCAAGGACACCGGAGAGAGGCTCTTGCAGCCCCCCCCCATCACCGCCCCGAGTGCCCACATTCATCCTCTCTCTCCACCATCCCCGAGAGGCCCCAACAGGTGCCCTAGGAGAGACGGGCCGAAGCCCCTCTGGTTGCCCCCAAGATCCAAGTTCAAGAGCCAATTTCACAGGAAACCCCGACCTCTAATACCGGCACCCAGAAGTCATCCCTGCTCGCCTCGGGGCCCCAGACGAACAGGGCCCCCAGCTCTGCCCCACCAAGCGGTACCGTCTGACCCTCAGCGCGGAGTCGCGCCACCTCCCTGCGCGCCCAGGGCCGCCGCGCACGTTGCCTGCCACGTTGGACCCCGGCCCGGGCTGTGGGAATGGGATAGGGGTCACCAGGAGCCTTGAGACAGGGGGACCCCGAGGCAGTGAGACCAAGGATCAAGAGCTGTGGGTCGGGGAGGGTGTGTGACAGGGCTGGTGGACCTAGAAGTTCAGGACTGTAAGCGAGGGGGGTTGCGGAGGACCCGAGGAAGCGACCGGGACGGGGCTGCCCGCTTGCCCTGAGGGGTGACGGGGCGACAGGGTTCGTAGGAGCGAGTCCAGGAGGTGCCTTCTTCCGAGGGATGACCGAGAGAGCAATGAGGCTCCCCGTTCTCCGTGTCCCCCGCCCGATGGGTAAGCCCCGAATGGGGGCCCGCGGCACCCCAGGTCCCGGGGAAGGGGCGCTAGGAGAGAGGACGGAGCCGCGAAGCGGGGACTCACCTCGGCGCTGCCAGCCGCGGCGGGGGCAGGCCCGGGAGGGGCGAGGGCGCGGCCGGCTCAGCCGCCCGCCGCTGGACTGTCCGGGGCGCCCGGCTCGCCTGCGCTCCGCCCGCCCGTTCCCAAGTTGCTCAATCTGCGGGCGGCTCACGCCCTCCGGGGCCAGCGCCCCACCCGGCGCATCACTCCTGGGGCGGCTCTGTGGCCCCGGCTCTCCGCGGCTCACGGCTCGAAAGCCCGACTGCGGCTCGCCGCGCCGGGCTCTCCGCCCCGCGCTCGTGTCTCGGTCGCGCCTCCGCTCGGCCGGAGCTCCCAGCCGGGAGAGGGGCCAGTCCTCCGCTCGCACGAGGGAGGGAATCCCCCCCTTCGCGGTCCCACCCCCGAGCCGGCCCCCCTTCCTGGGATCCGCAAGAAAAAATGGACTGGAGCGCCGGGCCGGGAGCCGCAGCCCCCTCCCGCACGCCCGTGCACCAAGCTGGCGCGCTGCGCCCTGAGCGCAGGGCTGGCACGGGAACAAATTCTCTGAACCCCGGCGCAGACCCTCTGCCCCGGTCTCCTCCCTCCCGGGCCGCACCAGTGTCTACACCAGGGGGATCCCAACAGCCTGGGCACCCGCAGCAGTTCAGAGCATCTGGGGGTCTGAAGAGCGCCCGGGTCCCTAGCCAAACCCCAGTTTCCCCATCAAGAACCAGGAAAGTGACAAGGAATAGACTCAACAGAGCTTTGTGTTCATGGCCACACCCTCCTCCCCTTCAGGATCAAATAATCTTCAAAGAATCTTTCTAGTTCAAAAGAAATACCAAGATTCTGGGCACCCACAAGGACGCCTCCACACTCCCACACTCCTCGCTGGTACCGGAGAGTGACAGAAGTTACAGAACACAACCTACATTCAAATCCCCCACTCGGTCACTTACCAGCTGTGTGGCCATGCCTAAGGTACTTAACCTCTCTGAGCCTCAAGGTTCTCATCTGTTTTACAGGTTCAGTGAAATGAAGTGTGCAATGCCTGGTGGATGGCAGGAACTCTATAAATGTTTGTGGGATGAGCATTGAAGGGCTGCAGACACCTGCAGTGACCCAGATGATGTTGAAGTTGAGCCTGAAGAGGGAGGGAGGGACACTCACTTCTTGGGGTGGCAAACAGCTGTTCTCCAGCCTCACTTCAGATTGGGGAAAGGAAAATGAGCTAACACTGTCGTTAGTGGAGACAAGCTGGAGCAGAAAAGATGTACTGATTGTGCGTGGGGTGGGGGTGAGTAATCAAGACAGGCTGTGGAATCTCCTTCCTTGGAGAGGAGGGGGGAGGTCTGACTGCTGAGCCAAGAGCACAGGGTCCTTTTCCACGGCAGGGGAATGGGTGGAATGGCCAGGGAGCAGGGAGCAGGATGGTAGGTTGCTAAAGAAAGTGGAGCCCTGGGATCCCAGATGCCCAGTGTCTGGACTCCCGGAGCCAGAGTGTTGCCAAGTTTGCAGGAGGGGAATGGCCATTTCCGAGTTGGTCCAGGGCCCCTCCAGGCCCCTCCCTCTCCCTCTGCCCCGAGCCTCCCTGGTGTCTAACCAGCTCTTGGCTCTGCTCTGTGCCTAATCAAACAGCCCCAAATGCCGAAAACTCAATGTTTATTTTATTTTATTTTTTTACACACTTGCATAACTCCCTGACAAGCCACGCCAGGCGCTGGGCTTTTGTTTGGTTTTATTTTGTTGCATTTAAGGGAAGAGAGAGAGAGAGAGAGAGAGAGAGAGAGAGAGAGAGAAGAAATAACACAAACCACTCAGCCCTAGAAGCTGTCTTAGGCCAGGCAGTGGGCTCGGGTTTCCTGCCTGAGAAGTCTGTGGGAGTTGGGGGCCTCGCTACTGGGCTCAGGAATGAGTGAGAAAGCGTAGAAAGCCACCTGGGTCAGAGAAGATAGGGAATTAGAACCATGTGACCATAATGGGTGGATAACAAAGAGCATTTCTTGTGCATCTAATATATGCCACTGTGCTTGGCATAGATGGTTACTTGTTTCGCAACCATTTTCTTTTCTTTCTTCCTTTCTCTCTTTCTTTTTCTTCATTATTGGGGATGAAACGCAGGGACCCTCTTCCCATCAGACTACATTCCCAGCCCTTTTCTTATATTTATTTATTTTTATTTTGAGACAAGGTCTCCCTAAGTTGCCTAGGCTGACTTGCAATCCCCCTGCCTCAGCCTTCCGAGTAAGCTGAGATTTCAGATGTGCGCCATCGTGCCCAGCACGCCCCCCTTTTTCTCTTCGTACATGTGAATGTTGAACCTCCAAGAGGTCAAGAGACTATAAAGTAGCCAGCCAGTTCAGGTGATGCCAAAAGCCTCGTCATTTTCCCCAACAACGTTGTGTTGCCCAAACTTTGCAGATTGGGTCGATTCTGCCTAGAAATATTTGTCCCTGACCCTTCTCAAAACAGCTCTATGGAGTCTTCTCGTGAGTCGACCGACAGACCTGTGTGGTAGACCTGTGCATCACTCCTCGTGGGCTGGTGCTGGTCTCTTCCCCTACCCGGTGAGTTCCTTCATGATCCCAGCATCGTGGACACACTGAAGCAACGCTTGGGGAACTGAACCCCAGACAGCCGGGATCATCCCTCTGTAGTCCGTCGATGGTGTCCTAAGTCACTGTCACCACAACAAGCCTAGATCATCACTCTCATTAGAAGATAAAAAGTGAGCAGACTCGGGCCACAGTAGCAGCTCCTGGACATGAGCAAATTTCCAAATACTTTGTGTTATTCTTTACCAGGCAAGAACTATTTACCATCTTCATTTTCACCATCTTGTGATACTTTCCACTATAAGCAATAAAAGAACAACTCAAAAGAGTGATATAGTATTTATATTATTTATTTATGTATTATTTATGCATCAAGAAGGACTTATGTAGGAATGATCCAGTAGCTCAACTGCTCCCTCGAGAGAATCAAGTTCTGGGCAGGGGGTGTAGCTCCACGGTAGAGCACTTGTTTAGTGTGAGTCTCTGGGTTCAATTCCCAGCATTACAAAAAAAAAAAAAAAATCATGTTCTTTTCCTCTATTCTCATTCAGTCTTCCTCAGCATGTTGGCTACTGCCCTTATGAACACGGTGTGGAGGCAGCAGCTGGAGGCACCACATCTTCATCCACCAATTCCATCAACAAGTCTTTCTCCCCACCCATATATATACAAAACCTGTCTCTCTATATATTATACACACACACACACACACATAAACATACAAAAGATAGGGTCTTGCTGTGTTGCCCAAGTTGGTCTCCAACTGGACTCCAGTCAGGGGTCTTGCCATTTCAGCCTCCCCAGTAGCTGGGACTATAGGCCTGTGTGTTCTCTCTCTCTCTCATCAAGGATTGAACCTAAGGGTACTTAACAGCTGAGCCTATTCACAGCCCTGTTTATTTATTTATTTATTTATTTACTTTGAGACAGGCTCTTACTGAGCTGCTTAGGGCCTTGCTAAATTGCTAGTCTGGTCTCAGACTTGCAATCCTCCTGCCTCAGCCTCCCGAGTCACGGGGATCACAGGCAGCACCCAGCTAGCAATCAGTAGTTCTGCTTCGTGGGGCTTTAAGATGCCCAAAGTAGGGAGGAGGGCGGCAGATGAAGTCCTTCCGGAAGGACCTTCTGTACCAGGCTAAAAAGCAGGCACTAAACTTTAAGGGCAACGGCAACCCTGAGGGTCTATGAGGCGGTGGGGGGCAGGCAGGATTGGAGCTGTGCTTGGGAAGGACTTCCTGGCAACGCCCACACTGGCTGAATTGGGAGAGAAGACCCAGAAGGAGGGAGCGAGGCGCTCCAGTGACAACTGATGGGTGGTGGTTCCATTTTCTCTTTGCTCCAGCCTCCCTTCCTGAGGGCCTGCCGTGGGCCCTGGAGGCCAGCACCACCGTACACCTGGCTCTAAGCTCGGGTTGGCTGATGCACACCAGGGCCACTGTCCTTTTGCCCAGCGCCCAGCGCAGTCGGAGACATCACTCGTCCTCCCCCTGGAGGGTGCAGCGCCAGCCTCCTGTCACCCCTCCCCCCCCTGCAGGCTCCTGCTCTTCTGCTGCCCTCTCCCCTCCCAGTGCCCTGCAGTGCCCTCTTCTTCACACAGGACTTGGGCCCCTGTCCTCTTTGTGGCAGCTTCGAACACCAACTTGGAGACCTGTTCTGCGTACCCCAGCCTCCAGGACCTCCGAGGCAGGACGATCATCTCGCCGCCTCCGCCTCCCACCCCCATGGCCACGCCCTCGTGGCCTCACCCAAACTGCTGGACCCCCGGACCCTCCCCAGAACCCCCTTCTGCTCCCAGGCCTGCCCCTTGCTCCTAGTTCAAAGTCTTGGCATTCCACTTGCCGGACAGTGATGCCGGCGCCCACCTGGCCTCAGCAGCTCACCTGCAGGCAAACCCTCTGCCACCATCTGCTGGGTGCTGAGCTCTGCTGGAGAAGCCCCAGCCACCCGGGAGGTGGCACCACTCACTGCACGTCCTCAGCCATGTGTGCCATGTGTCCTGTGGTATGTGGGGCTGATGGCCCCAGAGAAGCTCCTTGGGCCACCCAGACCCCACCCTCGTCTCCTAGTCCCAGTCTTCATCCTCAGGACTGATGAGGGTAGCTCTTCCAATTTCCTGTTTGAGCGGGGTGTAGTGCTCACCCATAATCCCAGCAACTGGGGAGGCTGAGGCAGGAGGATCACAAGTTCCAGGCCAGTCTGGGCCACTTCACAAGACCCTGTCACCAAACAAAAAAATAAATGAATAAGCTGGGGGTGTGGCTCAGTGGTAGAGCACTCCTGGGTTCAGTCCCCAGTACTAGAAGAGAGGAAAAAAGAAAAAGTAGAAACCCAACTTCCTGCCCTAAAATAGATAGATAGATAGATAGATAGACAGACAGACAGACAGGCTGATTGTTTGGTAATGCTGAGAACTGACCCCAGGATCCTTGCACATGGAAGACAGATGCTCTTGGACTGAACTACATCCCCATCCCTGAAACTACACTTCTGATCCCCATGCAGAACCTCTCTCCCCTCAGGTTCCCTCTTGGTAAACAGCAAGGATCCTGATGGAGCAGGAAACTGAGGGGGGTGCTGTTTCCTTCTTTCCCCTCTCTCACCCCCGCGTCCACTCTACTGGCAAACCCTGCCGATCCAGCTCCAGCACCTTCCTGAACCATCTCCCCTGGTTGCCCCACGGGGTCCAGCCCTCTTTGCTGCCTACCTGGATGGTTGTCAGCACCCCTTCGCCCCCTGCTCCCACTCCCCCTCAGCACAGCGCACACAGCAGCCGGCGCACACGTGCACACGGTGAAGACCATAAAGCGGACCTTCACTCGCTCCCTGCCCAGATGTCCGGTGATTTTCCATCGCACTTGGAGTCCAGTCCAAACACCATCCCTTATAAGGCCACGTCCCTCCGGCTTCATATACGGCCTCCCTCCCTCCCTCCCTCCCTCTTTCTCCCCCTCTGCTTCAGCTGACTGGGCTCTTCCAGTCCCTGGATGATTCCCAGTCTCTCTCAGGGCCTTTGCACAGGTCCCCTGGCCGCTGCCCTTCCCGTGGCTCTTGGCGCGGGCTGCGGCTTCCCTTCCGCCCATCTGGGCCGAGACCCGGGATGCTGAGGGATGTTCTCTGACCCCTCCATCTAAGTAGCGCCCCGTGACTTGGGGCCACGGCTTCCCTTCTGCCTGGTGGTGTGTCCTGTTGTGGACTCAGGCTCCTGGGGACCCTGTGGGTGAAGCCCTCTGCCCTCCCCCAGCCTGTCTGCTGCCATCCCTGGGAAGGTCACCGACAGCCTCCTCATCCGCAGACCTGGTGCCTCCCCCCAGTGCAGCTCCTGAACTCCCCCAGGGCCCGTTCCTCTCTTCTGGTCTCTGGCCACTCCTCCTCCCAGCCTTCAACGGTGGACAAACGCAAGGGGATCCTGGCTGAATGCCCTTCTCCACCCACAAATAGATTAAAATCAACAGCATGAATGGTGCCACCCTACTTTGGGGGCAACAGGGGGGTGAAAACTCCGGCTCCATTTGTGTACATGGAATCGAAGAGCATTCTGCTGTCATAAGATGTAAATCAATAAATTGAAAACAACAACAACGCCCAGTCGTAAGACTCATGAGATGGTTAGTTTTATGTGTGAATTTATTGGGGCCAGCGGACAAGCACTATTCTAAACATTTTTCTGAAAGTACTTTTTATTTTTATTTTTTAATTTATTTTCTTTGGTACTGGGATTTGAACCCAGGGGGACTTTACCACTGAACCACATCCTCAGCCCTTTTTATTTTTTATTTCAAGATTGGGTCTCACTAAGTTGCTGAGGCTGGCCTCAAACTTGTGATCCTCTTGCTTCAGCCTCCCAAGTTGCGGGGATTACAGGCATGTGCCATGGCACCTGGTGAAAGTACTGATAGTCTAAATCAGTAGAATTTGAATAAAATTAAGCCCTTGATGATTCACATGAGCCTTCTCCAACCACTTGAAGGCCTTCAGAGAAAGAAAAGACTTCCCTCCCTGGAACAAGAAGGAAATCTGAAGGAATTCTGCCAGCACCCTGCCTTTGGATGTCCCTGGGCCTCCAGCCTGTGGCACCGCCCCACAGATACTAGAATGTCAAAGAGAAACAGAGACAGAGAGGCAAAGAGGGCCACAGAGACAGAGAGAGACACAGAAAGAGACTCCCGAAGGTGGAAAAACAAGGAAACAGATCTTCTTCAGCACCTCTGACAGGAACACAACCCTTACAACCCATTTCAGACTCCTCGCCTCTGGAACTGTAAGCCAACCAGCTTGTGTTGTCTTAAGACACCAAGTTTGTGACATGTGTCTGTCTATCTCATAGAGAGATAATCACGACAGACACAGTGGCACACGCCTATAACCCCAGTGATCCGGGAGGCTGAGGCAGGAGGATTGCTGGTCAGCCCCACTCTGATCCCATAGATCTCCCATTACCTACCTCACCGGCCATCCCCTCCTGGGCCATGCCTGGGGCTCCTTGGTGGTCTCCAGCTGATGATCACAGCAGCCAGAGTGGTTTTCTGTAAGTCAGGTCACAGCACTTGTATTCTTTCCCTGCTGCAGCTGCAAAAAAATGAACATGAACTTGGTGGCTTAAAAAAACTTATTCTTACTGTCCTGTGGCTTCATGTCTGACATGGGCTTTTAGGGCAGCAGGTCCTTCTGGGTACCCGGGGAAGATCTTTTCTCGCTTTCCTTGCCTTCTAGAGGCCCCCCACATTCCTTGGGTCATGGCCCCTTCCTTGCCTCCCTCAGACCTCCACTCTATGGTCCCATCTCCTTTTCGGACACTCACCCCCCTGCTTCCCTTCCATGGGAACCTTGGTGATGATCCAGGACCCACCTGGCTGATCTAAGACAATCTCCCCATGTCCAGATACATGACAGCGTCTGCAAAATCCCTTTTACTCATAAGGTAACGGATTCACAGCTTTGGGGGATTAGGCTGGACATCTTGGGAGAACTGTCTAGCCCAGCACTCCTAAACCCTCCCACCTGGTGCAGAAGCCAAACATCTCTCCTGACCTCCCAGTCCCCAGGGGACCTTCCCTTGCCTGCCCACTCTGCCCACTCTGCCCTCTTTGGACCAAACCCTGCCCAACCTCAATGTCTCCCTTTTGCTTTCCTTCAGCTTTGGATACTCTTCGTCCAGGCACATAGCCTGCCCCTTCTGGTCATTCAGGCCTCCTGCCAACTGTCTGCTCCTCAGAGGGACACTCTCTTACCCCTAGTAGAGCATTTTATAATTTTTTTTTGTAATGCTTGCTTTCTGCCTGATGTCTCTATTTTTTTCTTGTCGTCTGTCTCCTCTATAAAAACGCACACACCGTCCAGCTGAGCCCTGTCTCTCCAAACCTCCAGTGGAACTCAGCCAGTACCTGTTGAACACGTCAATGGGCCTCAGTTTCCTTCTTTTTCCCATGGGTATAACAATACCTTATGCCTCCTTGTGTTACTTTGAGAAGCAAATGAGATAATCATGACTGAAACTTTCGGTGGCCCATCATGAGCTAAGTACTGCACCAGGAACTTTATACTTGAGATGTGTAGTTCGTTAGTTCAAGGTTATTGGTCAAAAGGAGCAGAATCCCTCTCAAGCCAGCGAAGGAGAAGGCAGCTTACCATAAGATAGACTGGTGAGCATCTGAGGAGAGGAGAGCATGCAGGAAGAGGGCTGCTTCCTGGGCATTGCAAAGGGGCCCTATCAGTGCTCTCCGCCTCTCCCCTCCAAGGCCACATGCTCCCTCATCCCCACTTCTGGGCTTCCTCTCAGAAAAGTAGTTTCTTTGGCTTGCATGTGGCCATTTGTGGCCCAGAATGGCTTCTGTGACCTTACGTTGGGGTTGTCCAGTATCCACTGCCTGTTGGGGTTTTAAGCCCTACTTCAGAGATGGGGAGCCAATTGTCCCAAACTGTGGACAAGATGGTAAGGTCATGAGACAGGTGTGGCTACCTGGACATGTGTCCTCAGGAGGAACTGTGGATGGGAAGGATTCCATATAACTGGGCAGGTACCCCAAAACATATCTGCAGTAATGGCACAGGGCATAGCTCCCTCTCTAGCCATAGTACAATCTCAAGAAACATAGGCTTCTCCTTTTCCAACCACCTTTCCACTCCACATTCATATGCATAATGTAATCTCCAGCTTGTTCTCCGATCTCCACAACCAGGCAGCACCCAAGCCACCTGGAGCAAGTTTCCAGCACATGCATTCTTGCCATCTCTTCAAATTCAACCAAGAAAGAGCTGGATTACTCTCTCCCCAGACACAGGATCATCTTCTTTGTCTTCCTGTCTTTGACACAGCATGACCCTCCCAGGAAGCCCCATTCTGATCCCATTAGATCTCCCATTACCTACCTCAGGGCCTTGGAAGAGGTCTCCACCTCTCCCCACACTGCTAGTCTTCTCCCCACCCAACGAGGTAGCAAGCATGAGTATCTGGGAGTAAGCAGAGCACCAAGGCTGGTGCTCTGGAGTCGGACACACCTGGGTTCCAGTCCCAGTTCTGCCTTTTAACTTTGTGACCTTGGAAAAAAATCTCTTGAACATGATAAGTTCAGTTTCCTCATGTGTAAAATGGTGATAACTACAGTTCCTGCCTTATAGGATTGTTTTTAGAACTGATACAATGCAAATAAAGTATGGGTATGCATTATTTTCTAAATTATTGATTGATTAGGTTCCAACAATGTGCCAGGAAAACAAAGATACATAAGATTTTTAATATCCTGAACTTTCTCGACCGGTCTGTGTCATTGCAATGGCTCTTTTAAAAAACAAGTAATTAAGCTGGGTTCAGTGGTACACACCTGTAATTCTATCAACTCACAGGTGGAAGATATGAGGAAACAGGGTGGTCATAGTTCAAGGCCAGCCTCAGCAATTTAGCAAGACCCTGTCTTAAAATTAAAAAAAAAAAAAAGTCTGGGGATATAGCTCAGTTGGTAGAGTGCTTGCCTTGCATATACAAGGTCCTGGGTTCAATCCCCAGCACCACAAAAATAAGTAAATAAATAAAAATAAAAAGGGATACGGGTATAGCTTGGTGGTAAAGCATCCTGGGTTCAATCCCCAGTACTTTTTTTTTTTAATTTTTTAATATTTATTTTTTTTAGTTTTCGGCGGACACAACATCTTTGTTTGTATGTGGTGCTGAGGATCGAACCCGGGCCGCACGCATGCCAGGCGAGCGCTCTACCGCTTGAGCCACATCCCCAGCCCCCCCCCAGTACTCTTAAATGAAAGAAAAACAAGTCAATCATTTAATTATATGTATTTTATGGGTATAATGTGATAATTTGATACATAAATACAAAGTGTCATAATTGCAATAATCTTTTTTACTCCTTGCCCAACAACTCCCTTCTGACTCTATGTTATTATAATTAATGGTTAATTGTATCATATAATGTTAATTATATATAACCATATGTTATAATTACATGCAACTTGTTTCCAATTACAAGAGCAATTATGATTATTTAGAAAACAGAGGAACCCGGGCGCAGTGGCTCACATCTGTAGTCCCAGTGGCTGGGGAGGCCGAGACAGGAGGATGGTGAGTTCAAAGCCAGCCTCAGCAAAGAAGAAGCACTGAGAAACTCAGGAAGACTCTGTCTCTAAATAAAATACAAAATAAGGCTGTGGATGTGGCTCAGTGGTTGAGTGCCCCTGAGTTCAATCCCCAGTACCCCCCTCCAAAAAAAAATAGAAAACAGAGGAAGATCAGAATCACTCTGAATCCCCCCAGTGTGGTAGAATTCTTTCCCTTCAGGTAGGCTGCTTTACAATGATCAAGCCACATGTCACATGTCACTGTGTCAAGGGCTATTTTGTAATTAGTTGGCTATGCCATGAAAGATCCTTTGAAGTATCACCATGACTGACTTCCCTAGGGAGATAGCAAAAGGTGGATACAGCCACATGTATTTTTGTGACTCTCCCATTGTTAGAGATGTTGGCAGGGTCTTCTTCCAGTGACGAATGACAACTATAAGCATCATTATTCCACAGGATGCTGCTGTCTGGGTCTCACTTCAGTACTATTTTTTTGAGATTGGACCCAGGGCCACTTAACCACTAAGCTACACCCTTACCCTCTTTATTTTTCATTTTGAGACAGAGTTTCACTAAGTTGCTTAGGGTCTTGCTAAGTGGCTGAGGCTGGCTTTGAACTCACAATCCTCCTGCCTCAGCCTACTGAGCCACTGGGATACCAGGCAGACACCACCATGCCCGGCCAGTGCTAGTCTTTTGCACCTGTTGTTTCACTTTATGCTCAGACAGCACTGTGGACTGGGCATCCCCACTGAGCATACGAGGAGACAGAGGCTGACAGGTAAGCTGCTCCCCACGGGGGCACAGGTCTGTGGGAACCTCTCCCTGGCTACTCTAGCAGAGTAGTGAGAAATACTGCATCTTTCTGTGGCGTCCCTGCTGGGAGCATTTTTAAAGCTTCCTGGAGCCTTCCAGTCCCTGGAACAGTGCTCGTATGTGGTGTGCGCCTGATAAATATCAAATGGATCCATGAAGATGTAAGATGGTGTCTCTCTCACTCTGTTACCTAGATGGGGTATTTTCATTAAAGAAAAAAATAATTGTCAATTTGATTAGCAGGAATGTCATCATTGCTTTGATTTGCATTTCTTTGACTATTGATAAGGTGGCGTATGTGTTACAAATGCCTGTCACTGAATATTAATAATTACTCTCCTGTGGATATCCATTATTATTTGCCCCATTGTGTAAATTATAAGATTCCATTCATTTCAAGAGTCTCTGGGCTTTTCCTCCTTAAGTTGTACAAGATCCGCTGCGCAGGGCGGTGCACGCCTGTAATTCCAGCAACTCGGGAGGCTGAGGCAGGAGGATGGCAAGTTCCAGTCCTTAACTTAGCAAGACCTTGTCTCAAAACAAAAAAATATATATATATAAAGGGCTGGGGATGGTGTTTGGTGGTAGAACACACCTGGTCCAATTCCCAGTACTGAAAAACGTAGATGTGTAAGATTGTAAGGGTATTAAGATGGCAAGGGTATTAATTATTTGTCACCATCACTGCACCTGCTTAGCCTTCCCCCCTCTAAGATCACATCATTCTGTCCACAGGGCTCCTGCAGATGCGTCCATTCATGGGTGGCCCCCCGTTCTTAGGGCAGGCAGCACTCGGGTCAGACTTTTCTGTCTCTCTCAGCTTTGTCAGGAGCCTGGGCTTGAGCACATGGTAGTGCCCACTAACCCTTCTTCAGGGTCACAGAACAGATAGGGAGCCTCTTTTTCAGCAGAGACTATATATCTATATATCTATATCTATATATGTGTATGTGTGTGTGTGTGTGTGTGTGTGTGTATATATATATTTTGGTGGGGGGAGAGGGTACCAAGGATTGAACTCAGAGGCACTCAACCACTGAGCCACATCCTCAGCCCTATTTTGTATTTTATTTAGAGACAGGGTCTCACTAAGTTGCTTAGCGCCTCACTTTTGCTGAGGCTGGCTTTGAACTGGCAATCCTCCTGTCTCAGCCTCCTGAGCCACTGGGATTATAGGCATGCACCATTGCACCTGGCTCAGACTGCTTTTTCTTGCTAGGTTGGTCTCAAAGCCTTGGTTGAGCTATTGTTTTTCTTCAATGTCTGCTGTGAGCGAGCGAGAGAGCGAGTGTGTGTGTGTGTGTGTGTGTGTGTGTGTGTCTGTCTGTCTGTCTGTCTGTCTGTCTTGGTGTGTGTGATGAAGGGATGGAAGAAAACCAGGAAGCTCTGGGGACCGCTGCATGGTGGAAGGCCTTGAACGCCGAGTCAGAGTCGGACTTCATCTCCAGGACAACCTGCTCATACTCATCACCGAATGAGAAAAAAAGAACCGACCACAGTGCCATGACTGAGGTGTCCAGACTCTGGGTACAGGAGGTGGCAGAGCTCCAGGGGCTTCCAGAAGCCCCTGGGAGCAGCTCTTGCTCCTCACAAAGGAGGGAACGAACCCAGCAAGGACAGGTGACTTGCCCAAGGCACTGCAGGGGAGGAAAGGGAACCCGAGGGTCCAGCTTCCAGCTGATATCGCCCGCCACCCAGTCTGCCAAGCATGAGGAGGGCATCTCTGTGGAGACAGGCTGGGGCCTTCGCTCATCCACTCCCTCGTTTTGTTTATTCAATTAATATTTATGCGCAGTAACTCCACATCCGGGGATTCCGTGTGTGTGTGTGTGTGTGTGTGTGTGTGTGTGTGCGCGCACATGTGTGCATAGATTCAATCAACTACGCACAAAAATATTGGGAGAAAATTCCATCCGCACTGAATATACACAGGCTTTTTTGTCATTATTCTCTAAAAAACACAATATAGCAACTATTAACTCAGCGTTTCCATTGTATTAAGGAATCTGGAAACTCAGGAACACAGGAGGGTGCGCGTCGGTGCTGTCAGTACCAAGCCCTTCACAGGAGGGGCTTGAGCCTCCGAGAACTCGTATCTATGGGGGCCCAGGAATGAATCCCCCGTGGATGCCGAAAACTGAACATCAAATTGCAAACTAAGCAAAACAAAAACTATAAGATGATGAACAAAAAGACAGACTTGGTCCCTGGGCGCCGAGCGGAAGGGGGTGAGTGGTGTGGCAATTAGAACTCGGAGGGTCATGATCCCTTTGGGAGGAATCGAGGCAGCAGGAGCCCTGAGCAAGATACCCAGCTGGGACCCCACAGCATCGGTCCCTCAGGTCACACAGGGAGGAAAGGCCCTGCTTGGAAAGCAAGAGCGAGGGAAAGCCCCAAAGGTGAAGATATGTCGTCCTCAGAGACCCAGGTAGCAATGAAGGCGTGGTGGCTGTGAAGGGGAGCTATGCGACATGGAGCCCGGGCAGTGAGGAGGAGCCTGGAAAGCTGCACAGGACAGTGCTCTGTCCTGGGGACCACAGGGAGCCCCTTTTTAGTAGGTGTGTCACATGAGCAGGTCACCCTCTCTGCAACACAGAAGGCAGATTGGAGGGGACAGCATGCAAGGGAGAGGTGCCACGGGTGGCTTGGTCTCCCTAGTCCCCTGGAGACCAGACCCAGAGCTGGCCTGGCCTGGGGTGGGGTGGCAGGGTCAGAGGTCGAGGAGTGTTCATACCACCCCCTGCTTCTGCCAGCCTGCCCCAGACAAAGCAAGCTGGAGAGCTAATTAGGTCCAGGTGCTCTGGCCCCAGACTCTGTGCAGAGAGGACAGACAATGCTGAGCCCACCCCCACCCCCTCCTGCCCAGTAAGCCCTCTGGTCAGTGCAGGCCACTGCGCTCGAGTGCAGTTCAGCCTCCTGAACAAGCTCAGGTTCAAGGCAGGGGGGCATTCATGGAGGGCCGGGGTGGCCGGGGAAGGTGGAGGAGCCAGGCAGGCTCTGCGCAAAAGTATCTGTGGATGGGTGTGCTCACCAAGTGTGTGTGTCCACATGCCACCCGTGATGAGCCCACGTCAGTGTGCACAACCACGCATGTTCACACTTGTGAATCCCTGTATATGAGCATGTGTGTGTGCACACACGTGTGGATCTGAATGTGTGCCCTTACTTCACCCTGGGTCTTCTGTATCCCCATCGGCCTGAACATGCTTGTTCCCCAGCCCCTTCCTGTGCTCCAGGCACACCAGCCACCCCAGGCTGGAGGCTGACTTCTTCCAGCTCTTTGTCCAACCCCAGGGCCATGTTTTGTCTGTGAAGAGTGGGACCCTGCGGTGCCACGGGCCGGGGCCCCAGCAGCAGCCAGTCAGCTTCACATGTATGTATGTGTCCACCCAGCATGCACACGAGCCTGGACATGTGCACACGCACACGTAGTGTGCATCAAGGCGATCAGGCACACTAATCGTGTCTTCTGATTCTTGGCCTGAGAGAGAGGGGAAGAGCCAACCAGGGCACTGTGTGCTCCAGAGATGCCCTGCTGTCTTGTGTCATGCTCCTGGCACTGTGTCCAGTCCGCATTCAGGGGTGTTCAGGGAAGTCCGTGCTGGGCCTATGGAGAGGCAGGTTTCTGTGTGTAGGATGTACCTGGGAGCCGTCACAGGTGACACTGGGGCCCAAGTACACATGAGGGCTTCTGTGTAATGATGAGTAGGTGGACAATGTGCGCCATCGTGTGACACTCCCTTGGCAGGGCGCGCGCGCGCGCACACACACACACACACACACTGAGTAGCCATGGTCCTCTGGGTCTGCTCAGGAGTGCAGTGGACAGAGCCAGAGCTTCCCAGCCACACAGGCCTGGCTCTGTCACTTTCCTATAAAGACCATGCAGCAGGAAGTGATAATGGCTCATCAGTGATGATGAGAACAAGAGGTACAAATTCACTTCTTGCTTGTCCAGCATGAGTGTTTGAGTGCCCACCGGGTGCCATGTGCCTGGAGTTATGTGAACAAAACAAAAAGTCCCGCCTCCTGGTGTGTGCATTCTGCTGCATTCATGCCAATACATGCATTACCCTGATGTACGCCTGGTACACAGGAAGTGTTTACTTCGTGTCCTCTCTTCCCACCTGGCCATAGTTTCCAGGGTGAAAAGCCAGGCAGAAGCCCCTCTCCCCTCCCCATGACCTTCAGCCCCAGTACCTCCCAGAGGCCTCTGGCTCCTCCTCCAAGGTCTTGGGAGAAGTGGGCAGGGCACAGCTGCAACACTGTCCACAGGCAATAGTTGGAAGCCTAGCGGGGCAACTGCTGCCCTTGGCCTTGGGGTAGGAAGGGGAAGAAGAGTTTATGTCCAGAGCATCCTCCTTGTGGTTGAAAGAGCCCATCAAAGGACACCTGGCAGACACAGGCATCCCCGGGTCACCACCGCCACTCAGCAGCACCCTCCTTCCCTGAGGGCCCTGTGGTCCTTAGGATGTCAGCATTTGACAGGAAAACTGGAACATTCCAGGAAAGCACCAGGGAGGTGTCTGATCTTAGGGGAAAGGGCACCCCACCTTATCTACCTCCCCCTGAGGGGGGGGGTCAAAGGGGAGTGTTTGGGGGAAAGAAGGAGTTCTTGAGGATTCAGACTGCTCTAGAGGACAGGTCATCTTGCTCAGGACTGAGTCAGAACTGCAGTGGGGACCTACTGCCAGGCCCCTCGGTGCCAATCATCCCCATGGGTCCTCTCCACAAAGCCTGCGGCCTACCCAAAGGTCAGAGAGATGAAATGCTTGTCCCCAAGCTGCAGAGCATGTCACCCACATCTGTTCTGTCTCCAAGACCAGTGCTGACCCAAAACAGCAGAGAGAAGGAGGAAGGGCGACTGTTGGCCTGGGGGGCCTCACTTGGGCAGTGGGAGGGAGGAAGAGGGAGCCTCTGGAAGTGGGGCTTCTGCACAGCTCCCCCAGCTCATGTGGATCCAGCTGCTCTGTGCGCAAGTGTAACACGGGACAGTCCCTCCTACCTGCTTTGGCCTGGGCTGGGGGTGCAGGGACTGTGACTTCAATCAGCTGAGGGAGCAGGAGAGGGAGGCATGGTCTCCTCCCCTGGCTCTCTAGTTTTCAGAGCTGCAGCCCCCACAGCCGCCCACCATCATGCTGGGGCCCAGGGTTAGTGGAGGGGTCAGTTGAACCCACCTGGTCTGGCTGAGCCATGGCGGAAGCCACCCATGGAGGGAGGAGGCCAGAGACAAGAGTTGTTTTTATGCCTACTGAGGGCTGGGCTTATCGGACAAGGGGCAAGAACTAATTAACTCTTTGGACAGAAGACACGTCACCCCAATCCTTCCCACCCCACCCACCACCAGAGCACCCTGTCACCCAGGGCTTCCACTCAGAGCCTCCCCCGTTCCTCCAGGCATGGAGTGGCCAGGTAAGCACCACCAGGCCAGGCGTTGGAAATGATTGGCAGCCCTGACCCCGCCCCAGGACCCCAGGGTTGGGTGGCTTGGTTCCTCTGTAGCAATGCATTCGACCTGTGTTGGGGAGCGGTTAGCTTCCTCCCCGGAACATCCAGCCTGGCCCCTAGGAACCCAGATCTCCTCCCTCCTCTTTTCCCAGTTCCCAGCCTCACCCTGGGCCTCCCAGTGGGAATGTGAGTGAGCTGAGGATAGTGCCAATGGGTGCGCGTGCGAGTGTAAGTGTGCATATTAAGGAGCATGCGCATGCCTGTGTTTGCCTCTGTGTGTATGTGTGTTGCTGAGCATGCATGCTTCTACAGCTGCGTGCATCTGTTTCTGGGGTCAGGAATCACAGGAACTCGGCCACGCAGGTGGTGCACACCTGTAATCCCAGATGCCCAGGAGGTTGAGGTAGGAGGATCCCAAGTTGGAGGTCAGCCTCACCAACAGCAGGACTGTTTAAAAAAAGGAGGGGGATGCTGGGGATGTAGCTCCCAGGCCCACATCTGCCACAGCTGCACAAAGCACCCCGGGTTCCATCCCCAGAACCACACGCACAAAAAAATGGTATCACAGGACCTCGAGATCCTAAAGGACCCTAGAGATCTTTCAGTCTCCACACCCCCACACAGGAGCAATGATGTACATGGGGGTATCTGTGGGGTGTCTGTGCAAAGGTGAAGGTGGAGGTGCTCCCACAGCACTCCCCGCCAGGCCAGGCGCTAGCGCACAAGACCTAGCCAGCGCCACAGCCACACAGGCACAGAAGTGACAACTCCTAATATAGTGTCTAGACTGGAACTCAGAACTTGGCCTGGGTATCCTGGCACTGGACCTGAGGAAGGTGTGTGTGAGGGCCAGGAGGGGACAGGTGTAGAGGTGTGTGTGCATGAGGCCGCGTTGGGGCCCTGGTGTGGGCTTGGTGGAGGGGGTGCATGCAGGTGTAGGCTGCGCTGGAGTGGGGTGCAGGGGGGTGCAGGGGGGGATGGGGTAGAGAGGTGCGGGGTTGGGGTGGGGTGAGAGAGGGGCAGGGTCGGGGTGAGGGAGGTACAGGGTGGGGTGGGGGTGAGGGAGGCACAGAGTGGGGTGGGGTGGGTGAGGGAGGTGCAGGGTGGGGGTTGGGGAGGCACAGGGTGGGTGGGGTGGGTAAGGGAGTGCATGGCTTGGAGGGCGCCTGGGAAAGAGGGGGCCGAGGAGATGTGAGGGTGCATCTGAGTGAGGGTGTGTGAAACGCGCAGAGTTTTTCCTTTTTCTTTCCCTCTCTGACTTCAACCAGGAACAGATGTCTGCACAGGCTGACGAATTGGAAACATCTGAAACAACTGTCCGAGCTGAATATAATAAATAGACCTTTCATCACGTTCCCTGGAAGGGGGTCGCCAGGGCCGGGCTCCAGGGAGCATTTAGAGGGGTTGGGGGTTGAGAGTGGCCTGGGGATGGGTGAGTGGGAGGACAGACTGGCTGGCCTGGGTGGAGGGCAGAGGACCACTCTGGGCCTTGGTTTTCCTGTCTGTACAGTGGGCTTGGTGTTCATCTTGGGATCTTTGGTGCCCTGCAGAAGAAGCATTGGGGACTTGGAAATGGCTGATGGTTGGCCCAGTAACGGGCTGGCAGCCTTGGCCCTGCCCCCACCTCCCCCAGTGCAGCCTCCAGAGCTCACGTGAGTAAACTTTTCCGAGCAAGATGCACCACCCTCCCCTGCCCAGATGGGTTGGTGTGGGGGGCAGGCAGGGACCTAGAGGGAGCTCGGCCAGGTGTCAGACACGGGGTGTCCTGGCAGCCTCCCGCACCTTTCATCATGGCCCCATCCCAGGCCCACATCTGCCACAGCCGCAGATGCACATTCTGAAGTCCCCAGGGAGCCGAGGCCCAGCGTCCTGTGCTCACAGGAGCCAGATGCAGTTCCCAGGAAGGGAAGTTAGCCAGTGAGCGTGGATCTCCGTCCAGACCCTCACAAGGCTGGCTATGGGAGGAGGTCACATCACAAGTCTCAGGTGCAAAAAGGCTCTCTCCAAAACTTGGGCTCCATGGACTTTGATTTCAGAGACCCCAGGGGCTGCACCTCAAAGTAGAGGGCGTCAAGGACTCTCCCCACCTGCTAATTTTGCCAGCCATTCTCTACAGTAAGCACAAGGAAACGTCCCTGGAACCCCAAATCCAGATGAAAGAGAAGATGCAAGTTCCTATGCCACAACCAACCCCAAGCTGTGTGACCTTGGCCACCTGTGTGACCTGCTGAGCCTCAGTGGCTCTCTGTGAAATGGATGTGTGTTAGCCCCCAGCCCCAACATCTCTCAAGTTTGCGTCAAAGATTCCATAAAATGTGTCCACTGCGGAAGCTGGAGGACGATCAAGGCTTCATTCAGTAGACATCGACTGAGGGTTTGGTGTGGGTCAGGGTCCTAGGCCAGACCCTGGAGTTGATGACAGTGACCGCCACGCCTTTGCACCTGCTGTTCCCCCTTCCCTTCTTTCACCTCTCCACCTCACCACTCCCACCCCTGCCGGTCTCACTGAACATCCTGCCTCACAGGGCCCTTCCCTAAGCCTCTGCCTGGGCCAGGATTCCCTGCCACCTTCCCTAAAACTCCTTCTGTCATTACAACAGCCACTGCCGATTATGGTGAACATTTGCTTCAGGATGACACCCCACCCCAGTTCCCCAGCACTCAGGGCTTTGAGTTTGTCAAGGACAGGGGGACTCTGTCTACCTTACCCGCTGCTGTATCCTCGGTGCCTGTCAGGAAGTGGTGTTTGGCTGTCATTTTTATTTTAAGCTAACGTGTGGCATTTATTTTGTGCAAGGTGGTGTTCTGTAAGCTTCACACATAATAACTCACGCAACCCTAACAACCCCATGAGGAGGGTCGCGTTATCCATACGGGAGAGAAGATAATGAATGGGCCCAGGTTTTGCAGCTGGTGAGGAGCGAATGAATGTAAGAGTGAGTGAGGGACAGGAGATCAGCCCACGGCATGGTCAGGGAGAAGGTAAGGGTCACGACACAGGGGGACAAGTTGCAGATCAGCAGCTTTGGGAGCCCAGGAGGAAGCCTCTAACTTGGAATCAATGAGGGCAGTGGGCTGGCGGAGCCCGGGTGACCTTGAGCTCAGGCCTCAGCCCTGTTCTAGCTCATTCTCAGAGTGCTCACTTGGTCCATCTGGCCACAGTCAGGGTGGGGCTTCACATCGCCCTGGCCCCTGCCCCTTCCCTGTCTCAAAGCTGGGGACTCTACTTCACCCCCAGGCAGACCCTACCCTGCCCAGCTTGGGTTGGGGGTTCGGATCATCCTTCCCTGGGCTCCAGTTTCCTGACATGCTCCTTCCTTGGTTCCCTCCCTGTCTGTTGAGGGCATTGTGGGGACAGAGAGCCTGGGCCTCCTGCTCCTCCTCTTTTTGTTTAAGCAAACAAATAAACCAAATGTTCTCAGCTCTGAAGGGATGAGATGTTCTCCCTAATCCAAACCAATGCTTCCCATTGGCAAGGGCCCCCTGTGAATTCTCCTGCCCTCTCCCAGCTCCAGAGACTGCCTTGGGCTTTAGTACCTGAGGTTTTTGTTCCCAAATGACCAGATCAACAAGGTCCACCTGACAAAGTCAGATGTTAAGAAGACTCCCAGACTGCAGAGCAGGACTAAGGCTGGTGCGCTTCCTGGGTGATGTCCGGCAGCCAGGGGACCTAGAGAAGGGCCTGTTGGGAGGGAGAGGGACAAGATGCACTTTTAAGGTGCTTTCCAGAGCCAGTAAGTACAGGAGGGCTGAAAATGAGAGCGCACCTAAATGTACTGGCAGGTGTGGCCCAGCCACCTGGGCAGGGCTCAGTCGGTGTGTCCCAGTAGAAGTATGCACGAGTGTGTAAAGGACTCTAGGAGCCCCCGTAAGGTGGCCGTCTCTGTGTGTCCATGCGCCTTTGTGTGCATGTGTGTGTGTGCATATTTGTGAGTGTGCACGCCTGCCAGTCACGGGTGAGAGGGTCTCACGTGGGTCTCCGTGTGCCTGCACGGCTGTGGCAGGGCCTGGTCTGTGTAGTGGGGAATGACGGGAGCTCCCGCAGCCTGACGTTCACACCCTGCCCGTCCCTGGCAGCCCTGGCCTCGCCCGCCGGGGACCTGGCTCAGCTCTCAGAGAGGATTTCAGAACTTTTGAGAAGGCGGCATCCCGGCCCCTCACAGTCACCCAGACAGACCCGCTGGGTGGGGAGGAAACCCAAGCCTTCCGAGGCTCCTGTGGGCCTAACTCAGTTACACGCTCATTACACAGCTCTGCTGCACCGAGCCTGGGGCCACTGGGCTGGGCGGGGTGCAGTGTGCGCCCCCAACCCCAGCTCTGCGGTGCTCATGGGTTTTCCTGCTGGGTGTGCCCTGGTTCTGGAAAACTTGCCTGAAGTCCCCAGCCCCCCAGGGACCCCAGTTTGAGGGGACACTTGGCCCTGCCCTTGGGGAGTCCTAATCAGAGGGAGGGTACCTAGAGGAGCCTAAGGTTGGGGTTTGGTCCATCCTCTGGAAGCAGATAAAAGCAGCCGGCCCAGTCTCACCCCGACCCCCTCCTCTCAGGGACTCTCAGGAAGTCTGCTCCTCCATCTCTGGACTGGCACTGGACGAGGGCTGAGGGCACAGCCGTCTCCCCGGAAAGTGGGAGGGACCTGACTGCTCTCACTCTCGCACAAGATGCGAGACACACACTCACACCCCGAAACCTTCACAATTAAACCTGCGGTTTGCAAACCCGGTGCCTAATGAGAAGCACATTGTCTTCCAGGAGGAGCGGGGAGGGGAGCAGAGGGCAGCTCCAGCACCCGCTTCCCCAGGGAGGGCCCCCAAGCAGAGGGAAGAAGGCCAACCTGCCCCTCTGCCCACACCGCCCTCAGCCTCCCTCAGACAGGGTCCCCCGTCTTCACCTTCCCTCCTGGGGTGGGGGTCATTTGGGAGCCAGATGTGGAGCTCCAGCCGGTGGGAGGGAGGGCAGAGAGCAAGAGGAGAATGGCCTTGGGAACCAAATGGATGCAGACATGGCAGCGTGTTCCATCACTTGCACATGAGCTGTGTGATCTTGGGCAAGTTTCTGAACCTCTCTGGGCCTTCGTATCAACACAGCCATGCCCAGGGATTCCCTGAGGATTACCATAGCTCACTCCTGCCATCCCTGTGAAGCAGCACCTGGCACACAGTAGGTCTCCACTCTTGGAGGCTCCGTGGGGATCTCTCAGGGAATTCGAGGAGGGAAAGCAACGACAGCAGACCCTGTGGCTGGACGCCCCAGCTGGGAGCAGGGAGCCTGTGGGAATTCCAGCTCTTCCCCTGATATTCCCTAGGCCCCTGGGCAGGCTCCGCCCGCCACTGTTCTCCACCATAAAATCAGGCCCTTCACTGTGCTCCTGGTGGAGAGCCCAGAAGAAGCTGCAGGGCTGGGGCCAACCGCCTGGCTGGCTGAGCTCTCGCTCCACACTTGCTGGGTGTGACCTTGACAAGCTGGTGCCCTTGGCAAGCCATGGTCGCCTCTTTGTAGAATGGAGGCGGTAACAATATCACCCACCCTGGAGTTGTGCTGTGATCATTTATGGCTGCCCAGCACCCCAACTTTGCCTGGTCCTCTAAAAAACTTCCGTCCCTCCTTTCTCTATTTAAGAGATCTGATATTTTCTGATCTAATCTCTTTTCTCATGGTATCTTGTTGAGCCTTGTTCATCAACCAGCCAATGGCTAGTGCTCCGTAGAGTGGACTACGGCTCAGCAACTCCCTGAGGGGCGCTGTGAGGTGAACAGGCCTCAAAACACGTTCAGGGAGAGAAGCCAGACATGAAAGAGCACGCATTGTGTGATTCTGTTTATGCAAAATTTCCAGAGAAGACACATTTATAGAGACAGAAAATAGATGAGTGGTTGCCTGGGCTTAAGATGGGAACAGGGAGCCATTACAAATGGACAGGAGGGCTATTTGGGGGGTGATGGAAACGTTCTGCAATTGGACCATGGTGATGGTTGCATAACTCCGTACACTTACCAAAGATCACTGAGTGGTACGGATTTTTGCAAGAAAATTTCATACCTCAAGAAAGCTATTTAAGAGAAAGCTGGGCATGGTGGCGCACTCCTGTAATCTCAGTGAGGCTGAGGCAGGAGGATGATGAGTTCAAGGCCAGCCTCAGCAACTTAGCAAGACCTGTCTCAAAATAAAAAAAAAAAAATAAAAAGGGCCGGGGTTGTGGTTCAGTGGTTAAGCAACCTTGGGTTCAATCCCTGGAACTGAAAAAAAAAAATCAAAACAAAACACTATGAGATGAACATTATTACCCTTTCACCCTTAAATTCATAGTAAATTTCAGTGACAGGTTTGTTTGTTTCCAAAGCTCATGTTCAAGCTCTTTAATTTGGGAGATAAATCGGGGGAAAAAACCTAACATAAAGTGTACTCTCTGTGACTCATTTATTTTCCATTCATTAGCCAAGAATTGGTTCACAGAAATGAAGCAATGAGCAAAGAAGAGGGGGGTCCCCTGCCCGTGGGCCTGGGGGCTTCTCCAGGCACCCCTGAGTTCTCACTACTCTTGGTCCTGTCTCTCTCTCTCTCTCTCTCTCTCTCTCTCTCTCTCTCTCTCCACACATACACACATAAAGCCATGCATTGAACACCTATTAAGTTGCAAACCTTGTGCTCAGTATTATACAGAATTTATTTCTATCCTTCACAGTGATATTACAAAGTGAGAATTGGAATTTCCATGTTGCAGGAAACTAACTTCACATAGATCAAGTGGGTGGCTCCGGACCCTGAGACTCCACACCAGGTGTGACTTTAAAGGCGGCTGGAAGTTCCGAAGCCTCCATCCCCACCCAGCTGCCCTTGGCCTCTCCCCATGTCTCCTAGTCTCTCGTGTGTCCACCTCCCCTGCCTCTGTCTTCCCAGAGCCCTCTTCTATCTATCTGTCTTTCTTTGTCTCTCTGCTGGTCTCTGTCTCTCAGCCTCTGTCTCTCTCTCTCCCCGTGTCTCTGTCTCTGGCTCATTTATTTTTAATAACCACAATAATGAGAAAAGCTCCTTCCCGACCCTCCTGGGGAGGGAGACAAAAGGAGGGGAGCCGGGGGACGAGGGGGAGGGATAACCCCCTCTCTTGCTCCTGAGAAATTTAATAAAGGGCCTGAGAAAGTGCTGGGCTCCACCGCTGGCCAGTACCCTGGGAAAGGGGGCGGCCCCCTCCCCCACCGCAGACACCGCTCTGCACGGGCCTGGGGTCAGGGGAGGGAATGTCTCGGTGCTGGGCCCCCCTTCTCCAGCTCACAGGCTTTATCTCTCCCCTCCCTGCTGGTGGGAGCAGTTCCCCCAGCTAATCCGCCCCTCAATATGGGCCCTGCAGACTCCCTCCCCTCCACCCAGACCTGCCGCTTTCCCAGGAGAGCTGCTCAGGGGGGAGAATCAATCACAGAACGGCAGCCTCTGGACTCGCAGGAGGTCGGGCAGAGCGGGCAGAGTGGCCCCTGCTTCTGCTGCGTCCAGGCCAGCTCCCTAGGAGGCCAGCTCTGGAGGGGGACAGGGCCTGCCCACCCCCATCGGGGCTGGCGGTGCACCTGGTCCTGTTTCCAGCCTTCCCTCCTCCACCTCCTTGAAGACCAGCACTGGCCAAGATAGAGCCAGCAGGTTAGAGCAGCCGCCGGGGTCCCCAGGGTGGCTCCCTCTGAGAGGTGTGCAGGCCAACTCCACCTGTGACTTTGGGGGAACCAAGAGGGTCAGAGTTGTAGGTTGACAGGTGATGGGGGGGGGCTTCCTGGGGACAGGGTAAGGAAGCCCAGCTGCTGCAGAGCCACAGCAGTGGACCTCCAGCAGAAGCGATGGGCTGGTAAAGAGGAGGCCAACTTATCAGGCAGAACACTGAGGCCAAGTCTAGGGTGCAGGCAGGCAATGCCAGTTCCCCACCCAGGAATGTGCTCCGGATGCCCAGGCACAGGCATCCTCTGCTCCCAGGTGTCTGGGCAGCCTTTCCCCTGCCGGAAACCACACTCTGGCAGAGCTCACAGTGTCTCTCACCTGGCTAGGAACGGGAGGAAGAGGCTGGAGAGGGGGCCAGGGACCCAGGATACACACACATGCGCATTTGCTTCTCACCATGCTTTCTCAGGCTGAGGCTGACTTCCAGGGATCAGGAGAGAGCAGTGGTAGCAGCTCATTGTTGGGAGAGCTCACAGCGCCAGGTGCCATGTTGATGTATCAACCCACTAAGCCCCCACAGCAATGAGACTTGTTATTTGCATTTTAAAGATGAGAAAATTGGAAAGTGTGGGTACAGCTCAGTGGTAGAGCACTTGCCTAGCACGCATGAGGCCCTGGGTTCAGTCTCGGCATTGCACGCGTCATCTTGGTCAGTAATATGGAGAACCTCACAGGCAAGAGAAGAAGTGAAACCAGCAGCAGGTGGTAGGGAGAGGACATGAACCAAGGTGGGGCCAAGGGACCAAGGACTTCAGAGGTGGCCTGGGCTAGCACTTAACCTCCTTCATGGGAAGGGAAGGCACAGGGAGACCTCACAGGCACTGCCGCCAGGTCCTGAGAGCAGGCGGGCTCTGCTCAGACTAATGGAGCTGCCTCCTGCCCACCCAAGTCCCTGGGGCACAGTGGGAACATGGAAACAGCCCGCACTCCTGCACACCTGGGCTGGGGGGTGAACTTGCCTTTCCCTGGGCCCTGCTTGCCTGGGGCCATGGGCAGAGGAAGAAAGAAGGACATGAGATGGAACAGGGAGACAAAGGCCTTCCCAGATTCCAGCCTGGTTCTGCTGTGCCAGGGCCTGCACTGGGCACGGTGGGGGGATAGACAAGACCAGCTGGGCAGCTCCACCACCTGAGGAGCCAAGAAGCTGGCATCCTAGACACCTCGGGAAGCAATAGTCCGTGCGCTGGACACCAGAGAAGAGAACAGCCAACCCAGACAGTCCATTTTCCAAAGTCCCCTCTCTGAGTCTTTGAGAACAGTGCAGGAGGAAAGGCCTGGCTACTTCTTTCTGTGGATTTACAGAAGGATGGATAGACAGCAAAGGCCAGAAAGGAGAAACAATCCTCAAGCCCACCCCTCCTGGCAAAACCATCAGTGCCACCAAAGACCCTTCGTCATTCTCTCAGATTATTTCCATCCTCTCATCTTTCAAGAAAGGAACTGTAATCTCCACTTTAAAATTTATAAAAGAACCTATGGCACAGAGACGTAAAGAACTTTGCCTGAAGACACACAGCCGATCACAAACAGCACATAGAAGCCACATCTCCCAGCTCCTTGGCTGGTGAGTGACTGGAGACCCCTTGGTAGGTGCTGCAGTTGGCAGAACCTGGGAGAAGCCAATCTGGATCAGAGCCCTTCTCTCCCCAGAGGGCAGCTGCAGGTGGGCAGGCACAGCTCTCAACTTGAGTCTAGCCCCAGGCCTGGGAAAGCTGGTAAACAAACAGAGGCTCTTGCATCTTGCAGACACGTGTTTCCACTTTCACTGGAGCTGGGGACAAATGGCAGAAAAACCTGTGAAGCTGCTAATGGAATAATGGAGAAAGTATTTATTTATTTTTCAAAGGAGGCCTGTGAGGATCTGGGGCAGGCCCAGTGTGGGGCCATGGAGGCGGGAGGTCAGTCCACTGTTAACAGCAATTAAGCAGACACCAGGAACCTGGTGCCCTCCACATCTGTCCCCCTGCCAGAGTGTGTAAGGCAGAGCCTGGGGACTCAGATCGCTTCGAAGTAGGGGCCTTCAAGCTTGGGGCCTCCTCCATGCCTGTTTTCTGCCTTCTACCCAAGGCACCAGCCCCTGGGAGTGCCCACCATGGGCTTCCACCTCCAAGCAACATGTCCCCAAGAAGAGGGTTTCTATTATTCCTTCAGCTGGGGGTGTGACCAACCCTGGGTAGCTAATTCCACATGGGAAATTTCTTCCTGGGCAAGGTGCCAGGGCCTTCCCTCCCCCATGGTGCGATTGGATGAGCCAACATCTTTCCCCATGTTAGGGCTGCCCTTGGACCTCCCAGTCCATCATTTGGGAGCTCTTATTGAGCTTGAGGGCAAGAAGTCCCTCAGAGGTCATGCAGCCAGTGGCTTTCAGGCGATGGATATAAGGGAGGTGCTTGGAGGCAGGGGGGAGGCTGAGCAGGAGGGACCCCAGGCCTCTCCCTCCAACCAGAGTGGCTCTGCTCTTACCTGACTTACATATTGACCTTCCACCTCTGATTTCTCTCCAAAATATCAGGATATCTACTGCTCTTTTTAAAAAAATAATAAAAAGCCTTTAAAATCCCTGCTCTCCCTTACCCTATGCAGGTGACATAACTCAGATGTCAGGGAGAAGGGATTTGCTCAGGGTCACATAAAGCTGGAACATAATGGAAAGTGATGTGCCTCCTAGGCTAGAGTTGGTCCCACCACCCTTCCCTGGAGTAACCAGCATTTCAGGAAAACCAGAGGGACCAAAACAGCTCTCTGGGGAGTGGGTAGATGGAACAAAGGCTTGGACTGACATCCCCCGGGACCTCTGGGATCATCTCTCTGGGCCAGGCACGCAGCGTGCATGGAAGAGGCAGTACTGAACCCAGGGTGAGGGACAGTCGTGACCCACCTACACTCAGGCTGGGGGCCCCTGCCTTTGAGGTTGACCTGAACTACAGATGGGGCCCTTTCTCCCTGTAGGATTGCCCAGCAGGAGGTACCTTCTCTCTGTTCTGCCCAGTGGCCCATGGTCCTGGCCTAGATTCCAGAATTTCCTGTCTCAACCACAGCCCAGCCTAGGAAGATGACGTGTCGGGAGGCTCCTACCCTGACTGCTGCTTCCACCCCACCTGGTGGGTGTCCTGGGATTCCCGATGCCCACACCTGCCCCAGCCAGCACTGCCATGCTCAGGGAGACTGGCTGCCTGTGGCTGCAGAGCTTGGAGGATTCAGATCAAGCCAGGCCTGGTGGCCCACACCTGTAATCCCAGCCCACTTAGGAGGCTGAGGCAGGAGGATTGTAAATTCAAAGCCAGTCTGGGCTATTTAGCAAAACCCTGTAATGAAATAAAAAGAACAGTATAGTTCAGTGATAAAGCAATCTGGGTTCAATTCCCAGTACTGCATGCACTTGCACACGCACGCGCGTGCGCGCGCGCGCACACACACACACACACACACACACACATACACACACACAGATTCTGCTCAGAGGCAGACCTGCTTTGCCAAGTCCCGTTTACCACTACTACATTCTATGTCCTCGGGAACATGTGCTTGACATTTATCAGTTCCGTTCCCAGTCCACCCCCATCCCCCACCCACTTTGATCCCCTGTTGTGGTCCCTTGTGTCGTCTTTCCCCTGGGGAAGCAAGGGAAGGCATCCAGGGAGGCCTGGGGCAGCAAGCTTAGGCTACTCCTGGAGATTTAGGAAGACATGGGGAAGAATTTCCTGAGCAACAGCTGAGACACGGGAACAGCAACTGTGGGGAGAGGGAGAAAGGTTCATTCCAGAGACCGTCTACTGGGGCCGGGCATGGCAGAGTCGTGAGCAGGGGTACAAGGCAGAGTCAGGCCGCCTCTGAAAGCCTCAGTCGTAACCTGGCCACAGCCCAAAGGCCATGTTTCTTCCCTTAAGAAGTGTTTGTGGAGCTTCTGCCTTGTTCTGGGCATCCCACTGGGTTCTGGAACCAAGTGAGGAGCAGGGGACCCAGTGCCTGTCCATCCTGATGACAGACAAGTTACTAGAAACCTCAAGCTAGTTAGTGATAGGAAGAAACTCAAGGTCAGGGTGCCTCCCCCGTCTGGACGGGACTTAGGGAAGTCTTCCTGGGGCAGAGGCAGCTCCACCGAGACAGGGGAGGTGGTGACTATAAGAACCGCCGGGCTGAGATCCCAGGACAATGTCAGCCAGTCCCTGTGTCCCATCCAGGCACACCCAGAAGCTCAGCTGGGGTGGCATCAAGGAGCTTTTTCCTTACAAAAATGATTTTTGAAAAAAGGATAGGCCAGTTAAGAGAAAAATCCAATCAGCAGGTCACAGGAACCTGGGTGGACCTCTCTCTGTCAGGTCTACGTGTTTATCCCAGGGCTCAGCACACAGTAGGAGCTCAGTCAATATTTGTTAAAGGAACGAGATGTTTGATAAGTCAGGACTCAACCCCACCCCTCACACTGGCCACTTTCTCCTTCAAAACTGCAATCTGCCTCGGCTAAGGACCCGACCAGGGTGGCCCTCCAAGCCACCCACAGCAAGTACTCGCCAGGCCCTTCTCCCGCAGCACATTCTAGAGGAGTGACAGTGATGATGCCTAACATCTTGAGATGCTTGCTCGCCACGGGCTAGACTATTCTCATCGCGACACGTGTGGCTTCACTTAAGCCGCTCAACCGCCACGTGAGATGGCCTTTGACAGATGAGGAAATCGAAGCACAGAGAAACTGTGTATCTCATCCAAGGTCACACAGCTAGTACAAGCGGGATGCCAAGAAGCACTCTCTGAGTATCTGAGGGTGTCAAGTATAGCCAGGGCCTTTAATTCTTAGAATCCTTAAGAGAAATAGGTACCAATCATCCACTAGGAGGAAAACTGCAGTTCAGGGTTAAGGATCCTGCCCAGCCTGGAAGCTACTGGAATCTGACTTTTAGTAATGCGCTCTTTCTCCCAGCACCCCATCAGTTCCTGGGGATCTTTCCCGAATTGGGTGCAAACAGCTTTACCCAGGCAAAGTCCGGGAAAGAAGCAGCTGCAGGAGGAGAGCTGGCCCGATGACTTGCCAACAGGATTTATGTCCTGTCCAGGGTGGACAGTTTGGCTGTTGTTATGAAAGGCTGAGCAGAGCTCAAAGATGGAACTTATTCCCATTAAATGATTGCAAATGTCAGGCAGCACGGCCTGGGAGCTCCTTGCGCACGCACCCAGGGGGCTGCAGGCCAGGCCCCTGTAACAAGCATGCTCGCTGACCTCATGGTCAATCCTAATGCTGTTAGAGCCTCTAGGAGACAGGCAGTTCCGAGGCAGAGGCTGAGCAATGAGCTCTCCAGGGGACCAGCGGCCCCTCCTGCCTGAGAGATGGCACTGGGACAGAGGGTGTTGTTCTAATGAATTGAATGGGTTCCATTTCAATGCAGATGGATGAAGAAATTACCTGCAGATGTGACTATGCACAACCATTGTGACTCTCTGGGCTGTCACGAAGGCTCGGGGAGCCAGGGCCTCTTGGAGCTGGGTTCATTCCGTGCAGCCCCTGCCTCGGGGCAGGGCAGATTTGTGCCAGGCTGGGCGGCTGAGTGATTGCTGCCTCTCTCGGGCCTCCTGGCCGTCATTGTTTCTTGGTCCTGGTTTGTCCAGAGGCCCAACTGCAGGGTCCTGCCTAAAGGCCTCAAGGAGGACTTCTACAGGGGCGCCCAGGAAGCAAGCTGCCAGCGGTCCTCTGCACACTCCAGAGAGACCAGGGCCTTGTCCACAAGCACTGAAAAGCCCCCTTCCCTGGGCCTTAAATCCTTATTCAGTTTTTGGATTGTATAAAAACAGATAACATTTTTTTTTTTTTTAATTTAAGGAGACAGCTACAACAAGACACAGGGCCTGTGAGAATATTAATAAATCATTTCACTCATTCATTTCAGCATCCACGAGGACCCAAACCCTGTTCCTGGCTGGGACACACAGAGAAACCTGACCCCTGTGCTGGAGGTGTGAACAGGCCGGGGAAAAGAGATGGCCAGCTGTCCCCAAACGGGATGGAACTGTCATCCTGGTGTCCATGGAACTACAGGGACTCAGACGAGGGACATGGCTTGGCCTGGGTAGTCAAGGAAAACTTCATGGAGGAGGTGACATTGAAACTGAGCCACTACAGGTGGATATACCCTCCCTGGGAACAGAAGGAGGAGACCCCCATGGCATGGCAAAGAGACCCCAGGAGAGCTGGAAGGTGAAGGGGAGGTGTCGGACTCATGAGGGTCCTTGAGCACCATGCTGAGGACTTCCTGCAGACTCTGGGGATTTGGGAAGCTTCAGGGGAGAGAGGACAGCATGGATGGACTCCTGGGTTAGGTTGATTCTCTTGGCAAAGGGTGGGCTGGAAGGGGAGAGACTGAGACGCAAGTCAGCAGTTGGTCAGGCGGTGGGAGAGGAGGAAGAGGGCAGACTCAGGAGAGGTGCGGAAAATACCACCCTCTTGAGGACAGATATGTTTGGGGCATGGGGTGGCAAACAATCAGGAGGAATCAAGGCTCACGAGCCCGGGTGGACGGTGGGAGAGAGGAACCCACGTGGCGAGGGGGAGGAGGTCTGTCAGGCGTGGCTGCCCAGGGGTCAGGCTGGATGTGTCCGGGTGGCTTTGCCCTCAGCATGTTTCCCTCCATCAAGCCACGATGTCCGTTCCCACCCTTCTCCTGTCCTTTCCCTGCTATTATGGGAACACTTGAGGAAGGCAAGGAGGGGCGCTTTGAGGGGAATCGCTGCTGAAAGTCTGAGTCCACCAGGTCACAGAGGGGACGCAGACTCCCGAGCTCAGGCTTGCCGGTGAGCCCGGAAGCTTTGTTGTCTGGCAGCCCTGGTGACCTTTCCTGGTGCCTTGCTGGTCCCCCTGAGCAAGTGACTTTGCCTCCTCCCTGCCACCCAGCCCGTGCTCCTGTCCCTCAAACTCACTGTCGCTGTGCTCCTTGTCCCTCTCCTGGTCCTGAGCCAGGATCTCCCTGGGCTCTGCAACTCTGTGCCACCAACCATGGCTTCTCGTACCTGCCAGTCTCCTACCGCTCAGGCTACAGGGGAGGTTCCGAGTCTCCATCCCAAAATGCCCTTCGGCATCTGCTTCGGAGTCGCTTCTCTCTTTCCCTCTTGTCCGACACTCACCACTCCCACAGCCTCGTCTCCTCACCCCTCAGCCCTTAGCAAACTGGCTTCCGCTCCTACCCTCCTCCTACCCTCGAGAAGCTTCAGAGGCTGCGTGACCCCTGGGCACGCCTGTCATCCCAGATCCTCCCCTCCTTCCTGAAACTCTCTCCTTCTTTGGCTCCCCCACTACCTTCCAGTGCCCCTGGGGACCCTTTCCCCATGTTCTCAGGACACATGACACAAGTCAGGCTCCCCCAGGAAAGGTTGCAGATGCCTTTTCTTCCCTAGGCGCAAGTTCTCATCCCAGCACTCACTTATCTAGTGACCTCCAAATCTGTCTATCCAGAAGCCGGAAGTCCCCACCCCAGACATATTTGGTCTCTTCCCATCCACCTTAAAACTCATCCAGGGCTGGGGATGTGGCTCAACCAGTAGCACGCCCGCCTGGAATGTGTGCGGCCCGGGTTCGATCCTCCAGCACCACATACCAACAAAGATGTTGTGTCCGCCAATAACTAATAAATAAATAAATATTAAAAAAAAAACTCCCTCCTGCTGGGCCCCTCTCTCTGTCTCTCTCTTGTTCTCTCTCTCTCTCTCTCTCTCCTCTTTAAAAAAAAAAAAAAAAGGGCTGGGGTTGTGGCTCAGTGGTAGAGCAGTTGCCTAGCATGTGTGAGGCACTGGGTTCAAACCTAAGCACCACATAAAAATAAATAAACAAAATAAAGGCATTGTGTCCATGTGCAACAGAAAAAAATTTTAAAAAAATAAAATAAAAAAATAAAACTCATCCAGCCTTTTGACCACAACCCTACCTAGCAACCAGGAGCCACCTCCTGACCTCTCCTGACATGCAGTGCATCTCCAGGTCCTGCTCTCCAACCTTCCAAATAGCGTTGGCCTCCTTCCATCTCTCCTGGTTCAGTCTCCTATCTCACACCTGGAAAGGGTGAGATAAGAGCCTCTCTGCCTTCTCACCCCCTCCACAAGTCCTTCTATCCCATTTCTACCTCCGTGTTCTTTGTAGCACTCATCTCCTCTAAAGTCACCTGTTCCCTTTGCTTATTTACTTCTCCCTAGTAGGACATAGTTCTTCCTCAGCTGCAAGCCGGTCCTGCCTCTGGGTCCCTGCATGCCTGTCTCTGCCCCCAACCTTGTCTGCCTCTGCGCCCTTTCTCTCTTGGCTCCAGTCCCCTGCCTTCCTGCTCTTTCCTAAACACACCAAGCTAGTTCCCACCTTGAGACCTTCTGGAAAGCTCCCCTGGTGGATCAGCGATTCCCCAACCTTTTGTTCTCAGGACTTCGTTACACTCTCTTAAAAACTGAGGACTCCAAACAGTCTGTGTTGATGTGGGTTAGACACGTCACTATTTGCCAAAAAATCGGAAAACACTATAACACACAATCACACATCCCTTTAGCTGTCAGAGTGGTGACATCATGCACACTTACCGCAAGGTAATTGAAAACTCTAAACATGGAGAGCAGAGAAGACACATGGTATCTTAATGTTATAAGAAATTGCAGATCCCCCAACAGGGTCTTGGAGAACCCAGATGACACTTGGGACACCTAATGCACTGGATAATGGCACATTCTACTCATTGGCTTCAATATAGGTGTCACCTCATGCAAATGTCACCTCCTCAGAAAGCCTTGCTAGCCCCTGCTACCCTCCCCCAGCGTTTCCACTTCCATGTGCATTACGTGTAGCACTCGTCGCCATCTGGAACGTCTCTCATTTGTTCACCTCAGAGCCCAGCATAGTATCTGACACACAGTAGACACCCAAAGCATTTTTTAAATGAGTGAATTACATTAAAGCAGTTGCTCTTAGCCATCACTGAATATTGAATTCACTGGGGGGATTTTACAATTCCTGCATCCCCGCCAAATATACCAGAATCTAGGGGTGAGCCTGCGTCCACCCAGGCATCAGTTTTTTTGTTTTTGTTTTTGTTTTTGTTTTTTTTGGTACTGGGGATTGAACCCAGAGATGCTTTAGCATCAAGCTACATCCTTAGCCTTTTTATTTCTTATTTTGAAAAAGAGTCTCATAAGTTGCTGAAGATCTTGCTAAGTTGCTGAGGTTAAACTTGTGATCCTCCTGAACCAGCCTCTCAAGTCGCTGGGATTATAGGCGTGCACCACTGCGCCTGGCTCTAGGCATTAGGGTTTTATGAAGTTCCCCAAATGAGACCAGCGTGTAGCCAAGAACAAAAACCTCTTGTCTGGATTCTTCAATCCTCACTGATGGAGAAACTGTTCACTCCTCACTAGGTCAGAGTTCCATGGGATGGAAATGGTGACAACACGGAGTCTTGCCTGTCTCCTGCTGGACAGGGCAGCCAGGCCCTGGGGCAACTAGTTGAGGAAGCTGTTAGAGTGGAAACTACCCTCCTCAGTCCTGGGCCTCAGATCAAAGGAAGGGACCCGCGCTTGCACAGGTTACTGTCACAAACACGTCTGTAGAGCTCCCTGCCCTGGGGATACTTCCCCATGCTGTGATGCCCAACTCTGGGGCTTTGGCAACTTCTGCAGAAGATGATGACAATTCTGTGCTTTGGCAACTCCTGGGGGACAATGATGACAATTCTGATCTTTAGCAACTCCTAGGGAATGATGGTGGTTTCAGTGAACACAGAGAGAAAAAAATGAGGCCTGTTCCCAGATTGCCCTGGGCCCAGGGGAGGCTCCCAAGGCCAGCCTCACCTCGAAGTGTAGTCGGAAAACGACCCATCTGTGTCCTACCTGGGCAGTGCTTCCCTCACACACTGTCACCAGAACTCTGCCTGCTTCAGGGAACCTCAGGCCAGTGCTGAGAACAGCTGCTCCCCTGGAAAGGCTGCAGTCAGCCACCTCGCAGAGGCTGCTGGCTCCCAACAGCACCTAGCCCTTGCCAGGTGCTTTCCTCACCAGGGCTCATTTCATTCCAGGGGTTCCCAGAGCAGGAAATGGCCTCCACTGCACCGGGGGGAAACTGAGGCACAGGGGGTTATGCGATTTGCCTGGAATCCAGTAAGTGTAAAAATCTCAGATGTGACCTTGGGGAATTCACGTGACCTTCTACAACCTGCATCTTTATCTGTAAGACAAGGGAAATGTTCACAGGGTTGTTATAATGGATAGAAAGCACTAGGTGTAAGAATGAAACAGAGAACCCACTTGGTAAATGGCACTCAGAGGATTCTCATAGATTCCCAAATCCTTCTTTCCCTTTCACCCTGCTGCTTCTCAGAAGAAAACCACTTACATTTGAATGATTTTGTTTAACATTTCTTTTTTGTGGTGCTGCGGATTGAACCCAGGGCCTTGTGCATGTGAGGCAAGTGCTCTACCAGCTGAGCTATAGCCCCAGCCCTGTTTAACACGTTTTAATGTATATTAGCCCAGTTCATTTTTACAGCAGATAAAACCTGTTATTAAGCTATTAATTCAAAACTTTTGCCTACAAGTCCCCTTTGTGTTTGTGGGTTTTTTGTTTGTTTATTTGTTTGTTTTGTTTTTTAATGAAGATGTTGAGCCCAGGAAGGTCAAGTCATATGTGCAGGCCCCACAGGGCTGAGTGGCAGAGCTGGGTCAGGAACCCAGATGTCCCGACTCCCTGCCCGGGACTTTCTCTACCACACAGCAGCCGCCACAGAGGGTTGTGGTCTACCAGGCCTAGGAGAGGTTACGCCCTGGCTTCTCTGGGAAGGAGGGAGGTGGGGAAGCCTGAGGTGGGAGGGAGGCTGAGAGGAGGGTGGAGCTGGTCCTTGATGTGGTGACTGAGCCCAGTCAGGGCTGTCTCCACAGTCCTAGGGTTTGGCTAAGACAGCAACCACCACTTCCGCTGGTGTGGCAATGCCGGGTGGCTCTGGTCTGCCGCGCGGGATTGGGGCAGGGATGATGCTCTGCCCAGTCTGGCCTGTGGCTCTTTGCCATTGGGGATGGGTGGCCCTCTCCTCTCTTTCACCTCCACCAGGCAGCCTAGCGCTGAGGCACAGGCAGTCAGGGAACTCACCCTGAGCCCAGCAGGTACCTGACAGAGGAGCAAATGGGCCTTATCCCCAAGTCCTCCAGCAGGAAGATAAAACCTATCATTAAGCCAGGTGTGGTGGTGCACACCTATAATCCCAGTGGCTCAGGAGGCTGAGGCAGGAGGATCTAGAGTTCAAAGCCAGCCTCCAGCAAAAGAGAGGCGCTAAGCAACTCAGTTGAGACCCTGTTTCTAAATAAAATACAAAATAGGGCTGGGGCTGGGGCTCAGTGGATAAGTGCCCCCAAGTTCAATCCCAGTACCAACCAACAAACCAACCAACCAGCAAAAACAAAAAACAAAAAAAACTCTAATTAAGAACCTGCTGGGTGTGGGGCTTTGAATGAATCAGCTCATTTCATTTTCACAATAGCTCAATGAGTCAGGTATTATTACCTTCACGTTACAGGTAAGAGAGGTAAAGCCCAAGGCCCACAGTCCTAAGGTAGAGTCAGGCTTATGCCAAAGTTTGTGGTCATTCCAGGACATCGTCACTTTCCTAGAAGTCTCAGCCCTCAGCAGCCAGACGGTTCTGCCAAAGCCATCACTGCCCCCCCCCACACACACACACAGCAGGGTCCACCTTCTCCACGCCACTCTGATGTCTCTGGATCTCTGTGCCAGTTCTACTACCTGGTTCAATTTCCAGATGGGCTGAGTCCTTTAGCTGGCAGGGATGTAAGGATGGGCACGAAAACATAAAAAATGATCAAGAAATACAAGTAACAGGCCAAGAAAGGGTCATTATTTAAAAACATATATTTTTTAGTTGTCAATAGACCTTTATTTTATTTATTTATGTGTAGTGTGAGAATCGAACCCAGTGCCTCACACATGCCAGGCAAGTGCACTACTGCTAGGCCCCAGCCCCAGCCCCAGCCCCAGCCCCAGCCCCAGCCCCAGCCCCGAGGAAGGGTTATTTTGACTAGGGAAATAAGACAAGGTGCCATGGAGGAGAGGATGTTTGAATCAGGCTTGGAAAAAGGTAGCTCCCTCTTCTTTTGAATTTTTTAATATTTATTATTTTTTTAGTTTTCGTGGACACAACATCTTTGTTGGTATGTGGTGCTGAGGATCGAACCCGGGCAGCACACATGCCAGGTGAGCACACTACCGCTTGAGCCACACCCCCAGCCCCTAGTTCTCTCTTCTTATAGCAGAGACCAATGTCTTGCCTTCAAGGTGGAGTGAGGGCTGTTTTCTCTGGCCGAGACCCCAGGCCCTCCACAGGGACAGGCAGCCTACTTCAAGCAGAGTGCATTAACTAGAAGTCTTTTCTGGAAAATGCTAAGAAGGGGCCAGGAGCTGCTGATGACTCAATGAGTTGGGACTGGCAGACACCTCTTTAGGGCCTGTAGAGATAATGTCACATAATAGGGTTTGAATGTTACCAGAAGATTGGGTAAAGAGGAAACTCTGGGAGTGGGGAAGGCCAGATTTCTCTCATTGACAGCCAAGTAACCTGCTCTGTGTGGCTCAGACTTGGACTTGGAGGAGAGAGGGTCTGCCTATAGTTCTGCCTGCTTAGCTACATGCAGCAGAACCAGAGGAAAGCAGAGCAGAACTGGCAACATGATTTACACAGTCGTGCAAAGTGAAAATCTGGTCCCCTGTTTAAAACTATTATGAATTTCAGGAGGACAACAGCACAGAATCAAAAACCAAGCTCAGGAACCCTTGCAAGCATGGGCTACGTGCCCATGAAGCCAACCAAGGGATGAGGCCACCGGAGGGCAGCAGAAGACAGGAGTCTTCTGGCTTAGCCGTCTCCTGACCAAAGTGAAGGGAACCCAGAAACACAAGCAAATTACTAGAGGCACAACCTGGAGCCACACGCACCCTTTCCTAGAGTGAGAGCATGCTCCTCCAAGGCATTGGTAGCTTTCACAGGTCCCCAGGCCTCAGCCAGCCAGCAGCCTCCCAGAGTCTAGGTCTTGCCCATTTTGGAGGATGTAAACTTCATCTCTGAGTTTGGGGAGCTCTCAATGCTGGGAAACGATGTCACACTTGGAGACCATCTGGGCAAGAGGCCTCTCAAGCTGTTCCTTTAATTTATGGAACTGACAACCAAGGGTAGGGGCCTTTGGCAAGTACAAAGGGTGATGGCCAAGAAAAGAATCAAAGTAACAATAATGGGCTCTGTTGGCACTGTCCTCTAGGTCCCTGTCCTGGAGTTCGTGTGGCTGGGAAGCCTGATGTCTGTTTCAGCAGTGGGATCAAAACCAGCTTTCAGAGCAACATGAGCCAGGGGTAATTTTTAGCACAGATGTAACTTTCTAGTTCCTTTTTCCTAACCCTCATTTTTCAGTTGCCTTTAAAGAGGCCGCAGAGAGCTGAAAAACAAATCCAAGTTTAAAGAGACAAGTGCAAAAATGCAAACTGGGCAAGGGGACAGAGCCGCCAGCTGGACAAAATGTGCCTGGAGAACAGCATCCTCTGCTTGGCAGGTGCCGGGGATTTATGGCAGAGTTTTGCAGACGTTTCATCACGTTACAAGCCAGCTCAGGAGACCCTCATAAAACTCTGCTTATATGAAAGAACAAACTAGCTGATAAAAGTCAGCTGCTGCCTATAAACGCACTGTGGGGATTGCAATTGAGTAGTGGATTTATTAGTCTGGGATTTCTGTGCAAATTAAGAACCACTCTGCACGTTTCAATCAGCAGAAGAGCCATAACAGGGATGAGCTGCTCCCTGCTCACAGGATGGTAGACGGCCCGTGCTGTCCCTGTCTCCATGACTTGATCTATAGACACCAGAGAGTCTCACTTGGGATCTAGTCTCACAGAAAAAGAATCAGGCACCCGCTCTGTCCTCTGCACTACCTGCATGTCCCTCATGACAGCCCTCCTCAAAGTAGCATGCTTATCTACTCAGCCTCCAAAACCATGTTCTTTTGTATCACCAACGACCAGTTCCATGCTGGACATACAGAAGGCCTCAGAATGAATGAGTGTGGGTGTGGCAGACATAGTTATTATTACTTCATTATTTTTTCTTTTGGTACTGAGGATTGAACCCAGGGGTTCTTAACCACTGAGATACACCCCCAGCCCTTTTTGTTTTTCATTTTTTTAAAATATATATTTTTTTAGTTGGACACAATATCTTTATTTATTTTTTTATGTGGTCCTGAGGATCGAACCCAGGGCCTTGCATATGCTAGGTGAGCGCTCTACCACTGAGCCACAACCCCAGCCCTTGTTTTTCATTTTGAGACAGGGTTTCACTAAGTTGCTTAGAGCCTTGCTAATTTACTGAGGCTGGTCTTGAACTTGAGATCCTCCTGTTTCAGCCTCCAAAGTGGCTGGGATTACAGGCGTGCACCACCATGCCCAGCAATGCTAAGGTGTCTGCTGGAACTGGGGACTTGCTACATGTCCTGAGCAATGAGAGAAAGGTATGAAGAAATGAGAAAGTTATGAAGAATAGTTTCTTCCCGAGAAGGGCAACCTTTCCGGGCTATTCTACCCAATCATCCCTCTCTGCACTGACACTTTTTCTCAGGATTAAGGCTGTTTCTTAGTGACTCTGCAGTAGAAATGAGGGGTTCTTTGGTATGAATGTAGGTACCAGCCCCTTCCCACACATATGGATCATGGTCCTTGGGTCTGTGGCTCCAATATGCCCCATCAGACACCAGTTTCAGAAAAATGGCTTTCTTTTGCACTATGTAGAAACCAAGAAGCCTTCCAGGAATGATGAGGAGGAGAGTGCCCAGAAGGACACTTAAGGATTGGCTCTCTTCTCCCAGGCCCTGGCATAAAGGGTAAAGTGTAAGTCTCTGGCAGACAGCCCCGGATTCACTCCAACCATCTTGGCTATGGGATCAGAAGGGAGAGTAACTGGCAAGGTTGCAGCTGCCCTGGAAGAGCCCTGGACACTTCATGTGCCACTGCCAAGAAAGAGGGGGTTAGCTCTGTGCTAGGGGAACCACATCCTGTGCAGAACTGTGTGTTCAGAAAGCTCAAGCAGGTGTTAGGTGTTTTTTGCCTTTTGTGGCAGAAAGGGGACAATGTTCAGGGGAAAAGATTCTTTCACCAGAACCAAACCCTAGTGAAAATTCTGACAATGATAAGCTGTGGACACTTAGAAAACTATGTTCAATAAATAATGGTATACCCACACATTGGCAAAATGTATGTAAATCTGTTTTTTTTTTTTTTTTTTTTTAATGAAGCTGGGCGCAGTGGTACACACCTATAATTCTATGACTCAGGAGGCTAAGGCAGGATTGCCAAGTTTAAGGTCAGCTTAGCAAGGCCCTGTCTCGAAATATAAATAAATAAATAAATAAATGTGCTGGGGGACTGGGGTTTGGCTCAGTAGTGGAGCACTTGCCTAGCATGTTGAGGCACTGGGTTTGAATCTCAGCACCACATAAAAATAAAGAAAGATACTGTGTCCATCTACAACTAAAAAATATTTTTTTAAAAAAGTGCTAGGGATTTAGCTAAGTGGAAGAGCATTCCCATAACTGAAAAAAAGAATTTTTAAAGGAAGCTATTGTATTCATATAGAACAAATTCCAAGATATAGTATTTAAAAAAAAAACGTACAAAACTGGGCATACAGCACATTACTATTCATATAAAAATGAGGGAGAAAAACAAAAACATATTTGCTGTATTAGGTATCCACTACTTTGGAAAAAATTACTCCAGAACAGCAATTTAAGCATTCATTCTCAGTTTACATGGGTCAGGAATCCCAGCTCAGCTTAGCTGTGTCTTTGTGTTTTGTTTTTTTTTTTTTTAAAGAGAGAGTGAGAGAGGAGAGAGAGAGAGAGAGAATTTTTAATATTTATTTTTTAGTTCTCGGCGGACACAACATCTTTGTTGGTATGTGGTGCTGAGGATCGAACCCGGGCCGCACGCATGCCAGGCGAATGCGCTACCGCTTGAGCCACATCCCCAGCCCCTTAGCTGTGTCTTTGGCTCAGATCCTTGGAAGAGTGTGGTCAAGCTGTCTGCTAGGGATGTGGACCCATCTACAGGCTCAGCTTGGGGAGGGAGGATCTCCTTCCAGGATCCTTCCAGATTGCTGGCAGGCATCAGCCTCTCACCCCAGGGGCTGCCTCACAGCATCCCAGTTGACTTCCTCGGGGTGAGTAATCAGAAAGATAGAGAGCACCAAGATGGAAGTCTTTTTTCATAACCCATTTTCAGAAGTGACATCCACCACACTTTGTAGTGTTCTATTCATTAGATGCAAATGTGCAAACCAGCCCATGCCAAGGGGAAGGGAAGGCCCAAGGCCATGGATGCTAGAGGTAGGAGAGTTGGAGGGCATGGTAGGGGACACCCGCACCACACTTACACAGGATGCACTGGATACATTAAATATTGGCTGCCTCCAGGGCAGAGAATTGGGTAAATGTGGGAGAATTTTCACTGAGTATGCTTTCATATCTTTATGATTTTCTACAACGTGGATGTATCACTTATTCAAAAATACATCAAATTTGAATTTTAAAAGAACAATTTAAAAGTTGGAAATTTAGGGCTGGGGATGTGGCTCAAGCTGTAGAGCGCTCGCCTGGCATGCACAGGGCGCTGGGTTCGATCCTCAGCACCACATAAAAATTATTTAAAGACGTACCCCATTTGAATCAAATGTATGATATGTCAAGTTCATTGTAATGTTTTGAGCAACTAATAAAAAAATTTTTTTAAATAAAATAAAGATGTTGTGTCCACCAAAAACTAAAAATAAATATTAAAATATTCTCTTTTAAAAAAGTCGGCATTTTAACAGAAGAAAAATGGAACAAAATTCGAAAACAATTATACTTAAATAATAGTTATTACTAACTACTGTAAAGATTGTTTCTATTTAGTCTTTGCTTGTTTCAATGAAGCTTTAAAAGCTATACATACAAGACACAGTTTGTGTTGCTTAATGTATATTCTAAAAATGCATCATTGGTTGATTTTCTTATTGTGTGAACATCATAAAGTATATTTACACAAGCTAAAATAGACTAGAATGTCACTGATGCAATCTTTTCTTTAACTACTGAGCTACATCCCCCAGCCCTGTCTGTTATTTTTATTTTTTTGTGGTGCTAGAGATTGAACCCAGGGCATTGTGCATGTAAGGCAAACACTTTACCAACTGAGCTATATCCTCAGCCCATTATGTTTTTATTTTGAGACAGGGTCTTGCTGAGTTGCTTAGGACCTCCCTAAATTGATGGGGCCATAATCCTCCTGCCTCAGAGATTGTAAGCATGCACCACTTGCCCAGCACTGATATAATCTTATGGAGCAACTCTCAATATGCAGTCCTTAACTGACTGAAACATCATATGGCACATGATTGTACACACGTGCACACATACACACAAACACATAACCCATGTGTAGAACAAAATACAGATTCCCCCTCATTTTTTTTCCAGGGGCGTAGGTACTAGAGATTGAACCCAAGGGTGGTGTTCTACCACTGAGCTACATCCCCACTCCCTTTTATTTTTTGAGACAGGGTCTTGCTAAGTTGCCAAGGCTGGCCTTGAATTTGTAATCCTACTGCCTTAAACTCCCAAGATACTAGGATTACAGTATGCTTCACCATGCCCAGTCAAAATACAAACTCTTGAGTCAGGATTCAAGATCCTTCAGCATTTGATTCCAGTCTGCTGTGCAGACTTATTTTCTGCCATTCTTTCATCCTTCTATGAACTCTAGTTACTTGCTATACTGAACTGATTACATCTGCCAGTTCTAGCGGGTAAAAGCCATAGCCCAATGCCAGGCACACAGCAAACTTTCAATTAAGACTTAGCTTACATTCTTAATCAAAGGCTGCCTTTGCCTAAACTGTCCCATGTGGAATGCGCTACACCCCTCTCCTAGCCCCAAGGAACATTCCTCTCAAGGCTAAATCAGATGTCACTGTCGCCATGAAGTAATCCCACGGTGGTTAGTCATCACCTCTATTCTCCCACAGCACTCTTTCTTTACCTCAACTATAACACTTTTGTTACAGTATTGCAATTTAAATCTACAACTGATCCCTGGATCATCAGTGACAATATTACCTGGGAATGCAGTAGAAATGCAGAATCTTGGGTCCTCCTAGGTATTTAGGATGAGAATCTGAATTTTTAACAAGATACCAGTGACTTGTCGAATGGTAAAGTTTGAAAAAACAGTGGTTTTAAATCTTTCCCTACTTGAACTGTAAGCCTTCCCAGGACGCTTTCATTTCTGTCCCCCAAGCCCATCATAAGATTTGACACCCAAATGTTTTCTAAGTTTTATTTATAATAATTATGTATATGACAGATTTTTTTTTAATTCCTGGAGGAATAAAATACCATTTTATTAATACTAGTTATTTGGTAAGTGGACAAAGTACATTTCTATGCAACACTTCAATTTTTCTATAATCAGAATGTATTACCTTTATAGGTAGAAAAACAAAAGATTTAGAAAATTATGTAAAATGTAAGATGAAATGTAAAATTTACGATACAACATTCACAAAATGGTATATGATACATACAATGGTGTACAATTGTGCTGAGGTATATTTACATATATGAAAAGATGCCATGCTATATTGTTTTAAAAGACAACAGTATATATTGATGGTATCATGTTTAAAAAAAAAAAATTGTAAGTGGCCCCTAAAGGAACATATACCAAAATGCCTTTGGTGGAGTTAATTTATTTATACCTTTTAAATTGTTCCTAGTTTTCTTACAATCTTTTTAAAAAACATGGTAATAAAAAAAAAAAAACAGCCATTTTCATTTTGAAAAATATCTCTACTCCTTACTAAGTCCCTTTATGTCAGTCATGAGACTTCCACAGGCACACAATCACTGCACACATGAAGGCCAGGGCACTCAGTCCCACACTCCAGTCACCTGCCTGTCCTGGCACTCTCCCACCCCTGCAGCTACTCCAACTCAAACAAATGTGGCAAGTGTGATGCCACCTTTGGCCAAAAACACCCTGTCTTTTTGGAAGTCTCACTTTCCCCAGTTACTTTTTCTCAGATGGTAACAGCAACAGATCTGCTCTCCGAGACAAAAGCAACCAGACAATTCATACTGCACCACCTCCCCCTGGTGGCAGGCTTTGGTAATGGAAATCGCTTGATAAGAAAATACTGCAACCTGTCATCCTTCTCTCTTTTCTTCTTAGTTTATTTTTTATTATTATTATTATTTTTTTGGTGCTGGGGATTGAAGCCAGGGGTTCAAACATGCCAAACATAAGCTCTACTACTGAACCATACCCCCCAGCCATATCCTTACTTCTTTAAATCATCAAAACCTCTTTTTCATTCTTCAAGGTGTCAAGTACAGACACAAAGCCAGGATTCGGTATCAGTCAGACTTGGTGCTTCAGATAATGCCACAGGTGACTTCTGCCCTTTATCTCCTGTCCTTTCCCTCCCTGCTGCTTGGTCCTTATGATACAGACAGGTTTATCAGTACTGCCTTTCCTGCTTTCTAACTCCTCCACTGCCCTGAACCTCAGGAAGGGCAAGCAATGGCCCAGGAACCCTTGGCACGGTCTGGCATGGAGAAGCCCCAGAGACATTTACCATCAATCCTCTCAGGACCCAGTCCTTAGGTTTCAGGCATTGATATTTCAAGCATGTCAGGTTGTTATGCTGATGTTTCTTTAGAAATATCACAGTGCAGCAATGTCAGTCTTCAACTGTGGTGCTTCTGGTCTCCACATAAACGTCAAGTTTCCTTACTCTTCCAGGAAGAAGGAAACATTCAGTAGGATATCTGGAATAGGAAGAGGGAAAACTGGCATATCACCTCTCCAGAGAACATAAACACCAGATTTATAAAGATATAGAGCACAACAAGGGCATCTCTCTAATGTCTCCAAAGAGGCACAGGGAAGGAGGAGAGGAAATAAGAAGGAATTAAAAAAATAGTACCTTGTACAAGATCTTGGTGTTCATCTGCTGAAATTTGGTCCCAGGCCTTGGGCAATGCTTGGATACCTGCCAAGTCTCCCCACTGGATGGAGGAAAAGAGATACTTTCTCTTCAGATACTTTCCTGGAAGTTAAGGACTGCTCAAAAAGAAAAGGAATAATGCTGTAGTGGGGGAAAGGTACCTCATGAAAGCTTTGGGAACTATAATGTAGAGCCATTGTTACATTTCTCTGGGGGTAGGAGTGGGATTAGACTGTGCCACAATATTTTCTAATCAACTCTAATAATATGGCTTGATGACACCAGAAAACAAGAATCAAACACTGTCCCTGAAACCTAGACTATCTTTTGTGAGGACAAAAGTAGAAACTAAAAACAAGCAAAGTGACATAAAAGACAAACTCAGCAGAAGTTTGAAGGGGAAATACATCCACTTTCGAGGACCACAGGAACATTTTTGCTGGTAGGAAACACATAAGCAAAGGTACGGAGTGAAGAAGCGTGGAGTGCCTTCAGGGAACTGCGAACTTTCCAGCATACCTGGCAGGTGTAGGGCACATAGCAGGAAAGGTGGGTTGAGCCAGAACACACAGACACCGAGGACCAAGGTAGGCATTCTGAACTTTATCCTACTAGCAGCAGAAGCTACTGACACATGCTGTATGAGCAACCTGATCAGAACTAGACTTCCTGAAGATACAAGGAAGTGAGCCAACTTAGAGGAGCAAAAGTCAGAGACAGAGAAGGCTGCCAAAAGGCTACATGTGATTAAGAATCCAAAAGAGAAACTGTGGAAGTGGCAGAGGGAATAGAGAGAAAAAGAGTCACACATCACTTACTGATGGGGATATGTTTTGAGAAAGGCATTGTAAGTAATGTCGTCCTGTGCAAACATCTGGAGTGCACTTACATAAACTAAGACAGTTCTGACGTCACCACGTGATACAATCCTATGGGACCTCTGTGGTATGTGATACCACTGCTGATCAAAATTTGTTATGTGCCACCTGACTATAAAAAAAGCACCAGGGAAACAGAATTGAAGTGCCTGATAAGTGCCTGTGTAAAGAGTTTAGCACGTGCTAAGTACTCTGCTCCTGCTGCTGTTGGCATCATTACTAAAACCGTTAGCACCATCACTACTACTGCTGCAACTGAAAGAGAAAACAGAGGAAAAGATAGAAGACTATTCTAACACTTCCAGAGCAGGTGAATGGACAGCACTGAGTCTACAAATAAAAGAAAGGGGGTTGAATTTGAGAGCTAGATTGAAGAGTTCAACTTTGAGCTTGACTTTTTATTTTCTTGAGCAATCCAGCTGGAGGCATCTACAGAAAACTGAAGCTCAAGACTAGCAACAACAATGAAAGCAGAAACTTAAGCCAGAAGGTAGATGTAGGTATCAGGTGAGAATGGAGACAAAACAGCCAGAACTTCAACTAACTAATCTTCTCCTTCCACCCTTGCCCACCACCACCCCAACTCTTTCCTTGGAACAGTCAGCATGGTAACATTAAAAACATATATCTTTTCTTGTTACTTTTCTATTGAAAACCTCATAGCTCTCTGTTTCACTCAAAGTAAAAGCCAAAATCCTTTCAAAGACATTCACGGCCCTAAGAAGTCCAGCCACCTCCTCAATCACCTCACCTCCCAGCAGACTCCCCTCATCCCCTGCTCTAGCCACACTGGCCTCCTGGCTACTTTCTAAACATACCAGGCACACTCTTACCTCAGGCTTTTGCATTTGATGTTCCCTCTGCCTGGAATACTCTTCCTCCAAATATCCACACAGCTTCCTCCCTTGCCCTCTTCCGATCTTTTCTCATGATGCCTGCTCTGACCACCCTATTTAAAACCACAACGCACCATCATACTTCACATTCCCTGCTTTATGCTCCACAGCACTCATCATCATCTGAAATGCTCCTTATATTTTCATTTTTTAATGTCTGTCTCCTAGCACCTACAGAAGTGACTGGCAGATAGTAGCTAGTTACAAATTACTTGAGAAATCATAATAAAGAATAATCAAAGAGGAATCCATGTTCAAGAACCAAAGAGAGTGAATCCAAACTTGTGATTAGAAAATTAAAGAGACTTTGGAATATCTCTGAACACTTATCTGAAATGTATGCAAAGGATATGAACTTCGATAATGTCTCTCAATATCTTGCAACCATTCCAACATGTCAGCCACAGAAGGGCTCTCAGCCGAGGGCTGCAGAACAGCATCAAGGCCGACCACGTCTGCATGTTGCTCATAGATCCGAAACACTTGCTCCACATGGCTGCTGACCGTGTCGCGCACCTTGAGGAGGGTGGCTCTGTGGAAGAGTCTCTGCATTAGGCAATAAGAGAAATGTATGCAGCAAGCCTTCTTAATTCTGGTGCTCTGACATTTTGAATTGGGTGATTCTGTTTTGTGGAGGGCCACCTCACACATGCAGGATGTTTAACAGTACACCTGGCCTCTACCCACCAGAGGACAGAAATAAACCACACTCTCACCATCTTCACCATAATGTCTCTAGACATTGCCAAATATCCCCTCACAGAAAAACTACCCCCAAATGAGAACATGAGCTAAGGAGATTGGTGATATTGCTTTGGAGGTACAGGTAGATCGAGAATTAAGAAATAACTTTATAATGGGGAGCTGAAGTTATATTGCTCTCAAAGCTGTGGGATAAGCCCAGTTGCCAAAGAAAGTAAAGATCAAGGGACATTTCTGGGGTTAAGGATGGACTGAGGATTAAGCTCAGAGGCAGAATGCTTATTTAGCATGTGTAAGGCCCTAGGTTTAATCCCCAGCACTGCCCTCCCCACACACAAAATAAATAACCTAAGGAGAGCAAATGCTTACTCACAGACTCAAGCCATGTACAAGAAAAGGGAATAAAGAGGGTACTGAAGCAACAAACCATTCCCATCTACAAGCTCCCTAACCCTTTCTAGAAAATTCTTGAACAGTCAAGTGTGGGCTCAGGATGCAGACTACTGCGGAAAGTTATTTATTCTCCCCCATGCATAAAAACAGCTTGTTTTGCTCACGATACAGAACTAGACTAGCACACAGAACAAACACTTATTCCACAAATCAATGAGTGAATAAAATTATTTTAAAAACTAAACACAATAATGCATATAAAGTGCTTAAAGCAGGGCCTAGGTTATAGTAAATATTATTTCCTCAGTGACCCCAAAGGATCCAGCCATCAAGACAAAGGCTACAACTTCCAAAAGTAGAAGGCATTTCCCAGCCTAGTACTGTGTCTTTCAAAAATATTTGACCCTTTATGAACAACCAGAAATATGAAAAATTGTGCTCTATATGTGTACTATGAATTGTAATGCATTCTGCTGTCATATATAACAAATAAAAATTTAAAAAATGAAAAAAACTGTTTGACCATGACTCACAATGAAAAAACAGAATAACAACCCAACACCCACACACAAATATGTAATCAATTGAAGTAAAAAGTTCCCAAAACAATATTGATCCTCTCAAATACTGTTTTTCATACTGTGAGATCTGCTTACTTGTAGTCTGTGACTTGTAGAACAGAAGACAAAATATCAGAGTGTAATACTCATAGAATTGTTTTGTGGAATATTTCAGTTTATATGTATGCATGTGTTTATATGGACCATGATACAAAACATATTTCACCCTATAGGTCATGGTCAAACTCTAAAAGCCACTGATCTAAAGGAAAACAAGTGCCTCTAGGAAGGCAGGCTCTCATGGGGAATTTTTTATACTTTTGTTTTTGTAGTGCTAAGGATTAAACTCCAGGCCTCATGCATGTTTTTTTTTAAGCATTCTACCACTGAGCTATACACCATTTTTAAAAATTGAAAAACAAGCTGGTTTTATGGTGGCACGTCTGTAAATCCCAGTGGCTCAAGAGGCTGAGGCAGGAGGACTGTGAGTTCAAACCCAGCTTTAGCAACTCAGTGAGGCCCTAAGCAACTTAGCAAGACCCTGTCTTAAAATAAAAAATAAAAAGGGCTAGGGATATGGCTCAGTGGTTAAGCATCCCTGTGTTCAATCCCTGGTACCAAAACAAATAAATAAATAAAAATAAAAATAAAATTGAGAAACAAGCCATACTTTAAACGCATACAACTTAAGGGGCTGGGGATGTGGCTCAAGTGAGGCACGCATGAGGCATTGGGTTCGATCCTCAGCACCACATAAAAATAAAGATACTGTGTCCACCTAAAACTAAAAAAAAAAATTTTAAAAGGCATACAACTTAAAATGAAACTACTTTGTATACTACAATGGTATATACATGCCATTATCTATTTCTCTAAATCCAGTGAACATACAAAATCAACAAGAAAGCCAATGTTAAGTTATGGACTTTCAGGGATAATGACATGTCACTATAGATTCACTGATGGTAACAAATGTACCACATTGGTACAGGTAAGAGTGGAGTATATACATGTGTGGAGGCGAAGGCATTAGGGAATTCTCTACACTTCCCAACTTCACTCTAAACTTAAAACTGCTCTCAAAATTAAAGTTTAATAATTTTTAAAAATAAGTATACAATTTAGTACTTTTTCACATATTCACCAAATTGTGCAACCATCACTATCACCTATTTCAGAACATTTTTATCATCCCCCAAAGAAATCCTGAATTCATTAGTAGTTATTCCAATTCACTCCTTCTTTTTGGCCCCAGGAAAGCACTGATCTACCTTTTACCTCTGTGGATTAGTCCATTCTGGATATTTCAGAGAAATGAAATCATACAATATATGTTTTGTTTCTGATTTCTTTGACTTAGCAAAATGTTTTCAGGGCTCATCCATGTTGTAGCATGTATGGGTGCTTATTTCCTTTTTATGGCCAAGTAATATTTCAATGTTTGGCTCTATCATAATTTATTTGTTCATCTGATGAACATTTAGATTGATTCCACCTTTTGGCTGTTATGAATCACACTGGTTTTGTAGTGCTAAGGATTAAACCCCAGGCCTCAACTTCTCACCAAATTCCTCTCAATCCAGAAGCAAAAGACACATCTACAGATCATATGCTCAACAGAGCTAATTACCTCTCCAACCTCCTCTCTCAGTCCCCTGCTCCAGCCCACTATTCTCTTTTCAACATTACTCATGTCCACATCTTGGCTCATTTTACACAAATTCATCCTGCAGGCTTTTGACATTACTTCCTCCTAAAGGCTTCCCCCCTCCTCAGGCTGCACTCCTCACTATCTTAGAACACCACAACATCTCTTCTACTCAAGGCTGCTTCCCTGTTGTCTTCACGGCACCTTGTTGTGCCTGGCATCCCACAGGTGCTTAATAAATGTTGTTTTGTAGAAGCGTACAAAAGAATAAAATGCATTTTCAACAAATAACAGTTTCCTATTCATGTATGGTACAGACACTATGCACTAGAACTTTTTTTGTTTGGGGTCAAAGAAAGGCCACATATGCCCTGTCGCCTGTCTCTTCTCAATACCATAACCTATTGGTTACTGAGAGACAAAACAGTTAAAAGACAAAAACCAGAGCTTTTAAACATACTACTCCTGGGCACAGAGACAATGCACAGCAAAACAAATGATAGTTAAGAGCTCTGGGGCTGGGGTTGTCGCTCAGTGGTAGAGTGCTTGCCTAGCATGTGTGAGGCACTGGGTTCGATCCAAAGCACCACAAAAAATAAATAAATAAAATAGGCTGGGGTTGTGGCTCAGCAGTAAAGTGCCCACCTAGCAGGTACAAGGCCATGGGTTCCATACTCAGCACCACATACAAATAAAATAAAATAAAGGTATTGTGTCCAACTACAACTAAAAAGTAAATATTTTAGATATATATTTAAGATGGACTTAAAAAAAATAAAGCTCTGGCTTTTGTGTTTTTCAAAAGATGGGGGTTGGAATCCAGTCAACTATTTACTAGATGTGTGACCAAGGGCAACCTGCTTGAGTCCATTTCCTCACTTGCAAAAACTGGAATGAAGTGAGGTTAAGTCACAGAGGTATTAAAGGACTTTATGGATAATGTATGTAAAACCTTCAGTTCTGGCACCTGCTAAGCTTAAAGCCCAGTTCCTTGTTGCCTTTACCAAAGACAACTATAGAGAAGGGCTAATAAGCCTTCTCCACTCCTTTTCCTTTGTGACATTCCCCTTGTCAGAAGCCAGGCATGTAGAAGCTGGCTTCTACATGCCTGGCTTCTGACAAGGGAAATGCCAGAAAGTGGCTTTTTGACAGTGGTCCCTTCGCAACAGAAGGAAGGGCCGAAACACCTTCAAATGCCATGCTCCCGAGTAAAAACACTCTTCTGATCCACCCAAGCTACTTGAAAGCGCCCAGTTTAAAGATCCTTCTAAACAGCACCGAGGGAATCCTTACAGCCTCTCCCCTAGCTTGTCCAGGACCACGTCCCCAGCCGCCAGCTGCTTGCGCCTCAGCCGCTCCTGTAAGTCCGGGAAAGCCCGAAGCGCCGGCACATCTTGGAACCGCACGCTTTGCGCGGCCTGCAACTGCTCTGCCAGGTTGCTGAGGGAGGCCAGGAGCGGCGAGCAGTCCCGCAGGGTGCTCTCCCACAGGCCCTGCTGCTCCTCCACCACCGGGAAGCACTTCTTCAGGGCCTCCTGCACAGCAAGTAAAGGCCGGTCTTGAGCCATCTTCTGTTGGGAAAACAAACAAGAGCAAAAAATAAATAAATAAAATTTAAAAAGGGTCAGGGCGCCAAGTCAGGAGACGAAGTGCTGGGTCCCGGGTGGGAGCCACTTCCTGCCCCGAGGTCGGCCCGGCTCTCGGCCTCCGAGTCCCTCCGGACAGGAGCTCCTGCCCAAGGCGTCCTCTCGCCTTCGGAAGCTGCTCCGTGAAGGACCCTTGCTTCCCCCGCTCAGGCGGGTGTCCTAGTTACTCCTCGGAATAGGGCAGTCTCCTGCTTCAGACTGAGGATTCCCGGAGCCCAAGACCTGTCTTCCCTCGAGACTTGTGCTCCTGGAGCCGGAATCTCGTCTCCTCTCTTTGAAACTGCCTTTCGCGTTCCCTAACCCCGCCAGATATCGAAGCGTGAGAACCCACCCGGAAAGCACCGCGGCTCGCACCTTCTGTGCCGCTCAGAAGTGCCCGCCCGCGAGGACTACGGAGTCGTGAAAAGATGCCGTAAAGCCGCAATGACTTCTGGGCAATGAAGTCCTGCCTGTGGATTGGCTGTCTGATGGAGGAGCTTCCTTGTGGTTGGGTGTTCTGAGACCATCCTTAAAAGGGCCACTTCTCATTCGTCAGCCGCAGGCAGTTGAGTTTGAATTGGGTGGCGGTTAGCTAGAGAGCCTCTCCCTCTCAGCTGGAGCTGCGAGCTTTTTCTCGGCCCTAGCTTCCTGACCCGTAGGTACGTGTCTCGCGATCTCTTTAGGCCTAGACCCCGAAGGACGATTCCCAGCTGTCGTCTCCACCCCTTATTTTCCCTCCCCTGTCTCTGCCGCTGACCCCTTGTGGCTCGGTCCCCCTCTCCCCGCAACCTCCACCGAAGCGCCATGGCTCCCAGGAAGCGTGGCAGTCGGACGAACAAGACCAAGTCGTTGCGGAGCCAAAAGCTCGCCTCCTTTCTTAAGGACTTCGACCGTGAAGGTAAGGGGTGGATTCCCGCCGTCGCTGCTGCTACCTGAGGCGGTGGCAGGGCGCCGGCGGGTTGGGGCGCCCTTGGCCCGGACTCTCCCGCTTGGTGACGCGTGTCCTTTCGGCTTCTGCCTCTCGCAGTGCAAGTACGAATCAAGCAAATTGAGTCAGACAGACAGAACCTTCTCAAGGAGGTGGATAACCTGTACAACATCGAGATCCTACGGCTCCCGAAGGCTCTGCGCGAGATGAACTGGCTTGACTACTTCGGTAAGAGACACAAATCATGGCCGCGGTCAGGCCATGAGCATCGTGACACCCTTCAGAAAAGGTTTTCTAAAATGTTCCCTTCTTCATGAGGTCCAACATGGCTACTTATGGAAAACTGCAACCCTGCTGCTTGGTCGCATTCTGTCTACCTGCCTGCTTCATTCTCAATAGCACTTACCGTGGTCACACCCCCACATCCCAAACAGGCATACCAATTCAAACCTAAAGAACTAGGTGGCAAATATTTAAGGTTTCTTGAGCCAGAGTGTTCTCGATCCAGGTACTCAGCTCTGCTTTTGTAGTTCCGAAACAGCTATAATGAATGGGCACAAATGGGCTGTATTCCATTAAAACTTTATGGACAAACTAATATGAATTTCACATAATTTTCACACTCTAGGAGATATTCCTCTGGGTGTGCATGCATGTGTGTGTGTGTATGTGTATGTACATTATCCAACCATTTAAAAATGAACGAATTAATGACTTGGTTTGTTATCAGCACTCAGGTGGAAGTAGCTCTTTCTGCAGCTCATGAAAATTGCAAATTGATTTAAGTGTTCATTCTTGTCTTGATTTAAAAATGGGCAAATTGTTTGTGAACTGCAAGGACGGGAGAATTTTCCTGACCAGAGAAAAATCTCAGCCGATTTTCCCACTCCCTCACTAAATGTCCAGGGAAAAGCAGAGACCTTCCTCTGCTGGGTTATCCTTTTTCTGTTTTCCTTTTTATTCATAATTATAGTATGTAGCCTTTGTCCTGGATAGAAATGCTTGTCCTGCTCACATAGGATTTAGCAAGTCTTTCAATTTGCTTTTTTATTTATTATTTCATGAATTCATTCATTTATACAAAAGTTGAGCACACCTCAGTCAGAATGCTGGATGCTGAAGATGCATTGGAGAATAAAACTGACATTGTTCCTGCCCTTGAGAGCATATGAGCTAGTGGGCAAAGGTCTTTTTAAAAATTCAGAGCCTGGGGATATAGCTCAGTGGTGAGAACTTGCCTAGCATGGGTGAAGCCCTAGATTCAATTCCCAGCACTGCAAATAAATAAATAAATAAATAAAACAAAATTACAAGTATGTCATTAGAATTATAAGTACTACAAAAGAGACTAGAGTAGTGGCTAGTGTATTTAGTGTTTTTTATGCCAGATAGACATTGTACCAAAATGGTTTACATAATTAAACTAATTTTAACTTCCTAACAAGCTAAGTAATTATTAATATCATGCCTGTTTTAGAAATTATAAGATTAAGGCATGAAGAAAGGTTACTTTGCTTAAGGTTTCAAGCTAGTTAGTGGCAGAATCAATTTGAACCCTAGCATTCTGTTTCCAAAACTTGAGTTGTTAACTTTGTTATATTTTTGGAACTGGGGATTGAACCCAGGGGTGCTTAATCACTGAGTCACAATCCCAGCCCCTTTTTTATATTCTATTTATAGAGACAGGGTCTCACTAAGTTGCTGAGGTTGGCTTTGAACTCACCATCCTCCTGCCTCAGCCTCCTGAGCTGCTGGGATTACAGGTGTGCACTACCATAACCAGTAAGATCTTAACGTTATATAGGATACCAAGACAGTCTCTAAGAGTAGGATGTAACCTAAGTTTATTCCACATCTAAATCTAACAAAGACCTTTCTATTCAATGCATATTTACTATGCCAAATTTTTGCCAGAAGTGGGTCTTATTTATGGAAATCAGTCCAAGACAGGAGTGGAAAACTTAAACAGCTTTTGTTTTGAGTAGCTGTTGGGTATGATAAAGGGAAACAACTCAGCAATTTACTTTGTAAGTTTTATAGTTCATAGCAATCTAGTATGATAGAAACATAAGCAGAATTTTGGGGTGACATTTGAGCTGAGTTTTAAAGGATAAATTAGAAATTTATTGGGAGCAGAGGAAATGCTTAATACTAGGACTCTAAGTCATAAGAGATGGTGGCACATTTGAGAAATAACAAAAATTTTGATGAGGTGGAATAAGAATAAGTCAAAAAAGAAGGAATCCAGCTTAGAGAAAGATTGGACTAGATTGTGAGGGTCTTTCAATGCTGGAAGATGATTTATCATTGAAATCTGATAGTAACTAAATGTGATATTCTTTTTAAAGCCCTTGGAGGAAACAAACAGGCCCTGGAAGAGGCAGCAACAGTAAGTGACTTATTTTACTTTTGAGCTGATTAGTTTGTAAGTATAATCCACTCACAAATTTCAACCAATGGGCTGGTATGGTGGCACATACCTGTAATCCCAGGGGCTTGGGAGGCTGAGGCAGGAGGATTGTGAGTTCAAAGCCAGCCCTAGCAACTTAACAAGACCCTATCTCTAAATAAAATATTAACAAAGGGATTGCAGGGCTGGGGCTGTAGCGCAGTGGTAAAGCGCTTGCCTTGTACACTTGAGGTGCTAGGTTTGATTGTTAGTTAGCACCAAATAAAAATAAAGATATCATACCAACTACAACTGAAAAAGTATTTAAAAGAAAAGAATAGGGATGGGGATGTGACTCAGTGGTTAAACACCCTGGGTTCAATCCCCCATACCCAAAAAAAGATATCCAACTAATGGGTTTTACACTGTAAGAGAGGTTCCATAAGGGAGCATTATCTCTGCCAACTAAAAAGTTATGGTTTTGTCAAACATTGAATAGATCTGAATAGCCCGAATAGATCTGAATCCCAAAAGGACTCTCTTCCTCACACCCTTCTGTGAGTTCCTTATTTGAAGGTTCAGCCCAACCATGGATCAAAAATATATATTTTTTAAATCCATACTAAACATGTACAGACTTTGTCATTGTCCCCTAAACAATACAGTATAATAGTTATTTTTTTATCTTGATGGAATTTAAAACATATAATAGGACATGCATAGGTTGTATGCAAATACCACATCATTGTATATGAAAGACTTGAACCTTTATGAATTTTGGTATCCTCAGGGGGTTCTGGATCCAATCCCCCTAGGATACCAAGGGACTACTATATATTTTAGGGGTTTTGTCCAAGGTTTCTAACTCACAGCTTTTATACCCCTTATAATTTCTTAAACAACTACAACAGTAAGAACATCTTTTTGGCCTTTTGACCTGAGTAATTCCAGAGTGATAAAGGTGAAAGATAGTCTTTTGATATTTATAACAAACCCCTTTCAACCTTGATGTTAATGAGGTGATTTTTTTTTTTTTTTTTTTGAAAGTCCCTGGGTAACCACTGGATGAGGTGCTGTTTCCAGGGAAACAAACCCTGTGCTCTGAGAGTTGGAACTCAAAACCTCTCTTCCAGGGAGGGGAGAAGGTTAAGTTGATCACCAAAGGCCAATGATAAATAAATCAATCATGCCTATGTAGTGAAGCCTTCATAAATACCCTTAAAAGGACAGGTTCATGAGCTTCCCAATAGTTGAATACATAGAGATTCCTGGAGGGTAGCAAACCAGAGGGAACGTGGAAGTTATGTGCCACTTCCTCTTGCGTTAGGCACCTTATAAGGATTTTTCTGGGTTTTTTTTTTTTTGTTGTTGTTGTTGTTTAAGTATATATATGTATATTTTTAGTTGTAGATGGACACAATACCTTTATTTTATTTATTTATTTTTATGTGGTGCTAAGAATCAAACTCAGGGCCTCACATGCTGGGCAAGCACTCTACCACTGAGCTGTAACCCAGCCCTAAGGAGGTTTTAAATATTATTTTTCTTCTGAAGGTTCCATAATGTTGGTATATGAAATAAACTGGTAATAGATTAGCAATGGAACAAAGGCATACAATTGATCAACATACATAAACATAGAAGCCATACACAAAGGATAAAATTCAAAGAAAGAGATAAAAAAGCTTGAGGCTCCTGGAGCAAAAGAGGTTACTGCAAGCTATGGGAGGTAGAGGAGGGGATCCCAATGAGAACAGAAGTTATCTTATTATACAAGTAAAGTCTCTCAGGTAATGGTCATCAGAAGGCCATAAATAAAGCGGTTCCAAGTTCAGAGAGCAGCTCTAGCAAATTAGTCAACCCAAGGGTGGGAATGGGGTGGGGGGCAAGGGACTCCTTATTTATTTATTTATTTTTATGTGGTGTTGGGGATCGAACCCAGGAACTCACCTGTGCTAGGCGAGCACTCTACTGCTGAGCCACAACCCCAGCCCGGGACTCATCTTTATAATCAGTTGGTCAGAAACACAGGTAAAGGGCTGGGGATGTGGCTCAAGCGGTAGCGCGCTTGCCTGGCATGCTTGCGGCCCGGGTTCGATCCTCAGCACCACATACAAACAAAGATGTTGTGTCCACCGAAAGGTAAAAAATAAATATTAAAAATCTCAAAAAAAAAAAAGAAAGAAACACAGGTAAAACAACCTGGGGCTGGCAGTTAGCATGGGAAGTAGGGAATAGTCTTGTAGGATCTGATGCTATTCTCAGATAGATGGTATCAGAATCGAATCAGTGGTGTCCACTATAGGATTTCTGAATATAGGATATAGTATGGTGTCGGGAAAAATCCACACACATTTGGCCATGGAAATGTTCTTAAGAATATAGTGGAGAGAAGTGGAGTTTTGTCATTCTTAATCCTCAGAGGCAGACAGTTCCATTTTTGACAGGCCCCTAGTGGTCCTTTTCCTGAACTCTTTAGGAGAATGGAAAGCCTCAAGCTCAAGTGCCTTTAAACCATGACCTGAATGGCTAGGAGATAAACTACAACTTTATTTGATTTTATCTTTTGGTACTGGGGATTAAACCCAGAGGCACTCTAACATTAAGCTATGTTCCCAACCCTTTTTATTTTTTATTTTGAAACAGGTTCTCACTAAATTGCAGAGGCTGGCCTTGATCTTGCCATCCTCCTGTCTCAGCTTACCAAAAGCAGGATTATAGGCTTGTGGCACTACATCCTGCTCAAAATAAAAATTTGAAAAGCCTGGGGATGTAGCTCAGGGATGGAGTAATTGCCTAGCATGTTTAAGGCCCTAGTTTTAATCCTCAGTACCACCAAAAACAAACAAAATATGTGCATATCCACTTGTGTGTCTTCCTGTTGAGAGAGAGTTTATTGTAGCTTTTAACACATTTTCAATGTGAACACAAAATTCTGCATTCTTCAGTGAGAATCATTTGGAATCTGAGGTTTGAAGGGGTATGACTTCAAAGGGTACATATTTTCTGTGAATAACAGATTCCTACCAGCTCAAGAAGTTAAAGATAGGCAGGAACTAGTTATTCAGTTAGGAAAAAAATTAAGATTTGGGGGATGAATATTGTAAGAGAGGGATGGGAATAACTGAAATAAAATTGAGATAGTAAAACATTCTTGACCCAAGCCTTCTTTTTCTTTATGTGTCTGTGACCCATTTTATTGATGCCCCCCCTCACAGACCCGGATCTAATATTTCAAAACATTCTGAGATGAAATAGAATCATTAATTAATGCATCTTCTTCTTTTTTAATTAATCAGACATATAGAGCTGAAATAAGAACTTCTGGTGTAATATGAGAGAACCCCTGTTATCTCCAGAAAAACTCTTTAGAGACTCAATGCCCAGGATTTTAATTGGGTGCTGGCTTTTTGGACAGAAAAAGAAAGAAGAAAGAAGCAGGTGTTTGGTATAGACCACAATGTTTGCATAAAATTTAGGCATGGTGAACTATTCTTATCAAAGAATGATGGGAGTCACATCATGCTAGTTATTGCTAGAGACTGTAGAAAGTTTTCAGGAATGCCATTTCTGTTCCATCAAGCATGATAGACCCCACTAATCTATCCAAGCACTGTCTTCTAAGCCCTGACAGCCTCAGAATTCTTCTCTCAGTACTCCATGTAGTCTCTACAAATCCAGATGTGATATCGGTGTGATTCCTAGTCTGTAATAACCATTTTAGTATCTACATGTGCCCCATGAGGAGAAGACTACAAATCATATCTGTTCTTGCCTGTAATCACACATAGGGGTAGTCACCACCATAAACCTAATTAGAAAGCAAGGAAGCCTTTTTGAAGGAGCATCAGAAAACCTTACTGAGAGCTGGGTGTGATGGCGGTCCCAGCTACTTGAGAGGCTCGGATGGGAGAATCACTTGAGCCTAAGAGTCCAAGACCAGCCTGAGTAACACGGTAAGACCCAATCTCACGAAAAGAAAAAGAAAACCCTGTTGAGACCCTGTAGACTTCCCCCCAAAAAAGGTCTGATAGTATCAAGTGTTGTAAAGGATGTGATTCATTAGGGACTTGTGTTTACAAATGAGATGTAAACAAGATGTAAACTTTGGGAAAAAATTTGGCATAATATTAAGGCTGACATACACATAACCCTGTAGTACTCTATCCTTACTAAGTATGTGGCCAAGAGAAAACTTGGATGTCAGGTGCATCACACATGTAGGTGAGACAGTTCAAAGTAGCACTATTGATGGGAAAATGGACAAACCCACGGTGATAGAATCACACACATTCAGTTATACATTTACATTTACTATTGTCTTATGCAAATAGTGGTTACCTCTGAAGAATGATAGGATTAAAAGCCTGGTCACCTTTGGGAGGGAGAGAGACAAAAATGGAACAGGGAAGGAATACATACTTAGAAACAAGTTATTGGCAATATTTTAGGTCTTGTGGTATGTATAGGTTTATGGAGGTTTGCTGTATTGTATTGTTTTTTTTTTTTTTTTTAATTTATTTTTTAGTTTTCGGCAGACACAACATCTTTGTATGTGGTGCTAAGGATCGAACCCGGGCCACACGCATGCGCGATACTGCTTGAGCCACATCCCCAGCCCCTGCTGTATTTTATTGTAACTAATATTTAGCAGTCACTTTTCATGTACCAGGGCCTCACGTGTGCAAGTATTTCTCATATTTGATGGACTAAGCCTCGTACTTTCTGTCTGTGTTTGTCACAGGCTGATGTGGATATCACAGAAATAAACAAACTCACTGCAGAAGCTATCCAGACTCCCCTGAAACCTTCCAAAAGTGAGTACTTTTGAAAACCCCTTGTTGGACAGAGAGCTGAGGTCCGAGGAGCCTGGTAAGCTTCTCAGGCAGGGCCTTTTGGTGGCTCTCTTCCCTCTAATATCTGGCTCCCAATCCTGTAAATCCAAAAATTTTATTTTAGCTGCTGCATTTAGTTAATTAAATGTATGTATGTATAATACTAACCAAACTCACAAGGCTGTTGTGTGAGCAAAAGTGAAAGAAGATTGGGGGGGAAAACAGCTGTGCAGAAACCAAACATTGTTGCCTGCTTCCTTTCCCCTGAGTAAAACAGAGAGGCTGGCAGGATTCAGGGAGATGTTCCAAGACAGGCAGTGCCAACTGAGACTCCCTGATGTGATCTGCAGAGTCAAAAGAGAAGGAAACTTTCGTAGAAGGAAACTTTCTCAGTGTAATTTCACATTCCCCAATTCAGTGATCTGGCCATGTAAAATCGTCTCACATCCATGTCCTACACCAGAGAAACACTGTCTCATAGGAAAGCTATATGGGAAGCCAGGTTGGAACTTTTGAGCTTGGAATATGGTCAGGATGAATTGAAACCTGGGTTGAATGTCACTATCATGAAGCTATGGTAGCTCAATGCATCCAGCTCTTGTGAGGGCAGATCTGCCCCATAGCCTGGATGTGGGGCTCCACTAACCAGGGCCAGAAACACTGTCTTCTCGTAGTTATGACTGGCCTTCCATCAGAATTGTCTTGCTGAATGATGAGGTTTTTACTTTCTTTGTGCCATTTTCCAGTCCTGCCTCTCAAGTTATGATAGAATTGAACTTCAGTGTTTTTAGATTACATATTATCAGTTTTGCTTACATAGTGATGATGGTGGATGGGAGGCAGAGGTCTTCTGATTTCACTTTGTACAACTGAATATACCAGGACCAATGTCAACCAATCATTAAATTGATTTTTTTTTTTTTTTTACCCTTTTGACTACTGAACTTCAACTACATTGTAAGCTATTAAAATATATCTCAGGCTGGGGATGTAGCCCAATTGGTAGAGTGCTTGCCAAAGTTTTCTTATGGTATCTATGTATCAATACTAGTTCTGCTCTTTGGAGCCCCATAAAACTATTTTCAATATGACAACCCCTTAAATATTAAAAATTGGCATTTATCCTTTGGAATCATTCTTCTTAAATATCCCTAATGCTCCTTTTCCTCTTTTGATGACAATTATAATAAAAATTTTATTTTTATAAATAACAATAATACAGTAAATAACACTTGTTATAACAGTGTCTGGTATGGTCCAATAGACTTTACGTTCATTAATTCCTCAAATACTTACTAAACACTTAGAGACATAATTCTAAGACTTGGAGGTAAGAATGAAAATAACAAATGTGTTCTTATGGAGCATACATTCCAAACCTCATAATATCGCTATAGTAACAGCTCTCTGATAAATGTGAGGGAACTGAACACCTTGATTAAAGCCATTTGACCTAGTAAGTGGTAGTACCACATTTGAAGCTCAAGTCTGTCTTGGTAGGAGGGCTGGGTTATCCCTGTAGAATCATTGTATGGGGTTTCTTATCTACTCTGATTAAGTTCCTTTGTTTAAATGCCCCCCACTTTTTTCAAGTGATCTCCTGGGATGGGATTATACCTCAGTGGTGGAGCCTTTACCTAGAGGCCATGAGGCCGTGGGTTCAATCTTCAACACTGCCAAAAAGAAAAAAATGGAGTTGAGTCTATTTCATGATTGTAGCCTTAGGTTATGTTAAGTGTCATTCCTTATGAGAAATGTGAATGCATGAAATTTCTTCCCATCAGAAATAACACACTGTTAATGCTGTCTCTTTTAGCACGAAAGGTATTACAAGTGGATGAAATGATAATGGAAGAAGAAGAGGAGGAGGAAAATAAACATAAGAATCTTCAAACTTCAAGAGTAAGTAGGAATTCAGGATAAGGGCTGAGGGCTGGCAAGAGATAAGCAAATACAAAAATACATGGGATGTGAGCTGAGGCTGTAGCTCAGTGGTAGAGCGCTTGCCTTGCACACGTGAGGCCCTGGGTTTCATCCTCAGCACCACATAAAAATAAAAATAAAGATATTGTGACCATCTACAACTAAACACACACACACACACACACACACACGGGATGCAGTGTTGCACTCCTAGAGCTCACATTTGATTGAGAGCATCCCACGTAAGTGGTAAATAACAAAGGAGATCATTGACATGCATTTGAAGTGTGTAGACCTCAGAAGAGGAAGCTAGTAAGCCTTCCCTACCCAAGGAGGACATAGCCAGTCTCTTCAAGGTCAGTGAGAAGAAAGGGGAGAAAATTCCTGGAAGAGCTAGGAAAGGGTCCAGCTAAGGAGCTCCTAGGAAGCAATTTGGTATGGCTGGTATAGGACAGGAGGAGAGCAGGGACCAAATAACGGATGGCCTTGTGTGCCAGGCTTGGAAGTTTCTATTCTGTCAGACAGGTGATGGTAAGTGACATCAGATACATATTTTATAGTAGTATTCAGGATAAATGGAAGAGGAGAAAATAAGGAAAGCTGTTAGGTTGAACTAAGGCGGTGACTAAAAACAGTCATGGTTTAAGGTAAGTTTTATAAAGGAGAACTAGCATGATTGGTGGAAGAAGGAATCAGAGATGACCAAATACTTTCTAGCTTAGGCGGTTGCCATCCAGTGAACACGGGACCCTGGAGGCAGAGCGGTGGGTTAGGAGACGTGCTGGTTGCTTGACATGTTGTGTGTTGAGTACTTTTCTAGGACATGGGAATTCAAATAGGAATTTCACCTGGAGCTTGGGGGAGGAGGAAGTAGAGATGCACTGCCTCCCGGTTTTTACATGCTAGTCCCACGGGGAGAGCAGAAAAGACTGTCAGGGAGAGCATGAGGAGGGAGACTGCAGGTGGGCATGAGAGAGAAGTTGGGAGGAAGGGCTCCTGATGCAGACCGCCAAGGGACAGAAAGAGATGCGGGAAGGCTGGGTTGGACTTGGAAGAAAGGAGGGGAGAGTTGCCAGGAAATTAGTCACTCTTGTCAGATATTCCCAGGACTCAGAAGGTGAGGACTGCAGGGGGTTTCCTTGGATTGGGCACATGGGATGCCCAGAGTGACCACCACTGTAGCACTTTATGGAAAGTACTGGAGCAAGTCAGGCTTCAATCTTGGCCCAAATTTTCTGTTTTGAAGGCCCAGCCAGTGTAAGTCCTCTGTTGATTAATTACATTCTGAATGCTTTAGTCACTAAATTCTGTGAGTTGAACTTTCTTTTTTTTTTTTTTTTTAATTTTTTAACTTTTTTTAGTTTTAATAGAACTTTATTTTTATGTATTTATATGTGGTGCTAATAATCGAACCCAGTGCCTCACACATGCTAGGCAAGTGCTCTACCGCTGAGCCACCACCCCAGCCCCGTTGAACTTTCTTATGTTCAATATTAACTTTCCTTCCAAGAACTGATCCCCTTTCCTCTCCTTTTTTAACCCTCCTTAACTTTCCCCTGGGCTGGGCTTCGTGTAACCTCAGTTTTATTGATTGTGACTATAGGTCAAAAGGTGTCCTCCATCTAAGAAGAGAACCCAGTCCGTACAAGGAAAAGGCAAAAGCAAAAGGTAATGGGTTTCCAAAGTTAGACACGTGACTTAGGCTTTATGAAAGAACTCTGTACAACAGGCAGAAGAAGGCAAAAAGGGCTTTGGTGATTAGTGTTCTAGGAGTGTAAAGTCACAGGATCCTTGAGGAGCCATGCTGGAGGGCCTCTAGTCTCAGGCAGTTCTTCTGCTTACCTTCTCTATTCTCCCCCACTGTTTTATTTTTAACAGGCAGAGTGAGCTCAAAAGAGTTTAGTAAGAACTGTATTTTATGTTTAGTTGCCTGACAGTCCTTGTGCAGAGGTACCCAGAATCAGTCACAGAGTGGCCATCACCTGCCCACAATTAGTTGCTTGAAATGTTCCTTCTGGTATTGCCAAATAAAGATTCTATGAGATGACTATGGAATCTCCACTATTTGGAGATAAGAGGAAACAGCTTAGGAAAGTAGGCATTGGACTATGAGTCCCCCTTTCTCTCTGGGCAGAGGTAGCAGGACATTAACCATCTGTCTTTCCAGAGAACAAGAATTCTAGTTTTGGGGGTAGCTGTGAGCTTTGTGTCATCTTCTCCATCTTGATTGAGAAGTCAGACTCTGCAAGATTTCTGCTGGGTTTCAGAGTTGCTCCTCCCTAATTGGCTGTGTGATCTTGGACAAGCTCTTTAAAACTCTATGCCTGAGTTTCTGCATTGGTAAATGAGGATGATAAATATTGCTTGTTTCCTACGTTAGCTGGCGGGGCCACATGACTTGATGGGTACAGGACACCCAGAGCGTGATCAGTGCTCTCCACGTGTCATCTGCCTCTACAGCTGCTGCTGTCATTGCACCTGAGAGTTGACACATTTATGGCTGTTTCTTCCCTGTAGATCAAGCCACAACAGCACTGTGACCCCAGCTGTAAGCAGATTAGAGTTGTCTATGGCGAAACCAACTCCATGCCCGACGCCCAGGTTTGACTCCAGGTGAGTGCTGAGCAAGCACTTGGATTCAGGGGGGAGCCCAAAGTAGGACTGTTAGGAAATGCCCTGAATCCTGGCCTGAGAAGCCACCTGGGCTCCCTAGTGTTTGCCCCTCCCCTGCATGCAGGTTCACCCAGTTCAGGGCCAGAAATGTTCTTTATCTGATGAGAGAGAAGAACATTCTGCCCGTGGTGACTAGGAGACATCTATGTGACTCTGGATTTTTTCTGATTCTGGCCAAAAGATTTTTTAAGCTGGCTAGGTACTTTCTTATACCTGTGGCAGAAGTAAAATTAACACCATCTTTTTTGGAGAGCAAATGAGTGAGAATGTTTATAGCAGAAGTTGAGACCTTTCATAAGAGTTAATCGCTCAAGTAAGAATGCTGTGTAGCCCTTAGAAAAGAATGGCTGTGTACATACCCCACAAGAAGAGCTTCCTAATCACAGAGATCTCCAAGCAGCTTACCAACAGTGCAAACTTTAGGATCCCATTTGCTTTATGCACACACAGAATACTTCTGGAAAGTTTACTCAGAATTCAGAGGAGTTACCTCTGAGGAGTGGAGTAAGGAGCTGTTGACTCTGAGGTGGGAAAAGTGAGGAAGACTTACTTTCACTTTTAATTCCCACTTTGTTTTTTCACATGGGTAGGTAGCAAAAGCTAATTAGGGGGAAACAGCAGCATTTTAGCTGTCTTAAGGAGGTTGGTGTGGGGATTGGTGTGATGATATAATCTCTAAATCATCCTCCCTTGACCCTGGAGAGTTCCTCTTGATGGAAGGACTTAGCCACTCTGGGAAACACCTAGCCAGTGTACTTCTGGTCCCGTGGGTGGGTGGAGGACTGGCACCCATATAGAGCATTGGTCCTAAACTTTACATGCGTATGCGTTGACTCTTTCTAGATATATGTTTGATAATTACAGCCTCCTTTCTCCAGCTGTGTTTAGTCATTACTACTTAAAAAAATGTTTTCCCTAAATTTAGAACTTGCCTTCTAGAAATGTGTGGTTTGAAAGCTGCAGCTTAAAACCAGATGGGGTTGGAAGGGCTCACAGTGCTTGATGTCTTTTAGTCTGCCAAACCGTCTTCACAGAGATTTTCCTACTTTGTAGGGTCTTCAAGGCCCCAGGCCTGCGCACGCCAACAGCCAGAGAGCAGATTTACAGCATCTCTGCCAATGGCAGCCCTCTTGCTGATGGCAAAGAGATCTCCCTGACTGTGCCAGTGGGCGGCGGAGCGGTAAAGTATTTCTCTGGGAAGCCAGACCACAGTGTGCTGCTCAGTGAAGCCTTTCCCCTCCCTGGGCCATCAACCAACTCTGTCCTTCAGAGCCCTTTGGTGGCCTAGGTCCTGATCTCTATGCTTCTGCAGGGCTCAGAACCCAATTTTGTTTCCCATGTTAGAGGCCCAGACTGGGAGGATCCCTGCCCGGCTCAGGGTTCCAGCTGTCATTTGTCCACCGGATTAAAGCAGGCCAAAGGTGCAAAGGACATGATGCCTGATCTTGAGAAGCAGTTCAGTAGTGAGATGGGTTTGTAGTTATAACACTTAGGCTATAACAGTAGGGATAAAGGGATTATGACTACGGGGTGCTCTTAGTCTAGACAGGGCAGTGAGAACTGTACCTTCAACTCTGTGCAACCCTGTGGGATTCAGAAGCAGACTGCCCTGGTTTCTCTAGACTATAAAGAGCGAGTTGCTGACCTCAGCCCCAGTGGCAGGGTGGCTTCTCAGATGGTCTGGTGGGTTGCTAAGCTAGCGTGCATGCCTTTGACCCCAGTGATCCAGCTGGTGGCCCAGTGATAGTGCTGTTGATGTCATCTTCTCCTTAGGCCTGAGCCACCTCCTGCCTACCTTGCCACTTCTCCCTTCCAGCCATCCCCACCATCATATGCAGGATATCCAGTGGACCCCCTGAGGCACACTGGGCTGTGGGTGGGAGTTCTGCCTTAAAAGACATGTCAACGTAACCCATTCTCCTCTCCACACAGAGTATGCGGTTATTGGCCAGTGACTTGCAGAGGATTGATATCGCACAGCTGCATCCAGATGCTTTAGGGGACATTAAGAAGCTCTCGGTGGGTTCCATGTTCATCTCCTGGCCAGGAAGCCTGTGGCAGCTTTCCTGGTTTAGCTTTCTTTAGGGTTGTCCTCTGGGTCTGAGCAAATACTTGATATTTAGAATTATGTTGCCTTCTCCCAAGGGATTGTGACTGTTATCCTGCTTACATAGCAGCAGTTCTGGTCTGAGGTTGATGTTGAGTTTGGTCAATCCCAGATTGCCTGCCATTGAAGTCTCACAATAATTACAAGGATCAGGCAATTAAGTGCCAGGGTGTACACTGACCACCATGAACTGAAACTTCCTTCAAGGAGGGAAGAGACTTGTTATAAGGGATCTCACAGAATCGAAGAAACATTTAAAGTGCTGGGGACCATCAGAAATCGGCAGTGGCAGTATGTGGCCCTTCGTGAGCACACCAATCTAGTGTCTGTTTGGCTCGGGGTTCCCAGCCTTCTTTCTCTGGCACATCTTCATCCTCCCTGTTGGCACATGACCCTCTCCTCAGGCTCTTGGTTCTGCTGTTCTTTAACAGTGTGGCTTTAGGTACCAACACCTCCGATTCTAATTGTTGCTCCAGGGCCACAGCTATTCAGGTTCCTGTTTTCATTTAGGTTCTCAAGAAGGAGATTTTAACTGGCCTTGCTTTGGTCTGAGGCGCCTCCCTGGAGGGGTCATCTGTGGTAGTGGGTGGTGGGTGGGAGCACGTAGAGTAAACCTGGCTGCCACAGGCCCACACACACCCAGCCACCTAAACCACGTGACCATCCTCCTTTAGCATTATGGTCCCAGATGCTCACTTGATACCTTCACTGTCTCATTCAAGTGGTTATTTTAACCCTTTGTTTTGATGAGAAAGTTTCAGAAAAGTTAATCAGGGTGAGGTACAAGTCAAGAATGGAAGGGCTGAGACTCACACAGACGCGTGCGTGGGTAGACTGGCTTACAAAGTGCTATCTTCTTTAAATGGCCTATCTCCTCTTTTTAGAGTCACCTTGCCCAAATCTGCAGCAGTATACGATCCCACAAGTGAGGAAGCCGGACTGTACAGGCTGTAGCAGCGACCATGGCAGCAGAAGGTGCACATCTCCCTCCTGTTACCCACCATCTCCTCCTCTGTCGATGCGGGGTACTAGGTGGGGCCTTGGAATCTTTTACCTGCTGTGCCTAATAGTCCTTGTCAAGCTGATGTGTGGAACAGAGTTTTGTGCTTATCAAAGACCAAAAACTGGTTTGGAGGCAGCTTCCATGTCTTGTATTTCTACCTCTCTAGTTAGTGGGGATTTGGAGAAGGGAATTACAGGGCTTAGAGTAGTCTAGGAGTTTAAGTGACTGGCTGCAGAGTAACTATCCCTACGCTGTCCATTGGTCCAGTGGTCCCTGCCAGGTCTGTGGACTCCACAGAGAGCACTTCTCTCAGGGGGATCACTGGGAGGGCCAGGAGCCTTGTCTGGTGATATTGTTATGCGTTTAGCTCATGCTGAGGGCATAGACTAGTTGTGTGGAGTCAGCAGTGACAGCCTTGTGGTCTGAGCAGAGCCTCTGGATCCCAAAGGGCCACATACTATGGTCCAGGAATTTTGGGAACTAGGATTATTACTCCTGGCTTGCAGGCACGCAGCTCCCTCTCTTGCGTCTGGCTCTTTGTGTGGCATCTCTTGTGTTATTAACTCGGTCCTGTACAGGCTGGTTGTTGCAAGTTTGCTTTATTCTCCTTTTCATGAGACTTTTTGTACATATTGTTTTCCTAGTAATGGTATCTCCAAGCTGATTTGTTCAAATCAGTTACTGCAAGATACTGCTTTCAATAAATTTTGATTTTGTTTTTTAATCAATATTCCCAGTTGTGCTACATGAACTGAAGGGACCATTTTGGAGCTAAGCTATTGGAGTGGGGATCTCTGGACAACTTCTTTCTTCAGAAGGCACAGAAACCTTTATTACAGGCAAAATTTCTGGTATCTAAAGCGGTGCTCACACCCAGATCCAGGGCAGCAGTAACCTCAGCCCCCCAGCAGATTCCCCCTAATGCCTTCATTTCAAGAGTTAGACATTTACATCTGGGAAGACGGAGATCAAGGATGTCTGTAGTAAACCTGTGGAGTGAAGGCTTGTGGGCTGGGACGTTGAGGGGTGGGTGACTCTGTGATCACGCCTCTCGCTTCCCAAAGCCCTTGGGACTTCGGCAGGTCTCCCTTCCTCAAGTTCTTTACACTGAAATGATCATCATGGAACTTAGCTGGCCACTGAGCACAGGGATTCATGGAGAAGAGGCCCTTTGGTCAGCACGTGGAAGAAAGCTTACTCATGCAAGGAGGTGACCTAGCCTCCAAGACCACACCTGAGGCTTCTCCCTTGCCCTCCTTTGGCACAGCGCTGAGAAGGGCCCGACATGAAGGAAACACCTAGGACCAACACGCTGCACCCAGAGCCAGGCTCATCTGGTTCACTCCATTCACACCTCTGCCTAGGTGAGCCCACTGCAGGAAATGCTTGATATGCAACAGGTGCCTAGTCAAGGCCTGCGACTGGGATAGGGCAATTCATGTGATGTGCTTGACATGAGGTTTAGACATGAGAAGGTTTAGAGGTAAGGGGCTGTGGCTGTGGCTCAGTGGCAGAGCACTTGCCTAGCATGTTTGAGGCACTGGGTTTGATCTTCAGCACCACATAAAAATAAACAAAAGTATTCTGTCCATCTACAACTACAAAAAAAAAAAAAGGATAAGGAGGTTGAGGTGAAATGAGTGGGTTATGAGATGGTTGTTTTATGTGCAGAGATCTCCTAGTAGGGGTTAACTGGGTGGTGGTGTGGTCAGGTAGGGTGTGGCTGGAGGAGGTGGGTCATTGGGGCATGCCTTTGGGCATATTTTATCTGATGAGGGAGGAGCTTGTCATCCCCTGGAGTCCCTCCACCCACCCCACCTACCCCCTCCTGGTAGCAGTGTCCTGAGCTGCTTTCCTCTGCCACACTCATCATGTTCTCCCTCACCTCGGGCCCCCAAAGAATGGAGTCGGCCGTCTATGGACTGAAACCTCAGAAACATGAATGCCAAATAAACTTTTCCTTCTTTAAAATTCTTATTGTCAGGTTTTTTGATCACAGTGACAAAAAAGCTAACTAAAATATGATAGAAGGGGCTGGCTGGGAAGGCTGGTTTTCCCCGGTACTAGGGATTGAACCCAGGTGCTCTTCACACTGAGCTGCCTCCTCGATCCTTTATGCTTTGGGACTGGGTCTTACTAAGGCTAGCCTTGAAATTGTGATCCTCCTGCCTCAGCCTCCTAAATAGCTGGAATTACATATATGTACCATAAACTGGGAGATTTAAAAAAATCTTAGCCTCCAAAAGTAAGATCTGGCAACATAGGCCCACAATCAGAAGTGGGTAGAACTTTCCTTGGCCCTTAGAAAATTCTCTTCCTGTTTCCTATTCAAAGCAGTCCCTAAAAGATTACTTCTCATAGTAATGTCACCTACTTAATCCCTCTGGGCAAGTTAATTTGTACCTTTTGCCAGGGATATAAAGCAGACAGAGCTTCTCTAAATAGAAGGGAAGATGGAAGCCTGGCATCCCCTCCCCCAGGCCCCCTGAGGTAGTTTCAGGGGACTCCTGAGCGCCAACACAAGAGTAGGTTCCTCTTTACCTGACAGGGCCCCTGGTGTTTCTAAAAGCCTACTTGGGGCTTCCTATTGAAAGAATTGCAGATATATTGCCTTGTGAAGAGTTACTCATGTGAAGAGCTAGCACATCTGTGTGAGCCAGAGGACATCACCTAGTGATTGTTCCTTCAGAGCATTAGAATGCCATTCATTCAAGGGAACTTAGAGCTCTGTGTCCACCAGTCACCAGTGACTGAGCTCACGCATCAGTACAGAACTTACCTCCTCAATGTGCCCCCCACTGCCCCATGACCTCAGAAAAGCAAAGTGTACCTCAGTCACACTTGAACACCCTGACAGGGATGCCTCTTATTTTGCATAATTAGGTAGTTGTTAACCTACACCTAAGCCCCTCAAAATTTTTAAAATAACTTTCTTTAGTTGTAGTTGGACACAATACCTTTATTTTATTTATTTACTTTTTATGTGGTGTTGAGGATCGAACCCAGGGCCTTGCATGTGCTAGGTGAGTGCTCTACTGCTGAGCCACAACCCCAGCTCTAAAATACATAATTTATGTGGCTTCAGATGAAGGGCCAAGAGAGATGGTGAGGGGAATCAATCAGAATTGGAGGCCACTAGGTGGGAGTGTCTCCACTTAATGGAAGTCAAATCCCGTTTGCTTTGGCGAAGGTGCCATCTCTGTGGACAGGACGAGACATTTTCTCAGCTCTTTGCCATCATCCCGCAGTCTAACCCCATCAAGGACATCACTTCTGACCACCAAGTGGGTCTTGCACTTCTGATCTCTACACTCTGCAATCCTCTTTCCCTTAGTTGATATCAGGGTCAATTTTTTTTGTTGTTGTTGTTGTTTTCTTTTTTGGGGTACTGGGGATTGAACTTGGGAGCACTTGACCACTGAGCCACTTCCCCAGCCCTATTTGATTTCATTTGTATTTTCATACTGGTGTATCTCACACCCAATGGTCTCACCGAGTTGCTTAGCACCTCACTGTTGCTGAGGCTGGCTTTGAACTCACAATCCTGTTTCAGCCTCCCGAGCCACTGTACTACAACACCCAGCTAATAATGTTTTCTGGGTTGTAGACATGGTGGACCACAGACATACTTTTGGCCCTAAGATACCAGGAAGAGCCCAGATCCATTTACAGATATTCAGTGCACACAAAAGCACATGCTACATGATGATAGGCCCAGAACCTCAGAATGGAGACACAATCTCCAGGAATACCCCTCAACTTAGCTACAAAGGTCACACTGGCAAACCTCAGGCAACTCTCTTCACAGTGCCTGGCTGGTGGCACATACCTATAATTCCAGCTTTTCAGGATGCTGAGACAGGGATTGAAAGTTCAAGAGCAACTTAATGAAATTTTAAAGGGGCTGGAGAGATGTAGCTCAGAGGCAGAGCTCTTGCCTAGCAAGTGCAAGTCCCTGGGTTTAATCCCCAGCACAAAGCGGGAGTGCCAAGGAGCAGAAGGGAATCCACCTGGGAGGGGATGTAAGGTGTTTGCAATGGGGGAAAAAAGTCCAGTTTGCATTTTCAGTTTTTCTTTTAGACTTGTTTTGGTCAAAATAGCTCATCTGCTCTCAAAATGCTGGAAGTCATCCATGACCCAAAACAATTTCTGACTTCTGTTGCCCGGGTCCCCACTTTATTAAGTGGGAAATGTTCGAAGGGGGAAATTTTTTAAAAATATACCAGCAGGCACTTCAATTTTAATGGCAAAAGTCTCCAAAGACTTGCGTGGCAAGGAGTTTTACTCAGTTCCTAAGCAATGTGATGGTGACATTAGGAACAGATGCTAGTCCAGAAGCTGGTTAAAAGGCAGCAAACTCACTACCTGTTTTCCCCGGGAGCCTCTCCCTCCTTCCCAGGGACTGGGGGAGGCAGCACCCTCTCCTGACTCCCACTGTGCCTGGACTCAGTCTTTATTGGTCGGCTTCTCATGATTTTTACTTAACTGACTCATTATTATTAGACAAGGTCTTAACTTACCTGCCGGCCACTTGTAGGTATCTGGTCTATGTTCACTGAATGAGCCAATGCTTTGTCAAGCTAGATCAGTAGGCTCACTGCCCGGAGAAGTCCTTCTCGGTTCCTATTCTTGTTCATCTCCCTGATGGCTCACACCTGCTGGTGAGTACTGAGAGTGCTTCCTGGGTGCCAGGCACTGTGTTGATGTTGGGGTCCTCGGTTCCCTGGCTGCAGCCTCTCCAGGACAGACTTCAGCAAGGCAGAGCTCCTAGCGTCTCCAACCCACTACTCGTTCACTCCTCCCACTGAGAGAAGGGGCTGGTTCAACGGAATTAGGAATAGAAGGGAGAACCTGCTTGAAATCGGTGACATCTGGCTTCCCCGCAGATCTGCCTGCCCAAAGGAAAGGCGCCCCCTGGTCTCCTCCCATTGCTCAGGACTGAGTGGGCAGCTGGGCCCCGGGAGGGAGGCCTGCCATCCAGCGCAGCCTGACTGAGGGGAATGGTGGGAAACACCTTGTCCCTGATGCATTGCACCTCACTTACTGGAGATGTGCATTTTACACATTGTGATGTCTCTGAAATCGGGATGCATCTGCCACCCAGATGGCACGACAGTGTGTGATTGGCTGTGATTTTCTTGCCTAGTGGTACATCTCACACCCAGTGGTATCTTAGACTCAAAGAAACATGGGAAGCAACACTCTCCAGTCAGCCTTATCAAAGAGCTGGTACTGTGACCCCTGTCCCTTCCAGTGAAGCAGAACTCATTTGTTCTGACTGAGCCGCGCGGGAGTGGAGGTGCAGGGTGCTATTGGTTGCCGCCATCCAGTCCCCTGAGCGCTCCCGGTGGCCTGGACCGTGGGGATGGGTGAGATACCTTCCCAGCCTGTGCCTGAGAACAGCCCAGGCCAGGGAGAAAAGAAGCACTGTGAGCCAACTGAGGCAAAGGCTTGTCCGTCACACGCCCAAGGTGTTCCCTGAGCCCCTGACCACAATGTCCTATCATGTTTCTTAACAGTATCCTCACTAGACTGTGACATTTTTCAGGGCAGGAGCAAGATCTGACTCCCCTCCATGCTGGGGACCTGACACATGCAACCCCAAACCAGGAGAAGGGGTGGGGTGGGAACCCTCCCCACAAGCTACACAATGGCAAAATGATCGCCACTCAAACAGGTGCCAGAGCACAGACAGTTTGTATTTATTTGTCCTGCATTTAGAACCCAAGAAATATAAAAACGTCTCCGGAATTAGTCAAAGGATCCACCTCCCCAGCCCCCTCCCTCCCTAGGTGGGCTCAGATAGGGGTGATGGGGGTTCAGGCCACCTCCCTTTGTCCAGTGACCAAGTTCCATATAAAAATAGATTTTATAGAGGGCTCCTCAAGACTCCAGCCTGCATCACACCAGCACCTGAGCCGGGTGAGGCCGGGGTCATCAGGATTCTGGGATCCCACCCCGCAGCAGAGGGGAGATCTACCCTGGACACCGAAGTCCTACCAACACAGCAGGAGCCCCTCGGCCAATGGCTGGGGGAGGGGAGGGTTTTGACCTTAAGAGCATGACAGACAAGGTTAGAAATAGGAATGAGGTTCCATCTACCCAAGACAGGGTGTGGTCTCCTTGAACCCTGGACTCTGGTCCAGGCTTTCCTGAAGGGGACGGTGAAGGCAAAGACAGGAGGGCACCTGGCAAGGGACCCCCAACCCTGTTAAAGGTAGAGCAATATCTCAGTCCCAGGAGCCCCAAAGTCACCAAGGTGGGGCAGGTGCTCAGGGGAGCGGGAGCCAAGAGTCGGGGAGACTCTGAGGAGGGAGGAGTCACTGCTGGCAGGGTGAAGCCAAAGGCACTGCTGGGGCCACCTCCTCCACACAGGGTGCTCCCCAAAGATGCGCTGCACCTCCAGCCTCTGGCTCCTCCTTTGCTCGGCTTCCTGTCCTAGGCCTGCCCCTGGGCCTGCTGGAAACCCCACCTACCTCATTAGGCTTCAGCTAAGAAGGCTCTCTGGGCACCCCTCAATAAGCACAAGTCAAGAGTGTCCACCTGCCCCTCTCACCCACCTTCACTGCCCCTGAGGGCCCCTGGGCTGGGCACTGGGGGTGCTTTGTCTTATCCTTGCCATCTGAGCTCATCTCCACGGAGCCAGAGCCCTCTAGCAGCAGGCCGCGGCCTTTACCTCTCCCACCCTCCTTCCTCCTTCCCAGCCACCCTGCCCCTCCCACTTGGCCGGACCAGAACAGGCATCTGTCAGAGGGAACATGGACAGACTCGGCCTGCAGCCCTGTCTATACCCTGCTCCCCGTTGATGCCTGTGGCCTCACGATCACCACCGCCGCTGGGGGCCCTTCTGATGAGAACCTCTGACTCAGTTCCAAAAACTCCTGCCAGAGTTCTGTGGAAGCCAGAGGGAGGACACAAGTGCCCTGGGACACTAGGTGGTGACTAGGGACAGAGATGGCTGGAAGGGGTCCAGAGTATCCACTGGGCTGCCCCAGAGGGGCATGTTGGTGCCACATGGCAAGCAAGTCTCAGAACTCCATGCCAGGATCCCCCTCAACTGGGTTCTGCCCCAGCTCCAGCCCTGAGTCCCATGGACTTGGCTTTCCCTCTCTGTAGGGGGTAGGCCAGCGGCTAGAGAGGAAAACACATTTCTAAGATTCCTCATGAGCCCCCAGGGCCCCATGGAGAAGACATGTTCCCTTATGCTCTTCCAAGCCAGTTCATGAAAAGAATGCAAACAGGGGCCTCATGGGGCCCCTCCCGAGAGCACCAGAGCTTATGTGGCCCAGCCCGGACCCTCTCCCTCACCCTGTCAGCCTAAGGGTGGGCAAGCAGTCAGCTCTGAGTCTGGGGCTTTAGGGTCTAACCCCTGTGCTCAGCACCACTTTTGCCTGCCTGAGTCTTAGGACTAGTGTCCAGAGAGACCCACACACAGCACAGGGAGCTACGGACCCTGCCCCTGCAGCCCAGCCTCCCATACCCAGGCTGCCAAGCAGCTGAGGTCGCTGCTGGGTTGAATGGGTGCCCTTGACTGTGGGTCATGAGTCAGGACCCATGCTGTCTTGACTGACAATGGGTCTATGGGAAAAGGGGACACCCAGGGAGGCCCCAATATCCAGTGGGTATAGAAGACAGAGGGGCATGAACCAGGGCAATTGAAATCTACTGTCTCCCTCCCCATCATGCCCTGTCTCTGCCCTGAACCTGAATTTCCACCTGCTACTGTCTCAGGGGTCTCCCCCTCACCCTGGGCATTTGAACCTCTTTTCCATGGGTACCAGGTCAGTGAAGTGTTCAGAGGGGAAAGTGGGAGAAGCAGGCAGTGAAATGGGGTACACTATGGCCCCAAACCAGCTCTGGGCCCAAGAGGAGAAGAGGGTGCTCAGTCCCACACGGCTAGAGCGCAGTTTGCCAGGGTCCTTGGGCAGGGCTGGGGGTCAGGCCCCTGGGGCTCTGCCTTGGAAGGGTCAGGGCCACTCACACCTGCACCCCCTGGCCTTGCAGCTGCAGCACTCGAGCCCGCAGGGCGCTGATCCCACTCAGGAGGGCCTCTCGATGCTCCGCTGAGGAAATGCCCAGGCTCACCAGGTCCCTGGAACAAGGACTGGTCAGATAGCGTCCAGCGCCCTCCCGCTTCCTTTCCTCCTCCCCCTCCCCTTCTTTGGACAGGGCTGGGCCCAGAGCCAGGACAAGCAAGGGCTTCCCATCAGGGCAAGGCAGGGTCTCTGTAACCCCTGGCTTTGCCCTGACTTGACTCACTGGTTGGTCATTTCAGCTGCAGCCTCCAGTGTCCCGTAGCCTGCTGCAGTGAAGCTGTCCTTGTAGCGGCTCAGGTCCAGGGCCTCTAGCCAGGCACCCACAGAGCCAAAAGAGGGGAAGGTGGAGAAGGCACGGTCTGCCAGTGGGATGGGAGGCCTGGGGAGCAGAGGAGCTACTGTCAGACGGCAGGGACCTGGTACCCAAACCCGCTGCTCTCCTGCAGAGGTCCCCAAGAATCAGTGAGAAAGGGGAAGCAACTGAGCCCAGCGCCAAGCCTGGCAAGGTTTTGGATGCTCAGGCGGGTGGGGGGGATAGTTCAAGTGCTGGGAGTGTTGGGAAGAGTCTATGGCGGGCATACCTAGAAAACAGGCATAGCCGATGAAGTGCTGGAACAACTAATATCAACTCCGCTTACTCCGTTTACTGGAACTACAAACATGGTGGCGGAGTCTGGCATGGTCGGGGATCAGCAGGAAGGTACCTGGGACAGGCAGCAGTGGCACACGTGGAGGGTTCTGGGTCCTGCACCATCTTGCTCAGGATGCCGTGGATCTGCGAGAACCTGGGCCTCTCGCCTGGGTCTTTCTGCCAGCAGTCAAGCATCAGTCGGTGCAGGGGGGAGGGACAGTTCCTGGGGGGTGGCAGCCGGAAGCCATCCTCCACGGCCTTGATCACCTGGGTCATGGGGATGAGAAGCAGACAGGAGGCTTCAGGTCTCCCCGACACAAGCACACACACGCACACACACAGACAGACACCATCCCAAGGAGGACTCGGGTGGTGGCCAGGCAGGACAGGAAGGAGGTAGATAGAGAAGGGGGCCTGGAGCCAGGAGGTCAGTGGGAAGAAGACAGGTGTGGAGTCTGGGGCCAGAGGGTGCGTCACAGGGCAAAGAGCTGAGACACAGATCACTCACATCCTGGCCAGACATGTCCCAGTAGGGCCGCTCCCCAAAGGCCATCACCTCCCACATGACGACACCAAAGCTCCACACATCACTGGCAGAGCTGAAGTGACCAAACTGAAGAGTCTCGGGGGCTGCCCAGAGCGCTGGGCTCCGGCCACTCTGTGGATGGGCAAGCAAGGTAGGACAGAAAGGAACTGAGTCACACCCAGGCTTCCCCACCCTGCACCCAACCCCACCTGTCATCCCCCCAGGCGGCACCCCAACCCCAGCTTCTGTCTCAGGAAAGCCCCAGCTGACCACAGAGTGGTGCCCACTGACCTTTGCTCAGGCCCACAGGATGGAGGGACAGGGTGGGGAGTGACCCTAACAGCAGGGACAGGGATAGGGAAAGGGAGACAGAGACTCCAGGGTAGATGGACAGAAAACAGGAGGACAGGGGGCTGGGCTGGGGGAAGGGAACACTCACCATGGTGGTATAGACAGCCTCTGCTCGGTCCCGGGGACCCCGCCCAAAGCCAGAGATCTTACAAAGGAGGCCACTGCTGACTAGCACACGGCGGGCCGCCAGGCCCCGGTGAACATAGCCCATCTCCGACAGATACTTCATGGCTGATGCCAGCCCAGGCAGCAACCCCATCAGCTGTCCGGCCACCAGCTGCCCCTCACGCTGCTGTGGGGTAGAGGGAGTGGGAGGCTGAGGCCAGGGCAGTGCACTCACTCTCTGTGAACTTCAAGGAAGCCGCCTGGTTGTCCCTGGGCATCTGCGTACCCTGTGACCACCAGATCAGCCTGGCCATCAGGAATAAAGCCAATCCAAGCCCCACCAAGGAGAAAAGTGAGGGACCAAGAATAACATGGTCACTAGTATCCCCAGGGCCCAGGCCACTCACCCTGAGGAAGCCATCCAGGGCTCCATGATTCATGTACTCAGTGACAATCATCAAGGGGCTTCCTGCGCCAGGGATGGGGAACACACACACTTAGTCACCTGCTCCACCCTATGCACATACATCCCACCCCGCAGGACTGCATCTTGACTAGGATGGCCAGAACCAAAACCAAGCTCCCTCATCTGCCACCACCCAGCTTGGCCCTGCATCCCCTGTGCCAAGACACAAAAGAGCCGGTGTCTAAGAGGACAAGATCAGGAGCTCAACAAGTTAACTAGGAAAGATCATCAGAAGTCCAAGCAATCCACTGCCCAGTGTCACCACAGGGCAGAAAGGTCATTCCAGGTCAGAGGGGCCACTCTGGAGAGAAGCCACCTGAGTCCGTGGAAGGGAGCTGAGAGCCCTTTATGGGCCCCCTCTTGTGGCTGAGGGAGGGGCCTGGAGGAGCACCCCACCTACCCGCATCATTTCCACTCCCCCATGTGGGGCTGGGGAGCAGGAAGTGGAGCGCAGGGCCTACCTCGGGTGACCACGCCCTCCAGCCGCACGATGTGGCTGTGGTCAAACTGGCCCAGAGTTAGGGCCTCAGCCAGGAAGCTGAGCCTCTGAGAGTCAGAGCAGCCATCCCTCAGCGTGTGCACGGCCACGGGCAGCTCCTGGCGCCCAGGCAACTGCAGGCAGCCACAGCACAAGTCCCCGAACCGCCCTGCAGGGAACAATGCTCAGAAGCCACCCTAGAGCACCTGGCCCAGGAGAAAGTGACTGTGGGTCCCGGTTTGTTTCTGGCCAGGGGTTTGGAGCTCCTGAGTTCAGATCCCAGTAACCTGAGTACTAGCAGAATGACCTTGAGCTTCATCTCTCTCTCTCTTGACCTCAATTTCCTTCTCTGTGAAGCTTCAAAGAGAGGATGTTGCACTTGCCAGTCCGTCAAAGCTATTAAAGCCAGCATGACCCTGGACCTATGACAATGACATCTATTTTAACATACTGCCCCTTTCTGGCTTCTGGCCAGCAGGTCTGGCAACAGTGTTGGGAAAACGTCAGGCTCTGGTCAGAGTGTTGGGTTTCTCTGGGAACAGAGAGGTGGGGACTCGTAAAAGGCAGGCAGGAGACTGACCCTCAGAGAGCAAGCCAGGCCACTGTGAGCGCAGCAAAGTCCTCACTCACATCAGCCCCATAAGGCAGATGCCACGCCCATTTTGCAGAGGAGAAACCGAGGCACAGAGCAGAAGAGAGACATGCCCTGGTCATACAGCTTAACGGAAGAGCCAGGACCAGAATGCAGGTGTGTCTGGTCCCATGCTTACAAAGACTCTTCTGCACTTCCCCCACGGAGGCTCGGAGCTACACTGCCCACGGCAGCCTGCAGGGGTAACCCTGAAAGGGACCCAGCAGAGAAGTCTCAAAGTGACCTTGAAGACCTGGAGGAGGCTGGTTGACAGGGTACAGGTGGGGACAGAGTGGAGGCAGGGCTTTAGAGTGGATGGGGAAGGGCTTTTAGAGTGGGTGGGGCGGGGCTTCTAGAGCAGGGAGGCACTTCCAGAGAGCTCTTGTGGGACAGGTAGGACTTCCCAGGCTGGGTGTGGCCTGGGGGTGGGGCTTCTATAGTGGGTAGGACCCCTGGACGGCATCAAGGCTTCCAGGTGCCCAGCTTGCCTGCTCCCAGGCTCCTTTCCAGTGTGACACTTTTCGTGTCCAATTCCTTGGCAAACAGATGCACAGCCTGCAGCGGGTCCCCGCAGCTCTGAGGGTCCAGGAACGTGCGCCGTGTCGGGACTTTGACTGAGAAGGCAAGGAGAGAGAAGTTTGAGGAGAAGAGGCTTCCCGGCTGGGCAACAGCAGCGAAGCAGGGGCTCGGGAGAGGTAGGTGGCCCCTCGAGGCCAGGCCCAGACTCACAGTGGAAGTACAGCTCCTCTTCATCATGGGCGTCACCACCTCCTTTGCCATAGCTGCAGGGCCTGCGAGAGGGATGGGCCATGGCTTTGTTTTGTTGTTACTGAAGACTGAACCAGGGGTGCCGGAACACAGAGCTTCACCCCAGCCCTTTTCTATTTCTATTTTGAGATAGGCGCCTGCTCAGGGTCCTGATGAGGCTGAGGCTGGTCTGGAAATGGCAAGCCTCCTGGCCCAGCCTCTGGGATTGCTGGGACTCCAAGTGAGTGCCACCATGCCCAGCTCCACCAGGCCCCTCAGTTCTTCTCACCTCACCAGCACCAAGGGCAGCACCTTGGTGTCCCTTCAAACAGACAAGGTCTGTGCCACTGGGGAGGGACCTTCTTGTCCTGTTGGTTTGAAAGCTTCTCTGTAGCCCTTCCTTCCTCCCTCCCTCCCTCCCTCCCTCCCTTCCTTCCTCCCTCCCTCCCTTCCTTCCTCCCTCTCTCCTTTATTTCCCTTTTTTTTGCTGCCCTGCTCTCTTCTCCATGGTTGACAACCTCCTCCGCACAGCACAGGTACAGCCCCAGCCCCTGCCCCAGCCCCTGCCCCTCATCCCATCAGCAGTCCTAGTTATTTCCACCTGGAGAGGATGAAACTCCCCAAAGGCAGCCAAATCCACCTCCCTAGCAGGAAGCCCTGGGCTGTCCCCACCCACAGATTAGTGAAAAAGCCTGAATAAAGGGCTGGGGTGGGGCTCTTTGGTGGGGGGCTGGTCTAGCACTGTGAGGCTCTGAGTCCAACCCCAGAGTGTGTGTGTGTGTGGGGGGGGGGAGCAGCAGTGTGAATAAGACGGGAAGACAGGCAGCCCTGGCCTCCAGCAAGCTCACAGGCCCAAACAAAGAAGGCTGTTGTGCCTGGCAAGACACCACACAAACCACCTGACCTGGTCCAGGGCCATCAAGGATGGCTTCCTGAGACGGGCAGCCAAAGAGCCAAGGACCAAGTTGCAATCCACAGAGCTGCGGGCTGGCATTCGGGGCACCTGAGGCAGGTCAGGGTAGCCCAGATAACTCTAGTTTTTATTCTGGAAGCAGAGAAGAGCCCCTGGGCCTGGAGCAGGGGAGTGTTGTGACTCAATCTGCTTTTTACAAAGATCATCCCAGCTGCTGCGTGCTCTCCTGGGGTGCTGTCGCCAAGATGGGGAGATGAAATTTTCCCATTTGACATTTGAGCAGGAGCCAGCGGGATGCATGGGGGGTGGGGGGCAAATGAGCAGGGGGTTTAGCAGGTGCCCACAGAGGGTGGAGCCTGACAGGAGGAGCTGGGAGCAAGGCTGAGGAAGCCCAGCAGTGGGAGGCTGGGAGGGAGAGAGGGAAGCCTCCAAGGAGGCCACAAAAGACCTGCAGAGAAGTAGATGGGAAACAGAAGGGAAACTGGGCGTGGATGGCACAGGGATCTGGGAGAGTGGGGGAGGGGCCATGACAGCCGGAGCAGGAGGGAGGGAGGGAGGGCTTTTCAAAAGAAATGATCAGATTCCGGTAAGATGAGGCGCAGTGGGCGTGGAAGGGCGCAGTGGGCATGGAAGGGCGCTTGCAGGGCCTGGACCTGGCTGCACGCACTGGTTGCCGCTCCCCCACTCAGTGGCTGTGGACTGGGTGGCTCAGGTTTCCCTTTTAATAAAATTAGGATAAAGACAGCCAGGCCGGCTGGCACCATTGCAAAGGCTTACTGACATAGTTCGGATTCTGAATGACCCCCACGAAGGCTTGGTCACCAGCCCGTGTGGCTACTGAGAAGTGGGGGAACCTTCAGGAGGGGATGGAATGGAAAGAAGTCAGGCGGGGAGCCCTCTAAGAAGATACTGGGACCCTAGCCCCTGCCTGTCGCTCTCTCTGCTTCCAGCCACCTGGAGGTGAGTGGCTTCCCCTGCTATGCACCCCCACCATGTTGTACTCTGCAGCCACAAAGGCCAAGGGAACCAAGGGACTGAAACCTCCGGAATTGAGAACCAAAATGAACTTTTCCTCCTTATAAGTTGATTATCTCAGATATTTTGTCACAGCAATGGAAAGCTAACTCATACACATAATCACCAACCTTCAGTAAGTGTGCATTATTATCTGGGGGAGAGGCAAGCATTATAAGTAATAATAGGTTACAGAGATGCTTGGAAAAAGGGGTAGGACTGATCCTAGCTAGGAGGAAGTCTCTAGCTCACAGGAGCGGGGCCTGGCATGGGGCAGGCTTACACACCGGGTGGTGGGCAGTTGAGGGGCCACTGATGAGGCTGAAGAGCAGGCAGCAGCCACGACTGGGTGGGCTCTGCAGGCCCAAAGCAGAAGAGCTGGAGGACATATTGGGGAGGGAGCAGTCTTGGAGGAGGGCCAGGAGGCCTGGTGGACAGAAGAGAAGGTTGTTGGCAATAAGGGAGTCAAAGAACTGAGAGGCACAGTGCAGGAGGCGGGTGTCGGGCCAACCAGTGGCTACTGAAGTCACCCAGGGCAGGTGACTTTTGTGCAAGTGGAGGAACATCCAGGGGAGGTGGGCAGAGATAAAGGGGATGCAGGAGCCACAGGGAGTACAGAGTTAACAGAAACCAGAGGTTAAGAGACAGGCCACACCCTCTCATGAGGAATGGGTGAGCCAGGTGGACCAGAGAGGGAACAGAGGTGACAGGGCCACGGAGCAGAGTGGGCAGCACGAGAGGAAGAGAGAGGATGCTGTGAGAGCTGTTGCAGAGCATCTGCGGGGCTGGAGGAAGCTGCCTTGCACCAGGCCCGGCTGCTTGTCCCCACTGCAGGGTAGTCTGGAGGGCCACTGCAGGCCACCTGCCTCCCGCAGCATGTGTCTCTGCTGGGTAGCTGCTGCTGTGTTGCAGAGCCCCTGCCTGGAAGAGACGCTCCCTGCTCCCCGCTTCCCCCCTGCCTCCAGAGCCTCTATGTTCAGAACCAGGACAGGTGCCCTCAGCAGCTGCCCACCCTGCTTCTCCAGCAGGCCCAGCACACGGACCTTTAAGCTGCCTGCTCCTCTCTGCCTCTGGACTCATCTGGTCCAGGCAAAAATGGCTCCCAGACTAGAAGGATAATGCCCTCTCCTGCTTGGTCACTGTCAGTGCCCCAGTCAAGGCCATGTACACAGCCAGTGCCAAGTGCATGCTCAGCCCACAGGCAGCCTCAGGAGGCGGAGTCAGGCTGCAGCATGGCTCCTGGCCAGCCCATCTCTCCCCTGCTCCCCGACTCCAGCCTTTGGGTCCACAACTTGCACATTCTCTCATCAACAACCTGCTACCACCTGGGGCCTCTGCAGGTAGCAGAGCATGGCCCTGTGGAGAAGGAGGGATGTAGGCCAGTGAGGCCTCTGCTGTGTGCAAAAGGACTGGAATCTTCTCTCAGCCAGACTCAAGCTCTACATCCCCCCACCCCCATCCCCTTCCTCTGCCCACTCTCCTGCAAGCTTCCCTCTCCTGGGGTTGGGGAGATTTCTGGCTTATGAGTCCTCCTCCTTCTCCTCCCCACCTCCGCTACACACACACACACACACACACCACAATTTCTGCCTTTCTTCTCTTTGCTTGTGTTCAAGGGCCTCTAGACCCCTCAGGGACAGGGGCTGGGGGCCTCGGAGCGCCTCGGGAGAATCCTAATCACACTGGAGCAGCTGGAACTTGATTCTATCCTTAGTGATGCCTCCTGACATTTAATGAGTTAAGGAGCTAAATCCCCTTCATCCCAGAGCAGCTGAGCTAGCTGCAGGGTTACTTCGCAGGAGCAGCAAGCAGTGGGGGAGGCGGGGGCCAGTCACTATCTATACAGCAGTGTGAGTGCTAATCTTTGTGTGCGCAAAGCAGGTGCAGATACAGGTGCCCGTGGGCACATGCTAATGTGCACAGAGACATGACTCGCCAGGGGTCACCTACCTCCTCCAAATGGCCAGTACACTTATCACGGAGCCCAGGACGAGGAGGGCTGAGATGGTTACGACGGTGACGACGACTGCAGGACTCTGGTCCCTGGAGCCTGAGGCAGCTGCGAGGAAAACCACGAGGTTGAGGCTGGCAGAGAATGAGGCTCCTGAACAAGCGTCGGGACGGTCAGCTGTCCTCAGCACCTTGCACTCAGCACTGCCTCCCAGGAGCAGAGGGACCAAGGTGGCTCCACCACCCACAGTGGCACTTGGAGTCTTTCCTCCTGGGACAGGGCACCTCCCACTGCAGCCCAGCTCTGAGAGGCTGGGAGGACAGCAAGACAGGCAGAGCCAGCCTCCCCAGTTGCCCTTTCAGGGGGGCAAGGGAGACTTAAAGAAGCTCTGTAGGGCCAACGGCCTCTGCTCCCAGCTCCCTACCCCCACTCAGACCATTACCAACAGTTAGAGCCAGCTAGGGGTACAGCTAGGTGGCAGGTGCTTGCTTAGCATGTGCAAGGTCCTGGGTCCAATCCCCAGCAGCAACAACAAAAATAAAACATTAACAAAAAATAATAAGATCCAACACTAAATGCCCACTGATTCAAGATGCTATGTTTTGTCTCATGATCTTATTCCATCATCACACCAGTAACAGGAGTCACAGCTGAGGAAACTGAGGCGGAGTAGAGGTCTGTGATTTGCCCAAATGCTATGAAATATTAACACCTAATGTGTAAGAACTAATCAGCAGTGAACCCAAGATTTGAACCCGAACTCCAAAGACTCTACCTGACACCCAAGCCTCTGCTTTTGAATTATTTCCCCAAGGGGCACAGAGGACCCTATCCCTCCATCCACCCCTTCATCCACCCATCCAAAAGTGAACAAGTGAAGTGCGCCCTGGAGGAGTGAGTGTCCAGACCCCAGCTCTACCCTGGGGGAGTGAGTGCCCAGACTCCAGCTTGCAGACAGAAGCAAAAATGAAACAATGACAAAGGAACAAACAGGATTCTCAACAGCCCCGGGACGGTTTCCCCTGGCAGCACCAGGTGAGCCCAGTGAGCCCAGTGCCCACCAAGGCTAAGAGACACGAGCAGAGGCCTGCGAATTCCTTCCCAAAGCCTGAGAGGAAGGCTTTGCAGAAGGGTTGTCGACTGATCATGACCTGGAGACTGAAGGCTCTGACAATGCCCTCCAGGCCCAGACGCATAGCCAGGTGGCCCCACATGGCTGGAGGACAGACTGCATGGAGGCAGAGGTGGCAAGATAGAAGCTGGAGGCCGGGAGGGCGGACGGACTGAGGGAGGCAGAACCTCCTTGGACGCCAGGCCAAGGAGCATGAACTTCATTCTGAGGGTCGGGGGAGCCAGGGACAGTGGACAGAGGTCCTGCCCAGGGAGAAAGGGACCGAGGGCCTCTGCTGGGAGGAGAAGCTGGTAGCTGTGAAGAATGGGAAGCACTGAGCAGCCTAGGACTGAACTGGGCCTGGGAGAATCTGCCCTGCGGCAGCCTCCGCCCAAGCCGGGGACCAGCAGGGCAGGTGCAGCAAGACAGAGAGGGGGTGTTTCTGAAGGGACAAGTGGCGGTGGCTGGGTACACATGCATGTGGAACTGGAACTGAGGGCCATTGTCAGGCTGTCATAGAGGCCATCAGGCCAGGGCCAAGGAGGGCATTGCAGAGCCCGGGGTTCTGAAGGTGAACAGGACCCAGGGTCTGGCTGGTGGCAGAAGGGCAGGGGACCTGCCAAGAAGTGTTTGACATGAAGCGTCCAGGGGACACAGGAATGGAGAATGGGACAAAGACAGCTGCAGCAGGCAGGCTCTGGGATGGCGGGCAGGATATCTGCCTCCTGGCCTTCCCTCCCCTGGCGACTCTCATCAAGGAACATTGGGTGTCATGTTCAAGCTTGGATGACGAGAGACCGTGGCTTCTGTCTTGGGTGTCCCGTCATCCTCTACTCACTGTCTGAAGAGATCTAATGCCAGGCGGGAGCCACATGGAGGAAGAAGCCCATGGGGCAAGGCCCCGCATGCTTCCAGCAAGCACCTGCACTCCTCCCTGGTTAAGCTGTGAGGCAACTGCAGCCCGAGGACACCCAGACTGCAGGCCGGGAGGGACCCTGAGCCAGGCACCTGCAGAAGCAGCCCCCATGTCCCTGAGCCCCAGAGACCAAGAAATGACACATCTGCGGTCCTCAGGCACTGGGTTTGGGGGTGATTTGTTACACTGCGACAGATAATAAACAGTGGGGCAAAGCATGACCCTGCATGAAGACTCCAATTCCAGGTCACAGATGGGGAGACCCACCCTCCCACAGTCAGGGCCACAGCAGGGGTGGCTGGGATGTGAGCAGTCCCTGCTCAGAGAGGCACCCAGTGAGCGGAAGCCACAGCCCTCCTCAGCCAGCAGCCCCGGCTCCCGCCCCCACCACACTTGCTGCTGCCAAACCCAAGCCTACACACTCAGCTCCTCTGCCGGGCGCCTTCCTGCCCACCTCCACTTGTTTGGATGCCCCACAGCCTTCAAGACGTGGCTCTAATCTCCTCTGCGCAGCACCTGGCCAAGGTCTGGCACAGACAGCCATTCGAGCAAGAAGTGCCGTCTTCTCCCTGGGACTCCGGCTCCCTCAACACTTATCTTCGCCTCCCTTTGGGCTCAGAGCTCTTCCTATCTTGGATTAGAGTCATGTAGCAGGTTGGAGAGAATTATTATTTTGACAGCTGGTGCCAGAATGCCTCTTAGGGGGAACTGCCTTTGTTCTGGAAAATACTTTCTTGAGCTGCTCAGGGTAGATAGAGGTGAGACCCTGAGGGCTGGGTCAGCAGCCAAACTGCCCTGCGTGCCATGAAAAGGGATTTAGGGTGGGGGGAGAAGAGGGAGAGGGAGGGACACAGAGGGTGGAAAGGGTAGCGTGATGCCACAGGGAAGCAGATATTTTAGATCAGGATATCTGCCGGCCTCCGCTCCTTATTTCCGTAGGACCTTTATTGAGGAACAGCTCACAACTAGCCCATTCCACTCGCTCACTTAAGGGTCCAGTGTCCATTTTGTTTTATTGCCACAATCTGACCCCTCTGGCCCCCAACCTTCAGTGACATCTCCTTCACATCCTAAGGCCTGGTGGGGAAAGGGACAGTGCCCATGGCAGGCCATTGTCACAGGAGGGAAGCAGGAGAATAGGAAGAAGAATCTGGTGTTCATAACGAGACCATGAGACTTATCAACACCCCCCTCCAAGAAAGTGGCCAGATCTGGGAGAGGACGCAGGGCGTTTCTGCACCATGACAGGTCTGCAGAGGAGGGGACACTGGCCGAGGCAAGCATCACGGCTGTCCAGACCCTTGTCCTTTGAGCCCCTCCAGGGCATGTACCCAATCAAATCCATGTCAGTGGACCCCGAACTCCTTCATTAATTAGACTGATTCCACTGCTCTGCAGGCTCCCTTGATGGCACGCTTCATTCCCGCCCTCTGTTTATCTCCCTGTCCCTGTCCCTGTCCAGTGCCAGGCTCTCTCTGCCCACACCCAGTCCATGAGCACACACCACTTACCCTCCCCTGGGGTTTGCACCTCAATACTCGGGTTGAAGCTCTGGGCCTCCCAGGAGGGCCCCGGGGAAGCTGCCCGGATCTGGAAGACGTAGCGGGTAGCCGGCTTCAGGTTGGTGACAGTGACCGCAGGCGTCCCTGTCTTCACTGTGGAGTAAGTCTGTTCACTCTGACCCTGGAGAGAACCGAGAAGTGAGGCCCAGACCCGAGACCAGACCCACACTGTGGGGAGAAGGATGAGAGGAAGCAGGAGGTGAGAGCAGCAGTCTCAGGTGAGCATGAGTGCGGTGACAGAACCTGACCCTGGAGTCCGGGGCCCGCAGAGGTTCCTCCCAAGGGATTCCCAGCACCCCCGTCCACCACAAGTTCCACTGGGGGTGCTGGTAGCTGAGAACAGCCCCACTTTTGCCTAAGAGAACCTTAGAGAAGATGCCAGGCCATCAGGGCATGGTGGTCCAGGGACACGCGGGGCCAGAGTCCCGACAGTCCTGACATCACAGGGGAAAGAATAAGAAAGCAAACCCCAGGACCCAGGAGATGAGGCAGGAGAATTGCACGCAGGAGGTCGGCCTCAGCAACTTAAGAGACCTGTCTCAAAATAAAAAGTGGAAAGGGCTGGGGATGTGGCTCGGTGGTTCAATCCCTGGTACCAAAAAAGAAAGATGCCAACACCTGCCCAGACCTCATGCTCAGGAGGCTTTCCCTCCCCGCATCATCTGATTTTCACACAGGTCCTTCCAGGCACAGAGGACAGGAGTAGTATCTTGTTTGTTTTGTTTCACAGATAAGGAAACTGGGCCCAGCCCCTACTGGGGACAGGGAACAGCGGTGTCAATTACTGATGAGGACCTACTCACCACCAGCCTGTGCGGGGATCCCGCCAGCCCCACCCCAGACAATTCACAGCAGCCGGAGTCAGCCCTGCTGTCCTTTTCAAAGGTTCGAATCAGGAAGGGTCAGGGTGACGCCTGCTCTTTGCTCTATATCATCCTTCCCCCAATGCATCTGATAATGACACATCCTAAAGGTGCTCCTGCCCTCCTGTCACCTGTACCCATACCTTATGAGACCACCTGCGGCATCCACAGCCCCGGGAAAAGGCACACCTCCTGCCGATATCCTTTCACCATGACATTCAGAAACTGGGACTGACTTTGGGCCAATGAGAATCTCCTTTCTGGCATTTGGACAATCCCTGGGAAGAGCCTGGCTTGGTGGCTCAAGCCCACAGTAATTCCAGTGACTCCAGAGGCAGAAGGATCACAGGTTCAAGGCCAGCCTCAGCAACTTAGTGAGGCATTAGCAACCTAATGAGATCCTGGGGCTGGGGATGTGGCTCAGTGGTGCTTAAGTGCCCTTAGGTTCAATCCCCAGTACAAAAAAAAAAAAAAAAAAAAAATTCCTGGGAAGACAGAGGCAGTGGTTGCAGGACCCAAGGGATGCAGTAAGCTAGGGGGGAGGAAGGTGCAAGGACCCCAACCTCAGCTGCTGGCTGTGCTAGAAAGAAGCCCCTCTGCAGAGGAGGTTGGGCTGGTTTGCAGAGAGAAGCCAGGTGAGGAACACTGAGGCTCCAGGGTCCCTGGCATCCCAGCGGAGCTCCCACACAGCCCCTGGTGTGTTTGCTCTTCTTTTTGAGGGTTTTGTTACCAGCATATTCACACTCCCTGATTAAGGACCTGGGAGCAGGCAGCCAGCTCAGCCTGGGACCCTTGTCTACGACCTGATCCCCAAATGTCAGTTCAGCGAGTCCTTTTTGGGGGTGGAGGGGGAGTTTCCGGGGTACTTAACCACTGAGCCACATCCCCAGCCCTTTTTGATATGTTATTTAGAGACAGGGTCTCGATGAGTTGCTGAGGCTGGCTTTTCAGTGAGTCCTTTCTAAGCACATGCTGCATACATAGCTGCTTCCCAGGCCTTGCCTCCTGTCTCCAGGGTTCCTCTGGGCTCTGTCCTGGCTACTCTTACACACTCCCCTCCTGGTGTTAGCTACCATCACTGTGCTGAAAGGTCCCAACCTTCTCTCTCTCTCTCCAGCCCAGGGCTCTACCTTGAACCTCAGACCTATGGATCCACCTGGATGTCCTACAGCACCTTACCCTATCCACACCCCCCAACTTTTTTGTGTGTGTGGTAATGGAGATTGAACTTAGAGATGCTCGCTCTACCACTGAGCTACATCCCAAGCACTTTTCTTTTTTCTTTTCTTTCTTTTTTTTTTTTGAGACAGGTTCTCACTAAGTTGATCAGACTAGCGTCAAACTTGTAATCCTCCTTCCTCAGCCTCCCAAGTAGCTGGGATTGTAGGTATGCAGCACCACACCTTGCCAACAGGCCCCCTGAATGCCACATGAGCAAAACCAAGTGCACCCCCTTGCCCCACTCTGCTCCTCTTGCTCTGTGGTTCTCCATCTCAGCCAGTGGTACCCTATTCCCTGAGTCATCCAGGTCAGACACTCAGCAGTGACTTGGGACTCCCTCTTTCTTCTGGTCCCTGACACTCCCAGCTCTCAACTGCCTTCTAGTATTCAAAAACTATTATCTGATTCAGCAAAGAATTCCCACATGTCACTGAGAAGTGAGCAAAGTTCTGACATGTGTAGTGCTGACTCTGAAAGATGTTTCGCTTTAATGAGTTTAATTTGCACCAAGGTGAGAAGCAGTTTAACGGTAGATTACACCTCAGATTTAGAAGACAATAAATTTTACAGGGAAAAGAGATAGTGGGTTGGGATATAACTTCATTTGTCAAATCATAGCTGAACTGCACCCATAGACTAAAAAAACCACTGAGCATGATGGCCTATGACTGTAGTCCCAGCTACTTGGGAGGCTGAAGCAGGAGGACTGCTTGAGTCCAGGAAATGGAGACCAGCCTGGGAAACACAGCAAGACCTCATCACAAAATAATAATCATGATGATAATAATAACAATCCAAGAGGTTTACAAAACCATCCCATGAGAATCACCTAGCTAGCTGGGCATAGTGGTTCTCACCTATAACCCCAGCTACACAGGAGGCTGAGATAGGAGGACACAAGTTTGAGGCCACACTGGGAAATTTAGGGAGACCCTGTCTCAATATAAAAAATAAAAAGAGCTGGGGATATAACTCAGTAATACAGTACCCCTAGGTTCAATCCCCAGTACTTCAAAAAAGAGATAATCAATTGATTATATGGCATTTATAATGAGTACTAAAGATGTTACTTTAATAGTATTATAAATGATGTGATAGATACACATCCTTTACATCAATAAAATCATAATTCCTGCACTGATTATTTTGTAGACCTGGTTATTAAACATTTACCAGCATTCCACCCAACCTAGCAATGTACTCATATGGTCAGACATCTTTTAATTTTCTTATTTTGGTACTAGGGACTGAACTCAGGGGCGCTGTACCACTGAGTGTCCTAGCCCTTTTAATTTTTTTATTTTGAGACAGTGTCTCACTAGGTTGCAGATGGTCTTGTTAAATTGCTGAGGCTGGCCTCTAACTAGCAATCCTCCTGCCTCAGCCTCCAGATTCACTGGGATTACAAGCATGCATCAATGGTCAAGACATTTTTTTTGTGAAATTTGAAACAAAGCCAGGCTGGTTGGCACACGCCCCTCTGGAAAGTTGAGGCAGGAGAATCACAGGTTCCAAGCAATTGTTTAAGATCCTGTCTCAAAGTATAAAGGGCTGGGGATGTAGCTTAGTGGTGAAGCTACCCTGAGTTCAATTCCCAGTACACACACACACACACACACACACACACACACACACACACACAGTACAAGAGGAAGAGGGAGAGAGGAGAGGAGAAAGGGAGGAGGAGGCGGAGAAATTTAAAAAACACGGTATTTCTATGTTCTTTTCCCTTAAAAGCAGTCTGCAAATGGTAGGATTCGACCACACAACATCTGTACCAGCCCCCAGGGAAAGCTCTTTGTCAAAAGAGGTAAAAATGGAGATGCTAATGAGGAGGAAGGCCAACTTGAGGGGAGAGAGGCAGAGCATGGAGTCCAGGAGTGGAGGGGTCAGGAAGAAGAAATTCCAGCCTGGAGACGGGGAAATTGTGCAAAAAGAAAACAGGAAGGGTTCAGCTGGGAGGGGGGCGTGAAGAACCGAAAGCCGGGCAGGCAAGGGGCGAAGGCTGCGGGTCCCTCCCAGACCCCGACGACTCACCTTCTCGTAGTAGCGGATCTCATACTCCGTGCTGTTGGCCCCGGGGGCTCCAGCGGGAATGGGCTCCCGCCACGACAGGGACACACTCTGGGGCTCCACCCGGTCCCTGCGGATCTCATCCTCCTCCCAGGGTGCTGAAATTAAGTGAAGTGGGATTCTCCACCCAGATCCGCTGAGGTGGCGCAGGGTCTTGGGGGGCTGGAGGGCGGGGCGTGCGGGTGATGGGAGGAGCTAAGGGTGGCTGGTGGGCGGGGCGGTGGACGGTAGGCGGGGCGGTGGGCGGGGCTAGGGATGGAAGAGGTCGGAGTCGAGACCTGGGGCTGGAGACTCTTCACCACCTCCACTGCCTCTTGTGGGGAAGCACCAACGCTCCTGCCCTGGCCCACCCCACCACCCCAGCTCCCTCAGGGTGGGTGGCTCTAGTCCCCCAGGGGGTTTCTACACCCCCGATGGCTTGGAGATATAAGAAATCATTTAGAAGCAGGGGAGCAGCTATTTAACTAGTCCAAATGTCTGGTCAGTGGAACAAAACAAGCAACGAACTGGAAATGGAAGGAAATTAGCCCAACATAATAAAAGGCCTATATGAAAAGCCACAGTGAGCATCACACTTGGTGAAAGACTGGAGGCCTTCCCCCTGAGATGTGGAAAGAGGCAAGGAGGCCCACTCTTGCCACTTCTAGTCGCCATAATACTGACAGCTCTAGCCAGTATTATGGTGACCAGGAAAAAAAAAGGATGAAAAAGGAAACTCCTGCCAGAGCTTACATAACATGGATGAACCTTGAGGACATCATGCTGCAATAAGCCTCTAACGAAAACACAAACCCTGGGGCTGCGGCTGGGCTCAGCGGTAGAGCACTAGCCTAGCATGTGTGAGGCCCTGGGTTCGATCTTCAGCACCACATATAAATAAATAAATAAATATAAAATAAAGGTATTGTGTCCAACCCAACTAAAAAATAAATTTAAAAAACAACACTGCAGGATCTCACTTTTTAAATATGAGATATTAAAACAGTCAAATTCTTTGAAACAGAAAGTAGAACTGTGCTTGCCAAGGGAAGGGGAGGAATGAGGGGAAAGAGGCGCTATCCAATGGGTGTAGAGTTTCAGTTCTTCAAGATGAAAAAGTTCTAGAGAACTGTAGCACAGCAATGTACCCAGAATTAACAGTCCTATGCTGTACACTTAAAATTAGTTAAGGTGGTAACATTTTTGTTATGTGCTTTTTACCATAATAAAAAATATAGAGATGTCCAGGTCACATCCCAAGTAATTTAGTCATAACATCTGTGGGGTGAGTCTCAGGCATTAGTATATAGATTTTGGGGGGTGATTGAGCCCAGGGATGCTTAACCACTGAGCCACATCTCCAGCCCTTTTTCTTTTTTATTTTAAAACAGTCTCACTAAGTTGCTTAGGGCCTCACTAAGTTGCTGAGGCTGGCCTGGAATTTGTGATCCTCCTGCCTCATCCCCCTGAGTTGCTGGGATTACAGACATGCGCTACCACACCTGATATAAGATTTTTAAAAGCTTTTTAGTGATTCCAATGTGCAGACAAGTTGGAGAACCACTGGTCTAGATAATGTCAGATGACTGGCGCACAAACACACCATACACACATGTCCTGATGCCCAGGGTCACTGAGAGGCAAGGTCACGACTTTACTTGGGTATATTTTGAGCCAGGCATGTCCAAGAGCAGAAGTTGGAAAGGCAGAGCAGTGATTGGTACAGGCTCAGAAGAGGTGTTGGGGAGAAATGGGGAGATTCGGAAGCCATCCAAGGTAATTGGCTAAAACTGCCCAGGGAAAATGCTCGAGAAGAGGAAGAGCTTTAGGAAATAAGCCCAAGAAACACCAACATGTAAGAGACAGGCCAGGGCTGGACCCAGTGGTGCATGCCTGTAATCCCAGAGACTCAGGAGGCTGAGGAAGTGCGTCACAGTTTGAGGACAGCCTGGGCAATTTAGTGAAACCCTGTCTCAAAGTAAACAATAAAATAAAGGGCTGGGACGTAGTAGCTCAGTGTGTTCAATCCCCAGTACTAGGCGGGCAGGGGGAGTAAGATACAGAAAGCATTGAAAATGCACAACGTCACTGTACACTTGTTTGCAGCTGACTGCCAGAATGGGTGGACGGGGAGTGCATGGGGGTATTTTTACCTATGATAAAGCCAGTAGAACTAGAGTGAAATGTATAATTGTAGTGAACCCCAGGCTATGCTGCCTGCAGAGTGGCATTGCCTCCCATTCTAAAAATAACTTGAAAAATCCTTTATTCCTCCCCTCCAAGTGTCTGACCCTTAAAAAAAAAAAAAAAAAAAAAGCAAGGTCTTTGTCAATGGGACAATGCGCAGCCATGACTCTATTGTACATCTGTTTTAGAGGAAAAGTGCTTTTCCCTGTCCCCTGGGAGCACCTCTCAGCCTGAATGCACTTGGAGATAGGGGCACAAGGTGAGAGGAGTGAAGAAGCGTCCCAGGAGGTGGCTTGGTCCTGTGTAGATACAGATGGGGACAGAGGGAGGCAGAGCCTAGAGATGTCGATGGTGAACTGCATTCATTAAGAGCATCCGATGGCTGGGATACAGAGGTGGGATATGGTTCCATTTCAGCACCTCAGAGATAAATTACACAAACGCCTGATAAGCCTGAGAGCAAAACTAAAAACTGAGCCCGGGCGCTTGTTGGCCAGCTGAACATCAGCGATGAAATCCAGTCAGTGCCCAATAATAAGTAAATAAATGCTGGCAATGTGGTTCAGTGGTAGAGCACTTAGCATGTGTGAGGCCCAGAGTCAGATCCCCAGCCATGCAAAAATCTTTAAAGACACCTACAAGGAACAAAGTCATTTTTATGCCTCTGGATGGAGAGGCTATGATGTGAAGCCAACATACCCCCCTGGGGGAGCAGGCCTGTGTGGGAAAGATGGCAGAATGAAAAGACAGAAAGAACCTGGCTCACCAGGCTCTAACACCAAGCTTCTGTGAGCTAAGAAATCCTTTTCAGTGAAGGCGGTTGGATTGAACTGTATGGTTATTTTCAGCTTTTAAAAACCTCAAACCAGGGCTGGGGTTGTGGCTCAGGGGTAGAGCGCTTGCCTAGCATGTGTGAGGCCCTGGGTTCGATCCTCAGCACCACATATAAATAAAGAAAATTAAAAATTAAAATTAAAAAAACCTCAAACCAATCCACTGGGCAATTCACACATTCCCCGCAAACATCAGTTATCGCCTCGTCCAAAAACAAATGACCAGGAAGCATCATATGAAAAATATTTCTGAATAAGGGAACCCCAACATCATTCTGAAGACTGAGGAGGAGTGTGTCTTGAAAAGTGGTGCAGTGTGACAGAGGAATGAGTAAGGAAACAGCCTGGAATCTTCAAAATGAGAAGACACAGCCTCCACCCAACAGGGGAAGGCAGCCATGATGAGAAAGCAGGCAGACAGCAGGGAACCCCATGGGAAACCAAACCCAAGAATCTCAGAGGGAAACTGAACACACCAGCAAAACTGAAATATTTAAAAGAAATTCATTACCAATACTAGAGTGTTGATGAACCCACAAACACAATGGAAAACCTAAACCTCTCAGTCTTTGGAACACCAAGTACAAAATAAGGAGGAAACAATAAAATAATTATATGTATATGTATATATATATTTATATTTATATATAATTTGTATATGTATGTGTATATAGAGAGAGAATGTTACACTACAAAATAATACACATTGTTTTAAAGTATCCATGAAATAGTTAACATTTATAAAAAACTTTTTAAATTTAAAAATATGGAATGTTTCATGAATTTGTGTTTCATCCTTGCCCAGGGGCCATGCTAATCTTCTCTGTATGGTTTCAATTTTAGTATATGTGCTGCTGAAGCAAGCACTAAAAATTTTTTTTAAAATTGTAGATGGATATAATACCTTTATTTTATTCATTTATTTATTTTTTTTTATGTAGTACTAGGGAACGAACCCAGTACCTCACACAAGCAAGGCAAGCATTCTACCACTGAGTCACAACCCCAGTCCTAGTTAACATTTTTACCATATCTTACAACCAAAGAAAACCTCAAGTTACTAAAAAATGTAAAAAGAGTAAAAATTATCCAATCATCTTTCTCTCTCCATGGAACAGTAAAGTCAGAATTCCTCTGCCTGAGCTTTCCATGTTGTCCTGGTTCTTCCAAACAAAATTAAAATAAGTTTACTGGAAATGACAAAACATTTTCTAAAATAATTTAAACCAGACACAGTGGTGCACACCTGTAATCCCAGCAATTTGGGAGGCTGAGGCAGGAGGATTCCAAGTTCCAGGCCAGCTTCAGTAATATAGTGAGACCCTCAGTAACTCAGCAAGATTGTGTCTTGGGTGGGGGAAGCAGGGAGTACTGAGAAAAGTAGCTTAGTGGTAGAACACCCTGGGTTTGATCCCCAGTACCAAAAATTAAAATAATTAGAGTCAAAACCACAATATTAAAAGAAAACAGGTATAAAACATACATCATATTCATGACCTTGGATCAGGCAATAGTTTCTTAGAGATGACACCCAAAACACAAGCAAACAATTAAAAAAATAGATAAATTAGATGTCATCAAAACTACAAGCTTTTTGTGATTCAAAGGATACTCTTGGTTACATGAAAGACAATGCACAGCATGGGAGAAAATATTTGCAAGTCACATATTTGATAAGGGTTATATGTGTTGAATTTTGTCTCCCCAAAGAGGATATGTTGAAGTCTTGATCCCTGGGCCCTCAAAATGTGTGACCTTACTTGGGAAACTCTACAGAGGTGAAGTTAAAATGAGGTCATTTAGGTGCCCTCTGACACAACAGGAGTTTTGGATGCAGAGACAGACATACATGGGCAAGATGCTGTGAGGACACTGAGTCCTGTGGACTGGATGATTGGTGGGTGATACCAGAAGATAGAAGAACAAGGAAGCATCCTCCCCTAGACCAGTAGAGAGAGCATGGCCCTGCCAACACTTTGATTCTGGACTCCTAGACTCCAGAGCTATGAGACAATTACAGACAATACACTTCTTTTTTGGGGGTGGGAGTACCAGGGATTGAACTCAGGGGGACTCGACCACTGAGCCACATCCCCAGTCCTATTTTATATTTTTATTTATAAACAGGGTCTCACTGAGTTGCTTCACGCCTTGCTTTTGCAGAGGCTGGCTTTGAACTCATGACCTCCTGCCTTGGCTTCCCAAGTTGCTGGGATTACAGGTGTACGCCACCACCCCCAGTTGAAAATACACTGCTTTTGTCACCATAGCTTTTGTCACCTTGAGGTGTGTGTATATTTAACATGATGTATATGTATAGACATATATATGAATATATTTCTCTCTACATGTTCATTCTTATAACCTCATGATGAAAAGAAAATATTCAACTAGGTTTAGTGGCTCCTATAAAAGGGGGTTGGGGATGTGGCTCAATGGTTAAGCACCCCAGAATAAAAAAAAAATTTAAAAAGAGGCAGAGGAAGTATATTAAGAGCTAAGAATGATAAAGGAAATGTCAAGAGTCAAGATTTGAAAATCAGAAAATGGATGTACATCCTAATGCTTAGAGATAGTCTTAAGAGATAAACTAGAGCCATCAGAAGTTCTAGTCAAAGCAATAACTGAAGACAACTTTTCCGGGAATAAAAAAAAAAAAAAAAAAAAGCTGTGCAGAAATGTTTAAAATGTTTACTGTATTCCAGCCAAACTCAACGAGAAGAAATCCATAGTGGTTAAATTTTAATTTTCTTCAGTAGGCTAAGGAAGTATTCAAACATTGGTGTGCTACACATAAATACGCCCAAGTTACTTACAAAAGAATGAAAATAAATAAAGCCTCAGACACCATAAAGAGGGAAGTAGGGTCACAAACCCCTCACATGTCCTCAGATTGGAAAACTCAAAAACCATACCACTCATCTTTCTTGCAAAAGACACTTAAGAGATTACTTGAAATTGTACATTTTCAGAGTCTGCAGGAGCAGTGTCAAGAATGTGGAAGGGGGTGGGCATGGTGGCACACCTGTAATCCCAGCTTCTTAGGAGGCTGAGGCAGGAGGATTGCAAGTTCGGGGCTAACCTCAGCAATTTAGACCCTGTCGCTAATGAAACATAAATAAAAAGGGCTGGGGGTGTGGCTCGGTGGTAGTACCCCCTGGGTTTGATCCCCAGTAGTAGGGGAAAGTGGAGAAGGGGCCAGGGGGAGAAAGGCAGGCAGACAGACAGCAAGGAAAAAAAGAATGATGGTGTAGTATAAAAGGTCTTCCTTTATTCATCTCAATTCCAGACTCAGAGCTGGCTGACCTGTGGACTCTTCACCCTGCCTGCCCCCTCTGTTTTGGTGCCCTTTTCCAGGACCAAGAAAGAGAGAGACCTATGCAGCAAAGCCCTTGCGTAGTCCCCAGGATGGAGGCAGCGGGGCACACCATCCCTGAGACAGAAGGAAGGGAAGAATGACTCTGCTTCCTACTGAAACTTTTGAAACAGGAAGGCAACGTCCCTTTTCCACGGGAAATAAGAGGCAGACAAACTGCAGCGCTGGATGGGACCCAGGCTTTCTGCGACGTGGTCAAGAGAAAGGAGCGCCCTCGGGTTCCCGCAGACTCGCCAAAACGCTCACATCCTCTTTGGCCCAAAGGCAGGGAGTCACCTGGGAACCTCATCGCTCCCTCGGGGACTTGGGGGACAGCGACCAAGCCCCGGTGGGCATCCCGGGGCTCAGGGGGTTTTGTGGTCACTTCGACTCCTGGAGGGGTTCTGGGAGCTCGCACAGGCCGTGGTTTATTTGGGGTGGCTGCGGTGGGACGGCGGGGCCCCAGGGGGCGGCAGGGGCGGGTTTCCCGGGGGCGGGGCAGGTGCGGGCGCGCGGCGCGGCCTTACCCCCGGGCCCGGTGGAGACGGTGACCTGCGCGTAGGTGGCTCCCGCGGCGGCCGCCGGGCCCGAGACGCCGTTGAGCGCGGCCACGCGCACCGTGTAGCGCGCGCCGGGCCGCAGGTGGAGCAGCGTGGCGGCGCGCTCGCGCAGACCGGCCTGGCGCGGCACAAAGGCCACGCGCGGGCCGCAGGGCTCGCACGCGCCCGCCGGGCCCTCCCGGCCGCAGCGCAGGCACAGCAGCGAGTAGGTGACGTCCGAGCGGCCGCCCGAGTCCGCCGGCGGCAGCCAGCGCAGCCGCAGCGCCAGCGGAGAGCGGCTCAGGCTGTACTGCAGGTCCCGCGGTGCCGACGGCGGCCCTGGCGGCAGGGACAGCGCTCAGCGGGGCGTCAGGGACCCGGGAGGGACCCGCCGGCACGAGTCTCTGGCCTCCCCAGTGGGGTCAGGCTCGGGGTCAGTGAGGGGAACGGTCTGGGGGAGCCGGGACAGGGCGTGGGAGCGGGGGCGGTCCGTGACGGTGTGGGAGGAGGTTGGTGCTGGCACAAGGATGGGGCGTGGGGATCCGGAAGAGAGGGCTCGAGGGTCGGGAGCCCCTCCAGGCTGGGGGAGGGTGAGGAGAGGGCACTCCCCCTGTGTGGCCTTGACCGTTGGGAATCCTCATTTCTCCGCCTCTCCGGGTTCTTCCCATCCCAGGCCCGGGCCTCCATCCCCACCCCAGGCTTCCCTTCCTGCACTAGGCACCCCTGGTCGCTAGCTCCACACCCGCCCTCACGCCCCCACTGTGGAGTCCCTGTCACCACCATCTGGATCGCCCCGTTATTCACCTCCTCCAGCGCCCCCAACCCTCGCGATGCGGCCAGGAGGGACACTCACGGGTGCAGGAGGCCGAGGGCGGGTCGGTGGGCGAGCGCGCATAGTTGTCTTGGCACACGCAGAACGTGGAGGCGCTTTCCAGGGCCCGGCTGTGTTCCGGGCACGGCGAACAGAGCGGCCGCCTGGGGGACACCTTGTAAAACCCTGGGGGACAGGCTGCGGAGAGGGGCCGGTGAGCAGGGGGCTTCTCCACAACTCCCCGCCCCTTTCCTGCCTGAGCCCTTCAGGGTGGGGTTTATATCTTTAAACTGTGATAGGGAAAGTTGGGGGACTCAGCTCCTCCAGCGTGAACAACCTAGTGTCACCTCTTAGTAAACACTCAGCGTTTGCAGGAAGCATTGACATATTTTACTTCCTCTAATTCATTTGATCCTAATAACTTGTGAGGTGTGACTTCATCTCCATTTTGAAAAACAAGGAAACTGAGGTTCAGAGAAGTAAAATCAGTTGCCCAATGTCCCACAGCTAGTCCACGCCCTCTTCTCTAGAGCCCAGACTACATGACTCTAAGGTTCATTGGAAGAAAACGAGTCAAACTTTGCAATCCTGATGTGAAGAGAGGAGCTCCAAAGGCTGGGCCCCAGTCACCAGGGACAGACACAAGCACACTCCCACTTATCAGCATTGACACACACGCACAGACACATTGTCAGAGCTCTTCTTCCCACCATGGTCCTTGGGAGTTAGTGTGTCACAAATCCCCAACTCACCCCCTGGGCTGCACAGTGGAGGCAGGGTGGGAAGGAGAAGAGGGCCTTGGAAAGTTTCCCAGCTCATGAGTCAAACAGGTTTTAGTCTTGACACCTACTCAGTTACTCTGCTTCACCTCACAGAGCCCAGCTGCTAAAAGCAGGCTTTTATATATGAACAACTGGGGTTTGTAGCTGAGTTGCACTACCTATTTGCTGTGTGGCCTTGAGCACAATGGTTGACCTATCTGAGGCTTGTGTAGAATACCCACCTCAACAAAGCTGGTGGAGGATTAACTGAAATAAAACATGCAAAAGGCTTAGACCAGTATGGACTATTTTACACAATAATCATGGTAATTACTCCAGTCTCCCTCACAAGCTTGAAGTGGAAACTAATAAACACCCACTTTAAGGAATTTCCCACCAGCTGGGCCAGGAGAGAAGCAGAGGCTGCTGGCCTCTCCTGTCAGAACTTGGGTGGTCCTCCCCTTGTTCCTGGGCCCTGCCCTCTAGATTAACCGATGAGGGAAGATGAGGTTGCTTTCCAGCTCCAAGAAGACAGAAAACAGCAGCAGGAATGCAGACTAGATCTGAGAAGAACTTTCTGGGAGAGAGGGGAGGGGCCTGAGGATTTCCACTGTTGGAGAGGCTCAGATGTGGAAAGATCCATCTAGCACAGTGTAGGGAAGGGTCTCAGCAACCCAGGGGTCTTCAGAAGTCCCTGGGGCCAACTACCATTGTGGCCTGGGGGTGTCGACTACCCAAACAGGGACCAGGAGGGCTGGGTTCAATGTTAGCTAGACCACTCCTCTCTGGCCGCAAACCATCAGTCAAGTGGGACTTATCATCGCAGCCTGCCCACCTGCCTTGTGAAATGAGCGAGGAGGTGAGGGCCTGGGGGGCAGCCTTGTTTGCAGGGTCTGGGACAGTAGGAGAGGACAATGACTACCACTGGTCCCAGCAGAGCAGTGGGTTGTCTCTGCTATGAGAGGCTCTGTTTAGAGGTTTGTGTTGAAGAGCTGACTCAGAAGGGGATTCCCGGAGGCCAGCCTGGATCAGCTCGCCTGGCCTGGCCCTCCAGCAGCATTTTGGGGGCAGCAGCAGCCAGACCCTCGGCTCACATACCTCACAGTGGGGCACTCACCCCACGGAGGCTGCCCTCGGGGACCATCTCCTGCAGTTAGAGGAATTCCCTGAACCTGAATGGACCACCATTTTTTTTTTTTTTTTAGAGACCCTGTCTCTAAATAAAATGGGCTGGGGATTCTTATGAAGAGCTGGAATTGGCCTCCCTGTCGGTGCTCCCTTCCTGCCACCCATCACGGGCTTCCTGTGCCCTGCACAGCCTCAGAACGTAACTGCTTGGTTGCCTTAGCTCCAGGCAAGTCCCACAGAGCGGAAGACACAGGCCATATGCCCTGATTTTTCTCCCCAAGGGGAAACCCCACCTCTTTCATTAATCCCTCTAGTGGCTTGGAGAGGTGAACAGAGTCGGTCACTAAAGGGAGAAACAGGGGGAAAGAACAGTAATTTAGCTCTATACCCTCTTTGAGATCCACCTACCCTTAGACAGGGGGCTGAACTAAGCTGTAGAAGAGCCTGGGAAGGCCTGAGCTTGCTGACTGTCCATCCGACTGCTTCCTTTCCTAAACTCTCCAGCAGCTCCCCACTGCCAGTCACCCTAGGATGCCAACCGCATCTGGCTCTTTTTTTCACACCTCTGGGTCTTGTCCTGCAATGTTTTACACCCCTTTCCTCCTGGCAATCTAGTTCTATAATTCTTCAAAACCCAGTCCAAACAGCACCTCCTTCACTGGCTCCCTAGCTCCCCATTCCCCAGGACAGAGGAAATGGTCTCAGCCCAAAGGAAGGCAGCCCCACACAAACCAGAGTGGAATTGTGTGTGTGTGCGTGTGTGTGTGTCCAGAGTGTGGATCAAAACCTCCTCCAGCCCTTGATCCATTCATTCAACAAATAATTTTATCATCTACTATGAGCTAGACTCCAAAGACAGAGCAATGAGCAGAATAGACAAAGATCCGAGTGTCCACTGGTACAGATGCCTCCTTCCCACCTCACAGGGAGAAGAGAGGCCATCAGTTGGTAATTCCCTCAACATCTGGCCATCAAAACCCACAAATACCTCCATCTACACTCCTCTCCCCTCTCCTCCTTCATTCCAGTCCTAGAGGAGGGGATGAGCCACCTCCTGTTGAAGGCCAGCACTTCCATCTCCACTCTGGACCCCCCTTTCACCTCTTCAAAGACGACATTCCATCGGTCATCTCCCCTGCTGGTTTTCGCAGGGCTCCTCTGCTGGCTTTTAAGAGGGTGGAGCAGAAAAGGTGGTCCATTCAGGTTCAGGGAATAAAAGCACTGACTGTAGAGGATTTTCAAACAATCATAGAACTGACTAAAAGTTGGCCTCTCTTTTTATTAGCAGCATGTATCAGCAATTCTAACCCCCATCAGTAATCAACTACTCCTTCCCAGCTGGGTGCAGCTGTCACCCCTGTAATCCCAGCATCCCAGGAGGCTGAGGCAGGAGGATCTGAGTTCAAAGCCAGCCTCAGCAAATCAGTGAGACCCTGTCTCTAAATAAAATAGGCTGGGGATGTGGCTCAGTGGTTAAGCGCCCCTGGGTTCAATCCCCATTGCCCCCCCAAAAAAAATCCTTCCTCCTAGGGACAGATGCACCCTCCCACTTACTTGGTACCCCAATGGCTCTTTCCCTTCAGCTTACAATAAAAGCCCTTTCTCTGTGTTCAGATGAAAGGTACACACACACCCTCTTTCAACCCAAGATCTTCCTGAAGATGCTACCTCTTCTTCCCCTTCGAATCCACACTTCTAGATTCTCTGCTCCAGCCACTCAACGTCCTTCAATGTTGACCTATTGCAACCTGGTGTCTCCACTGATCAGCTGAAGCTGCTCTTGCTAAGGCCACCAAGTGAACATTGTCCAGCCCCCAGCCTCCCTGACTGCTCACTCATCCCATGGGTGGTGCCCTCCTGGACCCCTCCCTCTCCCTAGGCACAAGCCAGCGCCCTCTCCTAGCTGTCCTCCAACCCACCTGTCCACCTCTCCTCCTCAGTCTTTTTTTGTGGGACTGTTTTTTCTATCTTTCCTTAAACGTTGCTGTTCTCTGAGTCTCCCTTGTTGGCCCTGTTGCTTCTTACCCTGTAGTTCTCTCTAGTCTGTACCAGCCATACCCAGAGCCTCAAGTAGTATCTGATGCTGAGCTCCAGCTCCACGTTCTAGATACTTCCACTTGGACACACCTGTCCATCTGTATTCTGGGTTCTGTACCCAGTGCACGATCCCTCTGTCCATTCAACCTCCAGCAGCATACAAGTCAAAAGGGGCCTACCCTCCTAGATCACATGATCACTAAGTGCTTTGGGTGCTCTCTCCTGATCACCCCCATTCTCATGGCTCAGGGATGTCTGCTACCTCCTTGGTTCAGAACTCACCCTCTTTCTCCAAAACTATTGCACAATTTTCCTTATTTCTAGCCTCTAATCCTTCCCTCTCCAACCCTGTCTTTGCTATTGCAGCTCGAATGATCTTTCAAAATATAAATCTGAACATGTTGGATCCCTCCTCACTGGTCTAAACATAAAGCACAAGCTGTTTGTCTAATATTCATAGCCCCTTCGTGATTTTCCCCAGCCCTTCTCCAGCCTGATCGCTCCTCACACCCCACATACATGTCCTGGTTCTAGTCACAGGGGCTACCCATTTACACCAACATGCTATGTTCCTTCCTGCTGCCATGCTTTTATACGCAATTCCTAAGCGCACAGTGGTCTCAGCTGCCTGGAATAAAGACCTTTTCATTTTTTCTGGGAAACCCTCTCCATCCTTTCTCCATGCTTGCTCAGCTCTCTGTTGGTATCTATCACACCCTATGATAACCACTTGTTAACTCAATGCATTTTCATTGAGCACCTGCCATATGCCATATCCTGCTATGGATGATGGGGCTGCTGAGACTAAGACCCAGTGTCTGAGTGCAAGAAGTTCTTAAGTCTAACTAGGCATGGTGGTGCTTGCCTGTAATCCCAGCAGATCAGGAAGCTGAGGCAGGAGGATCATGAATTCCAAGCCAGCCTCAGCAACTTAGAAAGGCTCTAAGCAGGTTGGTAAGACCCCATTTTAAAATAAAATAGAAAAAGGGTTTGGGATGTGGCTCAGTGGCTAAGTACCCCTGGGTTCAATCCCCAGTACAAAAAAAAAAAAAAAATCTTAATCTAGTGGTGGAAATACAATACAAGTAGATTACTGTAGACCTGGGGTAAGTACAGAAGGTTGCACTGAGTACTGGAGAGCACTGAACTGGATCCTAAGCCTATCTGGAGAGCTCAGGAAAGGGTCTTGCCTCTGGGTCTCATAAAACTTCCCCAGGGAATACATAGTGGTATTCATCTATACACATCTAAGACCTGAATAAATGCAGCCAGTATGTCCTCATCTCATACTGAGTGGGTGAT